>NC_065586.1:87327083-88527083 GCF_024542745.1 Macaca thibetana thibetana | reverse complement strand
CACTCCAGACTGGGCAACAAGAGCTAAGCTCCATCTCAAAAAAAAAAAAACAAAAAAAAACTGCTGACATATTCATGGGACTCTAGAAGGCCACGCACATGCATGGGCTATGTGCATGCTCAAATCTGTCCACATGCTGAGGAAAGACCTAAGAAGGTCCGAAGTTCTTTTTTTTTTTTTTTTTTTTTTTGAGACGGAGTCTCGCTCTGCCGCCCAGGCTGGAGTGCAGTGGCCGGATCTCAGCTCACTGCAAGCTCCGCCTCCCGGGTTTACGCCATTCTCCTGCCTCAGCCTCCCAAGTAGCTGGGACTACAGGCGCCCGCCACCTCGCCCGGCTAGTTTTTTGTATTTTTTAGTAGAGACGGGGTTTCACCGTGTTAGCCAGGATGGTCTCGATCTCCTGACCTCGTGATCCGCCCGTCTCGGCCTCCCAAAGTGCTGGGATTACAGGCTTGAGCCACCGTGCCCGGCCGAAGGTCCGAAGTTCTAACACAACATCTGGCTGACCTTGAAGCACTGCAAAAAAAAAAAAAAAAAAAAAAAAAAAAAAAAATGGCAAAAGCTGTCAGCATTTTTAAATGCCTGCCTGAGTGTGAAGGGTGCCCCAACACAAACATACACAGAGCCTCTTGGAAATGGCTGGGACAGTAAACAGATTCAGTCATTTAAGTAACTATCTTTTTTTTTTTTTTTTTTTTTTTTTTTTTTTTTTTTTTTTTTTTTTTTTTTTTTTTTTTTTTTTTTGAGACGGAGTCTTGCTCTGTCGCCCGGGCTGGAGTGCTATGGCCGGATCTCAGCTCACTGCAAGCTCCGCCTCCTGGGTTCCCACCATTCTCCTGCCTCAGCCTCCCGAGTAGCTGGGACTACAGGCGCCCGCCACCTCGCCCGGCTAGTTTTTTGTATTTTTTAGTAGAGACAGGGTTTCACCGTGTTAGCCAGGATGGTCTCGATCTCCTGACCTCGTGATCCGCCTGTCTCGGCCTCCCAAAGTGCTGGGATTACAGGCTTGAGCCACCGCGCCCGGCCCTTAAGTAACTATCTAGTCACTAGCTGAGGACTAAGCTAAGTGAGCAGAGAATTCAGTGAGAAAGAAGACATACTTCACAGATTCATTTGGAAAAGCCACTAAAAAAACCCCAACATCAACAAGTCGTTAGAAGGGGAAATAGTTTGATTTCCAGAGTAGTCACATTGTATTATTAGAAATGTCAGTTTTTGGCCCAGCATGGTAGTTCACACCTGTAATCCCAGCACTTTGAGAGGCCGAGGCAAGCGGGTCATTAGAGGTCAGGAGATTGAGACCAGCCTGGCCAACATGGTGAAACCTCATCTCTACTAAAAATACAAAAATTAGCCAGGCGTGGTGGCACATGCCTTTAGTACCAGCTAGTTGGGAAACTGAGGCATGAGAACTACTTAAGTCCGGGAGGCAGAGGTTGCAGTGAGCTGAGATCGCAACAGTGCACTCTAGCCTAGGCAATAGTGAGACTCTGTCTCAAGCAGCAACAACAACAACAACAAAGAAATGTCAGCTTTCTGTATAAAATTATGAGACAAGCAAAGAAATAAAGTATTGTTCTTACACAGGAAAATAGCAATCTATAGAAACTATCCTTGAGGATATTTTAAATGTATTCAAAGCATTAAAGGAAATCATGTTTTTAAAAATGTTAAAAAGTGGCCAGGCGCGGTGGCTCATGCCTGTAATCCCAGCACTTTGGGAGGCTGAGGCAGGCTTCACGAGGTCAGGAGATGGAGACAATTCTGGCTAACAATGGTGAAACCCCACCTCTACTAAAAAAAAAAATAAATAAATAAATACAAAAAATTAGCCGGGCTTGGTGGCAGGTGCCTGTAGTCCCAGCTACTCAGGAGGCTGAGGGAGGAGAATGGCGTGAACCTGGAAGGTGGAGCTTGCAGTGAGCTGAGATGTTGTCACTGCACTTCAGCCTGGGTGACAGAGCGAGACTCCATCTCAAAAAAAAAAAGTTAAAAAATGCAATAACTGAAATTAAAAATTCACTAGAGGGACTCACAAGCAAATGTGATTAAGCAAAAACCAAGACTCGGCAAAAGTCCTTTTGGATCCATTGGATCTCTAGGAAACACCAGAATTGTCAGTGAAGAATATATTAAGTGGCTCGAGGCCTACTGTCAGGCCTATTTCTATGGCTTGACAGTAAAACTCCTAGACCTGGTTCCTGTTTCTGCAATGAGGTGTTCCTTTAGAGTCAATGATAACTCACAAACAAAACCTACAAGTTCATGCAAGAGACATCCTGAAGTTCTTTAAAAAGTCAGTTGAAGAAAAATTGAAGAAAAGTCAATTGTGATTGTCTAGTCTGAGGAACAGACAGGAAGAAGGATAAATAAAAATGAATACAACATCAGAGACCTGCGGGACATTATCAAGTCTACCACCATACACATAATGAGAATCCTAGTAGAAGAAAGTAGAAAAGGACAGAAATAATATTTGAAGAAACAATTTGCCAAAAAGTATTTTTTGCTGAAAAACAAAATAAATTTGTTGAAAAACATTTATCTCCATATCCAAGAAGCTCAGTGAACTCCAACTAAGACAAACTTAAAAAGATCCACACTTATACACATCATCATAATCAAACTGTCAAAATCCAAAGAAGAGTCTTGAAGAAAGAGAAATACAATTAATCATTTAGAAGAGCTCCTTCACATGATTAACAGCTGACTTCTTATCAGTAACCATGGAGGCCAGAAAGCCATGGGATGACATTCAAAGTGCTGAAAAAGACTGTCAACCAAGAATTTTATATCCAGCAAAACCAACCTTCAAAGATGAAGCAAAATTTAAGTCATTCCCAGATAAACAAAACTGAGACAATTTGTCATTAGCAAACCTGTCACACAAGAAATACTGAAGGGGGTCCATCAAGTTGAAATGAAGGAACACTAGACAGTAATTTGAGACCACATGAAGAAATAAAGAGCACTGGTAAAGGAAACTAAATAAATATAAAAGACCATATTAATATATTTTTGCTTATAATTCTTTTTTTCTTTTAAATGATTTTAAAGACTACTGCATAAAGTTATACTTATAAACCTGTGCTGATGGGCACACAATGTATGAACATGTAATTATGACAACATTGCAAAGAAGGGGAAAGGGAACAGAGCTACGTAGGAGCTAGATTTTGTATACTATTGATATTAAATTGGTAGTAACGTAAACTAGATCGTTAAATTAAGTTGTTAATTGTAATCTTCAAAACAACAAAGGAAATGACTCAAAAATATACATGGTAAAAAAAATGAAATGACAAAGGAATTAAAATAGTATATTAGAAAATATCTATTTAATACAAATGAGGAGAATAATGGAAAATAGAAAGGAAAAATGACATAAGACATATAGAGAATATAGCAAAATGGCAGATGTAATTCCTTCCTTAATAGTAATGATGTGAAATTGATTAAACACTCCAGTCAAAAGTAAGAGAATGGCAAATGGATTTAAAAAATGATTCAACTGTATATTGTCTTACAAGTAACACACTAGATTCAAAGACGTGAATATGTTGAAAGTAAAAGGTTGGCGGCTGGGTGCAGTGGCTCATGCCTGTAATCCCAGCACTTTGAGAGGCCAAGGCAGGCAGATCACAAGGTCAGGAGTTTGAGACCAGCCTGGCCAACATAGTGAAACCCCATCTCTACTAAAAATACAAAAATTAGCCAGGTGTGGTGGCCTGAGCCTGTAGTCGCAGCTACTCAGGTGGATGAGGCAGGAGAATTGCTTGAACCCGAGAGCCGGAGGTTGCAGTGAGCAGAGACCATGACATTGCACTCCAGCCTGGATGACAAGTGAGACTCCGTCTCAAGAAAAAAAAAAAGACGGCAAAAGCTACACTATGCATACAGTAACTCAAAGAGACCTGAGGTGGCTATTCTAATATCCCACAAAATAGATTTTAAGGCAAAAAGTGTTACCAATTATAAAAAGGGACATATTTTAATGATAAAAGTATCAGTTTATTAGCAAGGCTTAACTACAAACATATGTAATTAACAACAGAACCCCAAAATACATGAAACAAAAAATAACAGAATTGAAGAGAGAAAGAGACAATTAAAAAATAACAGTTGGGGACTTAAATATGCCACTTTTTTTTTTTTTTTTGAGACAGAGTCTCACTGTGTCCCCCAGGCTGGAGTGCAGTGGTGCCATCTCGGCTCACTGCAAGCTCTGCCTCCCAGGTTCACGCCATTCTCCTGCCTCAGCCTCCTGAGTAGCTGGGACTACAGGCACCCGCCACCAAGCTTGGCTAATTTTTTTATATTTTTAGTAGAGACAGGGTTTCACCGTATTAGCCAGGATGGTCTGGATCGCCTGACCTCTTGATTCACCCACCTCGGCTTCACAAAGTGCTGGGATTACAGGTGTGAGCCACTGCGCCCGGCCAAATATGCCACTTTTACTAATAAAACAGGCAGAAGATCAAGAGGGTAATAAAAGACTTGAACAATACTATAATCCAATTAGACCTAACAGATTTTTGTAGAACATTCCACCGAACAACAGTGTAAGATACATTTTTCTCAAGTGGGGATGGAACATTTCCAAGATAGACCATATGTTAGGCCATAAAACAAATCTCAATACATTTAAATTGATTGCAGTAATACAAAGTATTTTTCTCCAACTATAATAGAACAAAATTAGAACAGAAGGACATTTGAGAAGTTCACACATATGAGGAAATTAGACAACACACTCCTAAATAACCTGTTGGTTAAAGAAAAAGTCACAAGGGATATTACATAATACTATGAGAGGAAAGAAACAAATATACAACATATCAAAATTTATGGGATGTAACTAAAGCAGTGCCTAGAAAGAAATTTATAGTTGTACATACCTACATATATTATATAATTATACCTACATACATATATGTATGTATATGTATGTATATATTATGTATACATATATGTACATATGCAAACATGCATGTATGTACATACATATATATAACACACACATTATATATTGTATAATATACGTATATTTTATATATTTTTTTCTTTTTTCCTAGAGTCCTGCTCTGTCTCCCAGGCTGGAGTCCAGTGACACAAGCATAGCTCACCACAGCTTCAAACTCTGAGCTCAAGTGATCCTCCTGTCTTAGCCTCAGCTGGAACTACAGGTATGTGTCACCACACTCAACTAATTTTTTTTTTTTTTTTTTTTGAGATGGGATCTCACTCCATCACTCAGGCCAGAATGCCAGTCTCGGCTCACTGCCACCTCTGCCTCCTGGGCTCAAGCCATCCTCCCACTTCAGCCTCCCCAAGTAACTGGAAATAAAGGCATGCTCCACCACACCCAGCTAATTTTTTCTATTTTTAGTAGAGATGGGGGGCCCACCAGGTTGCTTAGGCTGGTTTTGAACTCCTGAGCTCAAGTGATCTGCCTGCATTTGACTCCCAAAATGTTGGATGAAAGGCGTGAGCCACTGCACCTGGCCAAATTTTTTGTTTGTTTATTTTGTAGAGATAGGGTCTTGCTATGTTGCCCAGGCTGCTCTCACACTCCTGACCTGAAGAGATCCTCCTGCCTCAGCCTCCAGAGTAGCTGGTATTACAGGCACAAGCCACCATTTAACATTTTCTAATTTTACATGTGACTTCCTCTTTGATCAGTGGGTTTAGAATTGTGTTGTTTAATTTCCAAATATTTGGAAATATTTGGGGAATTAAACTTGACTTAAAATTGAGTTAAACTTGAAGTCAATAATACATAGTTGGGGATTTTCCAACTATGTATTGTTGACTTCAAGTTGTATGACTTGGATTGACTTCAAGTTGTATGTATTATTGACTTCAAGTTGTATGTATTGACTTCATACTTGTATGATTTCAATTCTTTAAAACTTGTGGAGTTGTTTTTTAACGACTCAGAATATAGTTCATATTGTTTGAATGTTTCAAGCACTTCACAAATAATATATTCTCCTATTGTTGGGTGTATTGTTCTATAAATATTCATTAGGTCAAGTTGGTTGACAGAGTTGTCAGGTTTTCAATATCATTTTGATTTTCTCTCTAGTTGTGTTATTTAAGATGTTTATTAAAATATCATTATGTAATGTTCCTCATTATCCTTGGTGACATTCCTTATTCTAAAGTCAACTTTGGTAGTAATCTAGACACTCCAGCTTTCTTTGGATGAGGGTTTGTATATCTTTTCCCATCCTTTTCTTGTTAATCTGTATATAGCTTTTCTATCTGAAGTGGACTTCTTGTAGATAGATTATAATTACTTTTTATCCAATCTGATGATCTTTTAATTCGTTTATTTAAACCACTTCATTTAATGTGGTTATTAGGCTTAAATATATCCATTTGCTACTTCTTTTCTGTTTGTTTTCTTTGTTCTTTGTCCCCTTTCCCTCATTTTCTGTAATTCTAAAATTAACTGAGTACTTTTATGAATCTGTTTTATATCCATTAAAAATGTTGCCTAGTTATTGCCCAAAGGCTTACAAGATACATCACGAATTAATCATGGTGTACTTTCAAAAATTATTATACTGATTCATATATAGTTTAAGAACCCTGGCCAGGCGTGGTGACTCCTGCCTATGATCCCAGCACTTTGGGAGGCCGAGGTGGGTGAATCATCTGAGGTCGGGGGTTTGAAACCAGCCTGACCAACATGGAGAAACCCTGTCTCTACTAAAAATACAAAAATCAGGCCGGGCGTGGTGGCTCACGCCTGTAATCCCAGCACTTTGGGAGGCCGAGGCGGGTGGATCACAAGGTCAGGAGATCGAGACCATCCTAGCTAACACGATGAAACCCCATCTCTACTAAAAACTACAAAAAATTAGCCGGGTGTGGTGGTGGGCACCTGTAGTCCCAGCTACTTGGGAGGCTGAGGCAGGAGAATCACTTGAACCTGGGAGGCGGAGGTTGCAGTGAGCCGAGATTGCGCCATTGCACTCCAACCTGGGCAGCAAGAATAAAACTCTGTCTCAAAAACAAACAAAACAGTCTGTCACTCAGGCTGGAGTGCAGTGGTGCAATCTCGGCTCACTGTGACCTCCGCCTCCCAGGTTCAAGCGATTCTCCTGCCTCAGCCTCTCGAGTAGCTGGGATTACAGGCGTCTGCCACCACACCTGGCTATTTTTTGTATTTTTAGTAGAGACGGGGTTTCACAATGTTGCTCAGGCTGGTCTCGAACTGTTGACCTCAGGTATTGCACCCTCCTTGGCCTCCCAAAGTGCTGGGATTACAGGCTAGTTCCAACATATTTCCAACATCCCATACCCATTAAGCAGTCACTCTTCATTCCCCTCCTCACACCAGATTTAACCACCACCAGTCTGGTGATTCTATGAATTTACCTCTTCTGGATATTTCATAAAACTAGAATCATAGAATATGTGAACTTTTGTGTCTTACTTCTTTCACTTAGCATAATGTTTTCCGTGTTTATCCATATGGTAGCATGTATCTGTACTTCATTTTTATGGCTGAGTAATCTATCATATGTATATAATACATTTTGTTTATCCATTCATATATTGATGGGTTGTTTACACCACTGGGTCACTGTGAGTAGTGCTACTACAGCATCTGTGTATACATTTTTGTGGATGCATGTTTTCTTTGGGCAGACAGCTAGGAATGGAATTGCTGGGCTATATGATAATTCTGTTTATCTTTTTCAGGAACCACCAAACTCTTTGTTTACAGTGACTGAACCATTTTACATTCCCATGAACAATGTACAAGGTTCCCATTTTCAGGCTGGGCGGGGTGGCTCATGCCTGAAATCTTAGTACTTTGGGAGGCCAAGACAGGTGGATCACTTGAGACCAGGAGTTCAAGACTAACCCGGGCAACATGGTGAAACCCCATCTCTACTAAAAATATAAAAATTAGCCAGAAAAAAAATTAGCTGGGTGTGATGGTGGGCACCTGTAATCCCAGCTACTCCAGAAGCTGAGGCAGGAGAATCACTGGAACCCAGAGGGCAGGGGTGGCAGTGAGCTGAGACAGAGCCACTGCACTCCAGCCTGGCCGACAGAATGAACTCCATCTCAGAAAACAAAAAGGTTCCCATTTTCCAGCATCCCCAACAACACTTTGTTTTTTCTGTATTTTTTGTTATAGCCATCCTTCTGGATGTGAAGTGGTATCTCACTGTGATTTGGATTTGCTTTTCTCTGATGGCCACTGTCTTACTGCTTCCAAGATCCTCTCTTCAGTTTTGGACAGTTTATGTATGTCTCGACATGGATCTCTCCTGACTTATCCTATTTGGAGTTCTGCAAACTTCTTGGATGGGTACATTCAAGTGTTTTCACAAATGTGAGGTGTTTGGGGCCGTTATTTCTTCAAATATTCTTTCTGCCCCTTTCTCTCTTCTCTCCTTCTCAAACTCCTATTTTGCAAAGGTTGGTATGCTTGGTGGTAATCCACAGGCCTCTTAAATTGCTTCTTTCCTTTGTTCTTCTGCTCCTCAGATGGGTAATTTCAACTGATCTACCTTCAGCTTCACTGATTCTTTCTACTGTCTGGCCATATCTGCTATTAGAACCATTCAGTGATTATCCCCCCTTTTTTATTGTACCTTTCAGCTAATTTTTATGGTTCCTTTTTATAATTCCTTTGATAATCTCTATGGGACATTGTTTCCCTGTATTCCCTTAGCTCTTTGAGCACTTTTGAGACAGTTGATTTACAAATGTTGTCTTCAAGTCCAATGTCTATGCTTCCTCAGATAGTTTATTTTAATTTTTGCTGTAAGTGGGCTATAATTTCTTTGCATGCTTCACAGTTTTTTGTTGGAAGCTGAATATTACTTTACTATCATGTGGTAACTCTGGAAACCAGATTCTTCACTCCTCAGGGTTTTTGTTACTTGCTGTGGGTTGTAGTGGTTTGTTTAGGGACTTATATATATTTAGAGACAAGGTCTCGCTCTGTTCCCGAGGCTGGAATGCAGTGGCACAATCAGAGCTCACTGCAGCCTCAAATCCCTGGGCTCGACTGATCCTTCCACCTCAGCCTCCCAGGTGGTTGGGACTATAGGCATATGCCACCATGCCCAACTAATTAAAAAGAGAAATTTGCTTTATAGAGACGAGCTCTCACTATGTTGCCCAGGCAGGTCTCGAACTCCTGGACTCAAGTGATCCTCCCACCTTGGCCTCCCAAAGTACTGAGATTACAGGCGTGAGCCACAGCACTCAGTCCTAGTGACTTTTCTGACCTGTTTTTGTAAAGTTTCTGTTCTTTGACTTACATGGTCTGTAAGGTGTCTTCCTTTTGCTTGTGTTCAGCCAGTGTGTTGAGATTTCTTTGAAAACTGGTTGCCCCAAAAATTAACAAAGGAAGAAAAAAAACCTGTTTTTGCTGATTGGCTGTTGGGACACACCTTCAGTGTCTATCTGGGCCATTTTAATTTGGCCTTAGCCTTTACTTCCTGCTTGCACTGAGCCTACACATCAGCCAGACATGAAATCTTGGGGTCTTCTCAGGTTTGAATGTGCAGACTGAACTGGGAATGTGCATGGCTTTCTAAATCCCCCAATATACATGGGTGCTTTTGAATAACCTAATTTCTCTAAGAAATTCTCTCTGCTGCTTTCCTCTCAGGCTTTAGGCACTCCTTTGTTTACCTAAACTGTAATTTTTTGCCTCAGGTGGCAGCAGGTTGTTCATTTGTCTTACAATATTTAGAGACAAACCTGCCACTTTCTTTCCAACCCTGATTGAGTTCTGAGTTAGATGAAACAAATGCAGATGCCTTGTGTCAGTCCTTGAAGCTGCCAGACTGGCCAGAACAAGCATAATCTTTCAAGAATAAGATCTCTGGGGCTGGGTGCAGTGTCTCACGCCTATAATCCAAGCACTTTGGGAGGCGGAAAAGGGTGGATCACCTGAGGTCAGGAGTGTGAGACCAGCCTGGTCAACATGGTGAAACTCCGTCTCTACTAAAAGTACAAAAATTAGCCGGGTGTCGTGGTGTGTGCCTGTGGTCCCAGCTACTTGGGAGGCTGAGGCACGAATTGCTTGAACCTGGGAGGTTGCAGTGAGCCAAGATCATGCCAATTTGCACTCTGGCCTTGGTGAGAGTGAGACTCTGTCTCAAAAAAAAAAAAAAAAAAAAAACCTCTCTTCTCCCTAGAAACCAGGACCAGGACCCCACGCTGAGAATGTGGTCTGTGTGTCTTCAAGACTGTTGGAGAGCTGAGAATGGGGAAAAGGCAAGTAACACTGCCAAGCTTTCCTTCTCTTTTTAGGTTGCCTTTTTCTTGATTCAGCAAATGCTTAGTGCTGTAAACTATTTTCCTGGGTTCTGACAAAGTTGTTTCTGAATGTTTTTGCTTGATTTTTCAATGTTTCTGTGGAGGAAAAGGTCCTTGAAGCTACCTACTTGGCCATTTTTGCTGATGCTACTCTTGGTTACATTCTGAGGGCCCGACATTGTGTATGAAAATTGGTAGAGCTAATTTATGGCTCTGCATGTTAAAATTCTCTGGAGATTTATTTTTGCTTCTGTGAGGCAGTGAAATTAGTTGCATCAGCATTCTCAGATAACTTTTAAACAGTCATGGAATGAGATGACTTAAAACTGGACTTCAGGCTGTGTGAGGGCCTATTTCTCACTAACCTTGCACGTAGGATAGTCCCTTGGAGTGCAACTAAAACCCTGCATGTTTACTAGGCTCCTTCTTCTTTGGTGGTACCTGCATAGTTTATTTTGGGAATGTGAATGCAGCTTGCCTAACTCTCTAAACATACCCATTGCCAGAGAAGAAATAATGGAGCAAGCAGGTTAATGTAGAAACCACATTTATTAACCATGGATTCACTGAGGGCAGTTTTATTAGATATTATCCACAGCTTATGCTGACATCTGATTTTGCAGAGAAATTATAGCCATTTTTTTATTAAGATAATTCTACAAGATCAATATAGTTTCTTGAAGGAGCATATATTCTAATTCTTCAATAGGGTTTGGTTTAATTTAGCTATCAAAGTCAAATGTCTCTAAACTTTACACACTAAACTCATTGTGGGCACAAAATTTATTCTTTGTACATATTCCTTCTAAGTGCTTTGGTTCTTCAAGCTGAAACATCTCAACTTCCAGAAATATGGTTGCCAGATCAAAAATACCAGAGTCCTTCTAAGGGTTAAGATTTGAATCAAGAAAAAGATACATATACATATTTTATTATATACAAACAAGGAACAACAAAAAGTTTCATCATGTAAACAAAAGAATATAAATTATAGACATAATTGGAAGTTTCAAAAAGTCCTTAAATCATTGTGATCTTCTCCAAAAGACACAGGTCTTGGAGTGTGGGCACAGAGCCATCAGTCAGACGTCTGGGTGGTCTCCCATAATAGCAATTTATATTCTAGAGAAGTGGGCTTTTTGTGAACTCTGTCAGGGTGAATGAGTTAGGCCTCTTAAAGGAATGAAATGCTTTCACATTTGGGGCAACAAGTGAAAAATATTGAAAGAAGGGATACAACTAGGATTAGATTTATTGTTGACAGTGATTTTAGAAATAAATCACTGAAAACATGTTAAAAGATTTCTAGATAAAATTCTGGCTACCAAAAATAAGAAAGGATACCTTTTGTGGCTCTACAAATGGTTTGGTGAAAAATAAAAAAGGAAAAAGTGAGCCGAGGAGAAAGCGAAATAGGGAAGTCTAGGGAGGAGGCAAGAAAATACACAAGTCATAGCAAGAAAAAAACATGAGATGGTCCTTTCTAAGGCCAGGTGTTGGTGATATTTACCTATGTAAGCTCAAGCCTAGAAGAGTACAGTTCTTATATATTCACTACCTAATGCTATACAAGAAAAAATACTTTTCATTTGTTATGAAAGAACTACTTTATATGAAAACTAAAAATATGTATTTACATTGCAAATCCCAGATGAAACCCAATTTAATACAAAGTGAACTATAGGGATGACAGAAAAATGGGTAGATATCAAAATTCAACTAAATTTACAGTACTGCCTTATATCTTTTTTAAATTTTGTTTTTGAGACCGAGTCTTGCTCTGTTGCCCAGGCTGGAGTGTAGTGGTGTGATCTCGGCTCAACGCAACCCCTGCTTCCTGGGTTCAAGTGATTCTCGTGCCTCAGCCTCCCCAGTAGCTGGGATTACAGGAGTGTGCCACCACACCCGGCTAATTTTTAATAGAGACGAGGTTTTGCCATGTTGGCCAGGCTGGTCTCAAACTCCTGGGCTCAAGCAATCCACCCGCCTCAGCCTCCCAAAGTGCTGGGATTACAGGCATGAGCCACTGCACCCGGCTGATATATATATTCTTTTAAAATCTATACACAAGGCTCAAGTTCTGGGGTTTCAGGTTTTATTTTTAAGTTTTCTTTAAAAATAAAATTGCTAACCCCCAAGTGAATTAAAGGTTGATCTGGGCTCGCAGAGGTAATCTGCTCTTTGTCACCAAGTGCTCTGTAGTTTCTTCCACTTTAGACCTCTCCAGTGTGTTAATGCCTCTGTTTTCTTTGTCTTTTCCATGTGATTTTTTATGCTGTGGATTTAAGGGGGAAAAATTAAGTCAATATAAAGTAACATTTGATATACATTAACTACACTCTATTTTCAAAGTTCTCTGGGCTATAAGCAAGAAAACTTAAGTGTAGAAAACCAGAAAAGGTTTAGCACAAGTTTGAGCCAACAATTTGGCAAGTAGAACCAAATGCCTTCTTTATTTGATCACTACTGGAAGGAGTAGAGTGAAAGAAGTATTAATTTTCTGTGTTATTTTCTAAGACATAGTTACAGATTTTACTCCAGGGTAGTGGTTCTCATCAGGGAGCGATTTTGCTGCCACAGGGGACGTTTGGCAATGTTTAGAGACTTTTTTGGTATTACAACCAGGGAGTGCTACTGGCTTTGAGTGAGTATTCACATAGTTCACTGTTTTTCTTGTGTACCGACATAGTACAGTCCACAGGAAAGACCATTACAACAAAGAATTACCCAGTTTAAAATGCCAATAGCACTGCTGTCAAGAAACCCTGCTCTGGCCGGGCGCGGTGGCTCAAGCCTGTAATCCCAGCACTTTGGGAGGCCGAGACGGGCGGATCACGAGGTCAGGAGATCGAGACCATCCTGGCTAACACCGTGAAACCCCGTCTCTACTAAAAATACAAAAAAAAAAACTAGCCGGGCGAGGTGGCGGGCGCCTGTAGTCCCAGCTACTCCGGAGGCTGAGGCAGGAGAATGGCGTAAACCCGGGAGACGGAGCTTGCAGTGAGCTGAGATCCGGCCACTGCACTCCAGCCCGGGCTACAGAGCAAGACTCCGTCTCAAAAAAAAAAAAAAAAAGAAACCCTGCTCTAAGGAAACAAAGATTTGCTGTCATGCAGAAAAGCCAATTCTGTTTTAAGCAGAGAAACTGGTATATGGGACACCTTAAAAACAGTTTTGCTTAGTTCTTAAAAATTGTATTTTATTTTATTTGTAAAACCTATTTCATATTCCTCATTTGGAAGTTCTATTTCATTGGAATCCTACTTACCCATACAGAACATTAATGAACTGGTGACATTCATTGTACACTCAGTCATCAATGCTGAGACAAATTATAAACCAACTATTAAAGCTTTAAACCCAGAGAAAATCCCCACATCACACTGTTACTAGGGAAAAGATTTCTGGACTTCAGCTGAAGGTCTAAAACTCCATCCCAAACCCTCTCTGGTATTGTAGGGACTTCCTTGCCATAGCTGAATCACTAAGCCTAATTCAAAATGCCACAGGTAATAATAATAAAAGAATTCCTGACCAGGGATTAAGTAGTCACCAGGTTCTCTTATCCTTCCCCCTTTCCTAACTTTATAAGATAGAAGAAAAGGATAAAAACTGAAAGAAACATATATATAGTTCTCTAATAGTAAAGAATAAAGCAAAAGGTGGCAAGAATTTGGGGATAAAATTGCCCAGAGGAAAACAGGGAGGAATTTATGAGAACCTGAATTAGAACTTTGTTAACAATTGAAAGCAGTGATGGAGAATCTTTAGACCTTAAGGGAAGGACCTGTAGATCAACTAAAAACAGTTACAGGCCAAGCACAGTGGCTCACGCTTGTAATCCCAGCACTTTGGGAGGCCGAGGCGGGCGGTTCACCTGAGGTCGGGAGTTTGAGACTAGCCTGACCAACATGGAGAAACCCCTTCTCTACTAAAAATACAAAATTAGCCAGGTGTGGTGGTGCATGCCTGTAATCCCAGCTACTTGGGAGGCTGAGGCAGGAGAATCGCTTGAACCCAGGAGGCAGAGGTTGTGGTGAGCCAAGATTGCGCTATTGCACTCCAGCCTGGGCAACAAGAGTGAAACTCCATCTCAAAAAAAAAAAGAAAAGAAAAAAAGTGGGTAGAGGGCTGGGCACAGTGGCTCACGCCTATAATCCCAGCACTATGGGAGGCCGAGGACGGTGGATCACTTGAGGCCAGGAGTTTGAGACCAGCCTGGCCCACATAGTGAAACCCTATCTCTACTAAAAATACAAAAAAATTAGCCAGGTGTGGTGGTGTACGCCTGTAATCCTAGCTACCTGGGAGGCTGAGTCAGGAGAATCACTTGAACTCGGGAGGTGGAGGTTGAGTGAGCCGAGATTGTGCCACTCCACTTCAGCCTGAGTGACTCAGTCTCAAAAAAAAAACCAAAAGTGGGTAGGAGAGGTCACAGGATTTAATTACATTGGATTAGAGCAGGCAAGGTGCTCAGGAAACATGGGGCAACAGTTTACAAGAGAAGAGCCTCAGGGAGGGGAAATCACTAATATAACCTAAGCAGTCGCCAGTCTCTCAATCTTTTCAGTCACTTTGCCTTCAAAGTCTGATTATGGGCAGAGATATGTTCCAAGACTTACATGTCAAAGGTAGAAGGAAGAGGAATGACTGCTCTCAGTGTCTGAGTACATAGGAAGCAGAAAAGGAATAAATACAATAGCTAAACACTATCAGCTAAGGATGTAGATTAAGTCAAATTCTGCCTTCATTTATTCTACAGAAAACCCCTTATCAATATCAGATTTTTGTAAATAATTCAAATCATAAGCCTTAACAAGCCATCCTAAGGAATAATTGAAAGGCTTTTGTTGTTCTACTCACCACAAATAATGCCTTTATACTGAATAGTAAATGAATGACTTACATCAGATATGGAAGGGTTATCTGATATGATATACCTGGAAAAATGGAACCCCGCCAATTGATGAACAATCCACACCAGCATCTACAGATGGCTCTTGACTTAGAGGTTCTTCAGTACACTGCCCTAGAACTGCCTTTTCTACATCCACATCCTAAAAGAAGAAACTGGATGAGTGACTAAGTCCAAGGGCTTAAAAGTCATCGCAAGAGTAACGGTAGTTTTCTTCTTTGAATATAACACAATGCCCATGGTATAATATGAAAGTTAAACCTCAACAAAATTATTAGAAAGTCTACAAATTAATGAAAATAATTCCTAATATATTTTTATAGAGAGTAGAGGTTCCTATATAACAATGTTACTAAGTACAATATTAAATATTGGCAATTATTATCTACTAGCATAATTTAAAAACTAGTAAGATTAAAAGAAGCCTAAGGGCTAGGCCTGTCATTAATGAGAGGCAGGGTAAGACTGAGGAGTGAAAAGTAAAATTCTTCACATGAAGTCAACCACATCAAGAGTTCATAAGAGAGTTCTATTATAAAATTATGATCCTTTAAATTTACCGGAATTGTCTCTTCTTTGTTGTTTTCTGAAGAGTTTAGCATCATTAACAGCTCAGGCTGTTTCCTTTTCAACTGATCAAGGAGATGTTCACGTGGTTCGGTTCTTACCAGTGTTGATGGGTATAAATAATTTTTCCTCTGTGGTGTTGTACCTTTAATGGACATTAGATAAGAGGTAACAATTGAAGTATGAGATGTAAATATTTTTAAAAAGTACTAAAACTTCCTAATCAATCTTATCTTCTAAAAATATAAAATATAAAAGTATAATTGCCATATTTGAGGATCAGTCTTGCTACCTGTAAGGCAGACATTGTTTGCAACTAACAATATTTTCTAATTTGACAACAGACTTTACTATTTTCAAGATTCATCCTACTCTCTAAAACATGAAGTTTACCATCTCTGAGGATATATAAAAGATGTGTTATAAGCTCTAAAAGGAGTTGTAGTGTTCTGAAAAAAATGGCAGCATTATTGGAACGAGATTTCCCAACATGATTACTTTGATAGGAGTAATCATTTCACTATAAATGTGGAGTGGTGGTTAAATATTAACCAGTTATATATATATACTATGTTGCCCAGGCTGGTCTTGAATTCGTGGGTTCAAACGATGCTCCTGCCTTGGCCTCCCAAAGTGCTGGGATTATAGGCGTGAGCCACCACATCAGGCCCCCAGTTATATTTATCTGTAATGAGCTCATGCTTTCGTAATTTACAAAAGTACTTGCCTTTCCACTCAACATTTACATTCCTAACTTCATTGAAAAGTAGACAGTAAATCTTACAGGTCTCTTGGGGAAAAAATAAACCAACATTCTATGTAGCACCATCCCCTTTTAACAATTGGTTTTTAAATTTTAAAAAAAGAGAGTTTTGTGATATAACTGACATACCATAAAACACTCATTTTATGTGTACAATTTAGTGGATTTTAGTGAGTTTACAGGGTATGCAACCATCACCACAATCCAATGAAGAACCCAATTATTTGTGCTGTGTAAAACAGCTTGTGGCTCTCCTCGCTCGCCTTCTGGCTTTGCCACGCCCTGCTCTGGAGAGACACCCGCCATTTCACCCAGTAAGCGGCCCCGGCCTGCAGAGGAGAGCGGCTGCAGCTCCGCTTTGCCCGGCTCTCCGAGCACACCACGGCCCCCACCCGGGGCTCCGCACGGGCCGCGGGCTACGGGACCTGTACAGTGCCTATGATTACACAATACCTCCTGGGGAGAAAGCTCTTGTGAAAACGGACATTCAGATAGCGCTCCCTTCTGGGTGTTATGGAAGAGTAGCTCCACAGTCAGGCTTGGCTTGCAAAACACTTTATTGATGTAGGAGCTGGTGTCATAGATGAAGATTATAGAGGAAATGTTGGTGGTGTACTGTTTAACTTTGGCAAAGAAAACTTTGAAGTCAAAAAGTGTGATCGAATTGCACAGCTCATTTGCGAACGGATTTTTTATCCAGAAAGAGAAGAAGTTCAAGCTTTGGATGACACCGAAAGGGGTTCAGGAGGTTTTGGTTCCACTGGAAAGGATTAAAATTTATGCCAAGAACAGAAAACGAGAAGTCATGCCTTTTTATTAAAAAAAAAAAAGTTTTTGCTTAAAGTGTTTTGCACTTCTATAAACTTACTAGCTTCACCTTTGAAAAGTACTGAATTTTTTACTTTTTTTTTTATGGTCAAGGAAAAGATCATAAAAAAATAAAACACAAAGTTTTTCTTTGTGTTTGGATCAAAAAGAAACTTTGTTTTTCTGCAATTGATGGTTGTATGTAAATCTGCTTTGTGGTGACCTGATGTAAAGTGTCTTCTTACAATCAAATGTACATCAATTACAGATTTAAAAAAAAAAACCTGTATTTAACTCAAATGATCCCCCTTCAGCAACTTATATTGCTTTGTTTTAAATCTTAAGCAATATTTTGTATTCAGTAAACTTATATTCTTTCACAAGGTACAAAATCTTGCATAAGCTGAGCTAAAAGAAATGAAAATGAAAAGGAGAGATTAAAGGTATTCCTTGTTCTTCTTTCTCTTCACTAGTTTAAAAACTTTTTAATCTTAAGATTCTTTGTGATGAGGATGAGAAAAGAATCCTCAGTTTATTTTTCCACTATTAATCTTTCTTTTTATAAATCCTCTATTGACTGGATAGAGGTATGTTTGTGAAAGACATGTAACTTGGGGATTTGTTACCTTTGGTTTGTTCCCCCTGAATTTCATCTCATCAGGCAAATTGTACTAGTTGTAGCTATGAGTTTCCCTAAGTGAAGTAGCAATAGGCTGTAATCGAGAAAATATGCCATTTATAGGCATATAAATGAAATAATAAGATAAATGAAATAATATATACTTCGGCCACCAGCTTTTTCTGTCTCTCACACATAAGCAGCACTTCATTGCAGATACGGGACTGATTCTGTGGCTTAGCTTGATTAACATCTTTTGGAAGTTTCTGCTAGTGTGCTTTCCTTTCTTTACTATGTTTCTCAAATTCCTTTGTGTCAGGGTTTTTGGTGTTACTTAGGTTTTGTCCATCAGATTCTATGAGACACCAGGCATTGTTTTGAGGATGTGGGTTATATACATGGAGTGCTTCTGGAACTATCAGTTTACTTGGCCACCCAGTTTGTGGAAGCACAGGCAAGACTGTTCTTTTCTGGTGATTCTCCAGGCCATTTAATACCCTGCAATGTATTTGTCCATCTGTGGGTCACAGTTCATTAGTGAGTCATGAAATCAACTCACTGGGACATAGCCACCATTTTTGTGTACTGGGTTGGGCTATAAATTATTTCTGTTGTCAATCAAATTTAAATGTTTTTCTGCTAAAAAAAAAAAAAAAAAAACAGCTTGTTACATCTCTTCTATGAAGACCTCCCTGAATCATTACAGCCTACAATGATCTTTGACTTATCTGATCTCTCAAAATGTTGATTCCTAAATGCCAGTGGTCCACGGTGATCCCTCATCTCTTAAAACAGGGATTCCTAAATGGCAATAGTCTATGACAAAATGAGAGGAACACAGAACAAAATGCACAATGTGGTAAACTTTGCATTAAACTCGATTTAGTTAGTTACATCTCTCCAATATTTGTGGTATTAAAATGTCCTTTTACAAACAGTGCTAGGTTTGTATTTGTTTTAAAAATATCCCCTATTAACAAAGTCAATTCCCTGAATGTATGTGAAATTTTACTGAATTGTGATACCACCTATATCATGACACTTGATTAAAACTATTTTAAGGTTCCAGTTTTCCCATTTTGAGTTGATTACAGTGAGATGGTAAATTCCTGTCAGGCAACGGCAGGACCTAATTTTTCTGAACATCTGACACTACATAGAGTTGAATTCGACTTCAAAAAATTTAACAATTCTATTTCTCTTTTAAAGTACCTGTTGGGATATCCAGTTTCAGATCCTGTTCCAGAAAGCAATTAAGCTTAGTCAAACCAATTTTTATGGTTTCGTTAAGTTCTAGATTTTGTGCTATCAATTTTTCTTCATCAATAGTCATCTGACCAAGAAAAATGTTATGCTGCCTCTCATGAGCTGCCTTATGTCCATTTGATTTCTCAGTGATGTCTGAACTTGAAGCCTCACAACATTGGTTTACAACCTGTAAATGATGCAAACAAGTGTTTATTACTAAAATTAAAGTTGCCAGTGTTTTATTCAATATCATATTTCCCCTTACCTTTTCCATAAATTTTTTTTTTTTTTTGAGACAAGTCTCACTCTGTTGCCCAGGCTGGAGTGCAGTGGCATGACTAGGGCTCACTATAGCCTTGACCTCCCAGGCTCAAGCCAGGTAGCCTCCCAGGTAGCTGGGACTATAGGCATGCCTGGCTAATTTATGTATTTTTTGAAGAGATGGGGTTTCACCATGTTGCCCAAGCTGGTCTCAAACTCCTGGGGTCAAGCAATCTGCCCACCTTGGCCTCCAAAGATTATAGGCATGAGCCACCACGCCTGGCCTTCAGTAATAAAAGATTTTAAAACATATACAAAAGTAGAGAGAACAGTATAATTAATCTCCTTGTATTCATTACCCAGCTTCAACATTTACCAACAAGTAGAGTACAAACATTTACCAACAGGACTGGCCACTGAACTCCTTCACAAACCCAGGATTATTTTGAAACAAATCCTGTATCATTTCATCCATTTACTTCAGCATGTATCTCTAAGAGGTAAGAGCACTTTAAGACCACTATCACATCTGAAAATGTTAACACTGATTCCTTCCTATCAAATGTCTAGTCCATGTTCAGACTTCACCAGTTGTCTCAAATGTGTGTTACAATTGCTTTGTTTGAACCAGAATTCACCACTAGATTTGGTTTATAGGTCTTAAGTCGGTCACTATATAATTTATCATCCAAATTGGAAACCTTTTAGAGTGAAAGGGCCCATTCATAATAATCATTCGAATACAACTTCAACAAGGACTGCCTCAGGCAAACTAAGACTTAAGGACCTCTAGTCTTAAGTCTCTTTTGGTCTACAGGTTATCTTTTCTCCTATTTTTTTCCCTTGGAAAAAAACTTGTTGCTGAAGACATGAGGTCTTTACCCTATTGAACACCTCAAATTCTGGATTTGGTCAACTGCATTTCTATGCTTTATTTTCTACAAACTGGCTAGACCTAAAGGCTTGATTTAATTCAGGTTTAATTTTTTAGCAAGAATATTTCATAGGTAGTACAGCAAACACAAAATGCTTTGCTGGGTCTCTCATGTTAAGATTTATCAGTGAGTTCAGGTATGGTTAGCCTATTAATTATAAAGTTCCCCATCAGCTTTTGATCAAATGGTTTAAGCCATCATTAATATCCACAGGGGTTATTTTATTAAGAGTTGCATACTGGTGATATATTCTATCATTTCTTCTCCATTTTATTAGCTTAGAGTCTAATGAAAACTTTTCTTCATTACCCTGCTAAACCAAGATATGGAAAGACAGATGGATGCTATATTGTTTTTTAGGATGCTATATTGTTTCTTCTTCTTTACCCATTTTCAGGACAATGTTTTGCTTCCCTGGCATGATCCAAAGAAGACCTATGAAATTTTTATGAGTTCCTAAGTTTTAATATATTTGATGTGTTTTAATCCTTTATGGCCATTATTTTTTTTGATGCTCAAATTATACCACCTTTGAACATGGGGAGGTTGGCTACTAAGACCTTTTGACAACCTTGAGATGGAGTCTCGCTCTGTCGCCCAGGCTGGAGTGCAGTGGCGCGATCTCAGCTCACTGCAAGCTCCGCCTCCTGGGTTTACACCATTCTCCTGCCTCAGCCTCCTATGTAGCTGGGACTACAGGAGCCGCCACCTTGCCCGGCTAGTTTTTTGTATTTTTTAGTAGAGACGGGGTTTCACCGGGTTAGCCAGGATGGTCTCGATCTCCTGACCTCGTGATCCGCCCGTCTCGGCCTCCCAAAGTGCTGGGATTACAGACTTGAGCCACTGCGCCCGGCCCCTCAGAAATCTTTAACAGCTTTCTTACTTTCTGGTATGACAAGATCTCTAGGGTCATATATTGTACATTTCCTATCGCAAATCTGAAATTAGTTATTTGTATACAAACTCTAGTTCCTTTTAGTGAAAACAGCTTATATAGATTAAAATTTTTAATTCTTTGTAACCTACTTCCTGAGAATGTTAGTAAAATCCTTCTAATGCAAAGAAAGAAAAAACCAAGTTACAAAGGGCTTGTGCAAGTATTAAGTTTAAGCGAATCCATAAACCTATCAAGTATCCTTTGGTTACCAGAACAATAACCTAAATACTTAAAACAATAATAGGTTTGAATGTACTTGGAGAAAAGTAAAAAGCATAGATAGGCCGGGCGCAGTGGCTCATGCCTGTAATTCCAGCACTTTGGGAGGCCAAGGTGGGTAGATCAAGAGGTCAGGAGTTCGAGACCAGCTTGGCCAACATAGTGAAACCCCGTCTCTACTAAAAATACAAAAAAAGTAGCTGGGTGTGGTGGCGGGTGCCTGCAATCCCAACTACTCGGGAGGCTGAGGCAGGAGAATTGCTTGAACCTGGGAGGCGGATGTTGCAGTGAGCTGAGATCGTGCCATTGCACACCAGCCTGGGCAACGAAGCGAGACTCCGTCTCAATTAAAAAAAAAAAAAAAAAAAGCATACATATAAGTGGAGGGTATTACATATCAAAGACAGGCTGCCCTTCTTTGAAGAAACTACTAAGTCAGAAACCAAGGATAAATACAGGAAAGAAACTGTACAAATGTTAAATTAATTCCAAGATTGAGAAGACATATACCAAAGCACAAAACAAGATCATGTGTAAGCATACCAAATATTATACTTAAAAGTTTAAGTGATTATAGCTTAAAATATCATTTGTTTTGAAATCTATTCTCAGCCAAGAATATTTAATTTTCTGATTATTATTCTCCCCAAAGTAAGTTCTAGTTATAAAGTTATTACCTCCAATAAGTTCTGAAGTTCCTGTTCCCTTTCATTTAAGGAAGATACCCAGTGTTCAGAAAAATAAACTGTTCTTGTGTTCAGAGACTCACATCGCTGTTCAATCTCCTGAGATATTTTTTCCAGGTTGCCATTGAGTTTATCAGAGTGTTTTACAGACTCTTCAACCAATTTTGTACCTTCTTGGTTAAAATTTCTGAGTTCCTGTGACAAGCCATCAGAATCAGCACAAAATTTTTGACTGTGAAAAGTCATTTTGTTGACTATATCCTTAGATTTCCTATAGGAAAAGAGAATGACACTGTTGAAATGGGGAATTAAGACTCAAAGGATATATAACTTCCCAAGATCACTCATCTCTTAAGTGGCAGATCTGAACGTGGGCAGTCTGGCTCCAGGGCCCGTGATCTTAATAAATCGACATTGAGAATGGATGCCTTGGCCACTGTCTTTTCACAGCATTGCCATTAAATGACCTTTGAAAGGATCATCTTTGCTCATGAAACCTTTCACAGCCCTCCTTCAGGTACGATGCTTTCAAAATCTGTCTGCTTGTTTTATTCCTCTTACTAAGCAATGTTACTTCAAGGCATCTACTACAGCCTCTTGTCTAGTCTCTAAATTGGACAATCAGTCATTTATTCTGTTATTAAGCAGTTTCCTTTGCCTAGTATATAAAACAAATCACGAACATTACAAACGTTATGTTTAAATTAGCTATAAAGCTTTCTAATAATTAAAAGAAAATTATATTGCGGTGTGACAAATTATACATATAGAACAATATAACATAAACTTGATATAAAATTAATGTTGGTTAGACATACATTTAAAATTCACTGATAATTTCCCTCTTTGTAAGTTTCCCTATAATAGCATTCCAAGTTATCTTACAGGACAAGATTTAAACCTTGTGGAATGAAGTGACTCTTTATTACCACTAGATGGTACACCACGTGGGTAAACCAAGTGAGTCAGCCAAGATGTTGAAAACCAAACCTACAAATGAAAGTCATAATGATGAAAAAAGGGCACAGTGGCTCACACCTGTAATCCCAGCACTTTGGGAGGCCGAGGCAGGCGGATCACCTGAGGTCAGGAGTTAGAGACCAGTCTGGCCAATATGGTGAAGCCCTGTCTCTATTAAAAATACAATAAATTAGCCAGGTGTGATGGTGGGTGCCTGTAATCTCAGCTACTTGGGAGAGAGTGAGGCAGGAGAATTGCTTGACCCTGGGAGGCAGAGGTTGCAGTGAGCCGAGATTGTGTCATTGTACTTCAGCCTGGGCAACAGAGTGAGACTCTGTCTCAAAACAAAACAAAAAAACAAAACAAAACAAAACAAAACCTCACAACTTAATGGGAAGATGAGATTGAGTTAAAAATATTACAAGCCATGACAATAAATGCCAAGTGCAGTTATGTTCAGTGTGTATATAAAACATCACCTAGATTCCTGAGTGATGAATACAAAGTCCCTAGACCATACTGGGAAACACTGGTGTAGACAATAAATGTCAGGAAAGCAGGAAAAATGATTTACATGGGCCTTAAGAAACTATATCACACTTCTCTTCCTACTTCAACCCCACTCTAGTATTTCCCCCAAAGCCATGGAATGGCATAGAAATCCATCAGTCTAGATACCAGGAATAAAAAGTAGGAAATACTTTTTTGCTTCAGCATATAGGAAGAGCTCACAATGGAACACGCTATACTTAACAGGATCAAAAACAGGGTTGAAAAACAAATGATAGAAGTTAGGTAGGGATATATAAATGATAGCTACAGTTCTAGAACAGCACTGCTCAACAGAAGTATAATAGGAGCCACATATGCAATTAAAAATTTTCGGCCAGGCGCAGTGGCTCACACCTGTAATCCCAGCACTTTGGGAGGCCGAGGCGGGCAATCACAAGGTCCGAAGTTTGAGACCAGCCTGGCCAACATGGTGAAACCCCATCTCTACTAAAAATACAAAAATTAGCCTGGCGTGGTGATGAGTGCCTGTAATCCCAGCTACTTGGAAGGCTGAGGCAGGAGAATTGCTTGAACCTGGGAGACAGAGGTTGCAGTGAGCCAAGATTGCGCCACTGCACTCCAGCCTGGGCGACAGACCAAAGATTCCCTCTCAAAAAAAAAAAAATCTAGTAGATACATTAAAAAAGAAAATAGATAAAGCAATCCAAGTAACAATGTATTAGGTGTTTACTGCATATACAAACACCTAAGTAAAATATATGAAAATAATGACAAATATCAAAGACTCCCTCTCAAAACAAAAAAAAAATCTAATAGATACATTAAAAATGAAGATAAAGCAATCCAAGTAATCTATTGGGTGTTTATTGCATATATAAACACCTAAGTAAAATATATGAAAATAATGACAAATGGGAAAGAGGAAACAGGAATATACTATTATAATGTCCTTTCACTACACGTGAAATGGCAAATTATTTGATAATGGATTCAAATTATCTTAAAATGTATACTTTAGCCAGGCGCGGTGGCTCACACCTGTAATCCCAGCACTTTGGGAGGCCAAGACAGGTGGATCACGAGGTCAGGAGATTGAGACCATCCTGGCTAACACGGTGAAACCCCGTCTCTACTAAAAATACAAAAATTAGCCGGGGGCAGTGGCAGGCGCCTGTAGTCCCAGCTACACGGGAGGCTGAGGCAGGAGAATGGCGTGAACCTGGGAGGCGGAGCTTGCAGTGAGTGGAGATCGCACCACTGCACTCCACCCTGGGTGACAGAGTGAGACTCTATCTCAACAAAAAAAAAAAAAAAAAAAAAAAAAAAAATCTATACTTTAAATCCTAGAAATACTACTAAAAAGGGAAAATTTTAAAAGTATAAATAAGTCAATGGAAGAGATAAAATAAAAACATAAAAATTGCTCAATTTAAATGAGGAAAGGCAGCTGGGTGCAGTGGCTCACACCTATAATCCCAGCACTTTGGGAGGCCAGGGCAGGTAAATCACTTGAGGTCAGGAGTTCGAAACCAGCCTGGCCAACACGGTGAAACCCCATCTCTAGTAAAAATACAAAAATTAGCTGGGCATGGTGGTGTGTGCCTATAGCCCCAGCTACTCAGGAGGCTGAGGCAGGAGAATCGCTTGAACCCAGGAGGCAGAGGCTGCAGTGAGCCAAGATTACACCACTGTACTCCAGCCTGGGCCACACAGCAAAAGACTCTGTCTCAAATAAATAAATAAATCATCATAGATTATAAATTTGATGAAAAAGCAAGACCCAACTATATGCTGTCTATAAGAAACCCACTTTAAATATAAAGACTTAGACCAAAAGGGCCGGGCACGGTGGCTCATGCCTGTAATCCCAGCACTTTGCGAGGCCGAGGCGGGCAGATCACGAGGTCAGGAGATCGAGACCATCCTGGCTACCACGGTGAAATCCCGTCTCTACTAAAAATACAAAAAAATTAGCTGGGCGTGGTGGCAGGTGCCTGTAGTCCCAACTACTCGGGAGGCTGAGGCAGGAGAATGGCGTGAACCCAGGAGACGGAGCTTGCAGTGAGGGAGACAGCACCACTGCACTCCAGCCTGGGCGACAGAGCGAGACTCTGTCTAAAAAAAAAAAAAAAAAAGACTTAGACCAAAAGTAAAGAGATGGAGAAGGATACATCATACAAATAGCAATCAAAGGAAAGCTGGAGAATCTGTATTCATTTCAGACAAAACAGACTTCAGAACAAGACAGATTATCAGAAATAAAAGTGGATATTACATAATGATAAAGAGGTCAATTCTCCAAGGAGGTATAATAATCCTAAATGTATATGCACCCAACAACAGAGTTTCAGATACACGAGGCAAAAACTGATAGAACTAATTAAAAAAAACAGATAAATCTACAATTAGAGATTTCAATACTCCCCTCTTAGTCATTGAGAGAACAAATAGGCAGAAACTCAGTAAGGCCGTGGATGACCTGAATAGCACTATCAATCAACTTGATCAAAGTGACACATACAGAACACTTCATCCAACAAAAGCAGAATACAGATTTTTCTCATGTAGGTAGCACACAAACAAAGCATTATCAGAGTAACACTGCAAGGGCTCTAAAAACTAAATTGTCAGTGGAACCACAGCCCATAAAAGTGAGCCTGGATCTGTATGCTAAGCCTAAACAGGGTAAATGCCAGCTAAAAAATACTTAAATAAGATCCTGAATCTCCTAACATAATACCCAAAATCTTCAAGGTACAATATGGAATCACTTATCAAGAATCACAAAATCACAAGTTGAATGAGAAAAGACAATCAATAGACGCCAACAACAAGAAAACTCAGATGTTGGAATTGTCTGGAAAGGATTTTAAAGCAGCCATCATAAAAATGCTCTAAAAAGAAATTAAAATACTCCTGGGGAAAAAAAAATTCCTAGCTAAGAAACAAGGTATAAAAAATGCAAATGAAAATTATAAAACTAAAAATAAAAAAGCAATAACTGAAATAAAACACCTCCCTGAATGGGTTTAACAGTAGGTTAGAGATGACAGAAGGAGACTCAGTGAATATGAAGACAGATCAATAGAATTTCCCCAATGTGAACAACAAAGAGAATATATATATATCTATAAGAAATATACGTATCTCCTGAGGGACCAAAATAAAAGATTTAGCATTTGTGTCATCAAAGTCATTGGGGCAGAGAAAAAGAGAGTATAGGGCTGAAAACTATTCAAAGAATTAATAGATGAAAAATTCCCAAGTTTTGGTGAAAGGCATAAGCCTACAGATTGAAGCAGCTAAACAAAACCCAAATAGAATAAACTCAAAGAAATATGAGTAGACAAAATATAATCAAGTTTCTAAAGACAAAAAAGTTTTGAAAGCAGCTGTACTGAGATTGCCTATAAGGGAACAATTACTTGAATGGCAGTGGATTTCTCATTTCATAGTGGCCAGAAGAAGAAAATGAATAGCATATTTCAAATGCTGGAAAAAAATAATTGTCAACCCTGAATTCCATAGCCAGCGAAAATACCTTTCAGGAATGCAGGGGAAATCAAGACATTCTTGGACAAAGGAAAACAGAATTTGTGTCCAGCAGACCCACCCTTAAAGACTACAAGAAGTTCTTCACACCAAAGAAAGCTTGAAACTTTAGGAAGTTTAATTTAGGAATTAAATGGGGAAAAATAGGGTAAATATAGTATCTTTCTCCTCATGAGAATAGAATCTAGGCAAAAAAACTGAAACCTGGCAAATCTCCTATGTTATATAAAAATTTTTAAATGGATTATGAATATAAATGTTAAACCATAAAGTTATAAAATTCCTAAAAAAGAAAACATAGGTCTGACTGTAGTGTATGGTAAGTATGCGGAATTGGCAAGCAATGAGGCTACAAAGCAACCTTAAACTCTAATACAGGCCAGAACTGGCAAGCAATGAGGCTACAAAGCAACATTAAACTCTAATATAGGCGGGGGGCAGTGATTCACACCTGCAATCCCAGTACTTTGGGAGGTCGAGGTGGGAGATCAGTTGAGACCAGGAGTTCAAGACCAGCCTGGCCAAAATGGCAAAGCCCCATCTCTACTAAAAATACAAAAAATTAGCCAGGCATGGTGGTATGTGCCTATAATCCCAGCTACTCGGGAGGCTGAAGCAGGAGAATCGCCTGAACTTGGGAGGCGGAGGTTGCAATGAGCCGAGATCACGCCACTGCACTCGGGCCACTGTACTCCAGCCTGGGCTACAGAGCAGGTTGTTTGTTTTTGTCTCAAAAAACAAAATAGGGCCGGGTGCGGTGGCTCACGCCTGTAATCGCAGCACTTTGGGAGGTCGAGGCGGGCAGATCACGAGGTCAGGAGATAGAGACCATCCTGGCTAACATGGTGAAACCCCGTCTCTACTAAAAATACAAAAAATTAGCCAGGCATGGTGACGGGCACCTGTAGTCCCAGCTAGTTGGGAGGCTGAGGCAGGAGAATGGCGTGAGCCCGGGAGGCGGAGCTTGCAGTGAGCCGAGATCGCACCACTGCACTCCAGCCTGGGTGACAGAGCAAGACTCCATCTCAAAAACAAAAACAAAAATGAAAAAACAAAACAAAACTCTAATACAGGAATCAGCAAAGCCAGATAGCAAATATTTTAGGCTATTGTTCAATGACTTGGATGCAATGACTCAACTTTGCCACTGCAGTGCAAAGGCAGCCAAAGACAACATGTAAACAGATGGATATGACAGTGTCCAATGAAATTATTTGCAATAATAGGCATCCAGCCTGCTAGCCATAGTTTGCCAAACCCTGCTCTAGTTAGTAAATTTTTCATCAGTAATATAGGTTAGAAATTGTGAAATTACTTAGTGTGTTTTCTAAGATTGAGGAAATTCGAAAATATATTGTGGATAACAGCCAGGTTTTTCACTGTCTTAAAAGAGAGCACAAATATGCAATGAAAAGACATTTATATGCATGTATATATACACATACATAATAAAATATCAACAAAATTTGAAAGTACACAGAGGAATTATTTGTACTATTTAAAGCTTTTTCTTCTGAAATAATTTCAGACTTACAGAAAAGTTTAAGAGAATTTTAAAATAGCTTACTGCTGTATATCTTCCTGGACACTACTAAGTGGTTTCTGTATATTTTCACACTTTTCCTCCAAAGCACAGAATCTCTCTGTCCAAAGATTGATTAACTGGCAAAGTTCCTGTAAGAAAAGTGTGGGAAGTGAGGAGACTTAAAATTATGACACTTGAACATTTTTTATGACTGGTAACAAAACAAGAAGTATTGTCCACAGGTGTTAATTATATAAATTCTTGACAAGAGAGCTTTAACTCTACCTTTCTTCCACAGAGGAAAGCGGTGGAAGTGATATTAAAATGTAGGATTTTTTTTTTAGAGACAGGGTCTCACTCTGTTGTCCAAGCTGTAGTGCAGTGGCACAATCAAGGCTCACTGCAGCTTCAACCTCCTGGGCTCAAGGGATCCTCTTTCCTCAGTCCCCAAGTAGTTGGGGCTACAGGCATGAGCCACCATGCCTGGCTAATTTAAACAATTTTTTTTTTTGTAGAGACGTGGTCTCACTATGTTGACCAGACTGGTCTCAAACTCCTAGCCTCAGGTATCACCCTGCCTCAGCCTCTCAAAGTGCGGAGATTACAGATGTGAGCCATCACATCCAGCCAGGATTTTTTTAAAAGTAAATAATTAGCAAACTTTACTATTTTAGCTGTAAGTAACAAATTACTTTCAGTGTACCTCAAAACTACTCAAACAACCCCATATATCACATTAAGTTTAAGACCAACTTTGACAGATATATGTAGTAGCTTTTTAACTGATAACACTACTAGAAGGGAAAATTAATGTGATATACTAACGGGTCAAGCAATCCAAAAATATTATCAATTACTGGAGCTAAAAAATTTTACAGAACCTAGTTGGATCATATTAACAAAATGTAAATAGTCTTATCTTTGCTCATATTTTACATTTTTGAAAACAAGCTCTTGCAGGCATATAACATGCTACATTGCAAAATGAAGAAGCCATCCTAATGACCAAGGAAGAGCTGAAAAATACATCTAACATTCTTATTCACTGTTCAGTCTGCTGGTTGGCCAGTATCTCTGAATAACACATCAGTTGACAATACATATCTAACATTCTGATTATGAATAAAGTCTGTCAGTATTTTTACTAGTCTCAAAGGTATTATCAGATTAATAATTTGAATGCTAATGCAGGTATTATCATATTTATCCATATGTAAATGTGTTCAAAGTTTTACACAATTATTTTAATAGTGCTCATTTCAAGTTCTGGAAAACCTAAGAAATAGCTCACAAACTGAACTTGCTTCCTTAAAGCCAGGGAAGCCAAATTATTCATGCTAAGATACTTTTCAGATCAGATTTTTTTGTTTTGTTTTTTTAAACAACTGCCTAACAATTTTAAGCATTTCAAAACAGTAAATTTATAAAAAGCCTTAGATCAGCCTTAGAATATACACCTAAAAAGTTCTCAACAGGCTTAAGGGGAAATAACCTACGCAGATGTATGAGAAAATACTGCAATTTTAAGTTGCCAAGAAACACATAGAAGAGACACTCAAACATGGATGCTTTTCAGGTAATACAATCACTCCCACCTTCTGTAAGATGATCTACATACTATTAGATGCTCACAAGGTCTCAGTTTCCTCATTAAATCTGACTAGTAATAGAATTTATATCTATATTGATGGGAGGAATAAACACACAGTTAATTGCTCAATAAATGTTAACTATTACAAGAGTTCAGTCATATCATAATAAGCTTATTTAATAAAATTTTAGACAGTCATTATTAAAGTCTTAAGAATACCAGAAGCTGTTTTTCATATATCTGATATTTATAGATTATGGTTTGAAGGCTTGGTTTTGGTTTAAAGCCTCATATAATGAGGAACAGTTTACAGGGAAGATAAATCATGAATTACATTTATAATCAATAAGAATTATAAATTGTATCAATTTACTATGTTTTAAATGTCTATCAATGAGACAGAAATAAGAGAAAAGTAGGACTTGGTTTATGAAAGACAACTATCCATGCCATCCTAGAAAGAAGCAACTTAGCAGGTTTTAATGTAGATACATGTTCACTTTAAATGTTATAACCATTCTTCTCTAAAGGTATGTTTCTCCAGATTCCTCTTTCATCTTGATGTGAGAAAAGGACTGTTTTGTCATATTGTTGTTCTGCATGGGGTTCTAGATGTAGCAAAACTTCAAATATTAAGAGAAGTATTCTCGATTGCTTTACAATAATTACTGTTATAAGCAACAGTGGCTATGGTATTTTCAGGTTTCAGGTTTTACAGTATTCAGATTGTATAACATAGATTAATTATCAAGTTATATCAAATCATCCTAAAACTCTCTTTCTGTACTCCCCAAGTCAGCTAAACAACATACCTGGGAATGGGTCTGCTTTATTGTCTTCAGGTCTTCAGTTAGGTTTCCACATTGCTTTTGTGACTCAACCAAGGAAGAAATGGTATTTTCTTGTAGTTCGTGTAGATTGTTACGCAGTATACTGAGAAAGCCATCTAGTTCCTTTTTTTGATCTTCTATCTTTGAAGAAACAAAAATGAGTTTCCTTCTTAAACAACACATCAATTTTGAGATATTAAGAACATAGCATTTGTTACCTTATCGGCCACTGTCAATGAAGTCTTGAAAATATGCTTCAGTTGACTATTGATTTTCAGTATAGACACCACAGTTGGGGATAAAATCGTTTCCAGTGAAGTTAGAAGATCAGTCTTGAGTACATTCTGGTTTTAAAAATAAACAAATAGGTCTTTAAAAAGAATATTTCCACTTCCATAAACCTTTCTAAATGATATCTTAAATACTTTGGTAGCTAAATATTCACATTAAAATTCTAAATTTCCATTCTCCATTTTTTTTTTTTTTTTGAGACAGAGTCTCATTCTGTTGCCCAGGTTGGAGTACCATGGCAAGATCTTGGCTCACTGCAACCTCTGCCTCATGGGTTCAAGTGATTCTCCTGCCTCAGCCTCCCGAGTAGCTGGGATTACAGGTGTGAGCCACCATACCCTGGCAATTTTTGTATTTTTAGTAGAGATGGGGTTTTGCCATGTTGGCCAGGCTGGTCTCAAACTCCTGACCTCAGATGATCTGCCCATCTAGGCCTCCCAAAGTGCTGAGATTACAGGCATGAGCCACCGCGCCTGGCCCCATTCTCCGTTCTTTATAGTCTACATAGATAAATCAATATAATAATATAATAATTTATTATAATTTATTATATTACAATAAATATAATAATTTCTCTTTTTTCTTTTTTTTTTCTTTTTTTTTTTTTTTTTGAGACGGAGTCTCGCTCTGTGGCCCAGGCTGGAGTGCAGTGGCCGGACCTCAGCTCACTGCAAGCTCCGCCTCCCGGGTTCATGCCATTCTCCTGCCTCAGCCTCCCGAGTAGCTGGGACTACAGGCGCCGCCACCTCGCCCGGCTAGTTTTTTGTATTTTTTAGTAGAGACGGGGTTTCACCTTATTAGCCAGGATGGTCTCGATCTCCTGACCTCGTGATCCGCCCGTCTCGGCCTCCCAAAGTGCTGGGATTACAGGCTTGAGCCACCGCGCCCGGCCAATTTCTCTTTTTTCAAGCCCAGTGAAAACATAGAATTTTTTTTTTTCTTTTTCTGAGATAGAGTTTCACTCTTGTGGCCCAGGCTGGAGTGCAATGGCGTGATCTCGGCTCACTGCAACTTCTGCCTCCTGGGTTCAAGCAATTATCCTGCCTCAGCCTCCCAAGTAGCTGGGATTACAGGCACCTGCTACCATGCCTAGCTAATTTTTGTATTTCTGTAAAGACAGGGTTTCACCATGTTGGCCAGGCTGATCTCGAACTCCTGACCTCAGGTGATCCACCCACCTCGGCCTCCCAAAGTGCTGCGATGAGCTGCCGCACGAGCCAGAACAATTTCTTAATAGTTTAATGAAATAGAAGTCAGAAGAATTCAAAAGAGAGGAAAATGACAATCAATTAAGATTTCAGCACTCCAAAGAAAATAAATTTTAAAAAACCTGTAAGTATACTTTAAGAAAATAAATTTCAAACAAGTTTAGGTTACCAGTCAAAAAGGCTGAGACCAAGTAGTCATCAAGATTAGCCCTTGGGCTAGAAGTATTTAACTTTGAAGATCTGAGATGACTTATATCCTATTGTATCAGAAGAACTTGTGAAAGATATTGTTCTTGTCAAGAAATGGGAAAAATTAAGAATGTAGTATAGATTGGAAATATTTATAAAAAGAAAAAAAGTCCTGATCTAAGCTCTTTTGGTAGGATAGGGCTGAGGAAGTATAACAGAAATACATTAGTAAATACTTATAGGCCTACTGGCATTCTTTTGGAAAGAAGAGCTAGCATATCAATTTCAACTAATTTTATGACAGCAACATTCCTCTTTTCTTTTAATTCAAGCAAAAATTGTAACTTGGTAAGTAGAAATATATCAATTCAGGCATAGCTTATTTTATTGTGCTTCACCTTACTATGCATCACAGATACCAAATTTTTACAAATTGAAGGTTTGTGGCAACCCTACCTTGAGCAAGTCTATCAGTGACTTTTTTCAAATATCATGTGCTCACTTTCTGTCTCTGCATCACATTTTGGTAACTACTGCAGTATTTCAAACTTTTTCATTACACACTGTGATCAATGATCTTTGATGTTACTATTATAATTGTCTTGGGGTACCGTAAACTGTACCCCTGTAAGACAGCAAACGTAATTGATAAACGTTGTTTGTGTTCTGATTGTCCCACCAGGCTGCTGCTGGAATTACAGGCGTGAGCCACTGCGCCTGGTCAACATAACCTTTATATGCACTGGGAAACCAAAAAATTCATGACTTGCTTTATTGTAATATTCACTTTATTGCAGTAGTCTGGAAGCAAACCTGCAACATCTTTGAAGTATGCTTGTATATATAGAGACCATTTAATGAATGAATCAATATTTGAAAAGTTAGTACTGACAGGGTATCTTTTAACACTGTCAAATTTGGGTGATTGAGAAAACCTATCAAATAATGTCATCTAAGCAATGAATTGAGGCAGAGGGTCAGCTAACATTTGTAGTATTTACTTGGAAATGTTTAATAAATATTGTTAAACTGAAAAAGGGAGGCAAAGACCCTGCACACAGAAAACAAATTATATGGCTAAGAACTTCCTAGACCAACCATACAATTTTAAAATAAAGACTATATAAATCAAGTATGAAGGAGGTAATATGAAGTGCAATTAGATAAGTGACTTCCATAGAACTGTGGAGAAAAGATTTACAGTTATGGCCCAGAAGGGCACAGCCACACAGATCTAACCCTAAGAATTGTTATGTGTTCCCAGAATTCTTAAACATACTTTTCTTGCACTATTATTACTATCATATATTACTGTAGTTTTAAAATTAACTACCCAATATCCCCTTCTGGTTGGGTCCAGGACCCCTGAGGAAAGAGGGACTTACCAATTTCTGGGCCAACTAACAAATCCCTTGCTATCATGTGGTGCTAAACTTGCCCTTTAGTCATTAAAAGCCTCACTAATAACTCCTATTCCTAATGTTACAAGACATGAGTGAAAAAAGTTTCAAAAGTTAGTTCCATACATTTGAAAATAATATTTCTGGGAGAGAATAAACAGTGGAGAGATCTGTCTTTTAAAATATAGACGTACTCTCGGCCGGGCACGGTGACTCACGCCTATAATCCCAGCACTTTGGGAGGCTGAGGTGGGTGGATTGCTTGAGGTTAGGAGTTCAAGACCAGCCGGACCAACATGGTAAAACCCCATCTCTACTAAAAAAAAAACAAAAACAAAAATTAGCCAGGCATGTTGGCACATGCCTATAATCCCAACTACTCAGGAGGCTGAGGCAAGAGAATCACTTGAACCCAGGAGGCAGAGGTTGCAGTGAACTGAGAAAAGGAGAGGCTAAAAAAAAAAAATACATAAAAATAAAGAAAATGAGACGCTGGCTGGGCACGGTGGCTCACGCCTATAATCCCAGCACTTTGGGAGGCTAAGGTGGGCGGATCACGAGGTCAGGCGATCGAGATCATCCTGGCTAACACAGTGAAACCCCGTCTCTACTAAAAATACAAAAAATTAGCCAGGCGTGGTGGCGGGCACCTGTAGTCCCAGCTACTCGGGAGGCTGAGGCAGGAGAATGGCATGAACCTGGGAGGCAGAGCTTGCAGTGAGCCGAGATGGTGCCACTGCACTCCTGGGCAACAGAGCAAGACTCCGTCTCAAAAAAAAAAAAGAAAGAAAAAAAAATATATATATATGTACTCTCACAGTGACGTGTCTATGACTGCGTCTAGCAAAGCTTAAGATGAAAGAATAGCAGTTAACATTGTTTATTAAGATTTATCAAATGTAACCCTTCAAAATATTTTATCAAATACTTATCAAATGTAATCCTTCAAAAATATTTTAAAAGATATACTAACAATCCGTTCCTGTAGTACAGTTTTACTTTCTGCTGCTAATGATTGTTCTTTTAGTATCATATTAAAAATCTGAGAAACACGAGTAGACACATTTTCTGGAATAGATGTGAGAGATCCAAGTGCTACTGTAGTAATGGTATCTAACGCAGAGACACTGGAAGACAGCAGATTACCTAGAACAAACAGAAAAAAACAGAAAGATGTAAACTTTGACATAAATATATTTGATATACACATATATATATATTAAATACAGTTCAAACCATTTCAGAGAAGTTGGCAAAAGTATACCCTTGTAGAATTTGTAATAACGAGCTTAAAAGAACTGGCTCACTACATAAGCAAGGAAATATTTAAATATACATTACATATTTTCTATAGTGCTCTGTAAGCCCTTAACATATTTGTAAGTGTATCAGACCCATAACTATAATTCATAGTGCACAAAGAATTAGAATATTCTATAATTAATCTCTAACTAAAAATAATATACAGAATTATGGTAAGTTTACAGAAGAAAAGAAAAACTGGAAATCAATACCAAAATGTATTGATTGTGCTTGGCTTAATGAGACTAGAGTCTAGATGATTTTTTAAATTTTTATATTTCTAGATGTCCAAATTTTCCATAATGAAGATAGTATTTCACACTAAATAAACATACTTTTTTCTAAAGGGAGATAATAGAATAGTTAAAAACAATGAGACACAAACATATTCTGACAATATAGCAAATCATCAAGATATACATGCCCCCCCCCAATAAAAAGTTGCAGAATGTTTATGCACAGAAAATTTCTAGAAAAAGGCCCAAGAAATTTAACAATAACACCTATGGTGAATGACCCAGGGACAGGAGCCAGAGTCAGGGAAAAAGAGGACTTCTACTTCTAACGTTTATATACTTAGTTACTTAATAAATGTAACAATTTATAGAAAACAGAAGGGAGGGTGGGGAGGGAAAAAGATTTGTTTTAATTCAGAGACAGTAAAGCATTAATCTGCAGCCTGAACAAATAGTTTGTGCATGGTAGAGAGTATTGGTGACACTGTCATCTATGTTTCACAAAATTAAATTATCAGTTTTGAAATCAACATCACACTTAACACATCAAGACTAGAACAGAACAGCCTGAACTTACCAAATAAGGTCTTATGTACTTCTAGCATGGCCTTTTGTTTTGAGCTGCCATCCTTAATTAATTCCTCCATATTATTAAATAGACTATTCAGGTTTTTGCCAAAAATATCCTGAGCTTCTGCATTGTGTTGGTCAACTGCCTTCTTACGATCCAGTTTGGAATGGAGATCAGATACATCTTTTGTAGTTTCTTCAACTGTGTTAAGCAGCTGTATTTTAAAAAATAAGTGTTAGACAAAATGGATATGACGAAAGGAATCTAATGAAAATATCTACATAAGGATTTATCTTGATAAGAACTAGTAAATTTTCCAGCCTGACCAACATGGTGAAATCTCGTCTCTACTAAAAATACAAAAATTAGCCAGGCGTGGTGGTACACACTTGCAGTTCCAGCTACTCAGGAGGCTGAGGCAGAAGAATTGCTTGAACCTGGGAGGTGGAGGTTGCAGTGAGCCAAGATTGTGCCACTGTCACTCCAGGCCGGGCGACAGACAGAGAGACTCTGTCTCAAAAAAAAAAAAAAAAAAAAAAAAAAAAAAAAAAAACTAGTAAATTTTAGACATTGTATCAGAAGAAATGCTTTAACTTATGCTAATTTATCCAGATGCCCAGTAATTTTTATTTCCCTTCCTGTAGCCATCTACGCAAGCAAGGAAAACTGATTTTGTCAGTTATTGCAATAATCATGCCTCCTCAGAAATTTTTTCCCTTCTATGTTCTACTATTTCCTCAAAAGTACACCTAATGGCCGGGGGTGGTGGCTCACACCTGTAATCCCAACATTTTGGGAGGCCTAGGCAGGCAGATCACCTGAGGTCAGGAGTTTGAGACCAGCCTGGCCAACATGGTGAAACCCCGTCTCTAATAAAATTCAAAATTAGCTGGGTGTGGTGGCAGGCACTTGTAATCCCAGCTACTTGGGAGGCTGAGGCAGGAGAATCGCTTGAACCCGGGAGGCAAAGGTTACAGTGAGCTGAGATGATGTCACTGCACTCCAGCCTAGGCGACAAAGCAAGAGTCTGTCTCAAAAAAAAAGTACAACTAATAAAAAATTAAATACCTTCAACATCTTTCATCATTAGAACATACTAAATTCTTTTTTTTTTCTTTTTGAGACAGAGTCTTGCTCTGTTACCCAGGCTGGAGTGCAGTGGCATGATCTCGGCTCATTGCAACCTCTGCCTCCTGGGTTCAAGCAATTCTCTTGCCTCAGCCTCCTGAGTAGATGGGATTATAGGCATGTGCCACCATGCCTGGCTAATTTTTGTATTTTTTTTAGTAGAGATGGGGTTTTACCATGTTGGTCAGGCTGGTCTCGAACTCCTAACCTCAAGCAATCCACCCACCTCAGCCTCCCAAAGTGCTGGGATTATAGGCGTGAGATATTGTGCCCGGCCAGAACATACTCAATTCTTAATGACTAATTAGGTTCAATCATCCCCACAAAGAAAAAGCATCACAACATCACATTCTAAATGTCTACAAAACATATTATAAAGTTATGTTCTATTTTTTTTTTTTTTTTTTTTTTGAGACAGAGTTTTGTTCTTGTTGCCCAGGCTGGAGTGCAATGGCGCGATCACGCCCAGCTAATTTTGTATTTTTAGTAGAGACGGGTTTCTCCATGTTGGTCAGGCTGGTCTCGAACACCTGACCTCAGGTCATCCGCCCGCCTCGGCCTCCCAAAGTCCTGGGATTACAGGCGTAAGCCACCACGCCTGGCTAAGTTATGTTCTATTTTCCAAACTCCAGGAGCAGGAGTAGTTTTTTCATAAGTCAACATCTCCACTAAGAAAGAGATGGATGAAATAGTAAAATAATGTTTTTTAAATGGACAGAAATACCATTTTGGGTGAATAAACAGAATATCATAATTAATGCTTAAGCACAGACATTATTTCTACCCATTCTCTATTTAATATGAGTATAAATCAATACAAGGGACAAACCTTGCTGGCAGCATCATGAAGTTTCTCCTCAGTACTTTCCAAAGCTGATGTGATATATTCTTCTTTAACAAGTTGTAATTTAGTTTCTTGCAAATGTTTCTGAGTGGTTTCAAGTTCTTGTGTTTTATTTTGCAGGTCAGATTTACACTGGTCAAGTTCATTTTTATTATCCATAAACAACTCTGTAACCTAAATATAACGTAGAAATTAAAAAATGCTGATCTGGTTGGTAGGATATCTGGCTAGTTCATAAGATTAGAAAAATGAAACAAATTATTTCCATGCAAAAGCTGTAACAAGTTACCCAGTAGATTAACACAAACATGTCATCCGGTTTCTTTCTGCAATCTTACTCAACTCTTTGAGATTAAATAATAGGTTTGGGGTAGTACTATTAATTCTTCAGGTTCCTTCAACATTGCCATTGAATTTGAATAAAACAGTGTTAATGTGGCCCGGCAAGGTGATTCACGCCTGTAATTCCAGCACTTTGGGAGGCCAAGGCAGGAGGATCACTTGAGCCCCAGAGTTTGAGACCAGCCTAGGCAACATAGCAAGACTCCATCTCTACAAAAAAATAAAATAATTAGCCAGGTATGGTGGTGCATGCCTGAAGTCCAGCTACTCAGGAGGCTGAGGCAGGAGAGTTGCTTGAGACCAGAAGTTTGAGGCTGCAGTAAGATATGATTACGCCACTGCACTGTAGCCTGGGCATCAGAGCAAGACCCTGTCTCTAAAAAAATAATTTAAAATGGCCAGGCATGGTGGCTCACGCCTGTAATCCCAGCACTTTGGAAGGCTGAGGCGGGTGGATCACGAGGTCAGGAGATAGAGACCATCCTGGCTAACACGGTGAAACCCTGTCTCTACTAAAAATACAAAAAATTAGCCGGGCGCGGTGGCGGGTGCCTGTAGTCCCAGCTAGTCGGGAGGCTGTGGCAGGAGAATGGCGTGAACCCGGGAGGCGGAGCTTGCAGTGAGCCAAGATCACGCCACACTCCAGCCTGGGTGACACAGTGAGACTCTGTCTCAAAAATAATAATAATTATTATTATTAATAAATAAAGGTATTAATATGAGAGTGGCCTGAAAGGTCAGGCCTCTTGCCTACCCTAGTTATATTACTTTTCTTTAATATCCAGTCTCTCCCAATATCTGTGTTCCTTCATCTGATAAACATGTTAACAAAAATGCTTCAGCATTCACTATTTTGTAGTTTTAATAACAAAATCAAACAATTCAGTTAATTTTTTGTAATGTTTCATTAATATAAGCTGTCAGCTTTTTTTATGTGATTGATGATAGTAAAAAATCATGATATAACTTACTTTCAGTATAAGGGTCAGCAAAATAAAATCTTTTTTTTTTTTTTTTAAATAAAATCTTGGCCGGGCGCGGTGGCTCACGCCTGTAATCCCAGCACTTTGGGAGGCCGAGGCGGGCGGATCACAAGGTCAGGAGATCGAGACCACGGTGAAACCCCGTCTCTACTAAAAATACAAAAAATTAGCCGGGCGCGGTGGCGGGCGCCTGTAGTCCCAGCTACTCAGGAGGCTGAGGCAGGAGAATGGCGTAAACCCAGGAGGCGGAGCTTGCAGTGAGCCGAGATCGCGCCACTGCACTCCAGCCTGGGCGACAGAGCGAGACTCCGTCTCAAAAATAAATAAATAAATAAATAAATAAATAAATAAAATCTTAAAGAAGGAGCTGGGTGCAGTAGCTCATGCCTGTAATCCGAGCATTTTGGGAGGCCGAGATGGGTGGATCATGAGGTCAGGAGTTCAAGACCAGCCTGGCCAGCATGGTGAAACCCTGTCTCTACTAAAAATACAAAAAAATTAGCCGGGCATGGTGGCACACGCCTGTAATCTCAGCTACTTGGGAGGCTGAGGCAGGAGAATCGCTTGACCCCAGGCAGCAGAGGTTACAGTGAGCCGAGATCACACCACTGCACTCCAGCCTGGGTGACAGAGCGAGACTCCATCTAAAAAATATATATATACATATATTGAAGGAAAAAATATTAGGTCTTTCACCTTCTAAAATTTTCTTTCAATATTTGCTTTTCACATAACAGTAATTATCATTTTAAATGCTTACCCTATTCAGCTCCTCCTCAACAGCACCAATTTTTTCAATCAATTCTACAATCTGCTCTTCTTGAACAGTTAATTTTCCACTCATGACTCTAAAATAAAGTTTAATATGAGTTTAACAGTTAATATTTTTTCTAACTCCTACAAAATGTATTCCAACACAATTGTGACAGCTACACAAACTCATTTCCAACATTTATCACCATGACTTGATACCCAAGTGTCACCTGATACCCAAGTGTCACTTAATACCTAAGTGTCAATAAGCAATAAATACAAATTACAAAGAACAAATTATATTCCTTGTCTTTGTTTTATAAATGAAATATTTTTCCCTTGCCCTAAATTCTGAAACTAAGAATCCCTACCTATGAGGGGAAAAGTATGTGTGTACCCAATTTGAGAAGCTAGAAAGCTAACAGAGGACTGACTGTAACTCAAAGTAGAGAGAAAAGGGAATACAACCTAAGTGTCTATAATCAGGGATACAGAATATAAATATGCCCCACAGAATGTTGGAAAAATGTGGGACTAGGCCGGGTGCAGGGCTCACGCCTATAATCCCAGCACTTTGGATGGCCAAGGTGGGCGGATCACGAGGTCAGGAGATCAAGACCATCCTGGCTAACACGGTGAAACCCCGTCACTACTAAAAATACAAAAAATTAGCCAGGCGTGGTGGTGGGCGCTGTAGTCCAAGCTACTAGGAAGGCTGAGGCAGGAGAATGGCGTGAACCCAGGAGGCGGAGCTTACAGTGAGCCGAGATCGTGCCACTGTACTCCAGCCTGGGCAACAGTGAGACTCCGTCTCAAAAAAAAAAAAAAAAAAAAAAGTAAGAAAAGAAAACGAAAAATGTGGGACTTGAAGGCATCAGGTATCTCAGAAGGAAGGGGTAAGATTAGGGGTTAAAAACTGAGACTTAAAGTATGTATACAGAGCAATCATACCCCCTGCTGCAGCAACATGCACACACACCAGCACAAACACCACCCTCACACCACCACATAACCCTCATGAGAACAAAGGATTACTCTCTAGAGCAGAGTTTCTCAGCCTCAGCACTAGTGGATCAAATAATTCTTCATTGTGGGGATGTCCTGTACATTTTAGGATGTTCAGTACCATCCAAGTCATGACAATAAAAAATGTCTCTGGACCCTGCCAAATGTCCTCTGGGGGACAAAATCACCCACCACCACCACTCCCCAAACACCACTTCCGCTGAGAGCCACTAGTCCTCAGGAATTGCAGCAGAATTTCCAGGTTCACTTTCACTAGACACCATGGATTGCAGAAGGTTTAGGGACTAGAAATGAGCATTTAGGTGTAAATCTGCATACTAAAATGATGGGATCCTCAGCCTCCTATACCCATTCTAATCAAAAAATGTCAGCAGCTAGAAAAATCTCCAAGCAAACTGGGTAAGTCTTCTCAGGAAAGACTGAGGCCTTGTCCAAAAGAAAAAAAATCCAACAAAGAATGATATCTGATGGAAGCCCAGACTTAAGACTGAGATCACCACTTTTTCATCTGCAGTGAACTCACAGATCCATAATCCTCACCCATGTACAAAGCTTCTAATCCATCTTAATTGCCAGCCAAGTCATTAGACATTTGAAGAAAATAAATACAAATGACAGATATCACAACAGGGAAAAAAAAATCCCAAAGGAAAGAAAAACAGAAAAGAAAACATTAATAACATTAATAATGTTCCTGAGATAAGGAACAGATCTGTAAAATAAGAAGATGTTATAGTTTTCAAAAGGAGGGACAAAGATGGCAGAAAAGAGTTTTTAGAAACTAAAAATTTGACAGCAAAAATGAAATTCAACAAAAATATTAGAAGATGAAGTCAAAGTCAAAAGAAGTCATAAAAAGTAAAATAGAACAATGCTTTTCTCAAGCACAAAGCTCACAGGTCTTCCAAACCCACTTTAATGGGTCTCTGATTTCTTGAGTATTAGTAAGTTTCAGAAGTGAATGCCTGTATTTGCTCATCTAATTCTTTGATAACAACCAACAATTTTATATTTCACATTATGCTTAAATGACAAAGATTCTTCCGTGAATACAAATTCCCTTAACATATTAGCTAAAGATATTGTTGACTAAAGGAAAAGCTAGAAAAGAGCTGTAAGAGAAGAGTTAATTCTAATAGTCTTTTAATTAAATATATTAGCTTTTTATTAGAAATGGACCTTCTACGGCCGGGCGCGGTGGCTCACACCTGTAATCCCAGCACTTTGGGAGGCCGAGGCGGGAGGGTCATGAGGTCAGCAAATCAAGACCATCCTGGCTAACACGGTGAAACCCCATCTCTACTAAAAATACAAAAACAAAATTAGCAGGGCATGGTGGCAGGCGCCTGTAGTCCCAGCTACTCAAGAGGCTGAGGCGAGAAAATGGCATGAACCCGGGAGGCGGAGCTTGCAGTGAGCCAAGATCGCGCCACTGCACTCCAGCCTGGGTGACAGAGTGAGACTCCGTCTCAAAAATAAAAAATAAAATAAAATAGAAATGGATCTTTTATGCAAAATGGGATTATTTGAAATGCTTTTCTTATAGTGAATGCCAAAGGGTAAGACAATATTGTTATTGTATGGATGACATGATTTTGATATGGTTTTAAAATGTCTATTAAGCTTGGCTTAAATAAAGCATTATCCTGTTTTAAATGTTGGCTGTAGTTTTTGTGATTCTTCTCTGACTGACACTGTACTAATTCCAAAAGTTTTTTCAGACAAAACTATCTCAGATTATGCCTCATGTCTGTTAGAGAACAAACACTTAGGATTTTCACAAGGGTTTTTAGTTTTAGGTTTTACATTTAAGTTTTTAATCCATCTTGAGTTGATTTCTGTATACGGGCATTAAGGAAGGGGTTCAGTTTCAGTCTTCTGCATATGGCTAGCCAGTTATCCCAGCACCATTTATTGAACAGGCAGTTTTATCTCCATTGCATGTTCTGTCGAAGATCAGATGGCTGTAGGTGTGTAGCTTTATTTCTGGGCTCTTTATTCGGTTTCACTGGTCTATGTGTCTGTTTTTGTACCAGTACCATGATGTTGTGGTTACTGTAGCACTGTAGTAGTCAGGTAATGCGATGCCTCCAGCTTTGTTCTTTTTGCCTAGGATTGTTTTGGCTATTTGGGCTCTTTTACACTTCCATGTGAATTTTATAATAGTTTCTTCCAATTCTGTGAAGAATGTCACTGGTAGTTTGAGAGGAACAGCATTCAGTCTGTAAATTGCTTTTGGTGGTATGGCCATTTTAACAATATTGATTCTTCTTATCCATGAGCATGGAATGTTTTTCCATTTGTTTGTGTCAACTCTGATTTCTTTCAGCAGTGTTTTACAATTCTTACCGTAGAGATCTTTCACCTCTCTGGTTAGTTGTATTCCTAGGTATTTTACTGTTTTTGTGGCTATTGTGAATGGGATTGCGTTCGTGTTTGGCACTCAGCTTGGACATTATTAGTATATAGGAATGCTACTGATTTTGTACAACAATTGTGTATCCAGAAACTCTGCTTAAATTGTTTATCAGATCTAGGAGCTTATGGACAGAGACTATGGGGTTTTTCTAGGTATAAAATCATATAGGCCCGGCTGGGCACGGTGGCTAACACCTGTAATCCCAGCAGTTTGGGAAGCGGAGGTGGGCAGATCACTTGAGATCAGGAGTTCAAGACCAGCCTGGCCGACATGGTGAAACCCCATCTCTACTAAAAATACAAAAATTAGCCACGCGTAGTGGCAGGCGCCTGTAATCCCAGCTACTTAGGAGGCTGAGGCAGGAGAATTGCTTGAATGTGGGAGGCAGAGGATGCAGTGAGCCAAGATCATGCCACTGCACTCCAGCCTGGGCAAGAGAGCAAGACTTCATCTCAAAAAAAAACGGTGGTATAGGCCCTGACAAAGATTTCATGATGAAGATGCTAACAGCAATTGCAACAAACCAGAAATTAACAAATGGGAGGTAATTAAACTAAAGAGCTTCTGCATAACAAAAGAAACTATCACAGGGCATGGTGGCCTGTAATCCCAGCACTTTAGAAGGCTGAGGTGGGTGGATCACCTGAAGTCAGGAGTTTGAGACCAGCCTGGCCAACATGGTGAAACCACATCTCTACTAAAAATACAAAAATTAGCCGGGCATGATGGCAGGCACCTGTAATCCCAGCTACTTAGGAGGCTGAGGCAGGAGAATTGCTTGAACCTGGGGGGCAGAGTTTGCAGTGAGCCAAGATAGTGCCACTCTGGGCAAAAGAGCAAGACTCCATCTCAAAAAAAATAAATAAATAAAACACACACACAAAGAAATACTATTCGAGCCAGCAATCCCATTACTAGGTATATATCCAAAGGAATATAAATTGTTCTACCATAAAGACACATGCACACATATGTTCATCATAGCACTATTCATAACAGCAAAGACATGGAATCAACCTAGTTATCCATCCACAGTAGACTGGATAAAGAAAATGTGGTACATATACACCATGAAATACTACACAGGCATAAAAAAGACAAGACGGCCAGGTGCAGTGGCTCATGCCTGTAATCCCAGCACTTCAGGAGACTGAGGTGAGTTGATCACTTGAGGCCAGGAATTCAAAACCAGCCTGGCCAACATTGTGCATGGTGAAACCCCGTCTCTACTTTAAAAAAAAAAAAAAAAAAAAAAATTCGCTGGGCATGGTGGCAGGCGCCTGTAATCCCAGCAACTCAGGTGGCTGGGGTAGGAGAATCACTTGAACCTAGGAGGCAGAGGTTGCAGTGAGCCAAGATCACACCACTGCACTCCAGCCTGGGTGACAGAGCAAGACTGTCTCAAAAGAAAAAAAGAACGAGATCATGTCCTTTGCAGCAACATGGATGGAGCTGGATGCTGGATGCCATTGTCCTAAACAAACTGACACAGAAACAGAAAACCAAACACTGAATGTTTTTACTTATAAGTAGGAGCTAAACCCTGAGTACACATGGACACAAAGAAGGGAACAATAGTCTCCTAGGCCTCTTTGAGGGTAGAGGGTGAGAGGAAAGTAAGGATTAAAAAGCTATCCATCAGGTTCTATGATTATTATCTGGGTGACAAAATAATATATACACCAACTCCTGTTACATGCAATCTATCTATAGAACAAACCTGCACATGTACCCATGAAACTAAAATAAAAGTTAAAAAAAAAGAGCAAACACCATATTTTAAATCATGGGATTAAACAAACGAAAACTAAAGTTACTTCTTAAGTTCAAAAATAAAATCAGAAAGATGAAAGCCAGTAATCGATATCATTTCTAAAGATTACAGGCCAGGACTGAGTGCCTCACCAATTACTTTTTACTTCTAAAGCATCAAGAAAAGAACACCTCCTTTAGTGGTGGTAAACTGTTATCTAACCCACAATCTTACATTGTTCTGATTCTAGGGCATCTTACTCCACATTCATGGAGTACATTATGACAGCTGGAAACAACACAGAAAAAAGTAAGTTTATTAAATGATTTATATACTATTAGCGTGTTAACATCTATAAAAAAGTTCAGTAAAAGATTATACTAAAATGCTTCTGGTTATTAATTAGGTCTAATATCTTTTATCACTATTAACTTTTAAAAAATGCTCTGTGAAAGTCTTGCTTCCTACTATCTTCAAGGATAAACACAATCAAGAATTTTCAAGTTATAGTCCTTAGCATCCCTCTTGCCTTCTTCCCCTTGTTTTCTCTGTTATTATTGTTGTTTTATATAATGGGCCTCAATAAAAGCTTTCCTTTGAACAACTACTCCAGGGCTTTAAAAAGTGAACAGATTAGTGGTTGCCAGGGGTTAGGAATCATGAAAAAGATGGACTGAGTGCGACTATAGTGAATTAGCAAGAGAGTTCCTTGTGATGATAGGATAGCCTGTATCTTGATTGCAGTGGTGGTTACACAAATCTATACAAGTGACAAAATGGCACAGAAGTATATACACATGTTGATATGGTCTGGCTCTCTGTCCCCACCAAAATCTCATGTTGAATTATAATCCCATGTTGGAGGAGAGGCCTGGTGGGAGATAACTGAATGATAAAGATGGACTTCCCCCTTGCTATTCTCATGATAGCGAATGAGTTCTCACAAGATCTGGTTGTTCAGAAGTGTGCAGCGCTCTCCTCTTCACTTTCTCTCTCCTGCCGCCATGTGAAGATGTGCTTGCTTCCCCTTAGCCCTTCTACCAGGATTGTCAGTTTCCTGAGGCCTCCCCAGCCATGCCTCCTGTAGAGTCTGTTGAACTGTGAGCCAATTAAACCTCTTTTCTTTACAAATTACCCAGTCTCCGTGGTTCTTTATAGTAGTATAAGAACAAACTAATATACATATTGTATCAAGGTCAATTTCCCAGCTTTGGTATTGTACTATAATTGTTATTTATTTTATTGTTTTCTTTTTTTTTTTTTTTTTGAGATGAAGTCTCACTCTTCTTCCCCAGGCTGGAGTGCAATGGTGCTATCTCAGCTCACTGCAACCTCTGCCTCCCAGGTTCAAGCGATTCTCCTGCCTCAGCCTCCCAAGTAGCTGGGATTACAGGCCTGCCACCACGCCCGGCTAACTTTTGTATTTTTAGTGGAGACAGGGTTTCACCATGTTGGCCAGGCTGGTCTCGAACTCCTGACCTCAGGTGATCCACCCGCCTCAGCCTCCCAAAGTGCTGGGATTACAGGCATGAGCTATGGCGCCCAGTCTATTTTTTATTTATCTTTTTTTTTTTTTTTTTTTTTTTTTTTTGAGACAGAATTTTGCTCTCATTGCCCAGGCTGGAGTGCAATGGCGCTATCTCGGCTCACCACAACCTCTGCCTCCCAGGTTCAAGCAATTCTCCTGCCTCAGCCTCTGGAGCAGCTGTGATTACAGGCATGTACCACCACACCCGGCTAATTTTATGTTTTTAGTAGAGATTGGGTTTCTCCATGTTGGTCAGACTGATCTCAAACTCCCAACCTCAGGTGATCCGCCTGCCTTGGCCTCCCAAAGTGCTAGAATTCACAGGCATGAGCCACCACACCCAGCCTTGTACTATAATTATATAAGAGATAACCACTGAGGAAGACTGGGTGAAGAATACATGAAACCTCTCTTGTACTCTTCTTGAAACTTCATATGAATTAATGATTTAAAAACTAAAAGTAAAGATTTTATAAAGTGTTTGATAGCTACTTGTTAATGTCAAAACAAAATAGAAGCCTAGGCAGCATGGCGACACCTTGTCTCTACAAAAAATTGCAAAAATTAGCTGAGTGTGGTGGCTCATGCCTGTAACCCCAGCTACTTGGGAGGCTGAGGCAGGGGGATCACTTGAACCCAGGAGATTGAGGATATAGCAAGCCAAGATTGTGCCACTGCACTCCAGTCTGGGTGAGAGTGCACACTCACCCTGTCTCAAAAGAAAACACACACACACACACAAAATGAAGTATTTATCGGCAATTGATATAAAGATTTTATTTACTGCTACGTAAGTTTTACTTCAAATAGCCTGTTATCAGAAATGCTTATTCTTGGAAATTAACTCCATAGCCAAGGGCTTACCTAAAATTTTCTTCAGAAATGTACACTCCATTTTTCTCACGAGCTGCAGCAAGATCTCGTTTTAAACGCTCTATCTCCTCCGTATACTCCTACACAAGAGGAATGTTGAAGGTGTCAGTTTAGTACTTTTTTCATTCAGTTTGGGAAGGATATGCATCAAATAAAAAGTAAAGTTAGCCTTTTTATGTCTTTTAAAACATAAAGAAGCATGATAAAAAGTTATAACCATACTTGTTAATCAATATTAATTTGTATAGAAATAAAGTCTTTCAAAGCTCCTTTTTAAATGCACTCATTCTAAAAATATGGACTTCCCAAGAAAAACCACAACCTCCAGTACCCAGGTTGGTAGCAGTATTTCAAACTAAAATGAACCAGGATTCCTTAGAAAAGCATCTGATTCCAGGACTGAGGTAGGAAATACTCAAGATGAACACAGAACATCTTGTCAAATAAGGCAAGGAAAGAAGCTAAACAAAGACTACTAGGCTAATCAAAAGGACTCAAGAAGCCACCTGAAGAGATAACCCCTTAATATAGATTGGCTCTGTCTCCCCACCCAAATTTCATCTTGTAGCTCCCATAATTCCCACTTGTTGTGGGAGGGACCCGGTGGGAGATGATTGAATTGTAGGGGCAGATCTTTCCCATGCCGTTCTCATGACAGTGAATGGGTCTCACAAGATCTGATGGTTTTATTTATTTATTTATTTATTTATTTTTTGAGACAGAGTCTCGCTCTGTCTCCCAGGCTGGAGTACAGTGGCCCGATCTCGGCTCACTACAACCTCCGCCTCCTGGGTTCAAGCGATTCTCCTGCTCAGCCTCCCAAGTAGCTGGGACTACAGGCGTCCACCACCACTCCCGGCTAATTTTTGTATTTTTAGTAGAGACGGGGTTTGACCATATGGGCCAGGCTGGTCTCGAACTCCTGACCTCGTGATCCGCCCGTCTTGGCCTCCCAAAGTGCTGGGATTACAGGCTTGAGCCACCGCACCCGGCCCTGATGGTTTTAAAAATGGGAGTTTCTCCACACAAGCGCTCTCTCTTTGCCTGCTGCCACCCACGTAAGATGTGACTTGCTCCTCCTTGCCTTCCACTATGATTATGAGGGCTCCCCGGCCATGTGGAACTATAAGTCCAATAAACCTCTTTCTTTTGTAAATTGCCCAATCTTGGGTATGTCTTTATCAGCAGCATGAAAACAGACTAACATACCCCTGGCCAAAGATGAGCCAATCTGAGCATCAGTGAGGAGAAAAACTACAGTCAGTTAACACAAACAATTTAAATATATGAGATTATAATGACACTAAGAAACCTAGGAAACCAACTCATTATTCTCAAAATTGGCAAATAAAGGAAATTATCAAGCATGTGTCCTGCCTTTCCTATAAGAACTATACCTCTAAGTAGATGAGAGAAAGAACCTCTTAATAGAAGCACAGGTTGAACATCCCTAATCTGAAAACCTGAAACCCAAAAGTTTGGGTCCAAAAGTCCCAAACTTTTTGAGCACCGACATGACACCAGAAATTGAAAATTTTGCACCTGATCTCATGTGACAGGTCACAGTTAAAACACTGTCTCATACACAAAATTATTCAAAATATTGCATAAAATTACTTGCAGGCTACGTATATATGGTTCTATGAAACAAAAATGAATTTCATATTTAGACTTGGGTCCCATCCCCAATATACCTTATTATGTATACGCAAATATTCCAAAATCCAAAATATCTGAAATCCAAAACACTTCTGGTCCCATGCATTTCAGATAAGGGATATTCAACCTGAGGTTCAGCAATCAATTAAGAAAGAATAATTGAATTCAAATATTACCATATTGCAACCTTAGAAAACTATTGACCAAGTCCCTGAATATTGTCATTGCCCATAAAAAAGACAAAGAACCGGCCGGGCGCGGTGGCTCACGCCTGTAATCCCAGCACTTTGGGAGGCCGAGGCGGGATGATCACAAGGTCAGGAGATCAAGACCATCCTGGCTAACACGGTGAAACCCCATCTCTACTAAAATACAAAAATTTAGCCGGGCATGCTGGCGGGTGCCTGTAGTCCCAGCTACTGGGGAGGCTGAGGCAGGAGAATGGCGTGAACCTGGGAGGCAGAGCTTGCAGTGAGCCGAGATGGTGCCACTGCACTCCAGCCTGGGCAACAGAGCGAGACTCCGTCTCAAAAAAAAAAAAAAGAGAACCAGAGATTATATACTTCTAAATGGAAGAAGACACTACTGCTTATGAATTAGTTTTGCCAAAAATAAATAAGACAAAACTTGAATTTAATTAAGCCTCAAGATTCAGCTTCCAATTTACAGAAAATACAAAGAACAGAGGAACACGTCAAAAGATACTACGGTAAAACTCTACAGGACAAACATACAGATATTTCCACAAATAAATTATAAGAGGAAATAAATATATATATACATATATATGTTACCTATACATGTGTATGTTATATACATATCAATATGCAATATATGTATATGCTATATATACATAAATATATAAACATCAAATAAGCATGTTAAAAAGATGCTCAACATCATTAGCCTTTAGAAAAATTCAAGTTAAAAACCACAATGAGATATCTATTACCTACCACACCTATCAGAATGACTAAAATAAATAAGTTACAACACTAAATGCTGGTGAGGATATGAAGAAACTAGATCACTCATACATTATAAAATGATATAGCCAATTTGAAAAACAGGCAGTTCCCTAAAATAATAAACATTCAATTATTATACAACCCAGCAATTGCACTCTTGGGCAATTATCCAAGAGAAATAAAAATGTATGTTTACATAAATACCTATAAATGAATGTCAATAGCAGTTTTGTTTGTAATAGCAAAAAAACTGCAATCAGCTCATATGTCATTCAATAAGTGAAAAGTTACAAAAACTGTATGGTACACACTCACCATGGACTACTACTTATTACTAAAAAAAAAGATCTGCTGGGTACAGTGGCTCATGCCTATAACCCCAGCACTTTGGGAGGCCAAGGTGGGTGGATCACAAGGTCAAGAGTTTGAGACCAGCCTGGCGAACATGGTGAAACCCTGTCTCTACTAAAAATGCAGAAAATTATCTGGACATGGTGGCAAACACCTGTAATCCCAGCTACTTGGGAGAGTGAGGCAGGAGAATCGCTTGAACCTGGGAGGCAGAGGTTGCAGTGAGCTGAGATCGCACCACTGCACTCCAGCCTGGGCAACAGAGTGAGACTCCGTCTCAAAATAAATAAATAAATAAATAAATAAATAAATAAATAAGGCAATCTCAGACCTTTACATAATATATGATTCTAATCAATAACAGTCTTGAAATGATAGAGGACAGATTATTGGGTGCACTCCAGCCTGGGCAACAGAGTAAGACTCCATCTCAAAATAAATAAATAAATAAATAAATAAATAAATAAATAAATAAGGCAATCTCAGACCTTTACATAATGTATGATTCCAATCAATAACAGTCTTGAAATTATAGAGGACAGATTATTGGGTACCAGGAAAGGAGGGAGATGGTGGTAAGAAAAGTGGTAACAAAAGGGCAATATGAGGGGTCCTTGTGGTGATGGAACTATTCAGTATCTTGATTGTGGTAGTGAATACACGAACCTATACATGTGACAATACTGTCTAGACTTAAATACACATACACACACACGTAAGGAAAATTGGGAAAGATCCATGGATTGTTATTAATATCAATATCCCCGTGGTAATATTCTATAGTTCAAGAAAATGTACAAAGGATTTCTCTGTATTATTACTTTTTTTTTTTTTTTGAGACAGAGCCTCACTCTGTCTCCCATGCTGGAGTGCAGTGGCGCGATCTCAGCTCACTGCAACCTCTGTCTCCTGGGTTCAAGTAAATCTCCTGTCTCAGCCTCCTGAGTAACTGGGATTACAGGCACGCGCCGCTACGCCCAGCTAATTTTTGTATTTTTAGTAGAGATAAGGGTTTCACTATGTTGGCCAGGCTAGTCCCAAACTCCTGATCTAAAGCAATCCGCCTACCTCGGTCTCCCAAAGTGCTGGGATTACAGGCATGAGCCATTGTGCCTGGCCTGTTTTCTCTGTATTATTTCTTATAACTGCATGTGAATCTATAATTATCTCAATAATAAAAACTTTATTTAAAAAAAAAACCAAGGAAAGGAAAAAGTAAAGCCAGACTGGGAGGAAATATTTGCAAATCATATCTCATTAAGGGCCTGCATCTAGACTACATGAACTTCTTACAACTTAATAAGAAGACAAACCAATTAAAATTGGGGAAAGCATTTGAATAGACATTTCACCAAAAAAGATAAACAAATAGATAATAAGCACAAGAAAAGACGTTCAACGTCATTAGGGAAATGCTAATTAAAACCATACTGGAGCCAGGTGTATTGGCTCACGCCTGTGATCCCAGCACTTTGGGAGGCTGAGGCAAGCGGATCACAAGGTCAGGAGTTCAAGACCAGCCTGGCCAACATGTTGAAACCCCATCTCTACTAAAAGTACAAAAATGAGCTGGGCGCGGTGGTGCACACCGGTAGTCCCAGCTACTCGGAAGACTGAGGTCGAAGAATCGCTTGAATCTGGGAGGCAGAGGTTGCAGTGAGTCAAGATCGTGCCACTGCACTCCAGCCTGGGTGAAAGAGCGAGACTTCATCTCAAAAAAAAAAAAAGAAAACAAAAACAAAACAAGTGTTGAAAAGGAGGTGGAGAAATTGCAGACCTCATAAACTGCTGTAGGAAATACAAAGTGGTAGAGCTACTTGGAAAAGTTTCTTAAGCATAAACTTACTATACAACCCAGAAATTAAATCCCTAGATATCTACCCAAGAGAAAAGAAAACACATCAACACAAAAGACATGTAGAGAAATGTTCACAATGGCATTATTGGAAATGATCCAAATGTCATATTATCAGCATATAATTGAATACTATTCAGCAATAAAAAGAAATAAACTACTGATACATGTTATAAATGGAACCCCAAATGTTATGCTAGGCAAAAGAAACTTGATGCAAAAGACCAAATACTACATGATTCCATTTATAGGAAATTTCCAGAAAAGGTAAATCTATAGACAGAAAGCAGTTCAGTGGCCACATGATTGTAAAGGAGCAAAGGGAAATTGGATAGTGATACAAATTTTCTAAAACTAGATCGTGGTTATATTCCACAACTCTGTAAATGCACTATAAATCATTGAATTGTATGCTTACATTAGGGGGTGGGTGTTATGGCATGTAAATTATACCTCAAAAATGCAAATAAATAAATTTTGTAAATGTAAATAAATGAAAATTTTGTTAAGAGTACCAACTCAGTTGATAAAGTTGGTAAAGTCAACATATTAGCATTAGAAAAAAATATGTTAACACGTAAGATATTTAGTTTAAATCACTATATAAAAAGCCTTCCATGGGCAATTTACAAATGTTGTTTAACAATTATCTCCCACTTAAGTTTCTTATTTTCACATTTGTCAAGCAAGATTACATTATGCTCCAAAATTCACAGTTACCTTAATAAGAGCTTTTTTGGTGAGTTTCTGATTCACTTCAGGCTTATTCAATATGTTCTTTGCTCTATGAGCATATTCCAATGTACTCAGCGTTTCCTGTCATAGAAAGGAAAGATCAATTAGTGAAGATATTGTGAGAATAATGTAGTTCTGTTATCTAAAATATGTTATATAATAACTTAAAGTAATATTTCATAGTTGTATCTAATTTTAAAATCTAGTCATTAAGACCACTATGCCCAACCTTTAAAAAGGAAGCTGTTCAATCCTTTTTTCCCTTCTCTTCAATTTTCATAGTCTTGACCCTTAGGATAATTTCCTTTAGACTATTCTTAAACTCAATGATGGCTCACATTTGTAATCCCAGCACTTTGGAGGCCAAGGCATGAGGGTCACTTGAGTCCAGGAGTTCGAGACAAGCCTTGGCAACATAGGGAGACCCTGTTTCTACAATAAATAGATAAATATTAGTTGGGCATGGTAGCATGTGCCTATAGTCCCACCTAGTTGGGAGTCTGAGGTGGGAGCATCACTTAAGCCCAGGAGGTTGAGATTGCAGTGACTGTGCCATTGCACTCCAGCCTAGGCAACAGGTTTGTCTCAAACAAACAAAAAAACAAAAACAAAAAACCACAAAGCTCAATGAATCTACCAACTGATGAATAAACAAAATGTCCCATATCAGCCGGGCACAGTGGCTCACGTCTGTAATCCCAGCACTTTGGAAGGCCAAGGCAGGTGGATCATGAGGTCAAGAGTTCGAGACCAGCCTGGCCAACATGGTGAAACCCTGTCTCTGCTAAAAATACAAAAATTAGCTAGGCGTGGTGGCAGGCGCCTGTAATCCCAGCTACTCGGGAGGGTGAGGCAGGAGAATCACTTGAACCCGGGAGGCAAAGGTTGCAGTGAGCCAAGACCATACCATTGCACTCCATACTATAGAATATTATTCACCCATTAAAAGGAATAAAGTATTGCTGCTACAATACAGATGAACCTTGAAAACATTATGCTAAGTGAAAGAAGCCAGTCACAAAAAAACCACATATTACATAATTCCATTTATATGAAATATCCAGAACAGGCAAATCCATAGATGCAAAAAGCAGTAGTGTCCTAGAGCTGGGAGTGGGGCAAATGGAAAAGTAATTTCAATGGGTACAGGCCTTCTTTCTGGGGTTACGAAAATGTTCAAAACTTAGATTTCGGTGACGGTTGGACAGCTCTGTTAATATACTAAAATTATTAAATTAATATACTTTAAATCGGTGAATTTTATGATATGTGAATTAAATCTCAATAAAGTTTTTTTTTAATGAAGGGGAAGTTGGAGACCTTAAAGAAGCTTTTTTGTTTTTTTGAGACAAAGTCTCGCTCTGTCACCCAGGCTTGAGTGCAGTGGCTCAATCTCAGCTCACTGCAACCCCTACTTCCTGGGTTCAAGCAACTCTCCTGCCTCAGCCGCCTGAGTAGTTGGGATTACAGGCGTGCACCACCACGCCCAGCTAATTTTTTGTGGTTTTTTAGTAGAGACGGGGTTTCACCATGTTGCTCAGGCTGGTCTTGAACTCCTGAGCTAAGATGATCCACTCACCTCAGCCTCCCAAAGTGCTGGGATTACAGGTGTAAGCCACCGTGCCCGGCCTAAAAAAGCTTTTTAAAATCCATTTAGGTCAAGCGAGGTGGCCCATGCCTAAATCGCAGCACTTCAGGAGGCTGAGGTAGGAGGATCCCTTGAGCCCAGGAGTTCAAGATCAGCCTAGGAAACATAGTGAGACCTCCGTCTCTATTTAAAACAAAACAAAACAAAACAAAACAAAACTTAGCCAGGCCTGGTGGCTCACACTTGTAGTACTAGCTACTCAGGAGGCTGTGGTTGGGGGAATCACTTGAGTCCAGGAATTTAAGTTGCAGTGAGCCATGATCATGCTACTGTACTGCAACCCTGGCAACAGCATGAGACTCTACTTCTAAAAATAAATAAATAAATAAACAAATAAATAAAATTTCCACTTAAGGCAGATGATAGCAATAAAATAAGACTACATTTTACCATCTTTGTTATTTCTCTTGGTTTTTCTCTCTGTTCTCACACATCCAACACCATCTTCAGTGTTCTCTAAGCAGCCTTACCACACTAGCGAGCATTCACTTTACCTGCTCCTAAGTCCTCAATTAAATCTCCATATACCACCCACTGCTAATGACCACAGCAATTTTCTTTGAAGACTGTGTGGAAAAGCCATTGAGAAACTGGCTTTTTAAGGTTAAAAACTCTGCCAGGAAGGAAAAAGATAACTTCTTCAGGAGTGTCCTCCTGTATATGTTCATATGCAATGTCCAGATTGTTTTACATTATAGCATAGAATGAAGCAAGCTAGGCCCGGCGCAGTGGCATACGCCTGTAATCCCAGAACTTTGGGAGACAAAGGGCGGTTCACCTGAGGTCAGGAGTTTGAGACCAGCCTGGTCAACAAGGTGAAACCACATCTCTACTAAAAATACAAAAATTAGCTGGGTGTGGTGGCAGGCGCCTGTAATCCCAGCTACTTGGGAGGCTGAGGCAGGAAAATCGTTTGAACCCGGGAGGTGGAGGTTGCAGTGAGCTGAGATCTCGTCATCGCACTCCAGCCTGGGGGATAAGAGCGGGATTCATCTCAAAAAAAAAAAAGAATGAAGCTACTAAATGAACTTTTTTTATTCCACCATATATATATATATATATATATATATATATATATTTTTTTTTTTTTTTTTTTTTTTTTTTGAGATGGGGTCTCCCTCTGCCACCCAGGCTGGAGTGTAGTGGCATGATCTCAGTTCAGTGCAACTTCCACCTCCCAGGCTTAAGTGATTCTCCCACCTCAGCCCCATAAGTAGGTGGGACCACAGGTGTGCACCACCAAACCCACCTAATTTTTTGTATTTTTGGTAGAGACAGGGTTTCGGCAGATTGCCCAGGCTGGTCTCGAACTCCTAAGCTCAAGTGATCCACCCACCTCGGACTTCCAAAGTGCTGGGTTTACAGGTATGAGTCACTATGTCCAGCCTAGTAAATAAACTGTTAAAATATATAATAGCTAAATAAGAATTACAGCTACTACACTCGCAGCTTGCTTTCAAAGGGCTTACCTCAAGATTGAGAGATGCAGGAGAAATTGTTGCAATTATAGATGTTCTTGTACGCCCTCCAAGAGAATCCTGGAGGATTCTAGTTAGTTTAGATTCTCGATAAGGAACATGAGGTGTTCTTTCTACAAGGGCGGTAATAACCCTTCCCAAAGTCAACAGGGATTGATTTATATTTCCAGCTTCCCGAGCTCTCTTATCAACAGCTCCAGAACGGCCGATGTTTTCACTTCCTGCAAGATCAACCTTTAATTTCAAAAATAAAAATAAAAAGTGAGTCTATTGGATTTGGATTCAAAGACTTTCATTCTTATAGTATACATAATGTATTAAATAGCCAGCAAAATAATTTTTCTGTAATTAATAAATTTGTTCTCCCACTACAAAGCTAATCACCCAGTGACCACAAAAACTGTCTCAAGGGCAAAATTTCAAGCTGCTCTATAAGGTGTTTAAGAGTGAAACAGTAGTATTAAGGTGGATGCTTACCAAGTTCAACTTTCCAATTTTAACAAGCTCTTCTCCATCAATCGTAGTTTCTTTCATATGTATTGTAACAGAGAAAACTGAGTGGGAACGACTAGAAAACAATATCAAGTTGCCCAGTCATTATAATGTAAAACAGCATTTCCTGCTTCTGAAATACTGAAAACAGGAAAGGAAGATCTAAATCCACATGGGTAGAGAAAGATAACATCAGACAGGAGATATCAAGAATATTCTGGAAGATAGGAGATGGATAGAACAGTGATTAGGATTTTGTTTTCTCCTATCTACTGCCTGCAAAAGCGGCATCAATAAGAAGCTATCTGAAAAAAAACTCCAAAAGACTTAGAATCCTGAGGCACCTCTGAAAGCTGGATGTGGATGGGGTCAAAACATTTGCCTGGTATGTCAAGAAGAGATGGCTTGCAATCAATCTGCTATTCATAAGAACCATTTGAAGTATGTCATTACCATAAATTCAAATGGTACCAGGCAAGGCATTAGTTTACTCTTCCACCTCCCCATCCATGTCAGCTGTTGTGTACATGCACAAGTACACTTCTCTGCTTTGAGACTGTCATCAGAAATAGGTGACTCCTATCCCCTAACAGCAGAAATAGTAAACAGCATGATTACTAAAACACTACAAGATAATCACTGCTAGATTATAAAATGTTCAAAAGTCTACCTTATGCTAAATACTGATATTCAGGCCAGGGGTGGTAGCTCATGCCTGTAATCCCAACACTTTGGGAGGCCAAGGTAGGAGGGTCACTTCAACCCAGGAGTTCAAAACCAGCCTGGGCAACATAGTGGGACTGCCATCTCTACAAAAAAATTTCAAAATTAGCTGGGCATAGTGGTATGCTCCTACAGTTACAGCTACCCTAGAGGCTCAGGTGGGAGGATCACTTTAGCCCAGGAGGTCAAGGCTGCAGTAAGTCATGACTGAGTCACTGCACTCTAGCCTGGGTGACAAAGTAAGATGTTGTCTTGGGAAAAAAAACAAACAAGCAAAAAAACAAACAAAAAAAACCAAATACTCTGCTTTTATCTTAGGGGAAAAAAAATTATACAGATGACCAAAGACATTCTTTTTGTATCCAATGGCAGTTGGTGAACATTATCATGTTTGTTAATATCATTGACAGTTGACAGAGAATCTGGTAAGTTTCAATTTTCTTCTTTGTACTTTCATGTTACTTAAACAAAAAATTAATATCTTTTTTTTTTTTTTGAGACTTATTGCCCAGGCTAGACTTATTGCAATGGCTCGATCTCAGCTCACTGCAACTTCTGCCTCCTGGGTTCAAGCAGTTCTCCTGACTCAGCCTACCAAGTATCTGGGATTACAGGCACACGCCACCACGCCCAGCTAGTTTTTGTAATTTTAGTAGAGACGGGGTTTCACCACATTGGCCAGGCTGGTCTCGAACTCCGGACCTCAAGTGATCCTCCCGCCTTGGCCTCCCAAAGTGCTGGGATTACAGGCGTGAGCCATCGCGCCCAGCCAAGTAGCATTTTTATAAAAATTATTTAAATTATTTAAAATTACAGAAAAGGAGGAAGATCCAAGGAAAAGCATAAATGCAAACTATAGATCTGAATTATAATATTCATCTCCACCAGGCGTGGTGCCTCATGCCTGTAATCATTTTGGGAGGCCGAGGCGGGCAGATCACGAGGTCAGGAGATCAAGACCATCCTGACTAACACAGTCAAACCCCGCCTCTACTAAAAAATACAAAAAATTAGCTGGGCGTAGTGGTGGGTGCCTGTTGTCCCAGCTACTCGGGAGGCTGAGGCAGGAGAATAGCATGAACCCGGGAGGCGGAGCTTGCAGTGAGCCGAGATCGCGTCACTTCACTCCAGCCTGGGGGACAGAGAGAGACTTTGTCTCAAAAAAAAAAAAAAAAATACATAATAATAATAATAATAATAATAATAATAATAATAATAGGCCGGGCGCGGTGGCTCAAGCCTGTAATCCCAGCACTTTGGGAGGCCGAGGTGGGCGGATCACGAGGTCAGGAGATCGAGACCATCCTGGCTAACACGGTGAAACCCCGTCTCTATCTCTACTAAAAAATACAAAAAAAACTAACCGGGTGAGGTGGCAGGCGCCTATAGTCCCAGCTACTCAGGAGGCTGAGGCAGGAGAATGGCGTAAACCGGGGAGGCGGAGCTTGCAGTGAGCTGAGAGCAAGACTCCGTCTCAAAAAAAAAAAAAATAATAATAATAATAATAATATTCATCTCATATTTTTCGACCATTATCTACCCATTCCTAATCCAGATTAGGCAATTAATACAAATAAGCATTGGAGTTAGCTCTAATTTGGGAAAACTGAATTAGCTTCTCCTCTTTGTCACATACATTCATAAAAAGTGACCTTTATACAAGTCTACATATAAGAAAAAAGGAAAAATAGAAATTTTATACTTTAGTGAAATGTACCTAAAGAAATTTTAACTAGTCTTCAGTTCAGTTCTCAAAATTCTACATGAAATTAAGTCATAAATCAACCACAGAATAAAATTTCCATTTTATTGGAAAGCCATTAAGTGAAAATTTAATTAAAATTTTGAAATCATCCAAAATTCCATGATCTTAATCACTTTTATGTTATATTTTTCTTCTTTCTTTAAATGCAAACTTTTTTAGAGTTGTAACTATAATTGCTATGGCATTTTATAGAAATTTTCAACTACAAGCCAGCAAAGAAATAAGACTTCCAATCCTAATAATAATTTTGTAGCTCAGAGAAACTGATATGCAGATAAATTCACTTATTCACCCGAAGTCACATACTGAATTAACTGTGAAACTGAGACTACACACAAATATCTAATTCCCAATCTATTGCTTTTTCTATCACATTCTGATGTTTCCTTCAAAGACCACACACACACACACACACACACACACAAACACTTGTTTTAGTAAACTATATTTGTAGAATTTGGAATTTGTCCTGTAGGGGTCTTTACAAGAAAAAAGGAGTTCCTAACTTATGTAAATTTATGACAGGCATTTTATATTTCAATGAATAGAGTGGTAAGAGAGGAAAATAAACAATTTTTAAAAAGGAATTTTTATATTTCAGTAAAAGATACTTAGAGAGAAAAAATCATCCCTTTCAATCCATGAAAGCCAGTGTTAGTGACCATCTGTCTCCCACATTAAAATGAAGCCATTTTAAAAGACCTGACTTCTTCTAATCCTTATTAAATGCAAGGGTTTTCAAACTATATTCTAATATCAGTAGGGGGCTCCACAAAAGTGCCTCAGGGACCCCTTCATAAGGCTTAAGGAGGTAAAGCTCAGAGCGTCCCATTCTAAAATCAACTATAGCAGCCACATTTTATCCTGGGCTTCCATATATGATGTCACTAGAATAAAAGGATTCTTCTACTTCAAAAAAGTTTAGGCTGGGTGCGGTGGCTCACACCTGTAATCGCAGCACTTTGGGAGGCCAAGGCAGGTGGTTCACCTAAGGTCAGGAGTTTGAGACCAGCCTGGCCAACATGGTGAAACCACATCTCTACCAAAAATACAAAAATTAGCTAGGCTAGTGGCGGGCACCTATAATCCCAGCTACTCAGGAGGCTGAGGCAGGAGAATTGCTTGAACCTGGTGGGCAGAGGTTGCAGTGAGCCGAGATCGTGCCACTGCACTCCAGCCTGGGTAACAAGAGCGAAACTTGGTCTCAAAAAAGAAAAAAAAAAAAGTTTAATACTTCAGCTATGGTTCAACTTATCTTTGTTCTCCTTTCAACATTCTTCCAATATTGGTTCCTTCCCTATAAATCTCAAGCCAATCACCAACGACCCCTCCTTATAACACAAACTCTAGGTACGTGACTCATACCCTGACCCACCCCAATTTGATTTTCTCCAAGTCCTAATTCTTCTTAAAAGAAAATGGGGCTAGGAAAGAGACTATGGCTTTCTTACCTAGAGTATGCATTCATCAGAGTAGCTGCAGTTGTCCTTTTTGCTGCCCCCTTTTCTAAAATTTGATAGACTTCATCCTTGTTGTGTACTGTAATTTCTTCCAAACCTTTAATTATCACTCCTCTCTGACCAAAATACCAAAAGAACATCCATTAGATTGGTTAAAAAACACACACACACACATTCTCTCTCTCTCTCTCTCTCTGACTTCTGAAAGCCTCACACGTTAAAATTCAGAGACATTTCATTCTCAAAGACTGAATTACCTTGTTACGGGGATCATCAAACATCTGTAGTCTCTCAGAAACATCAGATGATGGATTAAGAAGATCAAAAAGCTCTTCATTATAGATCTCCAACAGAGACACTTTGACTGAAAATTCAGTACCATTATCAGTAAGTTTCTCAAAAATTTGATGAAGGGTACGTGGAATTATACCAGCCAAGGGATCCTGAAATTATAATAAGGACTAATATAAAGGAAGAATGCCATTTACTGTGGCAGTTAAAATACATGGGCCTCCTTTATAATATATTTAAACATAAGTATGGCAAAGCAAGTTAAAATAAAAAAAAAGAAACAACTAAGTTAATGTTAGAGAAGCCATTTACAACAATCTGTTCAATAGTAGTCTTCACACCCTCCATAAACCTGTCACACTTCTTAGCCATCTTCATGCCTGAGCATTACATAGAAACCAATGGAACCTATCTACTTAAAAAGCCAAGTTCAGGCCGGGCGCGGTGGCTCAAGCCTGTAATCCCAGCACTTTGGGAGGCCAAGACGGGCGGATCACGAGGTCAGGAGATCGAGACCATCCTGGCTAACACAGTGAAACCCCGTCTCTACTAAAAAAAAAAATACAAAAAACTAGCCGGGCGAGGTGGCGGGCGCCTGTAGTCCCAGCTACTCTGGAGGCTGAGGCAGGAGAATGGCGGGAATCCGGGAGGCGGAGCTTGCAGTGAGCGGAGATCCGGCCACTGCACTCCAGCCTGGGCGACAGAGCGAGACTCCGTCTCAAAAAAAAAAAAAAAAAAAAAAAAAGCCAAGTTCAGCCAGGCGTGATGGCTCACGCCTGTAATCCCAGCACTTTGGGAGGCCAAGGCAGGTGGATCACGAGGTCAGGAGATCAAGACCATCCTGGCCAATATGGTGAAACCCCATCTGTAATAAAAATACAAAAATTTGCCGGGCTTGGTGGCGTGCACCTGTAGTCCCAGCTACTCAGGAGGCTGAGGCAGGAGAATCACTTGAACCCGGGAGGTGGAGGTTGCAGTGAGCCGAGATTGAGTCACTGTACTCCAGCCTGACCAACAGAGCGAGACTCCATCTCAAAAAAAAAAAAAAAGCCAAGTTCAATAATTCTGCCCAATGAAACTATGCTTTAAGCCTATTCCATATCCCCTATGGTTACAATTCATAACTTTATTATCCATATATATAAAGTAAGTTAATGACTCAATTATGTAACCACTAGAAAAAAGGTTCTACCCAACTTTCAATAATTTGGAAAATTGGCTGGGCAAGGTAGTATGTGCCTCTAATTCCAGCTACTCAGGAGGCTGAGTTGGGAGGACTCCTGAAGCCCAAGAGTTCAAGACTGGCCTGGGGAACACAGTGGGACCCCATCAATTTAAAATTTAAAAAAATAAAATAATTTTTTTTTTTTTTTTTTTGAAAATTAACTAGCTTTTTGGTTGTTTTTTGAGACAGAGTCTCATTCTGTTGCCCAGGCTGGAGTGCAGTGGTGCCACCTCAGCTCACTGCAGCGTCTACCTCCTGGGTTCCAGTGAATCTCCCGCCTTAGCCCCTCGGGTAGCTGGGATTACAAGCATGCACCACCACACACAGTTAGTTTTTGTATTTTTAGTAGAGACGAGGTTTCACCGTGTTGGCCAGGCTGGTCTCGAACTGCTGACCTCAGGTGATCCACCCGCCTTGGCCTCCCAAAGTGTTTGGATTACAGGCATAAGCCACCACACCCAGCCAATTAACTAGTTATTAAACTCATTTAAATTTAAACACATTACTAAATTTAAAACTAAACTTTTTATAAAAAGTTGTAACACTTCAGCTCTAGTTCAACTTGTCTTGTTCTTCTTTCAACTTTCTTCCAGTATTGGTTCTCTCCCATAGTTATTAAACTCACTTAAATTCATGGAAATCTTTGTAAAATGTAGTATATGCTTTCCGCAATATTAAACAATACATTCATCTTAATTTATTGAACACTTAAGATCATCATGAATAAAGTACTATACTTCCCCTGGCCGTGCTAACTTTGAGACCCATTCCTACAGTACAAAGCCCTGCCTGCTTTCGAGCCTCACTCATATTCCAACTTTTCTACAATATTCTGCTCCAACAATTCTGTCGTAAATAGACCCCTCTTTTATGACATAACTGTGCCATACATATTGGTCCTTCCTCTTCCATTGAGGCTGTTTCTTAAACAGGAGTCATACCATGCACTTTAATTTTACTGTAGTAGTGGTTTATCCTAAGTTCATTTTGACATAGGTATTTTGATCTTCTCTATTTCAAGACAGAGACCCTCAAACAAGTTTTATACAGTTAAATTTCAGCCACATTAGAGATAAAAGTATATTATAAACAATAAATACCTCTTCCCAGGTATACTCTTCATTAGGTGACCTTTCACCTTCCATTGTAAAAGTTTTTCCAGTGCCAGTTTGGCCATACCTGTAAAGATTAACAAGTGTTAAATCAAAAGGAAACACACCCATATGACTCTTAGTGATAGACTAAAAAACAAAAAACAGGCCAGGCGCAGTGGCTCACGCCTATAATCCCAACACTTTGGGAGGCTGAGGTAGGCAGATCACCTGAGGTCTGGAGTTCGAGATCAGCCTGGCCAGCAAGGTGAAACCACGTCTCTACTAAAAATACAAAAATTAGCCAGGCGTGGTGGCAGGCGCCTGTAATCCCAGCTACTTGGGAGGCTGAGACAGGAGAACTGCTTGAACCCAGGAGGCGGAGGTTGCAGTGAGCCAAGATTGCGCCATTGCACTCCAGCCAGGGCAACAAGAGTGAAACTCCGTCTCAAAAAGCAAACAACAAACAAACAAAACACGCGCATTTAAGCTTTTTCATAAATCTGAAAAAACACTGTTTTACTTACGCAAAGATAGTGCAATTATAGCCCATAATAACTTCATCCAGAATTGGACAAACAACACTTCGGTAAACATCAATCTGTTTAGTAGATGCTCCAAACACCTATCAAAAAAAAGAATTAAAAAAATAAAACTCAAAATTACTCATTTTAATAATTTTGTTTTTCGTATGTTAATTAATTCATAATTCAGCCCACTAGAAGCCATCTGACAATTCAAAGAGACAACCGAAATTCCTAAGTATACACCCTTTTCCAGGTAAAATATGTATATTAAAATTATTTTACATTTATTGATTAGTGGATAATCAATAAATTGCACCATATGTTACCATGTCAAAAGTATATGTCTTCCTTGAGCTCTTGTCAGCCAATCCTCCAGTTCGTACACTAACTTCTTTTCGTATAGGATCACATTCTACTATTGAATGGGCGCTAGCTTTCCGCTCTGCCAAATTAAATGGTCTATAAAAGAAATACACAAAGTCATTCAAGAGCTCTTAGTTCTCAGGTTATCAACGACATTTTCCCTAACTACATTTGTCAAGAAAAACGCGAAGTTCTGACCACATTGTTGGTGATGGGGATTAAATCAGGACTAAATGATACTGCTAAAGCAGACAGTAAAATTATAAGTGTCTCAAGTTTCACAAATATAATTTTTTAAATGTTCAAAGATATGTAAGACATTACAATTCTGGCAGCTTCTTATGAGTAGATACTAACAGAATTGTTTTGTTTTGACAGTAGAGATTGGGGTCTCACTGTGTTGCACAGGCTGGTCTCAAACTTCTGGGCTCAAGTGATCATCCCACCTCAGCTTCCCAAGGTGCTAGTATTACAGATGTGAGACACTGTGCCAAGCCACTAACTGGTTTTAACTTGTAAAAATGCCAAACTTATTTTTCAGAATTCCATTTCTCCTATTCTTAAAATCTGATTGGCCGGGCGTGGTGGCTCACGCCTGTAATCCCAGCACTTTGGGAGGCCAAGACGGGCGGATCACGAGGTCAGGAGATCGAGACCATCCTGGCTAACACGGTGAAACCCCGTCTCTACTAAAAAATACAAAAAACTAGCCGGGCGAGGTGGCGGGCACCTGTAGTCCCAGCTACTCGGAAGGCTGAGGCAGGAGAATGGCGTAAACTCCGGAGGCGGAGCTTGCAGTGAGCTGAGATTCGGCCACTGCACTCCAGGCTGGGCAACAGAGCAAGACTCTGTCTCAAAAAAAAAAAAAAAAAAAAAAAAAAAATCTGATCAAGTTGGGTTATGATGTAGCAGAAAAAACATGTCAAGTTTGTGTTCAAAATACTCATCTGCCAGTGGATACCTGGCACAAAATAAAAAGTACATAAAAATAATGACTAATAAGCTGAGTACTTACTATGTGCCAGGTACTTATTGTTTCAAGTGCTTTACATGTGCTCACTCAGTATGTCCACACAACACTGTGAGGTTGGCAATATTATTAGCCCCATTTTTCAAATGAGTGAATAGACACAGAAGGTCTACACTGCCCAAGCCGACTGGATCAAGAGTCCTCATTCTACGGAAATGCCTGAGTAGGTATTTAGTTGAAATGGTTATTTCCTCAGGAAGTCCTTTCCATCCTACGTGCCTCCCCCACCTGCTCCAACCAAGACCACATTAAATGTTTGCTATATATTCCTACAGCACCCTTTATACACCCTTTCTAAACATCACCTCTCTTATCATCTTTTTTTTAATGTGTTACCCACTAGACCTCAGATCACTACGGAAAGAAATCCTGTCTAGTTTACTGTTTCCCCAGCAACAACTACCATGCTTAGCACACAGTAGGTTCTCAAATATTTGTTAAACCACATTACCTAATAAATGTCATCCTAAGAGGAATTATGGGAAAACTAAAAATAATCACAGTCCACAGAGTAGCATTAATAAGATAATTATATACTTAACACATGTCTGGGCCAAAGGGAGAGACATAATCTTGACCTGAGTTCATTTTTCCCATTGAGTATCATGTATTTTGGAGAAAGTGCCAAACAGGAAATTATTTTCCCCTTATCACTAGATAAACCAAGTTGCTATTTATTTAAGGATACCTTAACTTCCCCTGGCACAGCCCACTCTACTTCCGAGTGATCAGAAGACCAAATTTGTGATCCTAGGAAACTTAACTCCCAGGTAATATTTGGTAATGCTTTCATTTGCCAACTATACTAAAACCTACACAATGCATATAACCTACATGAATGTACAGTATTATTAAAACTTCAACAAAACTAAGGCAGAACCAACTTATACTGAGGTAGGCCAAGAGCATCAAGTGGAGTGATTTGCTCTCACGTGACTAAAGCTTTTCCAATTAGTCTATTATTTTTGGCATCCCCTAAACTAGTATCTTGCCTGGATGTATAAAATTAAGCTACCAAATGAATACCATTCACATTGTCAGGACTGAGTAATAGGAAATTCATACAGATCACACATTCCTAAAAGTTATCAAAATTCTCAGAGAAGCTTTAGGGACCATCTGTACTCTAAGAAAGAGTAATGCCAAGCCATTACTTTCCTACCCAGACTTCTCTAACTTATTAGAAATTGCAAAGTTTCTGCCGATCACACTAACAAATCCATCAATTTGCTGGTTTCACTATAGTTATATAAAAATTCAAACAATCAAAATGGTGAGGGAATGGAGATGGAGGATTAAAAAAACCTAAGTCCTATCCTGTGGAGAAGTGCTAAATTAACTCATTCCACAAATATTCATCAAGTACTTACTATGTGATAGGTAATTTTCTAGACACTGGAGATATAACAATGAACAATACAAAGTTAAAGGAAAGAAAAAAACACCAAAATCCTGTGCTCAGGGAGATTTTAACTTAGTTGAAGGAAGGAAGAGATAATTATCAAATAAATAAATATATTAGATGCTGATAAATTAGAAATGAAAATAAAGCAGGCCAGGTACAGTGGCTCATGACGGTAATCTCAGGACTTTGGGAGGCTGAGGTGGGCGAATCACTTGAGGTCAGGAGTTTGAGACCAGCCTGGCCAACATGGTGAAAACCCATCTCTATTAAAAATACAAAAATTAGGCTGGGCACAGTGGCTCACACCTGTAATCCTAGCACTTTGGGAGGCCAAGGTGGGCAGATCACTTGAGGTCAGAAGTTCGAAACCAGCCTGGCCAATACGGTGAAACCTCATATCTACTAAAAATACAAAAATTAGCCAGAAATCACTTGAACCTGGGAGATGGAGGTTGCAGTGAACCGAGACTGTGCACTACACTCCAGCCTAGGCGACAGAGTGAGACTCCATCTCAAAAAAAAAAAAAAAAAATTAGCCAGGCATGGTGGCTGCCGCCTACTGTCCCAGCTACTTGGGAAGCTGAAGCAGAGGCTGCAGTGAGCCAAGAATGCACCACTGCACTCCAGGCCTGGGCAACAGAGCAAGACTCTGTCTGAAAAGGAAAGGAAAGGAGAGGAAAGGAGAGGGAAGGGAGGGGGGAGGGGAGGGGAGGGGAGGGGAGGGGAGGGAGGGGAAAGGGGAGGGAAGGGAAGGAAAGGGAAGGGAAGGGAAGGGAAGGGAAGGGAAGGGAAGGGAAGGGAAGGGAAGGGACGGGAAGGGAAGGGAAGGGACGGGACGGGACGGGACGGGAAGGGACGGGAAGGGAAAGGAAAGGAAAAGAAAAGAAAGCAGTTTAAGGGGGATAGGAAGTGTTGAGGGGGGAAGATAGTTGGTTGCTATTCTAGGGTAGCTAGGGAATGCTTCTATACAGAAGATGACATTTAAGCACAACCTAAAAAGCAAGGGAGCCAGGCCCTGTAGGTATTTTGGTGGAAAAGTTTTTCAGGCAGAGAGAACAGAAATTGCAAAAATTCTGAAGTAAAAGCAGGTAGATGTATTTTTTAAATGTGTGTGTGAAATTAGCCAGGCGTGGTGGCATGCGCCTGTAATCCCAGCTACTTGGGAGGCTGAGACAGGAGAATCGCTTGAACCAGAGGTTGCAGTGAGCCAAGATCGCGCCATTGCACTCCAGCATGGGCAACAAGAGTGAAACTCCGTCTCAAAACAAACAAACAAAAAACCACACACACACATACACACACACAAATGTGTGTGTTTAAGTAACCAGGGTTCAAAGAAGATATCACAAGGAAAATTAGAAAATACTTAGAGATTAATGAAAATGAAAACACAACATACCAAACAAAACTTATGGGACACAACAAAAGCAGTGCTAAGGGGAAAATTTATAGCTATGAATGCTTACATTAAAAAGCAAGAAAGATCTCACATCAACACCCTAACTTTACAACTTAAGGAACTGGAAACAGAAGAACTAACTAAATACAAAGGCAGCAGAAGGAAAGAAATAATAAAGATTAGAGCAGAGATAAAAAAGAGAAGAGAAAAACCAATGAAATGAAAAAGTTGGTTCTTCAAGAGGATAAAATTGACAAGCTTTTAGCTAAATGGACTAAGAAAATAAGAGAGAAGACACATGGAGCTATAACCGGTAAACAGATAGACTCACTCACCAAAAACCTCCTGACAAAGAAAAGCCCTAGATCTCGGTTTCATAGGTGAATTCTACAAAACATTTCAAGATCTAATACCAGTTCTTCTCAATCTTTTCCTAGAAAAAATCTGGTAAAGGAGAAAACACTTCCCAACTCATTTTGTGAGGCCAGCATTATTCTGATACCAAAGTCAGACAAAGGCAACTATAAGAAAACTACAGATCACTATCCCTTATGAACACTGATTAAAAAATCCTCAACAAAATACCAACACATTGAACTGAGCAGCACAAGGATTATACACCATGACCAAGTGGGATTTATTCCTGGAATACAGGGATGGTTCAACATGTAAAAATTGATCAATGTAATATACCACATTAATAGAATGAAGGAAACCACAGGATCATGGCAATCGATGCAGGAAAAACATTAGACAAAATTCAAAACCCATTAGTCATAAAAACACTCAACAGGCCAGGCGCGGTGGCTCACGCCTGTAATCCCAGCACTTTGGGAGGCCGAGACGGGCGGATCACGAGGTCAGGAGATCGAGACCATCCTGGCTAGCACGGTGAAACCCCATCTCTACTAAAAAATACAAAAAACTAGCCGGGCGAGGTGGCGGGCGCCTGTAGTCCCAGCTACTCGGGAGGCTGAGGCAGGAGAATGGCATAAACCTGGGAGGCGGAGCTTGCAGTGAGCTGAGATCCAGCCACTGCACTCCAGCCTGGGCGACAGAGCGAGACTCCGTCTCAAAAAAAAAAAAAAAAAAAAAAAAAAAAAAACACTCAACAAACTAGGAATAGAGTGAAACTACCTCAACAAAATAAAAGCAACGTATGAAAAACCCACAGCAAACATAATTGATGGTCAAAGACTGAAGAATGTTCCTCTAAAAACAAGAACAAGGCCAGCACAGTGGCTCACACCTGTAATCACAGCACTGTGGGAAGCTGAGAAGATCACTTGAAGTCAGGAGTTCAAGATCAGCATGGGAAACATAGCGAGACCACATCTCTAAAAAAAAAAAAAAAAATTCTTTTTTAAAATTAGCTGGGTGTAGTAGTGTGTCCACAGTCCCAGCTACTCAGGAAATTGAGGCAGGAGGATCTCAAATAAACTAATAAAAGAACAGGAGCAAGACAAGGATGCCCAATGCCCATTTTCACCACTTCCATTCGACATAATACTGGAAGTTCTAGCTAGAGCAATCAGGCAAGAAAGAAAAATAAGGGCCAGGCATGGTGGCTTATGCCTGTAATCCCAGCATTTTGGGAGGCTGAGGCAGGCGGATCACGAGGTCAGGAGATCGAGACCAGCCTGGCTAAACTGAGAAACCTCGTCTCTACTAAAAATACAAAAAAATAATTAGCTGGGTGTGGTGGCACATGCCTGTATCACCAGCTACTCGGGAGGCTGAGGCAGGAGAATCGCTTGAACCCAGGAGGCAGAGGCTGCAGTGAGCAGAGATCGCGCCACTGCACTCCAGTGTGGACAACAGAGTTTGACTCCATCTCAAAAAAAAAGAAAAAAGAAAAAGAAAAGGCATCTCCAAATTGAAAAGGAAAAGGTTGACAGCCGAGAGCACGCCTGTAATCCCAAAACTTTGGGAGGCCAAGGCGGATGGATCACGAGGTCAGGAGTTCAAAACCAGCCTGGCCAAGAAGATGAACTCCCCATCTCTACTAAAAATACAAAAATTAGCTGGGCGTGGTGGCATGTGCATGTAATCCCAGCTACTCGGGAGGCTGAGGCAAAGAACTGCTTGAACCCAGGAGGCAGAGGTTGCAGGGAGCCGGGATGGCACCACTGCACTCCAGCCTGGGCGACAGAACAAGACTCCATCTCAAAAAAAAAAAAAAAAAAAAAAAAAAAAAAAAAAAAAAAAAAAAAAAAGAAAAGAAAAGCAAAAAGTAAAATTATCTGTCTGCAGACTATATGATCTTTTATATAGAAACCTGACCGGGTGTGGTGGCTCAGGCCTATAATCCCAGTACTTCGGGAACCCAAGGGGACTTGAGGTCAGGAGTTTGAGACCAGCCTTGCCAACATGGTGAAACCCCGTCTCTACAAAAACTACAAAAACTTAGCTAGACATGGGTGCATGCCTGCAGTCCCAACTACTTGGGAGGCTGAGGCAGGAGAATCACTTGAACCCAGGAGGCGGAGGTTGCAATGAGCCAAGACCGTGCCACTGCACTCCAGCCTGGGCAGCAGAGCAAGACTCCATCTCGAAAGAAAAAAAAAAAGTAAAGAAAGAAAACCCTAAAATTCAGCGGGGCACAAGGAGCTAGAGCATCAAGAAGAATAGCTAGTGGATGCTGGGCTTAATTAATAGCTAGGTGATGGGTTGATCTGTGCAGCAAACTACCATGGCACAGGTTTACCTATGTAACAAACCTGCACATGCTGCACAAAAAGAAAGAAAAGAAAAAAGAAAACCCTAAAATTACACACACACACAAAAAAACTGTTAGCACTAATAAGTGAATTCAGCAAAGTAGCTGGATACAAAGTCAACATGCAAGATCCAGCAACATTTCTTTCTTTCTTTCTTTCTTTCTTTTTTTTTTTTTTTTGAGACAGAGTCTCACTCTGTTGCCCAGACTGGAGTACAGTGGCAGGATCTTGGCTCACCACAACCTCCACCTTCCAGGTTCAAGCGATTCTCTTGCCTCAGCCTCCCAAGTAGCTGGGACTACAGGCGTGCGCCACCATGTCTGGCTAATTTTTACATTTTTAGTAGAGAAAGGGTTTCACTATGTTGGCCAGGCTGGTCTTCAACTCCTGATCTCATGATCCGCCCACCTTGGCCTCCCAAAGTGCTGGGATTACAGGTGAGAGCCACCACGCCTTGCCTCCAGTTACATTTTTATACACTAAGAATGAACAATCTAAAAAGGAAATTACAAAAGCAGGTCAATTTAAAATAGCATCAAAAAGAATAAAATATTAATAATTAATTTAACCACACAGGTGGAAGACTTATAAAATGAAAACTATAAAATACTGCTGAGACCAGCCAGGCGCAGTGGCTCACAACCCCAGCACTTTGGGAGGCCAAGGCAGGTGGTTCACCTGAGGTCAAGAGTTCGTGACCAGCCTGACCAACATGGTGAAACCTTGTCTCTAGTAAAAATACAAAAATTAGCTGGGCGTGGTGGCGCATACCTGTAATCCCAGCTACTGAGGAGGCTGAGGCAGGAGAATCACTTGAACTAGGAAGGTGGGGGTTGCAATGAGCCGAGATTGCACCACTGCACTCCAGCCTGGGCAACAAGAGCGAAACTCCGTCTCAAAAAAAAAAAAAAAAAAAAAAAAAAAAACTGCTGACAGAAATTAAAGGGCATAAATAAATGGAAACACATCCCTTGTTCATGAACTGAAGACTTAATATTGTTAAGATGCCAATACTACCCAAAGTGATCTACAGGTTCAATGTAATCCGTATTAAAATCCCAATGATGTGTTTTACAAAAATAGAAAAATCCATCCTCAAATTCATATGGAATCCCAAGGGAGTCCAGATAGCCAAAACAATCTTGAAAAAGAACAAAGCTGGAGGACTCACACTTCCTGATTTCAAAACTTACTACAAAGCTGCAATAATCAAAACAATGTGGTACTGACATAAAGACAGACTTATAGACCAATGGAACAGAATAGCACTTACAGATAAGCCCTCTTATATAAGGGCAAATGATTTTTAATAAGGTTGTCAAGACCATTCAATCAGAAAAAGACAATCTTTTCATCAAATGGTGCTGGGAAACTAAATATCCATATGCAAAAGAATGCGGTTGGACCCTTATCTAACACAATATACAAAAATTAACTCAAAATGGATCAAAAATGTATGTAAGACCTAAAGCTATATAAAACTCTTAGAAGAAAACATAAGGCAGAAGCTTCACAACAATGGATTTGGCACTGATTTCTTGGATATAACACCAAAGATACAGGGAACAAAAACAAAAAGACAAACTGGACTTCATAAAAATTGTAAATGTTTGTGTATCAAAAGACAGTATCCCTGTGATCCCAGCTACCTGGAAGGCTGAGGTAGGAGGACTAGTTGAGCCCAGGAGTTCACAACCAGTCTGGGCAATAAAGCAAGATACTGTATTTAAAGGGGGATTAAAAAAAAAAAAAAAAAGCCCGGGCACAGCGGCTGACACCTGTAATCCCAGCACTTTGGGAGGCCAGGGTGGGCAGATCACCTAAGATCAGGAGTTCGAGACCAGCCTGACCAACATGGTAAAACCCCATCTCTACTAAAAATACAAAATTAGCCAGGGGTGGTGGCGCATGCCTGTAATCCCAGCTACTCAGGAGGCTGAGGCAGGAGAATTGTTTGAACCCAGGAGGCGGAGGTTGCAGTGAGCCAAGATCGCACCAATGCGCTCCAGCCTAGGCAACAAGAGCAAAACTCCATCTCAAAAAAACAAAAACAAACAAACAAACAAACCCAAGCGGGGGGGAAAAAAAAAAAAAAGTTTTATCTTCCTTTTCTCCATCACGGTGCAGGATCAAGGTAAAAAAAGAGAACTCTGGCCAGGCAAAGTGGCTCATACTCATAATCCCATCACTTTGGGAGGCCAAAATGGGTGGATCACTTGAGGCCAGGAGTTCAAGACCAGCTTGACCAACAAGGCGAAACCCCATCTCTACTAAAAAAAAAAAAATTAGCCAGGCGTGGTGCACACCTGTAATCTCAGCTACTTGGGAGGCTGAAGAATAAGAATTGCTTGAACCTGGCAGGCAGAGGTTACAGTGAGCCGAGACTGTGCCACTGCACTCCAGCCTGGGTGACACAGCGATTTTCTGTCTCAACATCTGTATGGAGGAGACTGGAGATGACTGACCCCGGCAGCCAAGGTGTTGAAGCAGGTCATAAGCCAGAGCCCTGTGTTCTCCAAAGCCAAATACATTGTCAGATCCTTTGGCATCAGGAGAAATGAAAAGATTGCCACCTACTGCACAAAGGGCCAAAGCAGAAGAAACCCTGGAGAAAGGCCTAAAGATGCAGGAGTGTGAATCAAGAAAGAGCAACTTCTCGGATACGGAAACTGGTTTGGAGATGCAGGAACACATAGATTTGGGTATCAAATGTGACCCATGCATTGGTATCTACAGCCTGGACTTCTACATGGTGCAGGGTAGGCCTGGTTTCAGCACTGCAGACACATAGCACAGAACAGTCTGCACTGGGGCCAAACAGAATCAGCAAAGAGGCCATGCGCTGGTTCCAAAAAGAAAAAGAAAGGAAAAGACCACAGTATCAATGAGTAAAAAGGCAACCCACAGTAATGGGGAAAAATTTTTTGCAGATCATATATCTGAAAATACCCAAAATACATAGAAAACTCCTAAAACTCAACAACAAAAAAGCAAACCAATATAAAAATGGGCAAAGGACTTAGACATTTCTCCAAAGATATACAAAATGGCCAGTAAACACACGAAAAGATGCTCAAAATCATCACAAATCAAAACTACAATGAGATGCCACCTCACACCTAATGGGATGGCTACTCGAAAAAAAAAGAAACAGAAAATAAATGTTGGTGAGGATGTGGATAAATGGGAACCCTTATGCACTGTTGGTGGGAATGTAAATGGTCCAGCCACTGTGGAAAATAGTTTGTTGGTTCCTCAAAAAATTTAAAATAGAATTATCATATGATCCAGCAATTATAATTCTGGGTAAATACCCAAAAGAATTGAAAACCCATATTCATAGCAACTTTATTCATAATAGCCAAAATTAAGAAGTAACTCAAGTGTCCACTGACATATGAAGGACAAGCAAAATGTGATACATACATATAATACTATTCAGCCTTAAAAAAGAAGACGTTTGCTACAACATGGTCCAACCTGGAGGACATTATGCTAAGTGGAATAAGCAAGTCACAAAAGGATAAATACTGTATTATGACTCTATTTTATGAAGTATTTAGAGTAGTCAAAATCATAGACAGTAGAATGGTAGGTGTCAGGGGTTGATGGGAGAGAGAAATGGGGAGTTATTGTTTAATGTGTATAGAGTTTCAGTTGTTCATGATGAAAAGAGTTATGGAGATGGATGGTAGTAATGGTTGCAGAATATTATGTATTTAATATCACCGAACTGTACACTTAAAAGTGGTTAAGATGTTAAATTTTATATTATGTGTATTCGAAAGTGACTTTTTAAATTGGGAAAAAAATAGGGGACAGAATAGCAGGGGCATAAGAAAGATAGCCAGTAGCGCATTATGTAGGGATCTGTAAACTTTAACCTGTGAGTCAAACCTGGCCCTTGCCCTGCCAGATTTAAGAATGATTTTTACAGTTTTAAAGTGTTCTTTAAAAAAAAAAAAAAAAAAGATCAGAAAATAATGTGACAGAAACCACATGTGGAGGGGTGCAGTAGCTCACGCCTATAATCCCAGCACTTTGGGAGGCTGAGGCGGGTGGATTCCCTGAGGTCAGGAGTTTGAGACCAGCCTGGCCAACATGGTGAAACCCCATCTCTACTAAAAATACAAAAATTAGCAAGGCATGGCGGTGTGCACCTGTAATCCCAGCTACCTGAGAGGCTGAAGTGGGAAAACCGCTTGAATCTAGGAGGCGGAGGTTGCAGTGAGCAGAGATTGCGCCACTGCACTAGGGCCTGAGCAAGACAGCAAGGCCTTGTCTCAAAAAAAAAAAATAACAAACCACATGTGACCTGCAAAGTCTAAAGTATTTAAATAAAATAAATATGTATTTCTCTGGGCCCTTTTCAGAAAAGGCTTACCAACCCCTGAGGGCCTTGCAACTCATAAGTTGCCTATTTACGAAAGCTTAATAACAGACTTGCACCAGGAAGGCTATTTGAAAGAAAAAGGCTAATGTGGAAAAAAAAATCTCTTTACACAAAAATTATTGTAAATATTAGACACAAGCAAATAACTATTATATTCATTGGTGATAAAGTAAATCTCCTGTAAGGCAAGGCTTGAAATGTATGCGGATCATAAACATCAAGTTCAAGATAATGGTTAACTGTGGCTGGAGGAAAAGGGATAGAGAGGGGAAAGGGGGGGCTCCAGCAATGATTGTTTTGTTTCTTAATCTGGGTGATGAATATACAAATGTTTATTACATTGTTCTTAATAACTTTTGTAAGTCTGAAGTATTTTGTAACTAATGTTAAAAAAAGAAATCAAATAAAGGCATACGGAAAAGGTAATATTGCCTGGTTTTATTAAACAACCAAAATAAGTTTAAAATTTGCACTTGTTATATGCACAGCATTTTTAAATAAAAATTTTCAGAACAACTACTAACAGAAGCCCCAGAGTACAACAACTGGTAAGTGTCACTGGCTAGATTTAAGATTGCCACCAAATTTCCTCTCTGGCACCTCGCTTAGAAACCTAGTCATCACCTTTGATATCTACAATTGAAGTTACCAGGGCTGAGTAAACAATAGCCTAAGAAAGTTTGTTGAAACAGGTTTTTCCAAAAAAATAGCCTTTTAATTTTAGACTACTTTGGGGTTTACAGAAAAGTTGCAACAGCAACTGTTAACAGCCACAAAAACAGACACACAAAACACAAACTCAGTAAACTGTGGAGAGCCTCTAAAAAGTTGAATACATCAATTCTAACTAAACAGCAGTTTCTAGCTCATTTTAAAATTGGGAAGTTATTTGGAAACGAGTCAGGGGAGGGCCGAACACCCCTCCACATCTTCTTATCTCGAAATATCCATTTAATTTGGTCTATGAACAAACAGGCAGATAAAAGGGAAAACTGTAGCACAATCAGAAATTTACACTAGCTTAGCTTGTCTTGATCTTTTAAAAAACATAAACTCACTTTATAACTTAATTTTTAATGTTTAAAGACAGATGTTGACTTGTTTAGTAGGGATGCAGAAAATACTGCATCTAGAATAAAGAGAACAGTGGTTGATTGCTTTTTAGAGGCGATAATACCAACGTAAGTGCTAAATCATCTGCAAAACAGGTATTCAGTCTTACTTCCAAACGGACAAACTACATGAAGTAGCATATATAAGTGACACCTAAGTCTTTATTGACTATAGTTTAAAAATAACGCACTTTTCAGTATGAACAGTGATCAAACCAAACATACTATTTTCTGCTAAAAATCAGACACACACAGCAACCGGGTGTCATTTTTATTGAACAGAAAGAGGAGAACCAAGAAACTGGGACCCTCAGGAAATGCAAATAAAATCCCTCTCCCTGGACCGCGCACTAGGGGGCCCAGCAGCGAAGCTCCGGCGCTCGGAATCCTGTCAGCCCTCTCCCTACCTGCATCTCACCACCACCTGGATGTTCTTCCCCTTCTCTTCTTTCTTCTTCGCAGACGAATTTGGCTGCGACGCCATGACTGTCCCCGCCAAAAAATCAAGGCCTGGCCGCGGACTTGGGCGCTGTGAGGCGCGGAGGGGCTTGGCGGCCGACGGGGGCCGGAGTCTCCCTGGTCCCTCCCGGGCGCTGGCGTGGCCTGGAGGACCGACGCACGCAGCTCGGCGTCCCCGCTCTCTACCCGGTACTCTGGCCGTGGCGTTTATCCCGCGCCAGCCGGAGCCGCCAAATCACCAATCTCGTCTCCACCCCAAGTCCCAGAAACCAAGCAACGACTCGGCGCCTCAATTTGAAAAAGGGACCGAGTAGCCGGACCAATGACTGCGCTGGCGCGCAAGGCACCATGGGATGCAGTGTCCTCACCGGAGCCCCGCCCTCGGAGCGTGGCCTGCGGGAACTTAAAGAGTTGGGCTGTCCGCCTGCTCCGGAATTTCGTAGTCCAGAGCTGAGACTTTGGAACTAAGCGTGGAACTTTTAGCGTGGCGTGGCTCAACTTACATAACGTCCCTAGCCCAAAATTCCCTCATCTGCAGAGAGGAAATAATAGTAACCATCTCAGAGGGTTAGGATGAGAATTAATGAGCTCGTGGAAATAGATCGGAATATATGGTAAGCACTCGCCATGATTATAATTATTAGAGAATTGTAAGAGAGGGCAATAGAAGCACAGAAGAGAGGTCCAAAGCGAGCCGCCATCCCGGAGGCAGAGACCAGGATAGTCTTTTTTTTTTTTTTTTTTTTTTTTTTTGAGACGGGGTCTCGCTCTTGTCACCCGGGCTGGATCTCGGCTCACTGCGCCTCCCGGTTCGAGCGATTCTCCTGCTTCAGCCCCCGAGTTGCTGGGATTACAGGTATGTTCCACCACGCCCGGCTAATATTTGTATTTTCTTTTTTTTTTTTTTTTTTTTTTTTTTTTGAGACGGAGTCTCGCTCTGTAGCCCAGGCTGGAGTGCAGTGGCGCAATCTCGGCTCACTGCAAGCTCCGCCTCCCGGGTTCACGCCATTCTCCTGCCTCAGCCTCCCGAGTAGCTGGGACTACAGGCGCCCGCCCCTGCGCCCGGCTAATTTTTTCTATTTTTAGTAGAGACGGGGTTTCACCATGGTCTCGATCTCCTGACTGTGATCCGCCCACCTCGGCCTCCCAAAGTGCTGGGATTACAGGCGTGAGCCACCACGCCCGGCCAATATTTGTATTTTCAGTAGAGATGTGGTTTCACCATATTAGCTAGGCTGCTCTCGAACTCCGGACCTCAGATGATCCGCCCGCCTTGGCCTCCCGAAGTGCTAGGATTACAGGTGTGAGCTACCGCGCCCGGCCCAGAATAGTCTTGAAGAATAATTAATGTCGGGGCCCGGTGGCTCACGCCTGTAATCCCAACACTTTAACGGGCCGAGGTAGGAGGATAGCTTGAGGCCAGGAGTTTGAGACCAGCCTGGGCGACATAGGGAGACCCCCCCCCCCCCCTCCGCCCCCCGCTCCCCGATGCGTCTCAACAATAAACAGGAGGAAAAAATAGCCTGGTGTGGTGGTGCGTGCCTGTTGGTCCCAGCTACTCAGGAGGCTGAGGCAGAAGGATCGCTGAACAGGGGAGATTGAGGCTGCAGTGAGCCGGGATTATGCCGCTGGATTACTACAGCCTAGGCGACAGAGCAATGCCCTTTTTCAAAAAAAAAAAATAATAATAATAAGGAAGTGTTAAGAGATAGGCTACTACAGGTTCCAAATCGTGATGAAATGGACACTGGATGCCATTTGGAGGACTCTGAATTTATCCTTTGGTCATCATCTCTAAGCGACTCCAGGCAAAAAAGCAGGGTCCGCCTTGATTTTAGAACGACTGCACTGACTGACTAACGCAGGCCGCGGGCGCGCTGCGCTCCGGGTTTCCGCGCGGCGCAGCGGGCGGTCGCATAGCAAGGAAGCTGCGCAAACGTCCGCCGCCCCGGCCTACGAATCCCAGCATGCAGCGCTCGCTGAGGCCTGCGCGCCCTCAGTCACCTCTGGTCTGCTGCAGGCGAAATTTTCGGCGTCTTGGCAGTGCCTGGCGTGACTTGACCGCTGTAGGTGTGGGATGCCGCATCAGGAAATACTGTAACAGGAGCCTATTGTTATGAATAACGTTTAAAATCTTAAGGAAATGGAATACTTGAACAAAGGATTTTTAGCAAAGCAATTTTATTTTTGCGCAGAGGGGTGCCTTTTTGGCCAGTCGCCACGAGAGCACACCTGAACAAAGGGGCAGGAGAGTCTTTATTTTTGACCCAAGTCCTGCCCCTGTATATTTTTTCCCATTGGCTGGGGTCGGGTCGTATAATCTAAACTAATCCCGTTTGGCTAAACATTTGATTTTTTTTAGATAAGGTGGGCACGTAACAGAAGGCGGAGAGGAAAGGGGAAGGGATGTCTGTAATGAGCTAGAAAGTTAGTCCTCTTTTCAAATGAGGAAAGGAATGTGAGCTGGTATTGATAACGTCTGGTATTGTGGCGTGCCTCGGCATTTAACAAAGGCAAAAAGAAAAAAAGGAGAAAAAGGGAAAAAGGGGAGGGTACTATGAATTAAAGAAGAAAAGACTGATCGGGTTATTTGAAGAGAAACATCGTATCTCACACTATGTTGTAGTCGGTTCCTGGAACTGTGCTTCTGGCCCACACAACCCATGAGAACCTAAATGTCGTGTTAGTCTATTAAGTAACACCCCGGTGTAGTGGAAAGCTCTGATGTCCTTTTTATGTTCCTCCACTTGCTAATCCCCTACATGCGTCCCACCCTTCCGGCGCCCCCGCCCCAAGGAAATATCTGCATCTATAGCTCCTTCTGCTGGTCATCTCTATTTTGAGTAGCCAGCTGTCTGTTGATATCTCCTCTTAGGTGGCTCGCTGGCATTTCAAAATGGGACCTATGCCAAACGGAACTCTATCTTATCTCCACCTTAATCTTTCTCATCTGGATGCTGGAGCTAACCAGAACCTTTGATTCCTCCATGTGTAGTGGAGTCCTGTTGATTTTGTCTCCCCTGCGATGGATCACCATAGTCCAAGGCTCTTATCTTTTCCCTGAACAACTGTCATCTACCTCCTTAACAAGATTCTCTTCTGCCCTTTTCTCCTCCCCTCGAACCCTCCATTACGTTTACTCAGCAAGGGAAGTGTCTTTTAAGAAATAAGAAAATAAGACCATGCTCTTCATCTGCTTTTTAATCTTACACTATCTTCTCATTTGTATTTGGAATGAAATCCAAACTCATTACCATGCCCTGTAGGGTCCTCATGATCTGGCCCTTGTCCATACAATCAACTAAAGGCACTTTCCAAAAATCTCATTACCATGCTTCAGAGCTCCTAGCTTTTTCCTGTGGCCAGGTCCTTGTACCTGACATACCCTCTGCCCTAAACTGTGTTTGGCTCTTTGCATGGCTTACCCATTCTCATTCTTCAGCTCTCAGTTGAACTTTCTCTTTTAAAAACACCTATCCTGACCACCCTATCTAAAGCACATTGTTCATAATTTTCTCTTTTTTTTTATTTTTGAGACAGAGTCTCACTCTGTCCCTCGTGCTGAAGTGCAGTGGCATGATCTTGGCTCACTGCAACCTCCGCCTCCTGGATTCAAACAATTCTTGAGCCTCAGCCTCCTGAACAGGTGGGATTACAGGCGCCCCACCATGCCTGGCTAATTTTTTTTTATATTTTTAATAGAGACTGGGTTTCACCATGTTGGCCAGGCTAGTCTCGAACTCCTGACCTCAAGTAATCTGCCCTCCTTGGCCTCCCAAAGTGCTGGGATTACAGATGTGAGCCACTGCACCTGGCCTTCCTCTTATAATTTTCTATCCCAGAACCCTGCCTATTTTCTTCATAACACTACAGTCAATATATTGTGTGTATTGACAGTATATTACATTGTCAATATATTGTGTGTCTCCCTGGATAGAATGTAAGTTTCATTAGGGACCCTGTCTTTTTGTTCAGTATTCTTTTCCCAGTGTCTTGAACAAAGCCTTACACCAAAGTAAGGCTTTACTCAATAAATATATATTGAGCACCTGAAGGAAATTACTTAACGTCTATCAGCCTTGGTTTCCTCATCTGTAAAATGGAGATAATAATAATTACTATTATTGTGAGGATGAAAATAACATATGCAAAGTGCCGGGGATATAATAGGAAAAAAAAAAATCTTAATTTCTCCCTTTTGGCTGGGCATGGTGGCTCATGCCTTTAATCCCAGCACTCTGGGAGGCCGAGGTGGGCAGATCACGAGGTCAGGAATTCAAGACCAGCTTGGCCAATAAATATGGTAAAACCCTGTCTCCACTAAAAATACAAAAAAAATTAGCCAGGCGTGATGGTGGGCACCTGTAGTCCCAGCTCCTCGGGAGGCTGAGGCAGAAGAATCGCTTCAACCCAGGAGGCAGAGGTTGCAGTGAGCCGAGATGGCACCACTGAACTCCAGCCTGGGTGACAGAGCTAGAGTCTGTCTCAAAAAAAAAAAAAAAAAAAAAAAAAAAAATCCCCTTTTCTTTCATTTTGTTTTGGTTTTTCTGAGTCAGGATCTTGCTCTATCACCAGGGCTGAAGTACAATACACCATCACGGCTCACTGAAGCCTGGACCTCCTGGGCTCAAGGGATTCTCCTATCTCAGCCACCTGAGTAGCTGGGACTATAGGCACAAGCCACCAGATTTGGCTAATTTTTTTTCCCTTTGATAGATATGGGGGTCTCCCTATGTTGCCCAGGCTGGTCTTGAACTCCTGGTCTCAAGTAATCCTCCCACCTCAGCCTCCCAAAGTGCTGGGATTATAGGCACGAGCTACCCTGCTGGGCCGTCTTTCCTTTCTCTTTAGTAAATATTCAAACAATATATACATTAATAGTCACATGGGTTGACGCAAGAAATTCAAGAGTCTCCACTTGATAATAGATACAGCTACCGTTTATCTATGGTTTACTGTGAGTCAGATTCCATGCCAAATGCTTTGTGTGCATCATCTCATTTAATCTTCAGAACAACTTTCTGAAGTAGGAACTATTACTTTCCACTGTTTTATCAGTAAACTAGCCAAATAAGTTTGTCTGTAGTCATACAGCATATGACTATACTTACACTTTAATCATAGTATAAGGTTAACTATTGGGGAAGGAACTTAGAATTCTTTCCCATTCCAACTCCCAGGCTCTTAACTACTGTCTTTCCCCCTGAATTTTTTTCATTTGCTAAGTGTGCATGTATTCTTTTTTTTTTTTTTTTTGAGACAGAGTCCCACTCTGTCGCCAGGCTGGAGTGCAGTGGCGCAATCTCGGCTCACTGCACCCTCTGCCTCCCGGGTTCAAGCGATTCTCATGCGTCAGCCTCCGAGTAGCTGGGATTATAGGCGCATGCCACCACACCCAGCTAATTTTTGTAGTTTTAGTAGAGACGAGGTTTTGCCATGTTGACCAGGATGGACTTGAACTCCTGACCTCATGATCCACCTGCCTCGGCCTCCCAAGGTTACAGGCGTGAGCCACCATGCCTTCCTGTATCCACTTTTATCATACTGTTTTTGAAGTGCTTACTGTGGGCCTGGCAATGAATATACAGGGTGAATTATTGTACTTGCCCTCAGGGCTAGGTCAAATAGAGATAGCCAGGGTCTAATGGCCACGTGTAAGTGTTTTGTTGCACTAAGCAGTCCCTGAAATGCCATTTTACATTGCCTTTATTGAGTTCAAACTACTCAGGCTAATAATCAACATTTCTTGGCTGGGCACGGTGGCTCACACCTGTAATCCCAGCACTTTTGGAGGCCAAGGCAGGTAGATCACCTGCGGTCAGGGGTTCGAGACCAGCCTGGTCAACATGGCGAAACCCCATCTCTACTAAAAATACAAAAATTAGCTAGGTGTGGTGGCACATGCCTGTAATCCCAGCTACTTGAGAGGCTGAGACAGGAGAATCGCTTGAACCCTGGGGTGGAGGTTGCAGTGAGCCGAGATCGCGCCATTGCACTCCCACCTGGGCAACAGAGCGAGGCTCCATCTCAAAACAAACAAACAAATTAGTTGGGGCCAGGCGTGGTGGCTCACATCTGTAATTCCAGCACTTTGGGAGGCCGATTCGGGCAGATCACCAGGTCAGGAGTTAGAGACCATCCTGGCCAACGTGGCGAAACCCCATCTCTACTAATGATACAAAAAAAAAAAGAAAGGCCGGGCGCGTTGGCTCAAGCCTGTAATCCCAGCACTTTGGGAGGCCGAGATGGGCGGATCACGAGGTCAGGAGATCGAGACCATCCTGGCTAACACGGTGAAACCCCGTCTCTACTAAGAAATACAAAAAATAGCCGGGCGAGGTGGCAGCGCCTGTAGTCCCAGCTACTCGGGAGGCTGAGGCCGGAGAATGGCGTGAACCCGGGAGGCGGAGCTTGCAGTGAGCTGAGATCCGGCCACTGCACTCCAGCCTGGGCTACAGAGCGAGACTCTGTCTCAAAAAAAAAAAAAAAAAAAAAAAAATTAGCGTGATGGCATGTGCCAGTGGTCTCAGCTACAAGGGAGACTGAGGCAGGAGAATCACTTGAACTTGGGAAGCAGAGGTTGCAGTGAGCCGAGATCATGCCACTACACATCAGCCTGGCGACAGAGTAAGACTCCATCTCAATAACAGTAATAATAATAATTTAAGTCTAGTTAAACTGAATTCTAACAATGCAACATCGTTGCCCATGTGTTTGCTCCGGCACTTCTCTTTCAGGAGTATATGTACTTCTCGAATAAATTATTTTAAATTGATTTTTATTTTTCCTAAAGAAAAACACGGAGGTTGGGCATGGCAGCTCATACCTGTAATACTAGGCAGGAGAATTGCCTGAACCTGGGAGGCAGAGGTTGCAGTGAGCCGAGAGCATGCCACTGCACTCCAGCCTGAGTGACAGAGTATGACTTTGTCTCAAAAAAAAAAAAAAAAGAAAAAGAAAGAAAAGAAAAGAAAAACGTGGAAATGTTTTATAAAGTTAAATAGTTCTAAAAGGCTTGTAACAAAAAAAAAAGGTATTTTATCTGCCTTATCCCACCCCAATGCCTCTAGACCTTTACCCCAGAAACAACCAACCACTTTAGCTGTTTGTGCAGGCATTTACATATTTCTATTTTCATAAGGAATTTGTATATACTGTTATTTGTATTTATTTATTTATTTATTTTTGAGACAGGGTCTCACTCTGTTGCCCAGACTAGAGTGCAGTGGCTCTATCAGGTATCACTGCAGCCTCAACCGCTCCAGTTGAAGCAATCCTATTGCCTCAGCCTCCTGAGTAGCTAGGACCACAGGCACATGCCACTACACCCAGCCAATTTTTTTCTATTTTTTGTAGAGACAGGGTCTCACTTTGTTGTACAGGTTGGTCTTGAACTCCTGGGCTCAAGTGATTCCCCCACCTCGGCCTCCCAAAGTGCTGGAATTACAGGCATGAGCCACCACGCCTGGCCCTTGACCTCCTGGGTTCCAGCAATCCACTTCCACCTCCTGAATAGCCTCAACTGCATCAGTTGAAGTGATCTTACCGCCTCAGCCTCATTAGTAGCTGGGACTACAGGCGCACACCACCACACCCACTAATTTTTAAATTTTTTCATAGACATAGGGTATTGCTTTGTTTCCCAGGCTGGTCTCCAGCTGCTGGACTCAAGCAGTCCTCTGCCTCAGCCTTCCAAAGTGCTAGGATTATGGGCATGAGCCACCCCTGTGCCAGACCTATACCGTTATCTTTTGATTAATCAATTTTAGACATTATTTATTGACATCTTATGGTAGGTGAGGTTTAGTTCTCAAACTCTACCATTCTCTCTGCATTTCCTTCTCTATATACCCAATATTACAATTTCTGGTTAAATCAATAATCTATATTCAGGTTATTATGTCTGTTCATAGCTGAGAATTTCATTCTAGTGACTAGAAATTTTGCAATGAGGCCAGGCGCAGTGGCTCATGCCTGTAATCCCAGCACTTTGGGAGCCCGAGGCAGGCAGATCGCCTGAAGTTGGGAGTTTGAGACCAGCCTGGTCAACATGGTGAAACCCCGTCTCTACTAAAAATATAAAAACTAGCCGGGCATGGTGACACATGTCTGTAATCCCAGCTACTTGGGAGGCTGAGGCATGACAATCGCTTGAACCTAGGAGGTGGAGGTTACAGTGAGCCAAGATTACACCATTGCACTCCAGCCTGGGCGACAGAGCAAGACTCCACCAAAAGAAAAGAAAAGAAAAGAAATCTTGCAATGATGTGCCTTAGTGTGCATCTACTTTCTTTTTTTTTTTTTGACACGGAGTCTCGCACTGTCACCCAGGCTGGAGTGCAGTGGCGCAATCTCAGCTCACTGCAAGCTCCGCCTCCTGGGTTCACCCTATTCTCCTGCCTCAGCCTCCCAAGTAGCTGGGACTACAGGCGCCTGCCACCACGCCCGGCTAATTTTTTGTATTTTTAGTAGAGACAGGGTTTCACCGTGTTAACCAGGATGGTCTCGATCTCCTGACCTCATGATCCGCCCACCTCAGCCTCCAAAAGTGCTGGGATTACAGGCGTGAGCCACTGCACCCAGCCAATGTCTGCATCTACTTTCATTAATTGGGCTGAGCTTTTCAGTCTGGCAAGTTGTTATCTTCAGTCTGGGAAATGTTTTTGAATTATTCATTGAATATTTCATTTGTCATGTCTGTTCTTTCTCTCTGGAACTCCTATATATAGTAGATTTCTACCACCCAGCAATTACTACCATTAATATTTTGATGTATTTCTTTCCAGTTGTCTATTCATGTATTTTCAATAATTGAGATCATAATTGAATATATAGGGGTTTTTTTTGTCTTTTTCCCCCCTTTTTGTGGAGAACAGGGTCTCACTATGTTGCCCAGGCAGGTCTTGAACTCCTGGACTCAAGCAATCATTCTGCCTCTACCTCCCTAAGTGCTGGGATTACAGGGGTAAGCCACTATGCTCAGCCTGAATATAGAATTTTGCATCCTGAATTTCTATTTAACATAAGAATTCTTCCAAGACCGTCCAGACCTCATCTCTACAATAAATGAAAATAGTTTCAGCCATAGTGGCACTCACCTGTGGTCCCAGCTACTTGGGAGGCTGAGCTGGGAGGATCACTTGAGCCTGGGAGGTGAGGTTGATCATACCGGTGCACTCCAGCCTGGGTGACAGAGCAAGATCTTCTTAAAAAAAAAAAAACAGGGGCCAGGCACAGTGGCTCATGCCTGTAATCACAGCACTTTGGGAGGCCAAGGCAGGTGGATCATGAGGTCAAGAGATCGAGACCATCCTGGCTAACACGGTGAAACGCTGTCTCTCCTAAGAGTACAAAAAAAATTAGTGTGGTGGCGGGTGCCTGTAGTCCCAGCTACTCGGGAGGCTGAGGCAGAAGAATGGCATGAACCCGGGAGGCGAGGCTTGCAGTGAGCTGAGATTGTGCCACTGCACTCCAGCCTGGGGGAAAGAGCGAGACTCCATCTCAAAAAAACAAAAAAACACACCTTTAGTTAGTTTTAATTACTCAACAAATGTTTACTGAGTTTAGGTGCATATCCTGTGATAGTCACAAAAATGAATTTAAAAACTCCTGCCCTGCCAGGCACGGTGGCTCACACCTGTAATCTCAGCACTTTGTGAGGCTGAGGTGGGCAGATCACCTGAGGTTGGGAGTTCAAGACCAGCCTGACCAACATGGAGAAACCCTGTCTCTACTAAAAATACAAATTTAACTGGGCATGGTGTCACATGCCTGTAATCCCAGTTACTTGGAAGGCTGAGGCAGGAGAGCGGCTTGAACCCGGGAGGCGGAAGTTGTGGTGAGCCAAGATCATGGCATTGCACTCCAGCCTGGGCAACACGAGCAAAACTCCATCTCAGAAGACAAAAAAAAACAAAACAAAACAGGCAGACAGGTTCTCACTGTGTCACCAGGCTGGGGTTCAGGGGCACCATCTCAGTTCACTGCAACCTTTGCCTCCCAGATTCAAAGGAGTCTCCTGCCTCAGTGTCCCAAGTAGTTAGGACTACAGGTGCGTACCACGAAACTCGGCTACTTTTTGTATTTTTAGTTGTTTTTTTTTTTTTCTTGAGACAGAGTTTTGCTTTTGTTGCCCAGGCTGGAGTGCAATGGTGCAATCTCAGCTCACCGCAACCTCCACGTCCCAGGTTCAAGCTATTCTCCTGCCTCAGCCTTCCAAGTAGCTGGGATTACAGGCATGCACCACCACACCCGGCTAATTTTGTATTTTTAGTAGAGATGGGGTTTCTCCACTTTGGCCAGTCTGGTCTGCAACTCCTGACCTCAAGTGATCCACCTGCCTTAGCCTCCCAAAGTGCTGGGATTATAGGCGTGAGCCACCACGCCCAGGCTTAACCTTTCATATTCATAATAAACAATAGATTAGGAGTGATGTCTTAGTCATTTTTGTATCCCACCTAGTAGCAAATACAGTGCTTAGTAAACGCTTGTCAAATGCATATTTGCTGAATCTGATCAAATCTTGTGAATGTAACTACCATTTATAGGAAATATAGGAAATAAACATGTTAAGTCACATTGTAAGAATACAGTCAGCAGGCCAGGCGCGCTGGCTCATGCCTGGAATCCCAGCACTTTGGGAGGCTGAGGTGGGTGGATCACTTGAGGTCAGGAGTTTGAGACCAGCCTGGGCAACGTGGTGAAACCCCATCTCTACTAAAAAATACAAAAAAATTAGCCAAGCGTGGTGGTGCACGCCTGTAATCCCATCTACTCAGGAGACTGAGGCAGGAGAATCGCTTGAACCCAGTAGGCGGAGGTTATAGTGAGCCGAGGTCACTCCATTGCACTCCAGCCTGGGCAACAAGAGTGAAACTCCGTCTCAAAAAAATAAAAAGAAAAAGAATACAGTCAGCAAAATTTAGAACATTGGGAACACTACAGGATAAATGACTCAACTCCTTTGAGAAATAAATTGCAAAATAAAAAAGAGGAGGGAGAGGAGGCCAGGCACAGTGGCTCACGCCTGTAATTCTAGCACTTTGGAAGGCCAAGGTGGGTGGATCACCTGTCAGGAGTTTAAGACCAGCTTGACCAATATGGTGAAACCCCATCTCTACTAAAAAAATACAAAAATTGGCTAGGCGCGGTGGCTCACGCCTATAAGCCCAGTACTTTGGGAGGCTGAGGCAGGTGGATCACTTGAGGTCAGGAGATCGAGACCAGCCTGACCAATATGGTGAAACCCCATCTCTACTAAAAATACAAAAATTAGCCAGGCATGGTGGCACGCACCTGCAATCCCAGTTACTCAGGAGGCTGAGGCAGGAGAATCTCTTGAACCTGGGAGGCAAAGGTTGCAGTGAGCTGACATCCTGCTGCTGCACTCTATCTAGCCTGGGTGATAGAGCAGGACTCCATCTCAAAAAAACAAACAAAAATAAATAAATAAATAAAAAATAAGAGGTATAAACCTGTGGATTAAAAAAGATTTAGAATTGACAAGCTATGGGCCGGGCGCGGTGGCTTATGCCTATAATCCCAGCACTTTGGGAAGCCAACGCAGGTGGATCACCTGAGGTCAGGAGATCAAGACCATCCTGGCTAACACAGTGAAAACCCCGTCTCTACTAAAAACACAAAAAATTAGCTGGGCATGGTGGCGCGTGCCTGTAATCCCAGTTACTCAGGAGGCTGAGACAGGAGAATTGCTTGAACCAGGGAATTGGAGGGTGCGGTGAGCCAAGATTGTACCACTGCACTCCAGCCTGGTGACAGAGTGAGACTTCATCTCAAAAAAAAAAAAAAAAAAAAAAAGATCAAACAGGCCGGCATGGTGGCTCATGTCTGTAATCCCAGCACTTTGGGAGGCTGAGGCGAGAGGATCATCTGAGGTCAGGAATCCAAGACCAGCCTGACCAACATTGTGAAACCCAGTTTCTACTAAAAAAAAAAAAAAAAAATTAGCAGGGCGTGGTGGTGGGCCCCTGTAATCCCAGCTACTTGGGCTGAGGCAGGAGAATCACTTGAACCTGAAAGGCAGAGGTTGCAGTGAGCTGAGATCATGATGCTGCACTCCAGCCTGGGCAACAGAACAAGACTCTGTCTCAAAAAAAAAAAAAAAAAAAAAAAAAAAAAAGAAAGAAAAAGAAAAGAAAGTGAACAAACAAAAATTATTCTAAAAAATGTGGCTAAATCTCACCAGATAGTGAAAGAAAGCCAGACCCAAAAGAGTATATACTGTATGAGTGCATTTACATTAAACTGTAAACCAGGCAAAACTAATTTATTGTGTTAGAAATCAGGTTAGTGGTTACCCTTGGGGTGACAGTGACTGAAAGGGAGAATAAGGCAGAGCTTCTGGGTGTGTTTACAGGGATGTGTTCAGTTTCTGAAAATTCACTGAGCTGTACACTTATCACTTGTTTACTTTTCTGTTTGCAATACTTCAATAAACTCTTCAGAAAAAGATAATCTTCAAAAGATACAAAACAAAACAAAAAAGAAACATGTTAATCAAATGAAGTGTTTTGTTCTTATTTGGATCCTGATTTGAACAAACCCATTGTGAAAAAGAAACATTTGAGGCAATCAGGAAAGTGGGAACACTCAGGAAAGTAGGAACACTGACTAGATATTTGATGATATTAAATAATTATGTTAATGTTTTAGGTATGTTCGTGCCTGTGGATTTTCTTTAAGTCCTTTGAGACATATACTGAAATACTGAGATGAAATATTAATAATATAATGCCCGGTATTTGGTTCAGAACAATTTAGTGGAGGTTGAAGGAGTTGGAGGAAAAGATAGAACAATATTGGCCATAAACTGGTAATTATGGAAGCTGAATAATGAATGGATGCCTAGGGTATTTATTATTGACATTGTTGGCTGTGGAATTCTAAAACTGTATTTTTCAAAATGTTTTCATCCTAAATGACAGAATCTATGTTGACATTGTTGGGCTATAGAATTCTAAAATCATATTTTGCCTGGAATAGTAATATGATTTTCTTTTCTTTTGTATATGTTTGATTACTTGTTCCATAATACAAAGTTTTCTCTTTTTTCTTTCTTTTTGAGACACAGTTTTGCTCTTGTTGCCCAGGCTGGAGTGCAATGGCACTATCTCAGCTCACTGCAATCTGCACTTCCCAGGTTTAAGCAATTCTCCTGCCTCAGCCTCCTGAGTAGCTGGGATTACAGGCATGCACCACCACGCGTGGCTAATTTTGTATTAGTAGAGACGGGGTTTCTCCATGTTGGTCAGGCTGGTCTCCAACTCTCGACTTCAGGTGATCCACCTACCTCGGCCTCCCAAAGTGTTGGGATTACAGGCGTGAGCCATTGTGCCCAGCTTTCTTTTTTTCTTTTTTTTAAATGAGACGGAGTTTTGCTCTTGGTGCCCAGGCCGGAGTACAATGGCGTGATCTTGGCTCACTGCAACCTCTGCCTCCCGGGTTCAAGCAATTCTCTTGCCTCAGCCTTCCGGGTAGCTGGGACTACCGACGCCTGCCACTGTACCCGGCTAATTTTTTGTATTTTTAGTAGAGTCAGGGTTTCATCACATTGGCCAGGCTGGTCTCGAACTCCTGACCTTAGATGAGCCACCTGCCTCAGCCTCCCCAAGTGCTGGGATTACAGGCGTGAGCTACCGTGCCCCTCCCAATAAAAAGTTTTAAAATGTATATTAGTTTTAAGTATGATACTATGGTAATAAAATACCTAAAAGCAACATGAATTTTTAAAAATGTTTTATAGATAAGTGATTAATTATAAATTTGTTTGTTAAAAGTTTTCCTAAATGACTCATCTTTGCTAGCCCTTAAAGGTAAATTTGAGTTACTTTATGAGCAGTATCTATAATTCATATTTTCTACACACAGTGAAGACAACTCTCGATTTATCCATTCAACAAATATTTATGGGCCCAGGGCTTGCTTTCAATGTTGAGGATACACCAGAGAAATAAGCAACCAGGTTTCTATGCTTGTGGTATTTACATGTTAGTGAGGGAGATAAATGAGTAAATTAAGACACGTAAAGTAAGGCCAGGTGCGGTGGTTCATGCCTGTAATCCCAGCACTTTGGGAGGCCAAGGTGGGCAGATCACTTGAGGTCAGGGGTTCGAGACCAGCTTGGCCAACATGGTGAAATCCCCGTCTCAACTAAAAATACAAAAAACCCAGCAGGGCATGGTGGCTTATGCCTGTAGTCCCAGCTACCTGGGAGGCTGAGGCAGGAGAATCGCTTGAACCCAGGAGGTGGAGGTTGCAGTGAGCCAAGATCACTCCACTGCACTCCAGCCTGGGCAACAGAGGGAGACCCTGTCTTAAAGAGATAAAAAAAGGCTGGGTGCAGTGGCTCACACCTGCCCCAGCACTTTGGGAGGCTGGATCACCTGAAGTTAGGAGTTTGAGACCAGCCTGGCCAACATGGTGAAACCCCGTCCCTACTAAAACTACAAAAATTAGCTGAGCGTTGTGGCGGGTGCCTATAATCCTAGCTACTCAGGAGGCTGAGGTAGGAGAATTGCTTGAACCCAGGAGGTAAAGGTTGCAGTGAGCCAAGACCACGCCATTGCACTCCAGCCTGGGTGACAGTCAGACTCTGTCTCAATTAAAAAAAAAAAAAAAAGTCTCTTGAGACATTTTTCTTTTGAGAAAAATAGATGGCTAAAATCAATGTTCTTCAGCTGTTCATTAAAGAATTGGTGTTGCTCAAGAGCCTTAAAAAAATAATACAAATAAAAATGATGTTTATGAAAAATGTTTAAGGTCTTGTAAGAATTATTGTTTGACACAAGGTCTGGCTGTCTTGCCCAGGCTGGAATACAGTGGCATGATTTTGGCTCACTGCAACCTCCACCTCCCGGGCTCAAGCCATCCTCCCACCTCAACATCCAGAGTAGTTGGGACCACAGGCATGCACCACCATGCCCGGCTAATTTTTTATTCTGTTTTGATTTTATCTTTAAATAGAGATGAGGCCTGTGTTGCCCAGGCTGGTCTTGAACTCCTAAGCTCAAGTGATCCTCCTGTTTTGGCCTCCCAAAGTGCTAGTATTACAGGCATGAGCTACTGCACCTGCTGCCTAATTTTTTTTTATTTTTATTTTTTTATATAGACAAGGCCTGACTATGTTGCCAAAGCTGGTCTTGAACTCCTGGGCTCAAGCATCCTCTCACCTCTGCTTCCCAAATTGTTGGGATTACAGGCATTAGCCACCGCGTTGGCCCTAACTTTAAATTTTCCTTTGTTATTAACTACCTAGGTATGTTTTCTCTTTAGCTATTTGTACAAAATTTTGAGTTGGTGGATTCAGAATTCAGATTTTGATTTTGAATATATAACAATAGGCTAGATTAGTTCAAAAAACATTTTTTTTTTTGAGATGGAGTTTCACTTTTGTCGCCCAGGCTAGAGTGCAATGGCTTGATCTCGGCTCACTGCAACCTCTGCCTCCTGGGTTCAAACAATTCTCCCACCTCAGCCTTGCGAATAGCTGGGATTACAGGCATGCGCCACCGTGCCCAGTTAATTTTGTATTTTTAGTAGAGATGGGTTTTCTCTATGTTGGTCAGGCTGGTCTCGAACTCCCAACCTCAGGTGATCTGCCTGCCTTGGCCTCCCAAAGTGCTGGGATTACAGGCATGAGCCACCATGCCCAGCCTCAAAAGACATTTTTAAGTTTTATTTTTGAGACAGGGTCTCACTCTGTTACCTAGGCTGGAGTGCAGCAGCACGATCTCAGCTCACTGAAACCTCTGCCTCCCAGGTTCAAGCGATTCTTGTGCCTCAGCCGCCTGAGTAACTGGGACTACAGGTGCACACTGTCATGCCCAGCTAATTTTTAAATTTTTTTGTAGAGACAGGGTTCACCATGTTGGCTAGGCTGGTCTCCAACTCCTGACCTCAAGTGATTCACCTGCCTCAGCCTCCCAAAGAGCTGGGATTACAGGTGTGAGCCACTGTACCCGGCCTATTAAAAAAAAAAAAAAAAAAATTATTGGCCGGGCGTGGTGGCTCACGCCTGTAATCCCAGCACATTGCAAGGCCGAGACAGGCAAATCACCTGAGGTCAGGAGTTGGAGACCAGCCTGACCAACATGGAGAAACCCCGTCTCTACTAAGCATATAAAAATTAGCTGGGCATGGTGGTGCATGCCTGTAATCCCAGCTACCTGGGAGGCTGAGGCAGGAGAATCGCTTGAACTCAGGAGGCAGAGGTTGCGGTGAGCCAAGATCATGCCATTGCACTCCAGCCTGGGTGAAAAGAGAGAAATTTCGTCTCAAAAAAAAAAAAAAAAAAAAATTCTTTTTCTTTCCTCTGCTAAAACATCCAGGGGGACAAAAAATATTATTTTTCTGAACATTACCAATTAGGAAATAAATGTCAATCTGTCACCACTGGGCTTCCTTTTTAAGTTTTTTTTTCTTTCAATTCATTAGGAACTCCTGACTCAGCTCTATGGTGAACTCTATTCTATCTGAACTAATGGAAGGAACCTACAGCACAGATGAACACTAATAACACTAATATTTGGCTTCTAGTATATCAGAGTACTTATATTTGAATATGTGTCTAGTTTTCCTAAGGCAAAGAATGACTTCAGCACATTACTTTTTATGCCTCTAAAAAAGTTGTAGGCCGGGAATGGTGGCTCACACCTATAATCCCAGCACTTTGGGAGGTCGAGGCAGGGGGATCATGAAGTCAAGAGATCGAGACCATCCTGGCCAGCATGATGAAACCCCGTCTCTACTAAAAATACAAAAATTACCTGGGCATGGTGGCACGCGCCAGTAGTCCCAGCTACTCTGGAGGCTGAGGCAGGAGAATCGCTTGAATCCGGGAGGTGGAAGTTGCAGTGAGCCGAGATCGCACCACTGCACTCCAGCCTGGCAACAGAGCGAGACTCTGTCTAAAAAAAAGAAAAGAAAAAAAAGTTGTCTAGGTGATTTACACCTTATACTTGTTTGAGTGAGAGTGGGAAAGATTATACCCCAGATCTTCACATTTCCTACTTTTTCTCATCATTCTGGGGTCTGCTTGAATGTCACTTCCTCAGAGGGGCCTTTCCTGACCACCCGTTCCTTCATATCACTTACTCACTTACTTGATTATTATCTGTTTTTCCCACACAGCTAGAAGGTAAGCTCCATCAAGACAGAAACTTTTGTCTTTTTTGTCCACTGCTGTATCCCCAGCACCTTTATAGTACCTGGTATCTGTAAGGAATTCAACAAACATTTGTCAAGTCATAAATGAGATGAGCGAATCACAGCTTTTGGAATCAGACAGTCCCGAGTTCAAATTACAACTCCACTCTTTTTGTCCAATTGTTGGCAAGTTACTTAACCTCTCTCTGCCACAGCTTCCTCATCTCTGGTAGGTGGGGAAATATCCATTACAGAGGGTGGCCATGATGACTAATGAAGGATCAATGTACAATGTCAGACATAGAGTAGACCCTCAAAATTGTTACTTTTCTTTCCATCCACCTCCTTTTTATTGAGACGATAGTTATGAGACTATATTAATATTATTCTTTCTTATCCAGGACATCCACTTCAACCAGAGGGAAATTTATCATGAAGCCAATGAAGTTTAAACTTCAGGGCTGCTCACTTGCACAGGCTCCAAACTGGGATTTGTAGAGGGAAAGCCAGTTGTCTAGAAGCTCTCATTTTGTTGCCCAGGCTGGAGTGCAGTGATGTGATTTCAGCTCACTGCAACCTCCGCCTCCCAGGTTCAAGTGATTCTCCTGCCTCAGCCTCCTGAGTAGCTGGGATTACAGGTGCGTGCCACCACGCCCAGCTGATTTTTGTATTTTTAGTAGAGACGGGGTTTCACCATGTTGGTCAGGCTGGTCTCGAACTCCTGACCTCGTGATCCGCCCAGTTTGGCTTCCCAAAGTGCTGGGATTACAGGCATGAGCCACCACGCCTGGCCATCTGGAAGCATTTTTATGTAAACATTTCTAATAAATAGCCTAAAGAGATCTCAGGGAAAAAAAAGGTACTAACCTCCAAGTCTCCAGTATTTGTTGCGATGTATTTTCTCTCTATAGTAATCTTTTGACTGCTAATTCTGTATTTATAATTTGTATTTTATGTCTCAAAGAGGTCCCCCAAATTGTATATGTTTCAAGCCCTCCAAGTCTGAATCTACCCTTTACCCAGTTCATTTATAGATTCCATTAATGGAGCATAGATGTATTCAGAAAGTCTGCATTTACACTCTCAGAGGAGCTGCTTCAAGGCGATTGGCTACTCTGCATTGGGACTGGTAATTTAAAGATTCTTAAAACCACGCACTTGCAAACCCCACTAGGAGGCTTGCCATAATTTTTTACCTGTTTTCATCCAAAGGTTTGCCTTTAGGTGAAACTGCATTGTTAAAAAGACCGTGGGTACGCCTTCGATAAAGCATCAACTTGATTAAGGAATCCTCCTACTGAATTCCCATTTAAAGCAATACTTGGACTAAGGACACTGTTTTTGGTTGCAGTCTTTGGTCTACCAATCAGAAACCTAAAAGTACTTAAGCTGGGAAGTTACCATCCATAATCGCATTCTTCCTTAAAGACTCCCATAAGGTATTATGGAAAGTTAGATCCATAACAACTATTAGGCTGTTCGTGGGTGCAAAGCATTCTTTCCCACTGGGGAGAAAATTCTTTGTTTAAAAAGGAACGACTGAAGCCGACTGACACTAGTAGTATTCCTAGTACGGAGTACTAATAAGAGTAGTAGTTTCTACTCTGGATCTGAAGCCTTGTTTTGCTGTGGCGCCCGTCCCATCCGCACCTTCTTCTTAAGAGACCTGCTAGCTTCCCCAAGGATGGAAACGTCCCCCTGGGTCCTGACCTCTCTACCGCGGAACCCTGCGTCTGAATTTCCCCCACGTCGCACTCCAGCCTGGTCTCCAGCGCACGTGTGCCTTCGCGGTCCACGTCCCCACCGCGCTCTAGAGGGAGCCCGCGAGCCGCGCGCCCGCCGCGGATTCATTTTCTGTGAAGCCGCCGAGACCAGGAACCTAGTTCCGACACCTGCAGGGTCCGGCACGCTAGTCAGTGGGGGGTGCCTCAGAAAACATGGCCCCGTGTGCCCTCACTGTTTTCATGAACGGCCCCTTGCTCCCTCACAGCCAGACACCTCGCCACCCTCACAAGTGCGGCCGGTGGGACCTAACTGGGACCCTCCCCGCCTGGGAAAGTCTGGGTGCTGGCTCCTAAAGCGCCCCGGCCAGACGCCCGTCCCACCAGCCTGCCAGCTCAGGCCTCGGCAGGCCGCCGTCCCCAACGTCCTCGCTAGCGTCTTCGCCCCGTCCGGCTCCAGGCAAAACCCGGAGCGGCTGCCTCCCTGCAGCTCCCGGGAGACCGCGCGGCGCGGCGGCTAGAGCATGCGCAGTGCGCAGGGCCGGCTCGAAGCGCAAGCAGGAAGCGTTCGCGGTGATCCCGGCGACTGCGCTGGCTAATGCGGTACCGGCTAGCGTGGCTTCGGCACCCCGCGCTGCCCAGCACCTTCCGCTCAGTCTTCGGCGCCCGCCTGCCGCCCCCGGAGCGCCTGTGTGGGTAAGTGGAATGGGGCGCCCGGGCCCTCGGGCCCCGTGGGTCACGGTGGTTTGGCGCTCGGGTTGCAAAGTGGTGATTCAGCACTTAAAGCCGCCGCCGCTGCCCCTCACGCCGCCCGTCCCGCCGGCCTGGGGCCGGGACTGCCACGCTGAGGCCGCCCCAGGGCCCGGAAGAGCGGCTGGCCAGGCGGGAGCCAGAGGCCTGGTCCAGAGTCGGGGACGTCCCTCGGGCTGGTGAGGGACCGGGGCCGTTACCCGGGGCCACGGGGCGTGTGCCAGTAGTGTGGGGGCGCGGGGGCGGACAGAGTCACCCGGCCTGCACCCGGGAGCCGCGCCGCGTCACTCTGCCGGAGTCCGCCTGTGAGGGGGCCGGGAACCTGAGGCGGACTCGAGCCGTGGGGTAAAGGAATCCGGCGACTTTTGGGGGACCGCTTCTTACCTTGCCCTCAGCCCTGCCCTTTCCTCTGGGCGCTGAGTTTCCAGGACCGTGTGGAATGCCCGCGCTGGGAAAAAAAAGTTTGTCAGCCTCCCGCCTTAGTGAGAAGAAGAGTGTGGGGTTTCCTATCAGGGGACATTTAGGAGCCGAAAGATACCTCGGGATCCTCTACAGCAGCTCCCTTGTTTTGCTCGGAGACAACCGGGGCTCCGAGAGATGGCTTGATTTCCCGACAATTGCCGAGATTGTGGCAAAATCAGGATTAGGACACAGGTTTTTTGCCATCCAGTGGCGTGCTCTCCACTTCACCGTTGATCTGCGTACGCTAGGCTTTTTCAGGCTTGTAGTGAACGTTGAATATTTTTTACTACGAATGGAAGAGGATAGGCAGTATTATCTTGCCCTCCCTAGAAACATTATTTGAACCCCTCCTGGTTTTAATCAGAAATAGCCAGCACCTACTAAGTGCAGGGCACTGTGATGGACCCTCTATGTAAAGTATGTGTGTGCCTTCCAAGGAACTTTGATTTGATTGGAGCGGATTGGGATGCCACGGGAATTGAGATAGCTAAAAGGGTGTGTTGATGAGGGTCAGAAGATGAGTAGTATGGCTAATGTGTGGAGGTAGAGATAGAAAAGTGGGGGGTAGGCTGGCTTTGCAAGAAATGGCGGAAAGATTGGAGTGAGGGCTGCCGTGGGCGTAATCCAGCCTAGATATGCGGGCAGTTTGTGTTGGAACGGTGAGCCGATTAGTCTGGTTGAAGCTTTAGAGGATTTCCCTGGGGGAATTAGGAGGACACAAGTCCTGTATTATAACGGTAGGGTAATGCTGGCCTGGGTCTTGAATTCCAGTTGAGATTTTCCCAGTGCGTAGTAGGTAGGGAGCCCTTAAGTTTTTAAGCTGGGAAGTTATTGATGGAACTGGGAGTTTAGAAAAGTAGTTTGGTGGCTGTGTGCAGGATGTCAGGGAGTGGAGAGAGTCCTGAGGCAGAGAAACCTGTTGGGACTTAGTCTTTACTGCCTGTGTTAGGACGGTAGCAGTGGGGCACTAAGAAAAGCTAATACAAATGAATACTGTATGGAACTTGTTCTCCTCTGTTTTCCATTACATCACAAAATCTCCTATAATGTGCAAAAGACCCCTGAGCTTAGAGAATCAGGTGGTAAGCACAGGCAGGATGCCTCCTTTTGTCCTCTTTTGGATCAGTCCGCTTTTGTTCTAAATTCATTACTGATAGGCTAGGCTTAGCTTCATACTGTCTCCAGCATATAGCATTTGTGATTTTTAAAGAAAGCACCAATTTTAAGTTTTATATAACTAAGTGGTTTGTATGTTCTAGTGAAAATTACATTTTCTCTGTAGTTATTAAGTCCAGTCGACCATCCAGAGTTTCAAGATATGTTTTTCTCGAAGATGGAAATTTGGGAGATTCAAAGCATAATGAATGAGATGAGCCAGCTGGAAAGCTCTAGCCTAAAATGAGTGAGTGAGGCTTTTAAGGAAAATACAGGTCCAACCAAAGGGATTGGGGCATAGTTTTAGGAAGGAAAGCCCTAACGTCTGAAGCTACCACATATTCACACCTTGAAGAATGCAGTCAGCCCTACTGTACATCGTAGGAAGAATGTCTTAACCGAGATAGCCACACAGCTATTTGCTGGAAGAGCAGGGATTTAAAAACCCATGTCTATCTGGCGTCGGAGCCTGAGCTCTTAACTGTTAGGTACTTGCAAACACAAGTACTGCCTCTGCTGGTATTTGGGCATTCATTTTCTGGTCTAACCTCTTGAGACAGAGATGGTCTTAAAGCATTTATTTAAAATCAATCCATTTACAAAGTAACCTCCTTGTTCTGTGTTCAGCCATATTTTATAACTTGGGACTGTGTGGAATTATCTGAACTGTTGGGGCACCTGGAGATAATAGCCCATTTCCCTGGCAACAACTTGAGCCACCTGGGCATCAGTCATCTCACTTTGCAGGCAGCCCTACTTTGCATTTCCCTGTTCTGTAGGCTTAGGAAACAGTGGTATGTCAGTTGGGACTATCAACATTCAAGCTTTTAAACTACTTTTAATCAGAAAAATGCCTTTTAGTAGTGTAAAAGGACAGGGTATCGCTGAGTTTCTTTAATTAACCTAATCCACACATCCTGCCTGTCTTGAAAGTTAGGGTTGAGGCCAGGTGGAGTGGCTCATGCCTGTAATCCCAGAACTTTGGGAGGCCGAGGTGGGCGGATCACTTGAGGTCAGGAGTTCAAGACCAGCCTGGGCAACATCGTGAAACCCCATCTCTACTAAAAATACAAAAAAATTAGCTGGGCGTGTGGTGGTGGGCGCTTGTAATCCCAGCTACTCGTGAGGCTAGGGCAGGAGAATTGCTTGAACCCGGGAGGCTGAGGCAGGAGAATCACTTGAACCCAGGAGGCGGAGGTTGCAGTGAGCTGAGATCGTGTCACTGCACTCCAGCCTGGGTGACTGAGCGAGACTCTGTCTTAAAAAAAAAAAAAAAAAAAAATTAGATTGAGGACAGTCTTCCCAGGATGGGGAGGAAAAGTTCAGTATGTTTTCTTTTAAGTTCGATACAGGGTTTCACTCTGTTGCTCAGGCTGGAGTGCAGTGGTGTGATCTCAGCTCACTGCAATCTTTACCTCTTGGGCTCAAGCGATCCTCCCACCTCAGCCTCCTGAGTAGCTGGGACTGCAGGCTCACGTCCCCATCCCACAACTAATTTTTGTATTTTTGGTAGAGTTGGGGTTTCGTGGTGTTGCCCAGGGTGGTCTCAAACTCCTGGGCTGAAGCAATCCCCCCGCCTCCCAAAGTGTTGGGGTTACAGGCATGAGCCACTGTGCCAGGCCCCGTATATGTTTCATAAACATTGGTTTCCTTTCTGTTTTTCTGTTGGTATTTTATATCTCCTAAACATGTACCCAGAGGATCAGGCTACCTTTTAGCCAGGATGACAAGGCTAGAGCACTTTCCTTCCACAGGGGTAGATCCTCTATAGATATGTTAGGTTTTGGAGAGTTCTCAGTTGGCTGGTCTTCGTCTGTCCTCATTGTTCTGTTAGTTTAGACATTATTTGAATATCTACTCTGTAGCGATCACACACTGTGTCCAGTACTATGTAAATGCAAAGATAGCCATAAATCTTGTCCTCAAGGAGCTTTCAGTAATAAACAGTAAACTCCTTTACCTCTGACCCTTTACTAGACACCTCCACTCTTTTTTTTTTTTTTTTTTTTTTTTTTTTTTTTTTTTTTTTTGAGACGGAGTCTCGCTCTGTGGCCCAGGCTGGAGTGCAGTGGCCGGATCTCAGCTCACTGCAGGCTCCGCCTCCCGGGTTTACGCCATTCTCCTGCCTCAGCCTCCCCAGTAGCTGGGACTACAGGTGCCCGCCATCTCGCCCGGCTAGTTTTTTGTATTTTTTTAGTAGAGACGGGGTTTCACCGTGTTAGCCAGGATGGTCTCAATCTCCTGACCTCGTGATCCGCCCGTCTCGGCCTCCCAAAGTGCTGGGATTACAGGCTTGAGCCACGGCGCCCGGCTGACACCTCCACTCTTATGTTTTGTTTTTTTCAATTAATTTTGAAAAACAACTTAGTATTTTTTTTAATCACAATACAGATTACTTTTTTAAAAAGTGGGACTCACAAAATTATTTTATTCTTCTTAAAGAACTGTTTTGTTTCTTTTTGCCTATTAAAGGTATAACTTTTTTTTTTTTTTTTTTTTTTTGAGACTGAGTCTCGTTCTGTCGCTCAGGCTGGAGAGTGACAGGATCTTGGCTCACTGCAACTTCCACCTCCCAGGTTCAAGTGATTCTCCTGCCTCAGCCTCCAGAGTAGCTGAGATTACAGGTGGGTGCCACCACACACAACTAATTTTTGTATTTCTAGTAGAGACGGGATTTCACCATGATGGCCAGGCTGGTCTCGAACTCCTGACCTCAGGTGATCCACCCGCCTTGGCCTTCCAAAGTGCTGGGATTACAGGCATGAGCCACTGTGCTCGGCATAACTTTTTTTTTATTTTTTTTTTATTTTATTTTATTTTATTTTATTTTATTTTGAGACGGAGTCTGGCTCTGTCACCCAGGCTGGAGTGCAGTGGCGCGATCTCGGCTCACTGCAAGCTCCGCCTCCCGGGTTTACGCCATTCTCCTGCCTCAGCCTCCCGAGTAGCTGGGACTACAGGCGCCCGCCACCTCGCCCGGCTAGTTTTTTGTATTTTTTAGTAGAGACGGGGTTTCACCGTGTTAGCCAGGATGGTCTCGATCTCCTGACCTCGTGATCTGCCCGTCTCGGCCTCCCAAAGTGCTGGGATTACAGGCTTGAGCCACCGCGCCCGGCCTTTTATTTTTTATTTTTATTGTTTTATTTTATTTTATTTTATTTTTTGAGACAGAGTCTCCGCTCTGTTGCCCAGTCTGGAGTGCAGTGGCACGATCTCGGCTCACTGCAAGCTCCACCTCCCAGGTTCACGCCATTCTCCTGCCTCAGCCTCCTGAGTAGCTGGGACTACAGGTGCCCGCCACCACACCCAGCTAATTTTTTTGTGTGTTTTTAGTAGAAGCGGGGTTTCACGGTGTTAGCCAGGATGGTTTCTATCTCCTGACCTCGTGATCCACCTGCCTCGGCCTCCCAAAGTGCTGGGATTACAGGCATGAGCCACTGCGCCCGGCAACCTAACTTTTTAAAGTAGGACTCACAAGCTGCTTTCTGAAGGGAAGGCATCACACTCTGCCTGACACATAGTAGGTACTCAGTACATATTTATTGCATAACTTAATTGATTAATGGTCTTTTTTCAGAACGATTTTTCTCTGCAGAGTCCTTAGTTTTGTGATGTTGGTATTATCATTTTTTTCAGTTTAGTTTGAAAATCTTTGAATCTTTTTCCCTCATTGCCTATTCCCAAGACCCAATCCTCCTGAGTCTTTCATCTTAAAGACTCCTAAAGTTTCTTGGAGTGATCTTGACCCTCATCACCATCCTAGTTCAGAACGTGATCATCTTCAGTAACATCTTACATCAGTGAGATTATCTCACCTGAACAGGTTTTAGAACTGACTTTTCCAGCCTTCTGTCTCCCTACTAGTTGATTCTTATCATCACTGTCAGATTAATAAATCACTTTTCCCAAGCTGTTGTCTTGCCTAAAGATCACCAGTGGTTCTGCACTATTTCAAGATCATGTTCAAACTTCTTGACCCAGCATGTAAGCATTCTGTTGGCTGGCCTTAGCCCAACTTTTCAGCCTAACTCTTCTCCAGTCAGACTTACCAATTTGCTGTCTCCTTTTACATGACCTATTCATTCCCAATTCCGAGATTCCCTTTCTCTCTTTTCTTTATATGACTAAATCCTTTCTTATTTTTAGGCCTTGTTATACAGGTCACAAAATTACTCTTCCTTTTTCTCAATTTAATAATTATTAAAAACATTGTGAAACATCTGTTTGAGGTTTATATATTGCTTCTTGTTTTTGTACTCTCTTATTTAATATTGTACAAGCCCGAGTATATAGGACAAAGAAGAAAAACAAAACAAACACCTGTGTACCATCTACTTTAGGAAATAGAACATTTCCAGCAACTTTGAACCTGTCTGTGCTCACCTGCCCAGTTGTAACTCTATTCCTCCCCTGTAGAGGTATTATTATTATTATTTTGAGAAAGAGTCTGGCCTTGTTGCCCAGGTTGGAGTATAGTGGCGCGATCTCCACTCACTGCAACCTCTGCCTCCCGGCTTCAAACGATTCTCCTGCCTCAGCCTCCCAAGTAGCTGAGACTATAGGCGTGCACCACCATGCATGGCTAATTTTTGTATTTTTAGTAGAGATGGGGTTTCACCACGTTGCCCAGGCTGGTCTTAAACCCCTGACCTCAGGTAATCCACCCACCTCAGCCTCCCAAAGTGCTGGGATTACAGGCGTGGGCCACTGCACCTGGCTGTACTGTTCTATATTTGGATAACAATTTCCTTAGTTTTCTTTATAGCTTTATCACATTTAATACTTCTTAGGTAGTATATTGTTTAGTTTTATTGCTTTTGACCTTTAGTACAAACTTTTCTTCTCTGAGTTACTTTTTTTCATTTAACATTCATTTAACATCATTCATAAAGATGTATGAGTTCATTGCTGAATGGCAGTCATGCAAATATGCCCCGGTATCATATCGATCATCGCAAACATTCTGTAAGATAGGCCTAATCTATATTCTGACAACTTCCAAATGTATTTGTCTAGCCAGAACCTCTCCCTCAAATTTTAGGTTTAAGTAATAAACTTCCTACTCAACAGTATGAGTCACACTGGTCTCCTTGCTTGACTTGCTCTTACCTCAGATCATTTGCACTGTTTTCCCTCTGCTGAGAACACTCTGCTACTAGTAAGATTGGGGAGAGCTTGGCAGAGAACGCAGGGTTTGAGCAAGAGTCTTTGAAGGAAATATTGAATTTGGATGAACAAAGAAGGAGAGTTGAGAAAACATTTTGTTTTTTGGAGACAGGATCTCACTCTGTCACCCAGGCTGGAATGTGGTGGCACGATCAAAGCTCACTGCAGCCTTGAACTCCTGAGGTCAAGTGATCCTCTCACCTCAGCCTCCTGAGTAGCTAGGACTACAGACTTGTGCCACCATGCCTGGCTAATTTTTTTTTTTTTTTTTTTTGAGACGGAGTGTCGCTCTGTCACCCAGGCTGGAGTGCAGTGGCCGGATCTCAGCTCACTGCAAGCTCCACCTCCCAGGTTCATGCCATTCTCCTGCCTCAGCCTCCTGAGCAGCTGGGACTACAGGCGCCCGCCACCTCGCCCGGCTAGTGTTTTTTTTTTTTTTTTGTATTTTTAGTAGAGACGGGGTTTCACCATGTTAGCCAGGATGGTCTCGATCTCCTGACCTCGTGATCCGCCCGTCTCGGCCTCCCAAAGTGCTGGGATTACAGGCTTGAGCCACCGCGCCCAGCCGCCTGGCTAATTTTTTAAATTTCTGTAGAGGCAGGATATTGCTATGTTGTCCATACTGGTCTCTAACTCCTGGCTTTGAGCAATCCTCCTGCCTCTGCCTCCCAAAGTGCTGTGATTACAGGCATAAGCCACCACAACCAGAAGAGAAAATGTTTTAGATAGAAGGAATGGTATTAGCAAAGGTGCAGAAGTAGGGAAATTCACAATATCAGCAAAGGAAAGTGAAATTTTGTCCTATTGGATGTAGAGAACCTCAGATACTTTTTGAGCAATAGAGTGACATATGAAAGCTATGTTTTAGGATAATTAATCTGGCTGTTTTTTGTAAGCACAGTTTGAAATGCAGGCGGAGACTGAGGGATGAAGAAGGTAGTACAAATGACAGGGAAAGAAGAGTGTCTGCAGAAGACATGTGCAAGAAGGATTCAGCAGGGTTTAGCTATTGATTGGGTATAGGGATGATGGGGGAGTCAGAGAAGCCTGAGATCTTGAGCCAGAGTGACTTTGAGTCTAGGAAGGGCCACCAGGGTAGGGAAAACTCTCGTGGGGGAGACCCAGCTCTGGGAAGTTCAGCTATGTGAGATGTTTGTCCTGCCTGGCAGGTGGCAGGTTTTCCAAAGGCATACCAAGAGAACAGGTTGATTGGGTACAGCAGTGGGGCACAGTCTTGTAGGCACTTTTGGGCTGGCTATTACCCTCAGCTCCCATGGGGAGCGTAGAACAAGTCTGACCTGTGCTGGGGTCTAAGTGGATTCAGCTGTAATGCTGTTGCTGCCGCTGATAATGTTTTATTTTAAAAGATTTAGTAGCTAATATTTATTGAATGCCTATTATATGTTAATGTTTCTTTGGGTGGGAGGTAGTCATCCCCTCAAGCAGTTATTCTTTGTTACAAACAATCCAATTAAACTCGCTTAATTATTTTGAAATGTGCAATTAAATTATTGTTGATTATAGTCACCCTATTGTGGTATCAAATACTAGGTCTTTTTTTTTTTTTTTCCTTTGGTACCCATTAACCATCCCCACCTGCCCTCAACCATCCACTACCCTTCCCAGCCTCTGGTAACCATCGCTACTCTATCTCCATGAGTTCAGTTGTTTTGATTTTTAGATCCCACAAATAAGTAAGAACATGTGATATCTGTCTTTCTGTGCCTGGCTTATTTCACTTATAATAACCCCAGTTTATGCATTTTATTAGGAGCTTTGCATATGTCGTGCGTGCGTGCGTGCGTGCGTGTATGTGTATGTGTGAGAAACAGTCACTCTCACTCTGTCGCCCCTAGGTGGAGTGCAGTGGTGTGATCAGGCCTCACTGCAGCCTCGACCTCTCCCGGCTCAGGTGATTCTCCTGCCACCTCAGTACTCCCATGTTCCCCAAGTAGCTGGGACTAGTAGCTGGAACTCGGCACATACCACCATACCTGGCTAATTTTGGGGGGTTTTTTTTTTTTTTTTTTGTAGAGACAGGGTTTCGTCATGTTGCCCAGACTGGTCTCAAACTCCTCGGTTCAAGCAGTCCACTTACGTTGGCCTCCCAAAGTACTGGGATTACAGCCGTGAGCCACTGCACCTGGCTGCATATGTCGTTGTCTTTAATGGCCACAGGAATTCTGTGGGAGAGTGGTGGTGGTGGTGTTTTTTTTTTTTTTCTTTCAGATAAGGATATTGAAGCTCAAAGAGGTTAACTTGCTCAAGGACACACAGCTAATAAGTGGCTTAGCGAGATATGAATTCAGCTGGGCTCACTCAAGAACCTCAGGGGTGACCATTATATTATCTTCTTCCTAGAGGTAGCACGGCATCTTTAGTAGAGATGGGGATATTAAAACAGGGAGATATTTTTAGGAATAATATACATGGTAGTTGCTGATATTGAGTCTGAAGTGATTACTGGATAGCCAAGGGGAGATCTGCAGGAAGCATTTGAAATATGACTGGAACTTGGTAAGAAGGCCTGAGCTGATTTCCTAAATCTGAGCATAGAGTTGAAGACACAGACATGGATGGATATAGGAAAAATAATCTATGTTCAGATGTGGTGGGGAAGGGGCCAGCCTTGGCAATGCTTACATTTAGGGATAAGAAGGAAACATAGTTGGAGAGGTTGGGTGTTAGAGAGGTGGAAGATGACATCAGAAGTGAAATAGTCCGAACTTCTAGCCAAAGAGATTTTGGGGAGGATGGAGTCTTGAGAAAATAACAAATACCATATCTTTCTTTTCTTTTTTTTTTTTTTTGAGACAGAGTGTCGCTCTGTTGCCTAGGCTGGAGTGCAGTGGCGCTCACTGCGACCTCTGCCTCCTGAGTTCAAGCAATTCTCATTCCTCAGCCTCCCGAGTTGCTGCGATTATAGGCGCCCCCCACCATGCCCCAGCTAATTTTTTCTTTTTTTTTTTTTTTTTGAGACGGAGTCTCTCTCTGTCACCCAGGCTGGAGTGCAGTGGCGCGATCTTGACCCACTGCAACCTCCGCCTCCCAGGTTCAAGCAGTTCTCTCCCTCAGTATCCCAAGTAGCTGAGACTACAGGCATGTGCCACCATGCCCAGCTAATTTTGTATTTTTAGTAGAGATGGGGTTTCACCATGTTGGCCAGGCTGGTCTCGAACTCCTGACCTCAGGTGATCCGCCCACCTTGGCCCCTCAAAGTGTTGGGATTACAGGCGTGAGCCACCACACCTAGACTCATGTGTTTTTTTGGCAGAGGTGGGTGAGAGGGGACCAGATCATCTTTAAACTTCCTAGCTTCATGAATCTGAGACTTTAAGTTTTGGGGTTTTTTTTTTGAGATGGAGTCTCGCTCTGTTGCCAGGCTGGAGTGTAGTGGCCTGATCTCAGCTCACTGTAGCCTCCGCCTCACGGCTTGAAGTGATTCTCCTGTCTCAGGCACCCAAGTAGCTGGCACAAAGATTTACTCTTAAATTTTCTTTTAATATTTGTATTATTGGCTAGGCGTGGTGGCTCACACCTGTAATCCTAGCACTTTGGGAGGCCGAGGTGGGCAGATCACCTGAGGTCAGGAGTTCGAGACCAGCCTGGCCAACATGGTGAAACCCCGTCTCTACTAAAAATACCCAAAATTAGCCAGGCGTAGTGACAGGCGTCTGTAATCCCAGCTACTCAGGAGGCTGAGACAGGAGAATCACTTGAACCTGGAAGGTGGACGTTGCAGTGAGCTGAGATCACCCCTTTGCACTCTAGCCTGGGCAACAAGAGCAAAACTGTCTCAAAAAAAAAAAAAAAAAAAGAAAAAAAGAGTTGTATTATTTAATTATTTAGCTGTTACATGGAAGTCTTTGATCTATTTTGAGTTAGTTTATATATATGGTGTGAGGTAAGAGTCCAACTTCACCTTTTTACATGTGGATATCCAGTACTGTTTGTTGAAAAGACTAGTCTTTCCTCATTGAATTGTTTTGGCATCCTTTTTGGGGGTTTTTTTTTTTTTTTTTTTTTGAGATGGAGTCTTGCTCTGTTGCCCAGGTTGGAGTGCAGTGGCATGATCTCTGCTCACTGCAACCTCCGCCTCCCATGTTTAAACAATTCTCATGCCTCAGCCTCCTGAGTAGCTGGGACTACAGGCGTCCACCACTGTGCCCAGATAATTTTTGTATTTTTAGTAGAGATGGGGTTTCACCATCTTGGCCAGGCTAGTCTTGAACTCCTGGCATCAAGTGATCTGCCCACCTCGGCCTCCCAAAGTGCTGAGATTACAACATGCCCAGCCATCATCCTTTTCAAAAATAAATTGATCAAAAAGTGAGAGTTTATCTCTGAGCTTTCTGTTTTGTTCCATTAATCTGTATGTTTATCCTGATGCCAGTACCACACTATTTTGTTTACAGTTGTTTTGAAGTCAGGCAGTTTGAGTCTTCCAGCTTTGTTTTTCTTTCTCAAGACTTTTTTGACCATTCTGGGTCCTCTGCATTTCCAAACAAGTCTTAGGATCAATTTGTCAATTTCTGCAAAAAAGAAGTCTTAGGTGGGATTTTAATCTATTTGGGGATTACTGTTATCTTAAAAATACTGTCCTCTCATCCATGAACATGGGAGTCTTTCCATTTAGAGTTTAAGTTTTACATTTCTTTTGTTAAATTTATTCCTAAGTTTTTGTTGTTGTTGTTGTTTTTGTTTTTGTTTGTTTGTTTTTGAGGCAGAGTCTCACTCTATTGGCCTGGTAGAGTGCAATGGCGAGATCTTGGCTCACTGCAACCCCCACCTCCCGGGTTCAAGCCATTCTCCTGCTTCAGCCTCCCAAGTAGCTGGGATTACAGGCATGTGCCACCACGCTCGGCTAATTTTTGTATTTTTAGTAGAAACGAGGTTTCTCCATGTTGGTCAGGCTGGTCTTGAACTCCTGACCTCAGGTGATCCCCCCACCTCGGCCTCCCAAAGTGTTGGGATTACAGGCGGGAGCCACTGTGCCTGGCCTTTTTAGTGTGATTCTCTATATAATCACAATACCATCAAAATCAGAAAATTATCACTGATGAATAGAAGTGAGAGTGGGCATCCTCATCATGCTTGTTCCTGATTATAGAGGAAAGGCTTTCAACTTTTCACTGCTGAATATGTTCATTGTTTGCTTGTCTTCCATGGCCCTTATTGTACTGAAGTACACAATGGAGGTATTCCTTGTATACCTAATTTGTTGAGAGTTTTTACCATGAAAGGCTGTTGAATATTGTCAAATTATTTTTCTGCATCTATTTTTTCCCCTTTTTTCACAGATCCTGCATGTGGCATCTGAAAGCTGTCCGTGAAGAGGGATTTTGTTTTTGTTTTTGTTTTTGAGATGGAGTTTTGCTCTTGTTGCCCAGGCTGGAGTGCAATGGCAAGATCTTGGCTCACTGCAACCTCTGCCTCCTGGGTTCAAGCGATTCTCCTGCCTCAGCCTCCCAAGTAGCTGGGATTACAGTCATGTGCCACCACACTCGGCTAATTTTGTATTTTTAGTAGAGACGGGGTTTTTCCATGTTGGTCAGACGGGTCTTGAATTCCTGACCTCAGGTGATCCACCTGCCTTGGCCTCCCAAAGTGCTGGGATTACAGGTATGAACCATTGCACCTGGCCATCTTTTTTTGTTTTTGTTTTTGTTTTTGTTTTTGAGACACTATTGCACTCTTGTCAGCCTGACTGGAGTGCAGTGGTGCAATCATGGCTCACTGCAGACCTAAATTCTTGAGCTCAAGGGATCTTTCTACTTAGCATCCCTGAGTACTTGGGAATATAGGCGTGTGCCATCATGTCCAGCTGTTTTTGTAGAGGTGGTGTCTTGCTATGTTGCCCAGGCTGGTCTTGAGCTCTTGAACTCAAGCCATCCTTTCATTCCAGCCTCCCAAAATGTTGGGATGATAGGCATGAGCCACTATACTTAGCCTGTTTTCTACATCTGTTGAGATTCGTGTGGGGTTGTTCCCCCTTCATTCTGTTAATGTGGTGTATCACATTTATTGTTTGCAATAAGTGTGTTGATGTTGAACCATCCTTGCATTGCAGGGATATATCTCACTTGATCACGGTGAATGATCCTTTTAAAATGCTGTTGAATTTGGTTTGCGAGTATTTTGTTGAGGGTATTTGCACCAATATTCATCAGTGATATTGGCCTGTAGTTTTCATTTTTTTATGTGTCTTTGTATGGTTTTGGTATCAGGGTAATACTGGCCTCATAGAATGAGTCTGGAGTTATTCCTTCCTCCTCTATTTTTTGGAATAATTTGAGCAGAATTGGTATTAGTTATTTAAATATTTAGTATAATTCAGCAGGAAAGCCATGGGTCCTGGGCTTTTCTTAGCTGGCAGACTTTATTACGGCTTCAATCTTGTTACTTGTTGGTGTGTTTAGGTTTTGGATTTCTTCATGGTTCAATCTTGGTAGGTTGTGTGTGTCTAGGAATTTACCCATTTCTTCTAGATTTTTCAATTTATTGGCATATAGTTGCTCATAGTAGCCACTAATGATCTTTTGAATTTTTGCAGTACCAATTGTAATGTCTCCTTTTTCTTTTTCTTTCTCTTTTTTTCTCTTTTGAGACGAAGTCTCGCTCTTGTCCCCCAGGCTGGAGTACAGTGGTGTGATCTCGGCTCACTGCAACCTCCGCCTCGCGGGTTCAAGTGTTTCTCCTGCCTCAAACCTCCCTGAGTAGCTGGGATTACAGGCGCCTGCCACAACGCCTGGCTAATTTTTGTATTTTTAGTAGAGACGGGGTTTCACCATGTTGGCCAGGCTGGTCTCAAACTCCTGACCTTAGGTGATCCTGCCCACCTCGGCCTCCCAAAGTACTGGATTATAGGCGTGAGCCATCGCACCTGGCCTAATGTCTCCGTTTTTCATCTCTGTTTTTATTTGTGTCTTCTGTCTTTTTTTCTTAGTCTGGCTAAATGTTTGTCTGTATTCATCAAGGTTATTGGCCTGTAATTTTCTTTTCTTATAGTGTCCTTGTCTGGCTTTAGTATCAGGGTAATACTGATTTCCTAAAATGAGTTTGGAGGTATTCTCTCTTCTTTTTTGGAAGAATTTGAGAAAGATTGGTATTCTTTTTTTTTTTTTTTTTTTTTTTGAGATGGAGTCTCACTCTGTTGCCCAGGCTGGAGCACAGTGGCACAGTCTTGCCTCACTGCAACCTCTGCCTCCCAGGTTCAAGCAATTCTCCTGCCTCAGCCTCCTGAGTACCGGGAACTACAGGCGTGTGCCACCATACCTGGCTAATTTTTGTATTTTTAGTAGAGACAGGATTTCACCATGTTGGCCAAACTGGTCTCGAACTCCTGACTTCAGGTGATCCGCCTTTCTCAGCCTCCCAAAGTGCTGGGATTACAGGCGTGAGCCACCATGCCCAGCCTGCTTTTTCTTTTTGTTATTTATTTATATTGCTATGAACATACATTTATGTTAACTTATGGCTGAAAATTCAGTACTATCGTTCTTTGTTTTGTTGCTCAAATTATGATGGCTTTGACCCTTAGGAGTTTCTTTGTTTTGGCGCCTGTGTATTTTGAATAAACCCCATTTTTTTTAGAGTATTGTTTTACTTGTGTTCCAGACTCATCTTATATTTTTCTTGCCCTAGCCCTTGAATCAATCACTTAGTTCCTTTTATTGGAAAATAATTTTTTTTTATTTTGAGACAGAGTCTTATTCTGTCGCCCAGGCTGGAGTACAATGGCGTGATCTCGGCTCATTGCAATCTCTGCCTCCCAGGTTCAAGCAATTCTCCTGCCTCAGCCTCCCAGGCAGCTGGAATTACAGGCATGTACCACCACGCCTGGCTAATTTTTGTATTTTTAGTAGAGATGGGGTTTCATCATGTTGGCCAGGCTGGTCTCAAACTCCTGACCTGAGGTGATCTGCTGACCTCAGCTTCCCAAAGTGCTGGGATTACAGGCGTGAGCCACCTCGCCCAGCCGGAAAATAATCTTTAGAGACCAAGGTCTGGGCACTAGATGTGCTCATTGCTGCTGAGGTGCCATTGCTTCTAGTGGACAGTCTAGTGCTTCTAGTGGACAGCCACATATACACATATTTATATTTCTGTGTCTTTCTGTATCTATTAAAAATATAAGTTTACATTGATACCTTTGATTCCAACTTAGTACCACAATTTTAGCCTTTTCCCATTTCTTATTTATAACTTCTTTTTCCAACAATGAGAACACTGGATTTCATTTTCTACAATTTACTTTCTTATTTCCTCAATTCTAGTGTACACAAAGTTTCATAATTGCTAGCTCACCTGTGAGAAACACTTTTAAAATAGGTCATAATATTTACATATAGTTCTTTTTCTCTTAAGCTTTATTGCATCCAGTCAAAATCCAGCTTTCCATAGTTAAATTCTTTTCTTTTACACTCCTTCAATGTGATTATGTTACTCATTTATAGTTGTTAGGTTAGTTTGTTAGAATTTTTCTTTTTCTTTTTGAGATGGAATCTTGCTCTGTCGCCCAGGCTGGAGTGCAGTGGCTCGATCTAGGCTCACTGCAAACTCCGCCTCCAGGGTTGACGTCATTCTCCTGCCTCAGCCTCCCGAGTAGGTGGGATTACAGGCGCCTGCCACTATGCCCGGCTAATTTTTTGTATTTTTTAGTAGAGACAGGATTTCACTGTGTTAGCCAGGGTGGTCTCGATCTCCTGACTTCGTGATCCACCTGCCTGGGCCTCCCAGAGTGCTGGGATTACAGGCGTGAGCCACTGCGCCCGGCCAGTTTGTTAGAATTTTGATTCTGTTTCCCACCCCACCCCCCATCATGGTTGGTTTTATTATTGTGATAACAAATATATAATATAAAATTTATTATTTTGACCTTTTTGTGTGTGTGTATAGATGGGGTCTGACTATGTTGCCCAGACTGGTCTCAAACTCCTGGCCTCAGGTGGTCTTCCCACCTTGGCTTTCCAAAGTACTGGGATTACAAGCATGAGCCACCACACCTGGCCCATTTTGAGCATTTTTATGTGCATTGTTCAGTCGTGGTAAATACATCCACGTTGTTGTGTAACCATCACCGTCATCCAGCTCTAGAACTTTTTTCATATCACCAAACTAAAACTCTATGCCCATCAAATAATAAGTCACCATTTCCCCTCCCTTCAGACCCTGTCAACCACCAGTCTGTTTTCTGTCTGTGAATTTGACTACTCTAGTTACCTGATGTAAGTGAAGTTGTGTAGTATTTGTCCTTTTGTGATTAGCTGATTTCTTTTCTTTTTTCTTTTTTTTTTTGAGACAGAGTCTTGCTCTGTTGCCAGGCTGGTGTGCAGTGGTGTGGTCTTGGCTCACTGCAACCTCTGCCTCCTGGGTTCAAGCAATTCTCCTGCCTCAGCCTCCTGAGTAGCTGGGACTACATGTGCACACCACCACTCCCAGCTATTTTTTTTATTTTCAGTAGAGACGGGGTTTCACCATGTTGACCAGGATGGTCTCAATCTCTTGACCTCATGATCTGCCTGCCTCGGCCTCCCAAAGTGCTGGGATTACAGGTGTGAGCCACCGCGCCCAGCCAGCTTATTTCATTTAGTATGTCTTCTAGGTTCATATGGTAGCATGTGTCAGAATTTTTTCCTTTTTAAGGCTGAATAAATTTTATTGTATAAACTACATTTTGTTTATTGATTCATCCATCAGTGGACACTTGGGTGACTTCCACCTTTTGGCTGTTGCCAGTACTGCTGCTATGAACATAGCTGTACAAATATCTGTTCGAGTCTTTGCTTTCATTTCTTTTGTATATGTATCCAGAAGTGGAATTGTTGGATCACATGGTAATTCTATTTCTAATTTTCTGAGGAACTGCCATACTGTTTTCCATACTGCTGTACCATTTTTTATTCCCACTAGCAGTGTGCACAGGCTAGTTTTTCCACATCCTCACCTGAACTTATTTTATTTATTATTATTATTTTTAGAGATCGAGTCTTGCTCTGTCTCCAAGCTGGAGTGCAATGGCACGATCTTGGCTCACTGCAACCTCTGCCTCCGAAGTTCAAGGGATTCTTCTGCCTCAGCCTCCTGAGTAGCTGGAACTACAGGCGCACGCCACCACACCTGGCTAATTTATGTATTTTTAGTAGAGACGGGGTTTCACTATGTTGGCCAGGATGTGTTTTTTTGTTTGTTTGTTGTGAGACGGAGTCTCCCTCTGTCACCCAGACTGGAGTGCAGTGGCACCATCTCTGCTAACTGCAAGCTCCACCTCCCGGGTTCACACCGTTCTCCTGCCTCAGCCTCCTGATTGACTGGGACTACAGGCGTGTGCGCTACCACACCTGGCTAATTTTTTGTATTCACAGTGTTTTTAAAATAATTATCCTAATCGGTATGAAGTGGCATTTCATTTTAGTTTTGATTTGTACTTTTCTAATGATTAGTGATGTTGAGCATCTTTTTATGTACTTATTGGCCGTTTGTATATCTTCTTTGGAGAAGTGTCTTTTCAAGACCTTTGCCCTTTTAGAATTTTTTTGTTGTTTTATTGAAGGTTTTGATATATTCTGGATATTAACCCCTTATCAGATATTTTTTCCCACTCCACAGGTTGCCTTTTCACTGTATCCTTTGCACAGAAATTTTTTATTTTAATATAGGTCAGTTTATTTATTTATTTACTTATTTATTTAGTTTTTGAGATGGAGTTTTGCTCTTGTTGCCCAGGCTGGAGTGCAGTAGTGCGATCTCGGCTCACCGCAACCTCCACTTCCTGGGTTCAAGAGATTCTCCTGCTTCAGCCTCCCGAGTAGCTGGGATTACAGGCATGTGCCACCATGCCCGGCTAATTTTTTATTTTTGGTAGAGACACGGTTTCTCCATGTTGGTCAGGCTGGTCTTGAACTCCCAACCTCAGGTGATCTGCCTACCTTGGCCTCCCAAAGTGCTGGGATTACAGGCGTGAGCCACCATGCCTGGCCAATTCAGTTTATTTTTTTCTTTTATTGCCTGTGTTTTTGGTGTCATATCCAGGAAATCATTGCCCAATCCAATGTCATGAAGCTTTTGGCCTATGTTTTCTTCTAAGAGTTTTATGATTTTAGCTCTTATATTTAGTTTTTTATCCATGCCCCTGGATTTTTTTTGTACACCAAAGTTAAAGAAGAATAAGAAGAATTCAACTATCTTTTATCTAGTACTTACTGTATTGGTCAGTTCTCACATTGCTATAAAGAAATACCTGAGACTGGATAATTTATAAAGAAAAGAGTTTAATTGGCCCACAGTTCTGCAGGCATGCTGGAAGCATCATGCTGGCATCTGCTCGGTTTCTGGGGAGGCCTCAGGAAACTTTCAGTCATAGTGGAAGGCGAAGGGGAAGAAAGCACTGCTTACATGGCAGGAGCAGGACCAAGGAGGAGGGAGGTGCTACACACTTTTAAACAACCAGATCTCACTCACTATCACAAGAACACCACCAAGAGGATGCTGCTAACCCATTCATGAGAACTCTGCCCCATGATCCAGTCACCTCCCATCAGGCCCCACCTCCAACACTGGGGTTTACAATTCAGCTTGAGATTTGGTGGGGACACAGATTCAAACCATATCACTTACATAGTTTCATTTTTTACATTTTGTTTTCTTGTTTATTGGGAGTTTATATTTGTGAATGATGTTAGATGTGGATCTGATTTTGTCTTTTTCCTGATGGCAACTCAATTGTCCAGACACTATTAAAAGTCCATCTCTTTTTTTTTTTTTTTTTTTGAGACAGAGTCTCGCTCTGTCGCCCAGGCTGGAGTGCAGTGGCCGGATCTCAGCTCACTGCAAACTCCGCCTCCTGGGTTTACGCCATTCTCCTGCCTCAGCCTCCCGAGTAGCTGGGACTACAGGTGCCCGCCACCTCGCCCGGCTAGTTTTTTGTATTTTTTTAGTAGAGATGGGGCTTCACCGTTTTAGCCAGGATGATCTCGATCTCCTGACCTTGTGATCCGCCCGTCTCGGCCTCCCAAAGTGCTGGAATTACAGGCTTGAGCCACCGCGCCCGGCCTAAAAGTCCATCTCTTACACTGAATGCCACTTCTGTTAAATGCTAAGTTTCCATATGTATTTCAGTCTAATTCTCTACTTTCTAGTCTTTTCCATTGTTCTTTTTTGTTTTCCGAGCCAGAGTCTTGCTCTGTCACCCAGGCTGGAGTGCTGTGGCAACCTCTGCCTCCAGGGTTCAAGTGATTTTTCTGCCTCAGCCTCCCAAGTAGCTGGGACTATAGGCGCCCACCACTGCGCCCAGCTAATTTTTATATTTTTAGTAGAGGCAAAGTTTCACCATGTTGGCCAGGCTGGTCTCGAACTCCAGACCTCAGGTGATTCACCTGTCTCAGTCTCCCAAAGTGCTGGGATTACAGGTGTGAGCCACCGTGCCTGGCCTTTCCTTGCTATTTATTCTTGGTGTGTTTGTTTTTCCATATAAACTTTAACATCAATATGTCTCCATAAAGTAGCTTTTTGGTATTTTTATTGGCGTTCTGCATTAATTTTTAAACTATACTTGTCAGAGCTTTGGGAATCCTTGTCAGTATCACCAACACTGATGGAACCTGGAATTTTTGTTTTGTTTTGTTCATTTGGATAGGGGGAGGGTGTGAATGACTTCCTCTTCCCTTCTTGAACTAGTCATTTCATGTTATGAATTAGATTTCCATAAGATTTCAGTGGAAGAAAGCATATTTCTTTTTTAAAAAATAGTTTGAAACTTGTATCATAAAGTAGCCTCTACTTGAGTGCTTGGTGCTGTGGTACTGCTGACACAGCCTAGTCCGTGAAGACTAGGTTAGATTGTCTACATAAGCATCAGTTGCTCTCTTTGTATCTACCAACATTGAACTTAGTTTTGCCTACTGTGGCAAGAAAAAGTGAGTTCACTTTTTTACCTAATAGTCTTGAATGCTTGTGGATTGCCTTTATCGATTGGTTACAGTTTTATGGATGAGTCCATTTTAATGGTATTGAAGAGAATATAGGTGATCATCCTTTTTTTTTTTTTGAGATGGAGTCTCGCTCTGTTGCCCAGGCTGGAGTGCAGTGGCACAATCTCAGCTCACTGCAAGCTCCGCCTCCCGGGTTCACGCCATTCTCCTGCCTCAGCCACCCGAGTAGTAGCTGGGACTACAGGCGCCCACCACCTGCTAATTTTTGTATTTTTTTTTTTTTTTTTTTTTTTTTTTTTTAGTAGAGACGGGGTTTCACCTTGGTAGCCAGGATGGTCTCAATCTCCTGACTTCGTGATCGGCCCACCTCGGCCTCCCAAAGTGCTGGGATTACAGGCATGAGCCATTGTGCCCGGCCAGAGGTGACTTTTTTTTTTTTTTTTTTTTTTTTTTTTTTTTTTTTTTGAGATGGAGTCTTGCTCTGTCACCCAGGCTTGAGTGCAGTGGTGCAATCTCAACTCACTGCAACCTCCGCCTCCTGGGTTCTCTCCATTCTCCTGCCTCAGCCTCCCGAATAACTGGGACTGCGGGCGCCTGCCAAAACGCCTGGCTAATTTTTTTGTGTGTGTTTTTAGTAGAGACGGAGTTTCACCATGTTAGCCAGGATGGTCTCGATCTCATGACCTTGTGATCCGCTGTCCTCAGCCTCCCAAAGAGCTGGTATTACAGGCGTGAGCCACCGCGCCCGGCCGGTGACTTTTCATAAAGTCTATGTCTATATACGTGCTATGTATCCACAAAAAGAAAAAATAAAATACAAAGTTTATATCTAAATGAAGAAATAGAATAGCATTGGTGGTAAGAGAGTCAGAATCAAGGCTACTAAATTTCTAAACTTCCAGCAGTTATTATCCTATGTGTACAAAGAAACAAAGTGGAACCTAAAATTGACAGCAACATTGGGCCAAACTACATTAGATTAGCAGTTGAGTGAGGATGTAAGTGCTAGAATTAGGCTGTGGGTTCTGTTCCATTGTCTGCTTGAATTTTTCACCTGAGAAACCATTTAAAAAATCATTTTGGAAATTGCCCCAGTTGTGAGCTGACAAACTAATTCCTTTTTTTTCATGGTTTTTTTTTTTTTTTTTTTTAATTTTAATTTTTATTTTTTTTTTTTTTTTTTTTGAGACACAGCTTCGCTCTTGTTGCCCAGGCTGGAGTGCAGTGGTGCAATCTCAGCTTACTGCAGCCTCTACCCCTGGGTTCAAGCAATTCTCCTGCCTCAGCCTCCCGAGTAGCTGGGATTATAGGCATGTGTCACCGTGCCCGGCTAATTTGGTGTGTTTAGTAGAGACGGGATTTCTCCATGTTGGTCAGGCTAGTCTTGAACTCCTGACCTCAGGTGATCTGCCGGCCTCAGCCTCCCAAAGTGTTGAGCTGTACTTTTAACTTGGTGAAGTGTTTAACAGCATGGTGGTTTTGTGTCTAAAGACGGGTTTGAATCTTAGCTCTTCTATTTTATACCTATGTGGTTCCAACCAAATAACTTTTCTGAGCTTTAACTTCCCCATCCAGTAAATAATGGGAATAATAGGATCTATATAAGGGGTTCATTGAATATGTTATGTATATAGATAATATATTATATAATATATTTATTCCCTAAACAAGTATATGTCCTGCAAGATACTAACTGAATATTCAGTAAGCATCTGTTCTGACATAGTGGTTTTGCTTCTTTCTAAGCTTAACCCCTTCACTTGTGCACTAGATTCCTTACTCTAGGACAAGGTTCCTGTAAAGTTTCCTTCTCTCTTTCTCTTTCTTTATCAGTTTTTTCCCTCTTCATTTAAATCTTTTGTGGCTTAGATTTCGATTGATTGATTGATTGAGAAATATATAGATACATAGATGGGAGTTTGTAGAGAAGCTTTTCGTACTTTAATGAGGCTGTCTCTTGGGTTTAAGTGGATAGAATTGGTTGCAGTGATTTTCATCCATTATTTTGGGGGTAATAAAATCAGAACTATAAACTAGGGTCTTTCATCCTTAGCACTATTGATATTTTGTACCAAAATCTTTTTTTTTTTTTTTTGAGACGGAGTCTTGCTCTGTCGCCCAGGCTGGAGTGCAGTGACCGGATCTCAGCTCACTGCAAGCTCCGCCTCCCGGGTTTACGCCATTCTCCTGCCTCAGCCTCCCGAGTAGCTGGGACTACAGGCGCCCGCCAACTCACCCAGCTAGTTTTTTGTATTTTTTAGTAGAGACGGGGTTTCACCGTGTTAGCCAGGATGGTCTCGATCTCCTGACCTCGTGATCCGCCCGTCTCGGCCTCCCAAAGTGCTGGGATTACAGGCTTGAGCCACCGCGCCCGGCCATCTTTTTCTTTTTTTAAAGATACAGTCTCACTCTGTTGCCCAGACTAGAGTGCAGTGGCACAATCTTGGCTCACTGCAACATCTGCCTCCCAGATTCAAGTGATTCTTGTGCCTCAGCCTCCCTCGTAGCTGGGATTACAGGTTTGTGCCACCATGCCCAGCTAATTTTTGTATTTTTAGAAGAGACAGTATTTCAGCTTGTTGGCTAGACTGGTTTCAAACTCCTGGCCTCAGGTGATCCGCCTGCCTCAGCCTCCCAAAGTGCTGGGATTACAGGTGTGGGCCAAATAATTCTTGTGGGAGATATCTGGTGCAGTGTAGGATGCTTAGTGGCATCCCTGGCCTCTACTTACTATATGCCATTAGCACCTTCAGTTGTGACAATAAAAAATTCCTCTAGTCATTGCCAGATGTCCTCAGTGGGGGGTTGGTGAGTGGGAATAGTCACCCATTGAGAGCTACTCACTATAAACACTGGCTCATCTATTGCAATTGTAAAGGGATAATTATTTACCTGTTTTCCTAATAGTCTTATAAAGTATAATCCTATTATCAGCCTGCCTAATGAATGTTTTTGACCACCAGAGATGACAAATAACATCTGGAATTCACATGACTATGTGTTAAGAATGCTGGTAATAACATGGTGGTTATGGAGGTGGTCTGTTTGCACCTCACCCACTATGACCATAATAATGATGATGATTTTATAATAATCAAGTTACCATTCATGGATGACTGCTGTGTACCAGGAACTATGCCTTAGTGAAGTTTATATAAACATATTTTACAGTAGAAACCCTGTGAAGGTTGCCTGAGTATGATGCAACTATAGGTACCTCTGTCAATTTAATGGGCCATATATACATTTCATCTGACTTTGTTTGTTTGTTTGTTTTGAGATGGAGTTTTGCTCTTGTTGCCCAGGCTGGAGTGCAGTGGCGCGATCTCAGTTCACCGCAACCTCTGCCTCCCGGGTTCAAGCAATTCTCCTGCCTCAGCCTCCCGAGTAGCTGGGATTACAGGAGCCCGCCACCACGCCTGGCTAATTTTGGTATTTTTAGTAGAGATGGGCTTCTCTACGTTGGTCAGGCTGGTCTTGAACTCCCGACATCAGGTGATCCACCTGCCTCGACCTCCCAAAGTGCTGGGATTGCAGGCATGAGCCATCGAACCCGGCCTCATGTGACTCTTGATTGTCAAAACTAGATGAGGCCAAAATGGGCACGATGGCACACCCTCCTACTTGGGAGGCTGAGATGGGAGGATCGCTTGAGCCTGGGTGTTCAAGTTCAGCCTGTGCAACATAGGGAGACCTGTTTTTAAAAACAAAAACACACTAGATGAGGCCAGAAAATCTGGTTTGACCAGAATAGTCCGGTAGTATCCAGTACCTCAGGAGCAGAGAGGTCATTTGGTAAAGATGAAGGTATGTAATTACCGAACACGGCCTGGAAGTTGTCAGTAGATCAGTGCAGACAGTGAAGAATCATACTAAGGCAAAGTACAGGTCAAGTTTCCTGAGGCTGCATTCTCTGAGTTGGGCAGATTATCTTCTGTCAGAACCAGCATGTACATATAGGTGGAACTGAACCCTCTGTACAGAATACAGGTTGAGCATTCCAAATCTGAAAAATTCAAAATCGGAAATCCTCCAGAATTCTAAATTTTTTGAGCACCAACATGATGCTCAAAGCAGATGCTCTATTGGTAAATGTAATGCAAATATTTTAAAATCCAGGAAAATCTGAAACACTTCTGATCCCAACTATTTTTGATAAGGAATATTTATGGTTTGCTTTTTTTAGAGGGCTATCTTGAGAGAATTAGTTATAGGTCGATAACTCTTTGACCTATAACTAATTTGAATTAATCTTTAGAAGCCAGGCCAGGCGTGGTGGCTTGTGCTTATAATCCCAGCACTTGGGAAGCCGAAGTGGGAAGATTGCTTGAGCCCAGGAGTTCAAGTCGTCCTGGGAAACATGGCAAAACCTGTCTCTACTAAAAAAAAAACAAAAACAAAAATTACAAAAAATTAGCCGGGCATGGTGGCGCATGCCTGTAGTCCCAGCTACACAGAAGGCTGAGGTGGGAGGATCACCTGAGCCGGGGAAGTCGTGAGCCCTGATAGTGGCACTGCACTCCAGCCTGGATGATGGGAGCGAGACCCTATCTTAAAAAGAAGAAGAAAACCATGACAGGTGTCTTTAAGCTGCCCTTGCTCTTCTGGGTTCATGAAGCATCTAGGAGAGGTTACTCACATGTAAAATTAATTGAGTTTGAAGAAATGTTAACTTTGTATGGTATTCTTTTAATTTTGTTTTAAAAATAATTTGTCTCATTCAAATCCTGAATTAGAAGTTGTTTGGTATAAATATTGAAAGTTGTTGAGGGGAGAATTTATTCAAAGTTTAATCATTTTGCTTTTATCTATGTTATACTTAGCTCTTTATTAGTTACTGGGAGTGTCAAGTTTTATTTTTAAATCTTAACTAAAGTCTAAAGTAATTACTAAAAGCTAGTTCAAATAATACGTAATGAGTAAAGACCTGAGTTAAAACATTTAGCATACTGAGTTAACTTTGTTGACTGATACTGTACTTACATGGGCCTCCTATTTCTTGTGGCCAATCAACAGAAGTAATTGTCTCAAGACACACCTGAGAAGGTTTAATTATGTTAATTGTACTACTGTTCCTTAGTGAGCTTAGTTTAGCACCTCTTTGGTATGGGTAGCTACTTTCCAGTATTCAAGTGGTACTGTTTCCAGGATGATTTTTGGTGGTTGATATTTGTAATATCAGTAATTCATATATCTCCCCCTTCCTTTTATTTTACTGTGTTTTATGATATTTTGAAAAGCTCTATTTTTAAGAACTTTGTATTGAAAGATGTCAGTGTTCAACTTAATGCATTTTTACAAACTGAACATACCTGTATAACCAGCACATGACCTGGAACCCCAAAGCCCCTTCATTCTCCTTTTCAAATCCAATCACTACTCCCACTCCCAAGGGTTAATGACTATCCTGGAATGAAGGCATAGCTTGATTTTACTTGCTCTTCTGCTTTGTATAAATGGAAGGTTACAGTATTTACTCTTTTGTGTCTAGCCTCTTTCACTCAACCTTATATTAGTGAGATTCATGTGTATTGTGCTTTGTTCTGTATTATTCCTTTTTATTGCTGTATACTTTCCATTGTGTGAATGTACAATTTATCATTTCATTGTTGATTGTCATTTGATCGTTTCTAGTTTGGGCTATTTTGAATAGTGTTGCTATGAACATATAAATGCATTTATTTGGGTTATTTATCTGTTACTAGCGTTGTTAGGTCATAGTGTGAGCTTTAGTGTATAGTGCCAACTTTTGAAAATGGTTGTGCCCATACCAAATTGCATTTCTATAGCGGTGTGTGAGAGTTTGTTAACTTCTCTAACACTTGGTATTTGCCCTCTTTTTCTTTTTAGCCATTCTGGTAAATATGTAGTAGTATCTCAGAAAATCTTCTGTTGGGAAAGTTAGTTGCAAATTTGGGACCTCTTGGGACTTTAACCTGTCACACCAACTTCATGCCACCACTGAAACCTCAATGATATCTCTTCATCCAGTAGAGTCCCTTTGCTTAGGGCAAGCATGATCTTCAATCTGCACTCAGAATTAGCAAATATTTTCAGAGAAGAAAGTGAATGATGATTATCAGCTCACCTCAGAGGTTGCTTGCCTTTCTGGAACTAGTTTATCCAATCCTGTTGCTTGCACAGCTTTCCAACATCTTTGCAAACGTGACTTTTGTGATTTATCATGGCCTTTTCCAGTTGTTGAAGTTGAATTTGTTTGCCATGAGCTACTATATCCTACCCAGAAATGGAAGTCGTCAGTAGATTCTTGGGATTTTCTATATACATAATCATATTGCTTGAGAATCATGTTAATTTTTTTCCTCTTTCCTTTCCCATTTCTACATGTTTTGTTTCTTTTTCTTGGTTTATTTGGACTGGTTAGAACTACCAATAAAGTGTTGAAATAGAAGAAATGTTAGTGGCATCGTGTTGGTAGAGGAGGGCGTGAGATTGTTTACATTATTTGTCATGTAAACTATTGAGTATGATAATTACCGTAATTTCTGTGATATTCTTTTTAAAATGAAGAAATGTAATTCCAGTTTGTTGACTTTAAAAATATACATGAATGGTTGTTGAATTTAAATACTTTTTTGCACCTATCAAGATGATTATGATTTTCTTCCCTTTTTTTCTGATCCTGTGGTTTAATGTATACTTTTAAAAATTAAAAATACTTAAACCCATTCATGTCTACTGTAGTACTCATTTTTATGTTTCCTCTCATGCATGAGGCAGTTCTGTACATATACTCTCTCACTTTAAACCTGTTATACATTTAATCCTGCCATGTATTATGGTTCTTAGCTAAGGGACTCCTTTGGTAGATTAGAAGCATTCCAGACTCCCCCTACACCTCTGTTTTATGTGCAGAAGGAGGAGTAAAAAAACTGAAAACTTTCCTTGGAGCATTTATTTTGACCTACTTTTTGTTTCCTGGCTTTTGTTATTTGGGATTGTAAGGGAAGAAGAATGGGGTCAGGGAAGGACTGTGAGGGTGATAAACAGGAGCTGGAGAATAAACCAGTATATGATTTCCTTCAGCACCACCTTCTGTTCCTCCCCTTCCCACGCTTCCTCTTTCCCTGTAGTTCCAGCTTTACCATAAATCAGCTTGCCTTTGGGCAAGTCACTTAACCACTTACCTTTTTTTTTTTTTTCTTTTTGATTATACTTTGGTATGCAAGCACTGACTGAGCTTTTGTTTCTCATTTGGAATTGAAGAGGATGACTGTGAACAGCTGTTGTGACCCATCACTTAGGGAGAATGGAAAGATTAAAGGAACAGTTTATAAAGCACATGACACTTTAAAAAAATGAGAGTGATTGTTATGATTAGATTTGTGCAATAGTATTCTATCCTTTTTTTTTTTTTTTTTTTTTTTTTGAGATGGAGTCTCGCTCTGTCACCCAAGCTGGAGTGCAGTGGCGCGATCTCAGCTCACTGCAACCTCCGCCTCCTGGGTTCAAGCGATTCTCCTGCCTTAGCCTCCCGAGTCGCTGGGATTACAGGCATGCGCCATCATGCTTGGCTAATTTTTATATTTTCATTAGAGATGGGGTTTCACCATGTTGGCCAGGCTGGTCTCGAACTCCTGACCTCAGGTGATCCTCCCACCTCGGCCTCCCAAAGTGTTGGGATTACAGGTGTGAGCCACCACGCCTGGCTTATATCTTACATTTCTTAACAGCCCCGAAAACTCCATGTGGAAGAAGGATACTTGTGATACACTCTTGGTACCCAAACTACAAGAAACTTTCTATAGTTACCTCTCTGGCGCAAGGTCTAAAACAGAGGTTTTGTTCATTTGCTTAAACTTTATAACGTTTCTATAAAGTGTTCTGTGTTAAGCTTGTCACTTTTGGAATGAACAACCATTGATAGGCATGCATCAAACTAAAACAACATTTGCAAAAGCACTTCTCTCTAGAATGATACTGCTTTAGAATTTCTTTAAATTGCAACCACCCTACTTCATTTAAGGGTTTATTTGTTGGTCATAAACTCCTTTCCAGAGGACCAGGACATAGAGTTACAATAGCTGATATTCTGCCTGGCACAAAGGCAAAACATCAAGGGTGAATAAGATTTAACTGACAGGATTTTATTTTGTACCCAACTTTATGATCTAGCTGGTGTATGAAGTGAGGTATACATGTTCCTATAACTGAAGAGCTTTGGGTAGGTGGTTCCCTAAGACATGTTGTTATTTTTTAGTTCATGTAATATTAATAGTACTTGGGATATATGGTCTTAAGCATTAATATGTTGAGGCATCCTAGGGCTCATACCACCACTATCTTGTCACCCTCTGCTTATTTACCTCTGCCTTCTGGAAGGAAGTGGGAATGTTATGTAGTGTGGTTTTGATTCCAGGCCTTTTCTCTCTGGGTTCCTCCTCCACATGCATGAGTGCTATAGGCCTTGACTTCCACCTATGGTTTTGGGAGGGGGTGGATGGATTCCACAGAAGGGAGGTTTTGGTTTGTAATTCACTATTAATGTGATCACTCACCTGTTCAGGTTTATAGGTCATTATTTCTAAATCAGGTCTGACTTTAAATTTGTAAGAGACCAGTGGTGGTGAGTAGGAAGCAAAAAGCAAAGTAAAATTTCCCAATCTGCTACTATATTGATTGTGAAACACTTGAAAGAGAGATGAGAAAGACTGAAAGATCAATTGAATAAAAGATTCTTTGCTTAGTAAAATTTACTCTTGGTGTGGAATTTGGAAATGACCTTATATTCGGGGATTTGTTTTTGCATACCTGAAATTTAGGCCTTTACATGTCTTAGTCCATGATTGTGACCTGGAGTTCCTGTTATAGTTCATTAGCACCATGCTTCTTGTTTTTCCACTATATTCCTCATGCTTTTTCCTCATTGTCAGGCTCCGCTCACATATTTCCCTTCTATCTTGATTGATTGTCTCCTTGCCTTTTATTTGGTGTGCTTCTACTCTCCCCTCCTAGACAGGGTTAGGTGCACCCCTTCTATTACTCCCATAGTGCTCTGGGGACAATTTTGTCACCACACTTAAAAGATAATGACCTGGGCTGGGTGTAGTGGCGCATGCCTGCAATCCCAGCACTTTGGGATGCCAAGGCGGCAGTCGCTTGAGCCCAGGGGTTTGAAAGACCAGCCCGGACAACATGGCAAAACCTCATCTATACAAAAAAATTACCTAGATGCCAGACACTGTGACTCATGCTTGTAGTCCCAGAACTTTGGGAGGCCAAGGCGGTTGGATTGCTTGAAGTCAGGAGTTCGAGACCAGTCCGGCGAACATGGCGAAACCCTGTCTATAAAACAAAACAAAAAATTAGCTGGGTACGGTGGTGAGTGCCTATAGTCCCAGCTACTGGGGAGGCTGAGGTGGTAGGATCACCTGAGCCCAGAATGTTGAGGCTATAGTGAACCGAGATTGTGCCTGGATGACAGAGTGAAACCCAGTCTCAAAAAAATAGAAAAAAAAGATAATGACCTGTTTTTATATCTGACTTCATCACTAGTCTTGGTTCCTTCAAAACAAGGGCTCTGGTGTACTCATCTTTGTAACCATTTGCGTAGTGTGATGCCTGGACCTTAATAGACTTTGTTAAATGTTTGTTTGGATATGGAGGGGAGGCTGGACACAGGACTGGGAGTTAAGACTGAGTTCGATTATAACTTTTTGTTGTGTGATCTTGGGCAACTGATTTATTAAACTCCTTGTATGTATTGAGATTCAGTTTCCTTGTATGTAAGATGAGGGGATCTAGCCCACCTGGGGATCTTGTTAAATGCAGATTATGGCTCAGTAGGTCTCTGGTGGGTTCTGATATTTTGCATTTTTAACAAACTCCCAGGAGAAGCCAGTGTAGCCAGTCCATGAACTACAAAGGACTAGATAACATCTAGTGGCTCTTCCAGTTTTTATCTTCTGTGATTATAGTCATTGTTTTAAATTCTGAACAAAATGACAAAATATGGGTTGTAATTACTAAATATCTCTCCAGCTTATCAGAGTGCTGAAAAGACAATTCTGTGCCTTATGAAGTTTCCAGTGTATGACAATATCCCTAGAATTGAAAGTAATTTTATTGCTCTTAAAATTTTAACTTTAACAAGTTAAAAATATAAATGTCTGAGAAAGCATTTGGGTTAACACTAGCTTGTCATCTAAATTTCCAGTATGCTTGCTTGTTGGAGAACATTTGCTGTAAATAAAATTACTCTTGAAGGCTTTATGCTAATGATCTGAGGTAGATAGACAGGTGATCTTATGAGTATAAATACAGAGACAGGCAAGCTGTTGATGAATTCATCATCGGAGGAGGAAGAGTTCCCAGTCATTGCCTTCACTTCTCCAGAAGGTGAGAATCAAATTGCTGTAGGAAGTGTTGATAGATATGCTATAGGTAAACCCAGACTTTGTATTGAATAGGATTGCCAGAAATAGGTTTTGTTTGAAAATGTTGCTACTGTTTCTTTTGGGTTTTGCTTCCTCAAGAAGTCATGATATTTGATTAGGGAGTATTGCCACCTTGGAAATTTTTAGCTTTTCTTGATCCTTTGTACAAAAGTAGTTGGACTAATTTTTATGTGTGACTTGTAGAATAATAAATCCATCTCTTTACTCTCAACCATATCAGGAATATTAATCCAACACAACTTCAGCATCCAAGTAAGTTATATCCATGCCTGTGATGAACTCTGATAATTTTGTAAATAGTTCTTACTGGGCTGGAACTGTTTTGTCTACCTACATCCTACTCTGTGTTTTACAATTTAAATATTTTTTTGTCTGAAAAAATTAAAATCCAGATAAGGGAAATTGAAACCCTGAAAAAAAGTACAGAGTGTAGCTTATAGTTAAGGTGGTTATCTTTATTATATAGAGTTTTTAACCTCCCACATAGTAAGATAATTTATACTTCCAAAGTGAGCTATGTTTCATCTCCCTTCTACACAGTTGTGGTTTAGACAGAAGTTTTAGACCATCATCATCATTATTACACTTTAATCATTTGTAATTCTTGGTTACCTAAGTCAAACTCACTGGGTCAAGCACCACAGAGGAAATTGAGTATAACTATCACTAGAAGACCAACCCCTTTTCTCCCTGGAGTAGATTCTTGCCTGAGGTAAGTTCAGGCATTCTCTTTGGTACACACGGAGGTTCTTATTAACACTGCCGTTTTAACACTGCCCTTCTTGCTGGGGGTCTTAATGGAGGCTGCCTTGTGGCTTATTTAGTGTTATGTTGCTGCTAAGTTGGGGCTCATTTTTAAAAATCATTTAATTTATATTGAACTCAGTGTTGTTGAAACAAACTGCGTACACACTGAAGGCATTTGCTGCAGTCTAAACAGATTGTCCTTTGCCAAATGTCTTAACCAGAACTTTTTTTTTTTTTTTTTTTTGAGACGGAGTCTCGCTCTGTTGCACCCAGGCTGGAATGCAGTGGCATGATCTCGGCTTACTGCAACCTCTGCCTCCGGGGTTCAAGCGATTCTCCTGCCTCAGTCTCCCAAGTAGCTGGGATTACAGGCATCCGCCACCATGTCCAGCTAATTTCTTGTATTTTTAGTAAAGACGGGGTTTCACCATATTGACCAGGCTGGTCTCGAACTCCTGACCTTAAGTGGTCTCGGCCTCCCGATTACAGGTGTGAGTCTCCTGACCTGTTATTAGGTTCCTTGTACCCCTCTTTGGTCTGCCATTTCCTGTCACCTGGGAATTATTACTGTTTTACCGCAAACACCATTTTTTAGACTTTGCACCAAAGTGACTGGCCAATGAGATAGATTTTTTTGAGACGGAGTCTCGCTCTGTCGCCCACTGGAGTGCAGTGTGCCAGTCAGCTCTGTGCAAGGCCCGGGTTCACGCCACTGCCTCAGCCTCCCCATCTGGGTACAGGCGCCCGCCACCTCGCCCCTAGTTTTTTGTATTTTTTTAGTAGGACGGGTTTCCGTGTTAGCCAATGGTCTCGACCATTTCCGCCCGTCTGTCCCAAAGTGCTGGGATTACCTGAGGAATTTTTTTTTTTAAACGGAGTCTCACTCTGTCGCAGGCTGGAAGTGCCTTGACCAGCTCACTTTTTGAAGCGATTCTCTTGCCTCAGCCTCCCAAGTCTAGGATACATTTGCCACCATGCCCATCGTTTTTTTGTTTCACCATGTTGGCCAGGATAATCTTGATCTCCCGACCTTGTGATCTGCCCGTCTTGGCCCCCCAAAGTGTTGGAATTAAAGGCGTGAGCCACCGCGCCTGGCCAAAAATAATTGTTAATAATGGCTTTTCAGTTTCAAGTTGCTTTTGAATTTTCCAACAGTGACCTTATAGCCCCAATATGTTAGTATTATATTTTTTTTCAAGAAAAGAGTATTATTATTGACCTTTATTATGTTAGTATTATATTTTATACTTTGTTTTTCAAGAAAAGATTTTTACTATAAATAGGGCAAGACCATTAGCACTATCTGTTGTAAAGTACTATGTGATTTTTAAAACCAGTATTATACATTTAGTATGATATGTTGATCTTTAAAATTCCGTATCTTCTCTCTAAGGAAGATCTATCAGCACTGTAAGAGAGGGCGAGATAGAAAAAGAAAAATAGATCTAGGGGATCTAGGGGACAGTGTTAATAGTAACAAACCCCTTTGGTTTATCAATTGTTATGCAGATTAGAAGAATAGTTATAGGTGATTTCAGAGAGGAAAGTATAATGATGAAAGCAAACTAGATTTTTTTCCTTTCTCAATCGCTAGAGATTTTAACAAAAAAAAATTTATCTAATGTAATTGTATGCCTATTTCTTCCCCCTCTTATTTACCTTTAAATCTAGCTATCAGTCTTTAAGGAACAGTCAGATCTGTTTAGTTTGTCTTGCAGGTAAGAAGCAAATGTGCTCAGAGAGGGTTATTTTTCCTCTGTAGTTTCAGATATGTTTTTGGCTTTACTCAATTATATACTGGCAGTATATTAACCTGCCAGTAGTAGCAGGTTCAATTTTTTTTTTTTTTTTTTTTTTTTTTTTTTTTTTTTATTAAGCAATCTCCAGTATAGACAAAAGTTACATCTACCCTGCTCTCAAAAAACATGCATACCCCACACTCTGGAAAGTCCCTTCTACCCTAATACTGCCCTAATACCAGCCAACATCCCTACAAGATTCTGTGTACTGATAGTCCTTTCCCATCACTGTAATCTAGCCTTTCTAGAGAAGAAAGAAGACTGTCAGAGGAAGCCCTTTGTAAGAGAATTTTTCTTTTTTTTTTTTTTTTGAGACGGAGTCTGGCTCTGTCACCCAAGCTGGAGTGCTGTGGCCGGATCTCAGCTCACTGCAAGCTCCGCCTCCCGGGTTCACGCCATTCTCCTGCCTCAGCCTCCCGAGTAGTGGGACTACAGGCGCCCGCCACCTCGCCGGGTTTTTTGTATAGAGACGGGGTTTCACCGTGTTAGCCAGGATGGTCTCGATCTCCTGACCTCGTGATCCGCCCGTCTCGGCCTCCCAAAGTGCTGGGATTACAGGCTTGAGCCACCGCGCCCGGCCTGTAAGAGAATTTTTCTGACATCTCTGTTAAGATTGCCGGACTTTTCCTGCTCTGGCATTCAGCTCTTCAGCAGATTACAAAAATTACTTGGGGTCCTTCCAACTTTTTGTTTGTTTGTTTTATGTCCTTGTTATTGCTGCCGTCATAGGACAACACAGGTCTCTTATTTTATATTAGAACTTGGCAGGATTGTTCCTCATTGGGGGTTGTTCCCTATGGGGGTTGTTCCCTATGTTCTGAGCATGTGTATATCAGACCTACAAGTTCCAGATCTACCCTATCTTTCAATATCATCGGTTTGAGCAGTGTTTGGACTGACCCAGTAATAATTCTTACACAATATCTCACCTCACTTATTCCAGCAGATACCTCTGAAATAGTGTGAAATAAAACTCTATTCTAGGCCAGGCGTAGTGGCTCACGCTTGTAATCCTAGCATATTTGGAGGCTGAAGTGGACAGATGGCTTGAGCTCAGGAGTTCAAGACCAGCATGGGTAACAAGTTGAAACCGCATCTCTACAAAAAATATGAAAAATTAACTGGGCGTGGTGGTGAGCGCCTGTAGTCCCAGCTGCTTGGGGGAACTGAGGCAGGAGAATGAGGTCTGCTTGAGCCCAGGAGGTTGAGGCCTGCAGTGAGCCAAAATCACGCTACTGCATACAAGCCTGGGTGACAAAGTGAGACCCTGTCTCAAAAAAAAAAAAAAAAACAGCAAAAAACTCTATTCTAGTTCTGCATACAGACCAACACATGGTCTAAGCCACCCTGTCTCAAACCCCTATCCATGTTCTGTTTCAGATACAAGTAGGGTTCCATGAAAACAATTTTGTTAGCATTTCTCTGAAAGAATGAGGGGTAAGAGGGAGGAAAGGAATGACTGAACCCTATAGAGTGGCTATAAAAGTTTTCCTCCAGCATTTAAAAAAATCTGATGATGCATTATATGGGTTTAGTTGACATTATTGTTTGTCCTTAAAAATAAAGTCACAAATCAACAATTAATAATCTCTTTCTTTTCAGTTTCCAAAAAAAGACTTATAGCAAAATGAATAATCCAGCCATCAAGAGAATAGGAAATCACATTACCAAGTCTCCTGAAGACAAGCGAGAATATCGAGGGCTAGAGCTGGCCAATGGCATCAAAGTACTTCTTATCAGTGATCCCACCACGGATAAGTCATCAGCAGCACTTGATGTGCATATAGGTACAATTGAAAATTGTGAATTAAGCTTCATTTTGTTTCATTGACATAATGTTGACATTTATTAGAACTTTCCATACGTGTTTAAATACTCAGTAGTTACAGTTCTGTGTACCTTATTTTATACCAGAACCCTCGTAAAGCTGTTGGTAAACTGCAGTTGTCTCAGTCAAATAATCTTACATTTTCTAAGGACGTTTTGTTAGGTTCCCACCTAAGGTGACCTAGCAGCAAAAATTCATTGCCATTCTTTACAGTAAGAGTTATAATTTTTTTTTTTTAACCTTGGTACATTTAATAATATATTCCTTTTCCTTTTTCTGTTTTTTTTTTGTGTTTTTTTTTTTTTTTTTTGTTTTTTTGAGGCAGAGTTTACTCTGTCGCCAGGCTGGAGTGCAGTGGCACAGTCTCGGCTCACTGCAACCTCTGCCTCCTGGATTCAAGCAATTCTCCTGCCTCAGCCCCCTGAGTAGCTGGGATTGCAGGCGCGTGCCACCATGCCCAGCTAATTTTTATATTTTTATTAGTGACGGTGTTTCACCATGTTGGCCAGGATGGTCTTGATCTCTTGACCTTGTGATCTGCCTGCCTCGGCCTCCCAAAGTGCTGGGATTACAGGCGTGAGCCACCGTGCCTGACCTAATGTCATATTTCATAGGTTCTTGTGTGCACATTTCTTGTTTTTCTTTTTTTTTTTTTTTTTTTTGAGACAGAGTCTCGCTTAGTCGCCCAGGCTGGAGTGCAATGGCGCGATCTCGGCTCACTGCAAGCTCCGCCTCCCGGGTTCACGCCATTCTCCTGCCTCAGCCTCCCGAGTAGCTGGGACTACAGGCGCCCGCCACCTCGCCCGGCTAATTTTTTTTTTGCATTTTTAGTAGAGACGGGGTTTCACCGTGTTAGCCAGGATGGTCTCGATCTCCTGACCTCGTGATCCGCCCGCCTCGGCCTCCCAAAGTGCTGGGATTACAGGCGTGAGCCACCGCGCCCGGCCTCTTTTTTTTTTTTTCTTTCCTTTTTTTTTTTTTTTTTTTTTTTTTTTTTTTTGAGTAGAAGTTTCGCTTTTGTTGCCCAGGGTGGAGTGCAATAGTGCGATCTCTGCTCACCGCAACCTCCACCTCCCTAGTTCAAGCAATTCTCCTACCTCAGCCTCCCGAGTAGCTGGGATTACAGGTATGCACCACCACGCCTGCCTAATTTTGTATTTTTAGTAGAGACAGGGTTTCTCCATGTTGGTCAGGCGGGTCTTGAACTCCCGACCTCAGATGATCTGCCCGTCTTGGCCTCCCAAAGTGCAGAGATTATAGGTGTGAGCCACCGTGCCCAGCCTCGTGTGCACATTTCTTTTTTTTTTTTTTTTTTTTTTTTGAGGTGGAGTTTCGCTGTTGTCACCCATGCTGGAGTGCAATGGCGTGATCTCAGCTGACTGCAACCTCCACCTCCCAGGTTCAAGCGATTCTCCTCCCTCACCCTCCTAACTGGGAATACAGGTGCCCGCCACCACACCCAGCTAATTTGTGTACTTTTAGTAGAGATGGAGTTTCACCACATTGGCCAGGCTGGTCTCGAACTCCTGACCTCAGGTGATCCACCCACCTCAGCCTCCAAAAGTGTTAGGATTACAGGTGTGAGCCACCACGCCCTGCCATGTGCACATTTCTTACACGTTTAATGTTGCTTTAATCAGGTTGCTTTTTTTTTTTCTTTCTTTTTTCTCTGAGACAGAGCATCACTCTGTTGCCCAGGCTGCAGTGCAGTGGCGCAATCTCCACCCACTGCAGCCCCCACCTCCAGGTTCAAGCAATTTACCTACCTCAGCCTCCCTAGTAGCTGGGATTACAGGTGCCCGCCACCATGCCCAGCTAATTTTGTATTTTTATTAGAGACGAGGTTTTGCCGTGTAGGCCAGGCTGATCTCAAACTCCTGACCTCAGGTGATCTGCCCACCTCGTCCTCCCGAAGTGCTGGGATTAGGGATGTGGGCCACTGTGCCCGGGCAGGTTGCTTTTTATGTATGTGTACAGTTAGTGGGACAGTGTTTCTTTTTGTCCTCTTTGAAAACCTTTTAACTCAGTGCCATTTTAGAACTGAGGAAATAAGGTAATATTGAACAAATAACTATTGCCTACCGTAATGCTTTGGACTACCAGAGTGATTTGCAAATGTCATGTAATTTGTACTCACACAGCCCTCTTAGTTGGGTATATATTGAAGCGATTGAGCCAAGATAGGTATTGTGCTTACCATTTCACAACAGCTAGTAGAGCCGGTAACCCCCAAATGCATGCTGTTAGCACTGTGCTATATAGTCTCCTGCAATGAAATCATGACAAGAAAATTCTAGCTCTTAAAACTGTGAGTCCAGCTCTTTCTTCCTGTCCAGTATGTGGTAAAACTAATGTTCGGAGACACTAAGTAACCTGCCCAGAGTTACCAACTAATTAGTGTCAAGAGCAGGCACTAGAGACCAGTCTTCTGACTACTGATTTGCTTTCTAAATAATAGCATTTTAGGTAACTTGTGCTTAACTTTCTCTGATTATATGGTTGGAGTTGTCATACTAACAAGAACTACAAGTCATCTGTACTTACTAGCTTTCAACATAAGACAATTATTTATTATATACGTGTTTTCTCTTTCAGGTTCATTGTCGGATCCTCCAAATATTGCTGGCTTAAGTCATTTTTGTGAACATATGCTTTTTTTGGGAACAAAGAAATACCCTAAAGAAAATGAATACAGCCAGTTTCTCAGTGAGCATGCAGGAAGTTCAAATGCCTTTACTAGTGGAGAACATACCAATTACTATTTTGATGTTTCTCATGAACACCTAGAAGGTGCCCTAGACAGGTAATGCAGAATACCCTATGAATTATCCAACTTTGTGTACTTGTCACATTAATAATAATAACAATTATTATTTCTACAGAGATGGCTTTATAGCTTCATAGTTTAACAAAAGGTATTTTTTTTTTTTTTTTTTTTTTGAGACGGAGTCTCACGCTGTTGCCCAGGCTGGAGTGCAGTTCTCGGCTCACTGCAAGCTCCGCCTCCCGGGTTCCCGCCATTCTCCTGCCTCAGCCTCCTGAGTAGCTGGGACTACAGGCGCCCGCCACCGCGTCCGGCTAATTTTTTGTATTTTTAGTAGAGACGGGGTTTCACTGTGGTCTCGATCTCCTGACCTTGTGATCCGCCCGCCTCGGCCTCCCAAAGTGCTGGGATTACAGGCTTGAGCCACCGCGCCCGGCCAACAAAAGGTATTTTAACCTGTGTTTTTCCCTGTGTTTTCTGAAAAAGAAAAAATGAATGATGTCATATATATATATATATATATATATATATTTTTTTTTTTTTTTTTTTTTTGAGACGGAGTCTCGCTGTGTCGCCCAGGCTGGAGTGCAGTGGCCGGATCTCAGCTCACTGCAAGCTCTGCCTCCCGGGTTTTTACGCCATTCTCCTGCCTCAGCCTCCCGAGTAGCCGGGACTACAGGCGCCCGCCACCTCGCCCGGCTAGTTTTTTGTATTTTTTAGTAGAGACGGGGTTTCACCGTGTTAGCCAGGATGGTCTCGAACTCCTGACCTCGTGATCCGCCCGTCTCGGCCTCCCAAAGTGCTGGGATTACAGGCTTGAGCCACCGCGCCCGGCCGATGTCATATATTTACTGAGTGGTAAAGGAATAATAATGGCATGACTTTAAATGAGTCTTCAGGCCTGCAAAGTATTTTATTGAGGTATAGAATTTTTAGCAGCCCTTTCCATTCTAACTGGTGTTACATCTAAAGCATGTGATGAGGACTAACCTGATAGTGTCATTGATCTCTTTTCAGACATACTTCTGTTCCAGAATGCTAAACCTTAAATATTCGCTCCTCATTCATTTCCTTGCTTCTCAAGGATGCTTAGTAGATACAGAACGTTTTGATCTGCTATTTCAACCATGGGGATATTTTGAAAGTGTTTTCTGGAGCAAACTCCATTAGGCCAATTTAATTTCTTGGTCAATATATATATTTTTTTTCTTTAGATGGAGTTTCGCTCTTGTTGCACAGGCTGGAATGCCATGGCGCAGTCTTGGCTCACTGCAACCTTCGCTTCCCGGGTTCAAGCAATTCTGCCTCAGCCTCCTGAGTAATTGGGATTACAGGCATGTGCCACCATGCCCGGCTAATTTGGTATTTTTAGTAGAGATGGGCTTTCCCCATGTTTGTCAGGCTGGTCTCGAACTCCTGACCTCAGGTGATCCGCCCACCTCACCCTCCCAGAATGCTGGGATTACAGGTGTGAGCCACTGCACCCAGCCTTGGTCAATATATTTTTTTTTTTGGATCAATTTTTTATACAGCTAACAATTTCTAATTTTTTTGTTACATCAGCGATTTGATTCATTATTTGAAGTGTAACTTATCCTTGGTGAATATTTATAGTTTTCTCTGTGATGCTAAGGTGTAATTCAGCAACTTTTTTGATCTATAATGAAATTTGACACTTTTAGTCACTGTCAGCTTTATTTGCTTACTTTTAATAATAATTGTTATATTTTTGAAAAAACATTATCAAAGCGAGGGCGTGGGTTTATGATATGTACTGGGTCAAAGTAGTCTGTTTCCTACTTATTCTAATATTTTATGTTTCAGTCTTTAGGCAGCAGCTTTGAGGTATAATCATCTCTGATATGTATTCCCAGAGGACTTCCATTAATGAGTGCCCTGGGATCATACACTGAATTTCATTTCCTGCTTTACAAATGCTGCAGCAGATGTTCATATAGTAGATCTCTGTATGATGGAGGATGTCTGTTACTTGTCTCAAACTAAAAATCCACTTGTATAAGAGGATCATTTTAAAAACCTGATTATACTGTGTCAAACATGATCCTTTATCTGGGCCTATCCAGCTTTGGTATGTAGCTGTTAGACATTTTTCCCAGCCTCGAGGTATTGAGGTGGGTAAAAGATGTTATGTGGCCAGAAATTCTCTGTTTTCATACATCTTTGATTATAGACTCCAGATAGATAGAGTTTCCCCTTGTGGTATATGTAAAGTACTTAGCACAGTATCGTATTTACTTATGCACTTAAAGTGAATAGCAAGTAATGATAATGGCTTCTGTGACAGCTGGACTGTGAGGTGTAGTAACTGAGATGTTTATAGACCTAAGAGTTCCTTAGACCCACTGAATAAAATAGTCCTGTTCAGAGCCTCTGCTCTTAACTTCATCTAAATCAAGTCTTATTCTATAAAATGGGATGTAAAGTTTCTTAAGAATTACTACAGGAATCCTGAGTTAAATTTAACCTGATATAGAAGAGTTAATTTATTAGCTGTAGGTATCTTAAACTTTGGTACTATTATTAAGGAATAGCCTCAAGAAAGGCCTATTGGTTACTTATGTTAAAGTTACATACTGTGTTATTTACTGAATCACTGCTTATTAAAAATTTATGGACTGTTTCTCTTATAATTTCATCAAAGCCCATAATCATGTCTTAGGCAAATTATGTCATACCTCAGGTTTTTCACTGCGTTATGTTTTTTCCTACTAATTCAAGTTTGTTTTTCTACATAAGAAGAAAGAAATATTCAAATTGAGCCTGTTAAAAGTAGGTCACTTGTTTGTCCTAAGGTGCCTGAGTCTTAGTGACATTGCACCTAAAACTGTAAATTTAAGATTGGCCTCAAAACTATGACCTGCCTTTTTCTTTCTTTCTCTTTTTTTTTTGGAGAATTAGCCACATATAACAGTTTTTATAGACATGCCAAATTAAAAATCTTAAATAGACTGCTGTTGTCTCCATAATCTTCCTTTTTTGGTGTTAATTTTTTAAATTTTCACTATTTATCATCTCTGGGGTAGATCAACTCCTCTGCAGTTACCTCTGTTCAATATTAGATTTTTCTTCTGTTCCATAGCACTTATTTTGTATTCCTTTTTTCTTAGTAGCAATGGTTGTTTTGTTTCTGATTCTGCAAAATTTGCATTTCCTATCTAATAAGTTTGAAAAATCTTTTTAAAAGACCATTCTTTTAAAATGACATCTTTCAAGTTTTAATTATGTTTCATACCCTTAGGTTTGCACAGTTCTTTCTGTGCCCCTTGTTCGATGAAAGTTGCAAAGACAGAGAGGTGAATGCAGTTGATTCAGAACATGAGAAGAATGTGATGAACGATGCCTGGAGACTCTTTCAGTTGGAAAAAGCTACAGGGAATCCTAAACACCCCTTTAGTAAATTTGGGACAGGTTTGTCAACAGCTGCTTTCCTTGACCTCATTTAAACCCAAGGCCACTGCATAGTATTATATTTTATGTTTATATAAAATATATTTATGTATATATTTATGTATATAACCCATGGCATATACAGTTCATGGCATATTTTACATTTCAGGATAGATTTCAAAATTCCACATTTCTACTTATATCCTGTTCAAATAGGGTTCTAAATGTTTAAGGAGCAGAGCAGTTAGAGTTGTGAATAGATATTAACCAGCATTCCATATGGAGAAGATAATAGATTCTTTTATTCCAAAGCCTACCTTCCAAAGTACTTTTTTTTGTAAAGGCTCACTATAGTATTGTTGAATCCACTTGTCCTCATTTCCTCCACTTCTGCCAATCCAGATGCATAGCATCTGCTCTGGGGTTAACTCTGTGGGAGACAGGACACTGTAGAAGACACAGAAGATCCCTGCTCTGAAAGTGCTACAATCTCCTAGAGGGAGATAAGAAGTGGGGATAACAGGAAGTAGAATAAGATAAATGTGGAGACTCTTGACTTTATAATTGTACCTTTTTCTTCAATTTTTCATTAAAAAGTACTTGTTTAAATATTTAAACAGTAGAAAAGCATTTAAAGTAAAAATAAAAGCAGAAACACCAAGTCTGTCTATTCTTTATCTATTCCTGCCAGTCCTACTCACCAGAGGTAATCATTGTTAACAGATTGCTTTACTGTTAAAATACTGTTTTGGGTATTATAAAAGTTTATAAGAATAATGATAATATATTATTTAGTGTACTTAGAAATTTATGCTTAAAAATTAACTTCTCTGACAACATGCTTATTTTATAAATTAGTTTTGGGAACTTTTTAAAACCATAAAGACAACTTTAAGTTTGGATATCATTCTAATATGTCAAACAGCAGTCAGAGAAATTAGCATAGCTTTACAGATTTAGGAGTTTTAAAAAATTACACTTTGAAGCAATGATATTATATTCTTTAGAACCGTAGTACTTGGCACTCAATATTAACATAATTGCCAAGATGAATAGTGTGGTTCTTAGAATGTCTACATAATGCTGAATTTTTTGAGAAGTGATTTTTGTGGAGAACATCAGCATACATGGTATGTAAAGAAGGGAATGTGAGTTTTAAAAAACAAATATCAGGTCAGGCATGGTGGCTCATGCCTGTAACTGCAATACTTTGGAAGACCAAGGTGGGAGGATTGCTTGAGTTCAGGAGTTTGAGACCAGCCTGGGCAACATAGTGAGACACTGTCTCTACAAGAAAATAAAATAATTAGCCAGGCATGGTGGTATGTGCCTGTAGTCCCTGCTACCTGGGAGGCTGAGGATGGCTTGAGCCAGTGAGGTCAACTACAGTGAGCCGCAATTGAGCCACTGCACTCCAGCCTGGGTGATAGTAAGACCCTGTCTCAAAAACAAACAAACAAAAAAAAACAACTTTTTTTTGGTTTTTTCAAAAACATTACATTCAAATGATTATTTATTTATTTGAGATGGAGTCTGGCTTTTGTCACCAAGGCTGGAGTGCAGTGGCCTGATCTCAGCTCACTGCAACCTCTGCCTCCCAAGTTCCAGCAATTCTCCTGCCTCAGCCCTGTGAGTAGCTGGGATTACAGGCGCCTGCCACCACGCCCAGCTAATTTGTGTACTTTTAGTAGAGATGGGGTTTCGCCACGTTGGTCAGGCTGGTCTTGAAATCCTGACCTCAGGTGATCCGCCCACCTCAGCCTCTCAAAGTGCTGGAATTACAGGCATGATCCACCGCGCCCAGTGATTATTTGTTTTTTAAAGTAGTCTCTTTGGTATGTTAGATACTTACACAAACAATGCTACTATTGTGCAGAATATGTTGGAGCTCCTCTTTGGGAGTTGCCTTTTTTAAAATAACCTCACTGGTAACAAATTATAATCAGCATAATCAGAAAGCAGTTACACATTTTCCAGAAATAAATCCAGTGAATAAGGTGAGTAATGTTACTTCTGGTCACAAACAAGGAACATTTTTTTTTTCCTGTAGAGATGGGATCTCACTATGTTGACCAGGCTGGTCTTGAACTCCTGGCCTCAAGTATTCTTCCTGCCTTAGCCTCCCAAAGTGCTGAGATTATAGGCATGAGTCACCATGCCTGGCCACAAGAACAATCTTAAAATATTCTGTAGAAGGGTTTCAGGAATGATGGGCAAAGAGATACATTGCATGGCATATCCATATGGGTGAAGTTTCAGGGCATATTTCTTTTTATAGCCTGACAAAGCTAGGCAGTTAGTAAAGTACATGGTAATATAAACAGCTGAGAAACAAGTGAGCCAGACTCAGTACACAGTACAGAAAATGTGATATAATAGAAATGTCAAGTTACCTTCTGATTTTAGAATTATAAACTTACATTGAATTTAGAAGTTCTATGTATTTTTTTTTTTTTGAGACAGAGTCTTGTTCTGTCACCCAGGCTGGAGTGCAGTGGTGCAATCTCGGCTCACTGCAAGCTCTGCCTCCCGGGTTCTCGCCATTCTCCTGTCTCAGCCTCCCAAGTAGCTGGGACTACAAGCGCCCGCCACCACGCCCTGCTAATTTTTTGTATTTTTTTTTTTTTAGTAGAGACGGGGTTTCACCGTGTTAGCCAGGATAGTCTCGATCTCCTGACCTCGTGATCCGCCCGCCTCAGCCTCCCAAAGTGCTGGGAGTACAGGCGTGAGCCACCGCGCCTGGCCATAGTTCTATGTATTTTTAAGGTCACAGGTACATTTGAAAATTTGATGAAAGCTCTATGCCCTCATCTCAGATATTAAGCATATTTAAAACTTTGTCAAAAGTGATCCTTGAAGTAGGATCCTTTGTCAGAAATTCATGCTAATGTATGTAGATTGCTTTAGCCTCAGATGTTTTTGTGAATGTGGGCCACTTTGTTCATCAGGGAATTTGTTTTTGTTTTTGTTTTTGTTTTTGAGACACTCTTGTTCTGTTGCCCAGGCTGGTGTACAGTATGGTGATCTTGGCTCACTGCAACCTCTGCCTCTCAGATTCAAGTGATTCTCCTGCCTCAGCCTTCTGAGTAACTGGGATTACAGGCACCCACTACATTGCCCAGCTAATTTTGTATTTTTAGTAGAGATGGGATTTCACCATGTTAGCCAGGCTGATCTCAAACTCCTGACCTCAAGTGATCCCCCCGTCTCAGCCTCCCAAAGTGCTGGGATTACAGGCATAAGCCATCATGCCTGGTCTCATCAAGGGATTTTGATTTAAAATAATAATACTAGGAAAAGGTGTGTATTTTTGAATGAATAAAAACCACACATTGTATTATCTGTTTTTTTTTTTTTTTTTTTTTTTTTTTGAGACGGAGTCTCGCTCTGTTGCCCAGGCTGGAGTGCAGTGGCCGGATCTCAGCTCACTGCAAGCTCCGCCTCCCGGGTTTACGCCATTCTCCTGCCTCAGCCTCCCGAGTAGCTGGGACTACAGGCACCCGCCACCTCGCCCGGCTAGTTTTTTGTATTTTTTAGTAGAGACGGGGTTTCACCGTGTTAGCCAGGATGGTCTCGATCTCCTGACCTCGTGATCCGCCCGTCTCGGCCTCCCAAAGTGCTGGGATTACAGGCTTGAGCCACCGCGCCCGGCCTGTATTATCTGTTTTAAGAAAACTTTACAGTAAGATGTTTGTCCCTAGCATTTTTCATGCTTCAGAAATAGTATAGATTAGTGGCTTTCAAACTCTTTTTTGTATACAACTCATAGTAAGAAGGGCATTTTATTTGGCAATTCAGAGCACATATATGTGTTTGTGTGAGCAGCTGAAACAAAAGTTTTGTCAAACACTATCTTACATCATGGGATGCAGTCTGGCACTTTCCGTTATATTCTGTTTTTTGTTTTTTTTTTTTTCCTAGAGAAACTCTGGTCTGCTAATACTTTAAATGCATTTAATTACAATATAATGGTCCTGACCCACAGTTTTAGTAGTCCAAAGTGATAGACAATAAACTCTGAGCATTGGATAAAATACAGCACTCATCCGTGAACAAAAATAAACCACAACAATAAAAAACTTTTTTTTTTTTTTTTTTGAGACGGAGTCTCGCTCTGTCGCCCAGGCTGGGGTGCAGTGGCGCGATCTCAGCTCACTGCAAGCTCCGCCTCCCGGGTTTACACCATTCTCCTGCCTCAGCCTCCTGAGTAGCTGGGACTACAGGTGCCGCCACCTCGCCTGGCTAGTTTTTTGTATTTTTTAGTAGAGACAGGGTTTCACCGTGTTAGCCATGATGGTCTCGATCTTCTGACCTCGTGATCCGCCCATCTCGGCCTCCCAAAGTGCTGGGATCACAGGCTTGAGCCACCGCGCCTGGCCAATAAAAAACTTTTAAGCTGATTAAAAACTATTGTCAAACATCATGATTAATGGAGGTTTCAGAAGATTTCTGTTGAAAAAATAAGGATGCCCACTATCACTTTTTGTTTGGCTATACTTACAAGTATTAATCATTACAGTAAGGCAAGGGGAAAATGTGATTATAAAAGATGGAAAGGAAGCACCACAAACAAAACCTATTTCTTTATTTCTATATGATAGGATTGCCTCCATAAAAATACTGAAGGAAATCTTCAGATCAGTCATTACAAATAATTAAGCAAGGTTGCCAGAAAGAAGAGGAACACACTAAAATTGCGGTTGGTTTTTTTGTTTTGTTTTGTTTTTGTTTTTGTTTTTGTTTTGAGATGGAGTCTCACTCTGTCACCCAGGCTGGAGTGCAGTGGCGCGACCTTGGCTCACTGCCATCTCCGCCTCCCGGGTTCAAACGATTCTCCTGTCTCAGCTTCCCAAGTAGTTGGGATTACAGGCGTGAGCCACTGTGCCCGTTCATGTTCTTGTATCAATAGTCAATTACAGGAAAATGCTGGGGTAAAAATTATTTCATTCTCAATATTTAACAAAGCTATAAAATACTCAGAAATATGCCCCAAATTTCTCTAAATTCAATGCAGTGCCAGTTGAAAGTCCTGTAAGTTTTTTTGAGGGTTTTTATAATCTCATTATAAAATTAATAGGAGAGTAAAAGGCCAAGAATAGCTAAGATAATTTTGAAGAACAAGGAAAACTACTTCTACCAGGTACCAAGACTTATTATAAAGTTCTAGTTGTTACAGTATTAGAATTGATGCAGGGGTGCATGAAGATACCAGTAGAACAGATTATAGACCCTGGAAACATATCCACAAACATGGAAACTTGATGTAAGGAAGAGGTACATTACAAATGAATGAAAAAAATATAGTTCTTTCTTAGGACTTTATGTAGACTTTCCATAGACTACAGGCACGTGCCACTGAGTCTGGTTCGCTGCAACTTTTAAAAGAAAATATATGAGAATTTTTTTGATCTTCAGGTGGAAGAAAAATTCTTAAACACACAAAAAAAAAACCCCATAAAGATAGACATAAACCATAGGTTTAGAGATAAACTTGACCTCATTGAAATTTAAAATTCTTGTTCAAAAGAGACACAAAAAGCTAGATGTGGTGGTATGCACCTGTAATCCCAGCTTCTCAGCAAGCTGAGGCAGGAGGATGGTTTGCACCCAGGAGTTCAAGACCAGTCTAGGCAACATAGACCCTGTCTTTTTTTCTTTTTTTTTTTGAGACAGAGCCTCACCCTGTTGCCCAGGCTGGAGTGCAGTGGTGCAATCTTGGCACTCTGTAACCTCCTCCTCCTGGGTTCTAATGATCCTCCTATCCCAGCCTCACAAGTAGCTGAGACTGCACGCACATGCTACAGAACTCAGCTAATTATTTAATCTTTTTTTTTTTTTTTTTTTTTTTTGAGACGGAGTCTTGCTCTGTCGCCCAGGCTGGAGTGCTGTGGCCGGATCTCAGCTCACTGCAAGCTCCGCCTCCCAGGTTTATGCCATTCTCCTGCCTCAGCCTCCCCAGTAGCCGGGACTACAAGCGCCCGCCACCTCGCCCGGCTAGTTTTTTGTATTTTTTAGTAGAGACGGGGTTTCACCGTGTTAGCCAGGATGGTCTCGATCTGCTGACCTCGTGATCCGCCCGTCTCGGCCTCCCAAAGTGCTGGGATTACAGGCTTGAGCCACCGTGTATTTAATCTTTTGTAGAGATGGGGTCTCCCTATGTTGCCCAAGCTGATCTCAAATTTCTAGGCTCAAGTGATCCTCCTGCCTCAGCCTCCCAAAGTGCTAGGATTACAGGCATGAACCATCTTGCCCATCCTCTTCACTTCTCTACCCAGTTTCCTTCCATGTCAGGTTGATGTCAATATTAAATGAGATTGTGCTTGTGAAGCCCATAATAATGTTAAATAAATCATGTTAATAGTATAATACCTGATTGGTAGCTGTGAAAGGACAGTAGGATTCTGAAAAGGTCCTTGCCTTGATTCCATATAGATTTTAGGATTGTTTTTTTCTATTTCTGTGAAGAATGTCATTGGTATTTTGATGGGGGTTGCATTGAATCTGTAGATATTTGGATAGTATGGAATTTTAACAATATTAGTTCTTCCAGCCCATGAATACAGGATATCTTTCCTTTTTGTGTGTGCCCTCTTTAATTTCTCTCATTAGTATTTTATAGTTTTCATTGTAGAGATCTTTTACTTTTTTTTTGTTTTTCTGAGACGGAGTCCCACTCTTTTGCCCAGGCTGGAGTGCAGTGGCGCCATCTCAGCTCACTGCAGCCTCCACCTCCTGGGTTCAAGTAATTCTGCCTCAGCCTCCCAAGTAACTGGGATTATAGGCTTGCACCACCATGCCCAGCTGATTTTTGTATTTTTAGTAGAGACGAGGTTTCGCATGTTGGCCAGGCTGGTCTCAAACTCCTGAGCTCAAGTGATCCGCCCAACTTGGCCTCCCAAAGTTCTGGGATTACAGGTGTGAGCCACTGCGTCCAGGCTGAGATCTTTTACTTTTTTGGTTCAATTTGTTCTTAGAGGGTGTGTGTGTGTGTGTGCTTTGTGTTTTTTTGTGTGTGTGTTTTTTGTTTTTGTTTTTTGTAGCTATTATAAATGGGATTGCTTTCTTGATTTGTGGGGTTATTTTTCTTTTTTTCTCTCCAGATTGTTCAATGTTGGCATATAGAAATGCCACTGATTTTGGTATGCTGACTTTTGTATCCTGCAACTTTACTGAATTCATTTATCAGTTCTAACAGGTGTTTTTGGTAGAGTCTTTAGGTTTTTCTTTTTTTTTTTTTTGAGACGGAGTCTCGCTCTGTCGCCCAGGCTGGAGTGCAGTGGCGTGATCTCGGCTCACTGCAAGCTCCGCCTCCCGGGTTCACGCCATTCTCCTGCCTCAGCCTCCCGAGTAGCTGGGACTACAGGCGCCCGCCACCTCGCCCGGCTAATTTTTTGTATTTTTAGTAGAGACGGGGTTTCACCGTGGTCTCGATCTCCTGACCTTGTGATCCGCCCGCCTCGGCCCTGGGATTACAGGCGTGAGCCACCGCGCCCGGCGGTTTTTCTAAATATAAGATTATGTTGTCTATAAACAATGGCAGTTTGACTTCTTTCTTTACATTTCGGATGCTCTTTATGTCTTGTCTAATGGCTCTGGCTAGGACTTCCAGTACTATGCTGTATAAAGTGGTAAAAGTGGGGATGCTTGTCTTCTTCAGATCTTAGAGCAAAAGCTTTCAATTTTTTGCTGTTCCATATGATGTTAGCTCTGAGTTTGTCATATATGGCCTTTATTGTTTTGACATATGTTCCTTCTGTACCCAGTGTGTTGAGAATGTTTATCGTGAAGGGATGTTGAATTTTGTCAAATGCCTTTTTCAGCTTATGGTGTTTGTCCTTGATTTTGTTACTGTGATGTATCATGTTTTTGTTTTGTTTTGTTTTGATACAGTCTCACTCTGTTGCCCAGGCTGGAGGGCAGTGGTACAATCTCGGCTTACTGCAACCTCTACCTCCCGGGTTCGAGTGATTCTCTTGCTTCAGCCTCCCCAGTAGCTGGGATTACAGGCACATGCCTGGCTAATTTTTTTATTTTTAGTAGAGACTGAGTTTTGCCACGTTGGCCAGGCTGGTCTGGAACTCCTGATCTCAAGTGATCCACCCGCCTTGGCCTCCCAAAGTGCTGGGATTACAGGCATGAGCCATTACACCTGGCCCTGTGATGTATCATGTTTATTGATTTGTATATATTTGTATATATTTTGTGTTTGTTTGTTTGTTTGTTTGAGATGGAGTCTCACTCTTTCGCCTAGGCTAGAGTACAGTGGTGCCATCTCGGCTCACTGCAAACCTCCACCTTCTGTGTTCAAGCGATTCTGCTGCCTCAGCCTTTCAAGAAGCTGGGATTGCAGCACCCACCACCACGTCTGGTTAATTTTTGTATTTTTAGTAGAGACAGGGTTTTACTATGTTGGCCAGGCTGATCTCAAACTTCCGACCTTAGGTGATCCACCTGCCTTGGCCTCCCAAAGTGCTGGGATTATAGACATGAGCCACTGTGCCCAGCCTGATTTGTATATGTTGAACCATCTTTGCATCCCTGAGATGAATCCTGCTTGATCATGTTGAATGATACATATATATATTTATATTTTTCTTTTCTTTTTTTTTTTTTTTGAGGTAGAGTCTCGCTCTGTCACCCAGGCTGGAGTGCAGTGGCGCAATCTCGGCTTACCGCAACCTCCACCTCCCAGGTTCAAGAAGTTCTGCCTCAGCCTGCCAAGTAGCTAGGATTACATGCCTGCCACCATGCCTGGCTAATATATGAATGATATTTTTACTATGTTATTGAATTCAGTTAGTGTCCATTTTGGCTTTTTCTCTTCATTATTCAAATATGCATTTAGTTTCATAGTTCCTGATAAATTGGAAGCCATTTTTCTGCCCTATTTTGTTTTTTTGTTTGCCTCTTCATGGAATTAAAGTAGGAACAGTTGAATATTTACAAGTAGGTTTAGAATAGGAAAAGGAAAAACTTAGTTCTGGTTATGCCTTACTGATCTGTTTCTCCAAACATAACTCTGCCGACACTGTGGGAGCAACTGGGTTTAGTCAGCTGGGAGGGAAATAAAAGAAGGAGGTCAAAGAGTGGGTGGGAGCATTGAAACAGGTACTCCTTCATGTATAGGTAGAATGAAAGGCAAAGTAGAAGACAAGAATACAGAGGGTGGGGCTGTGTTTTAGGTGTGGGTGACTTTTTTTTTTTTTTTTGAGACCGAGTCTTACTCTTGTTGCCCACACTGGAGTGACATGGCATGATCTTGGCTCACTGCAACCTCCACCTCCTAGGTTTAAGTGGTTATCGTATCTCAGCCACCCAAGTTGCTGGGATTATAGGCGCATACCACAATGCCCAGCTAATTTTTTTTTTTTTTTAAGTAGAGACAGGGGTTTCACCATGTTGGCCAGGCTGGTCTCGAACTCCTGACCTCAGGTGATCTGCCCACGTTGGGCTCCCAAAGTGCTAGGATTATGGTGTGAACCACTGCGCCCAGCTAGTGAAAAGAAAGAAAATTTCTTTTCTTTTTTCTTTTCTTTTCTTTCTTTCAGACAGGGTTTCCTTCTGTCATTCAGGCTGGAGTGCAGTCGCATAATCTCGGCTCACTGCAGCCTTCATTTCCTGCGTTCAAACGATTCTCCTGCCTCAGCCTCTGGAGTAGCTGGGATTGCAGGCATGTGCCATCACACCTGGCTAGTTTTTGTATTTTTATTAGAGTCAGGGTTTCACCATGTTGCCCAGGCTAGTCTCAAACTCCTGAGCTCAAGTGATCTCTGACTCCGCTGCTATTTACTCTGGTATGCTTATTGCAAGTTCATAGGATTGTAAGTATAAATGAGCCCGAATTTTGTCTGTCTCAGTTGAAAAGTAATTTTTTTAGTTCCCCTACATGTAAAGTGCATTTGAAAATGCAAAGAAGTGTAACCAGTGTCATTGCACTCAAGGTGCTGAAAGTTTCGTTGGGGAAGCAAGGCAAACCCAGGATTTCATTGAGTGTAATTTTAGCTTCGATTTTCCAGGATCATCATCTCTCCTTTTTCTTCCTCCTTTTTCTTACTAATTTTTATTGAGTGCTGTGCTAAGTACTTTACATGGATTATTTAATTTCTAATAATTCTCACAGTAACCCCAGTAGGTAGATGCTCTTATTTCCATCTTATATACGTATAGATTAAGACTTAAGATAATTAAATTGCCTAGGGTCCCTCAGCTTTTAAGTGCTAGAGTCAGGATCTGAGTCCAGATTTGGAGCTTTTAAACACTATTCTATTTTGCCTGTTTTAGTGTTGCCCAGAATTTAATTCTCCAGGATCTTAGTGGAGATGCAGTTTCACTTCTGCTGAAGTATAGGTAAGATTTCCTGGCCGGGCGCGGTGGCTCACGCCTGTAATCCCTGCACTTTGGGAGGCTGAGGCGGGCGGATCACGAGGTCAGGAGATCGAGACCATCCTGGCTAACACGGTGAAACCCCGTCTCTACTAAAATACAAAAAATTAGCCGGGCGCGGTGGCAGGCGCCTGTAGTCCCAGCTACTCGGGAGGCTGAGGCAGGAGAATGGCGCGAACCCGGGAGGCGGAGCTTGCAGTGAGCCGAGATGGTGCCACTGCACTCCAGCCTGGGCGACAAAGTGAAGACTCCGCCTCAAAAAAAAAAAAAAAAAAAAAAAAAAAAAAAAAGATTTCCTTAAGCAGAAGGAAGAGCCATTCAAGGGGAAAAAGAAAAGGAATTATTATTTATTGTATTTGGCTAATGTTTTAGTCTTGCAGGGAGTACAGAGAGGAGAGAGATAGGGCGGTAGTGAAACTCTCTGTATAGGTTATGGATTTCAATTATTAAGTCAGTCTGAACTCAAAGCCTGTGTTCTTCATGATAATAATTAGGTTGACCCCCAAAACCATGACATGAAGAAAAGACCAAGGAGTGAGCCTGGTTTCTTTTGGAGAACATGAGTTAGGATAGTTTGAGTATAACAAAGGATGCCTTTGCATAGAAAAATAGGAAGGAATAGAATAAAAAAATAGAACCAAATAAAATTGTGGAATATGAGCCAGAGGGTAGTTCAGTGACTCCTGATCCTGTGGTAAAGATAATAACACACCAAATCAGACTCTAATACAAGTTCAATTACTTTTTTCTCTCTTCCCTCCCACCCTTATTTCCTCTTTCCCTTCACCATTTTTTTTCATGAAGAATTTAAAACATACACAAAAGTACACAAAATACTATAATGCCCTATGTGTGCATTACATTTCCATTCACCCTTTTGTATTATTTTGAAGAGATACTAGATATCATTTTGCTCATAAATATTTCAGTATATATTCTAAGACATAACAGTTCATTTTTAAAAACATAAAAATACCATTATTGTTACCATTAATATCAAATATCCAGTTAGTGTTCAAATTTCTAGTGTTCTTATAAAAATCATAATTTTTAAAGTTTATTTGAATCAGAGTCCAAATAAGGCTCAAGTATTAGTGATTGTTTGATATGTCCTTTATTATTATTATTATTATTATTTTAATTTTTGTAGAGAGAGGATCTCACTATGTTGTCCAGACTGGTCTTGAAATCCTAGCTCCAAGCAATTCTCCCACCTTGACCACCCAAAGTGCTAGGACCCCAAAGTGAGCCACCCAAAGTGAGCCACCACACCAGTCTGATATGTCTTTTAAGTCTCTTTTTAGCTTATGAGTTCATCCTTCATCTCTTCCTCTGCTCCTTCCCCTCACTCCCCTCTTGGAATTTATTTATTGAATAATCAGGTTGTTTGTTTTATCGAACTTCTCATAGCCTAGATTTTTTTTTTTTTTTTACTGCACCCCTAACAATGTAGTTTAACAAGTTTCCTCTGTCTTCTGTATTTCTACAAATTGGCAGTTGGATATAGAGACTTGATCAAATTTATCTTTGACTTTTTGACAAGGCACCTTCATAGGTGGTGATGTATTTTTCCATTGGGCATACGATGTCTGGTCATTTATTTGTGATGTTGCAAACATTGATTCTCAGTGCATCACCTCCCTAATTTTGATTTTTCTAATGCTAATTCTATTATTCCATCTGTTTTGGTTAACTTGAGTACTACTGTAAAATCTCTTTTTCTACTATTTGGCTAGTCAGTGGTACAGTTACTATAGGAAAGGCAGGATAAATGCTTTTATTCCATTCCGTTTATTGACCAGTTTTCAAAATAATGAATTAGTTCGTCAGCATCCTTCAAGGTGACTAATTTGTTTTTTTGAGTGTATCACATAAACTCATGGATATAAAACATTTCATATATTTTAGTCCATGTAATCATTTATTGTTCCCTAAGCTTTTCCATGGATTTTGTTACTATCTTTTTTACCCTCACTGGGATATGTGTCTACAGAAAACTAGAAATTTACTGAAAACAAGACCTGGACCAATCAAGTGTAGGAGTGTTTTCTGATGGCATTTAAGAGGTTTTTGCTTAAAATCCCCTCTTATAACTCATATCTTGTGCTTGCATATACCTAGCTGCAGAGGAATTGTCATTTTAAATTTTGTGAGAAAATTCACATATATTAAAAGGCTTTAGTCTCTCACTTCCAGGATTTTTAGAAGATTGCTATAGCAAGAAGAAAGGACTTTAAAAAAAGTTTATAATAATTCCAAGTAACTAGCTATATGTATGTTAGCCTAACTTTCAGGATCTTGGGTTTTCAGAGAATGTATACAATTAAAATGGCTTATAACTATAAAGTTGACCTCTCCCTGAGAACATACTATTGGAGCAACCTCTGGTTTCTAAGACATTTCTAAAACTTAAAACTCATTCCTTCTCAGAATAAGAAATATATTGCTGACTTCAGAATTTTCCAGGAAAATAAATTTTATTCCCTCAAAAATCAGCATTCATATACATTAGTACTGAGTTTGTAAGCTTTATTTATTCTAAACAGAATTTAAAATAGTTGTTAAAATGAAAATATAAAGTAGCACTTACTGGATTTTACAATTTACCAACCCCTCTTCACATCCATTATTACATTTCTTAGGCTTCACAAAACCCCATGTTAATACTGTGTAATTATTGTCTGATAGATGCTATGCTGAGCCTTAACATGGATTATTTATTTATTTATTTATGTGATGAAGTCTTGCTCTGTTGCCCAGACTGGAGTGCAATGGCTTGATTTCGGCTCACTGCAGCCTCCACCTCTCAGGTTGAAGCGATTCTCCTGATTGGCCTCCCCAAGTAGCTGGGACTACAGGTGACTGCCACCATGCCTGGCTAAGTTTTGTTTTTTTAGTAGAGACGGGGTTTCGCCATATTGGCCAAGCTGGTCTCAAACTCCTGACCTCCAATAATCCGCCTGCCTCAGCCTCCTGAAGTGTTGGGATTACAGGCGTCAGCCACCGAGCCCGGCAGATTATTTATATTTTATTTCTCACAGCAATCCTGTGAGGTTGGTTCTCTTATTATTCCCATTTATGAATAAGTAAAACTGAGGTGTAAGAGAGGTTAAGAAACCTGCCTGTGTCTCACAGCTAGGAAATGAAGGAGAGTCAGGGATTGAGCCCTTCCTTGCTCTTGCCAACTGGACAAATATCCATATTATCCCTATTTTACAGATGAAATAAATGACCCCTTGGAGATATTTGGAGACTTTTCCAGGGTTTCTAATTAGCACATGATGGAGTCAGGACAAGAATCCCTGAATTCCTAAATGCCAAGGCAGTGTTCTCTCCTAGCAGGCCTAGAGTGGAAGGGTCCCAGTAGGTGAGCAACCCTGATCCTCCATAATTAGGACAGTATGTGTCTAGAGACTAAACTGGTATTTATTATCCCAGTCTTATTCACGTTGTTCTCCATACATGGATTCTTAGTTGTTGGGGGGCAGTCATCTGGACCATGTACTCAGCTTCTAGCCACAATCTATTTTTTTCCTTGGTGAGTACATCTTTTTATTTAATGATCCACTCAGAAGCCAAGTGTCCTTCCTACAATTCAAATTGTAACAGCAGTAGCTACTGTTTGTTGTTTATTTTCTGTTGTTTATTCATTAAGTATTATGTTAAATACTTCAGTATTTTTACAGATGTATGATGTATGATGTAGTTGTCATACAAAGAGGTAGGTACACAGACATTTGCCAGATCATTCCCTGTCACACTGCTTAAAGAAAGAATGTTACAAATGCACTTTGAGCATCCGGTGTACACTTCAATTGCATTTTCCTCCCTGCTCCTGAGAGATAACCACTATATTCTTTAATGATTATCATTTCCGCATTTATAGTTTTATATGTTTTTATGTTTCATAGAAATAGTACTTTATTGTATGTAATCTCTGCTGCTTGTATTTTTTATTCAACATTTTGTTTTGTAAGAGTTGTCCATATTGATGAGTATTCCTCTGATAATTTTTGTATTTTATTGCTCTTTGAAAAATTCGGCCGGGCGCGGTGGCTCAAGCCTGTAATCCCAGCACTTTGGGAGGCCGAGACGGGCGGATCACGAGGTCAGGAGATCGAGACCATCCTGGCTAACACGGTGAAACCCCGTCTCTACTAAAAAATACAAAAAAAACTAGCCGGGCGAGGTGGCGGGTGCCTGTAGTCCCAGCTACTCGGGAGGCTGAGGCAGGAGAATGGCGTAAACCCAGGAGGCGGAGCTTGCAGTGAGCTGAGATCTGGCCACTGCACCCCAGCCTGGGCGACAAAGCGAGACTCTGTCTCAACAACAACAACAAAAAAAAAAAAAAAAAGAAAAATTCACTGAATGAATGTACCACTATTTATCCATTTTCCTGTTAATGAAACAGTGTTACTATGGAATTCTTGTACATGTCTCCTTGTACACAGACTCCTCTGGATACATATATCCAGGAGTGGAATTACTATGTAGTAGGATATGAACATCTTCAAATTGACTAGAATGTTTCCTGTAGCGGTTGATCCAAGATGCACTCCCTCAGGCAGTGTCTGAGTTCTCATTCTCTGCATACTAAACAACAGTTGATGTCATAAGACTTTAACATTTTTGTTAAGTAATAGTCTTACGCTTTTTTTACATGTATTTTTCTTACTATGTACTGTAAGCCCACTAATGTCAGTTTAGGAGATTGAGCCACAGAGAAGTAAAGTAACTTGTTCAAGGCTATGCAGTGAGAAGATATCTGGCCCCAGGAGAATCAATTGAACCTTGGAGGTGGAGGTTGCAGTGAGCCTAGATGGCAGTGTAAAGCACTAAGGAGCTTAAGCAAAACTCCCTCTGGAACTGTGGCTTTTAGAATCTTCATTTAGTAGAAAAGAAAGGCATCATCAATACTCAAATTTCACCTTGATATGAGAGAACTTCAAACATTCTCCAGCGAAAGGCCTTTTTTTTTTTTTTCCCTAAGGAGTTAGCACTATGGGTATGCATCTAAGAGCATCTGGACCCCTCAGGTAGAGTGAGAGAATGTCTCAGGACCTCTTTGGGCAGTAAAGCAGAACTAGGTCTTATTTATTTGTTTGTTTGTTTATTTATTTATATTATTTATTTATTTATCTATCAGTCAATCAGATGGAGTCTGACTCTGTCACCCAGGCTGGAGTACAGTGGTGTGATCTTGGCTCACTGCAGTCTCTGCCTCCTGGTTTCAGGTGATTCTCATGCCTCAGCCTCCTGAGTAGCTGGGATGATAGGCATGCCACCATATTTGCCAGGCTGGTCTTGAACTCCTGGCCTCAAGTGATGGGCCTGCCTTGGCCTCCCAAAGCGCTAGGATTACAGGCATGATTCATTGTGCCCAGCTTCAGCTCGTCTTCAGTGAGAAATTGAGAGGACTAATTAAGAACCTGGAACCAACTTGGGCAACATAGACCCTGGTTCTACCAAAAAAATAAAAAAAAAAACTGGACGTGATGGCACATGCTTGTGGTCCCAGCTACTTTGGAGGCTGAGGTAGAAGGATCTTGAGCCTAGGAGGTCGAAGCTGTAGTGAGCTGTGATTATACCACTGCAGTCTAGCCTGGGCAACAGAGTAAGACCCTATCTTTTTTTTTTTTTTTTTTTTTGAGACGTAGTCTTGCTCTGTGCCCCAGGCTGGAGTGCAGTGGCGCAATCTCGGCTCACTGCAAGCTCTGCCCCCCTGGGTTCATGCCATTCTCCTGCCTCAGCCTCCCGAGTAGCTGGGACTACAGGCGCCCGCCACCTTGCCCGGCTAATTTTCTTGTATTTTTAGTAGAGACGGGGTTTCACCGTGTTAGCCAGGATGGTCTTGATCTCCTGACCTCGTGATCCGCCCGTCTCGGCCTCCCAAAGTGCTGTCTTAAAAACAAGAACAACCTGGAAACTTGGGTGATAAGCTACGTCTAGGGAGTATGAAAGTATGTGATTACTTTGTGACTAGGAAAAGGTTAATGAGTTAAGATTAAGGTTACTTGCTAGGCTGTGTCTTGCACATTTTCTCTTCACTGGATCTGTTAAGCATTCTGGGACATGAATCTTTCTTTACTCAGTGCTGTGCAGCGCTACTGAGCTGAAGACTGAGTTTGAGAGCGCCATCTGGTGGCTTTCTGTAGACATCCAATATCATGAAAGGGACTTTCCCAGTGCCCCTGTATCAGATATTATAACAACACAAGAAAAAAAAAATTAAACCACATCAAGAACATACTCTCCCATAGTTTTATCTCTCCAGAAGAAAGACAGGATCTCACTTAGTAGTGTAAGTAGAACCAATAATAAAAGTTATTGTGCCAGGATCTTAGGATATTTCTGGTCAAGATGCCATTTTGGAGAGACACTGATCATTGGAATTTCATCTTCCAGTCCCTAATTTGCAAGGTATTATTTAGAGAATTTGACTATTTGTTTTTGACTTACATATTTTACCCTACTTGAATTAGTTATTAAGATTTCATGAGAGCTGTTAGTGGTTCACTACATACATCGCTGGAGAGTTATAAAAATAGCATTGTATCCTTTTTTTAACCAGTCTAGATCACATCTATGAGAATTCACATCACAAATTTAATGCTTTGGCCCAAAATAGTGAATTTCTTTCCACAAGTAACTTGGCAAGTTCCAAAAAAATCCCTCAGTGACTCTGTTCAATTAATTATGGAGTACATAGAGAATTGAAAATTAAAATAAGCATGAATGGAGGCCATGTGGATCTTACTTTGTCTTTTAAGCGCTCATAATACCTGCTATCTCATAGGGATTTTAAGAAGTGGAAATATAGATACAGATACAGACCTATTTTATTGAGACAGTCTCACTCTGTTGCCCAGGAGTGCAGTGGTGCGATCTTGGCTCACTGCAACCTCCGCCTCCCAGGTTCAAGTGATTCTCATCCCTCAGCCTCGCGAGTAGCTGAGACTACAGGTGCCCACCACCATGCCTGGCTGATTTTTTAATTTTTAATAGGGGGTTTCACCATGTTGGCCAGGCTGGTCTTGAACTCCTGACCTCAGGTGATGCACCCATCTTGGCCTTTTTTTTTTTTTTTTTTTTTTTTTTTTTTTGAGATGGAGTTTCCCTCTTGTTGCCCAGGCTGGAGTGCAATGGTGCGATCCCAGCTCCGTGCGATCTCAGCTCACTGCAGCTTCTGCCTCCCAGGTTCAAGTGATTATCCCTGCCTCAACCTCCCAAGTAGCTGGGATTACAGGCATGCACCACCACACCTGGCTAATTCTGTATTTTTATTAGAGACGGGGTTTCTCCATGTTGGTCAGGCTGGTCTTGAACTCCCGACCTCAGGCGATCCACCCGCCTCAGCCTCCCAAAGTGCTTGGATTATAGGCGTGAGCCACCACACCTGGCCAAATGTGTAATTTTTTTTTTTTTTGAGACGGAGTCTGGCTCTGTCGCCCAGGCTGGAGTGCAGTGGCCGAATCTCAGCTCACTGCAAGCTCCGCCTCCCGGGTTTACGCCATTCTCCTGCCTCAGCCTCCCGAGTCGCTGGGACTACTGGCACCTGCCACCTCGCCCGGCTAGTTTTTTGTATTTTTTAGTAGAGACGGGGTTTCACCGTGTTAGCCAGGATGGTCTTGATCTCCTGACCTCGTGATCCACCCATCTCGGCCTCCCAAAGTGCTGGGATTACAGGCTTGAGCCACCAAGTCTGGCCAAAAGTATAATTTTTATAAGACACTTTTAGGCCGGGCTTGGTGGCTCAGGCCTGCAATCTCAGCACTTTGGGAGGCCGAGGCAGGCGGATCACCTGAGGTCGGGAGTTCAAGACCAGCCTGACCAACATGGAGAAACCCCGTCTCTACTAAAAATACAAAATTAGACAGGTGTTGTGGCCCATGCCTGTAATCCTTGCTACTAGAGAGGCTGAGGCAGGAGAATCACTTGAACCTGGGAGGTGGAGGTTGGGGTGAGCCGAGATCGCGCCATTGCACTCCAGCCTGGGCAACAAAGGCGAAATTCTGTCTCAAAAAAAAAAAAGGCTGGGCACAGTGGCTCACAACTGTAATCCCAACACTTTGGGAGGCCGAGACAGGCGGATCACGAGGTCAGGAGATCGAGATCATCCTGGCTAACACAGTGAAACCTGTCTCTGCTTTAGCCGGGTGTGGTGGCGGGTGCCTGTAGTCCCAGCTACTCAGGAGGCTGAGGCAGGAGAATGGCGAGAATCCAGGAGGCGGAGCTTGCAGTGAGCCATGATCGCGCCACTGCACTCCAGCCTGAGCCACAAAGCAAGACTTCCTCTCAAAAAAAAAAGACACTTTTAATTCCGTAGACTATAGTTTAAAACGTTGCTGGTTTGTACTGTTACCTGTTTATTCACATAACATTCAAATAAATTTGAGTTATTATGTGTATTAGAACTCTATTTTTAAAGTTCATCTTAAGGAATAGCAGTGATAATTACAAAACTTTAAAAGTCCATATATTTTGCTTTTTCTAAAAAATGCCTTGTTCTTCCCTTCCAGGTAACAAATATACTCTGGAGACTAGACCAAACCAAGAAGGCATTGATGTAAGACAAGAGCTACTGAAATTCCATTCTACTTACTATTCATCCAACTTAATGGCTGTTTGTGTTTTAGGTCGAGGTAAGAACCCTTACAATTTTTTATAGAGTTGGATAATGTAAGTTTTTCATGTTGGCTTTTTCACAGTATTAGAAGATGGATATAAGATAGAGGTGCTTATTTGCTCAGAGTCCTTTGAAAATGATCTACTTGTTAGAGAATAATTAGGTGGGGATTTTTATGTTTAAATCATTGTGTTCCCCAAAGAAGTTTAAGTGGAGATCTGAAAAAAATACAAATTACTACAGTAATAGGTGCTCTAAGCATATAAAAGCAAGGCAAGCCCAGCCTGAGCACCATAGTAAGATCCTGTCTCTACCAAAAAAAATTTTTTCTAAATTAGCGGGATGTGGTAGTCTGCACCTATAGTCCTAGCTGCTAGGGAGGCTGAAGGAGGAAGATCCCTTGAGCCCAGGAGTTAAAGGCTGCAGTGGGCTGTGATCACCACACCACTGCACTCCAGCCTGGGTGGCAGAGAGAGATCCCATGTTAAAAAAAAAACACACACACACAAAAAGGACAAAGATTGGCAGATTTGACCTTATAACAATTCAGAAAACTGGGGGAAAAAAAAACAAAAACAGATGATGGTAAACTTGGGAGACTGTTCAGAATGTAAACAACGGTTTGATTTTTAAAATGCAAATTAACTACTAACATTGTTTCCTGCTGTTTTTAAGTAATACCCACTGCAGATGGTGTTGCTTTTTTGTATTGGTAATGGTGGTATCAGTTGCTTTAGTCTTTCTGGAGGGCAGTTTAACAATATCAGTCTTAAAAGTAAATATGCATTTTTACTTTTAAAAATGCAATCTCAGGAAATAATCAGAGTTCAAATAGGAGATATAAAAAGATGTTTCTGTCAGTATAGTATATATTAGTAAAAATTTAGCAATCTAAATGTTAATAGGAAATTTTCTAAATACTGATTTTATAATTGTAAAATAGAATATCTTATAGAAAAATAGCATTTCTTATTCTGCTTTCCATCTTGCTTTTTCTTTATAGTATTTATTAATACTTCAGGTGTTAAATGTTTGTGTGTTTTTGTTGTCCACCCTACCAAAATGTAAATTACTTGAGAGTAGAAACTGTTTTGTTCACTGCTTTATCCTTAGTACCTGGGCTTGTGCTTCGTGCTTGGCACATCATAGGTAAATGTATATTGAACGAATAAACAGTTTTATGACAGCATTTTAATATCATGGGAAGATATTCTTAATATATTCTCATATATATGAATATATATTCTTATATATGCATATATAAATATAAAACATTTTTAATTAATACATGTATATTATATATAAGAATATATTGTATATTTTTTAATGTTCTTAATATATTAAAGAGAAAACAAAAGCTGTTTACAAAAACATGTGCTATATGGTCCCATTTGGGGATTTATTAAAAATTCTAAGACATATCCCTCCCCCCAAATTTTTTAAAACTCTAATAGGGGCCAGGCACAGTGGCCCACACCTGTATTTCCAGCACTTTGGAAGGCTGAGGCAGGTGGATCACTTGTGGTCAGGAGTTTGAGACCAGTCTGGCCAACATGGCGAAACCCCATCTCTACTAAAAATATAAAACTTAACCAGGCATGGTGGCAGGCACTCGTAATCCCAGTTACTTGGGAGGCTAAAGCAGGAGAATCGCTTGAACCTGGGAGGTGGAGGCTGCTGCAGTGAGCCAAGATTGTGCCACTGCACTCCAGCTTGGGCAACAGAGTGAGACTCTGTCTCAAAAAACAAACAACAACAAAACACTAAAAACTCTAATATACCATATATGGTGTAGGTAAAAGACAAAATGGAAAAGCATGTACTAGAAATTTGATAATGTTGTATAGTAGTTAAGAACTCACATTTCACAGTCCAACAACCTGGCTTTTCATTCCAAATATACCGCTTGCTTAGCTGTGTGGCTGTGAGCTAACAAACTTACTTCAGTTTTTCAAACTTCAGTTTTCACATTTGTGAAGTGGTGGGTGGTACCTTGTACCTGTTGTGAGGTTTAAATGAAATAATAAAAACTGTTTAGCATGGTGTATGGCACATAGCAAATGCTCCATAAATGGTAGTAGCCACTCTAGCATCTTTATAATCATGAAATTATGGTAACTTTTGTTACCATAATTTAGCTTTTGTTTCTAAGTTTTCTACTGTTGGCAAATGTGACTTTTATAGTTAGAAAGTAAACTATTTTTTTAAGTTGGTAGCAAGAACCAGGGTGTAAAATGGGTTCAGGGAGAGAGGACAATTAAAAAAAGCATACTCTGTAATGCTGTGTGCTTGCTTCAGGTAGGTGGGTTTAGAATGTTAAAATATCACTTGCTGTTTACAACCCAGTCCTGGGAATAGGTAGGTGCCTAAACTGGTTTTTTTTGCTTGTTTGTTTGTTTGTTTGTTTAAATCTATGTTGTATTTGAGATTAAACACATGATTTTAGTAAGCATTTAATGGGCAAGTGACAATGGCAATAGATGAATCAAACCTGAGCCCTGTCCTCAGAATGTTCTTGGTTTAGTGGAAATGACAGAATAAGTATCTAAAAAATAAAGTGTCTCAGTTCCCTGATCCATACACATCACTCTCCCATTGTGACTGACTTCCTGTGCTGAACCCGAGAGAGAGGTCTTTACAGTACAGAGGTGTGAGGAGGAAACGATCTCTTAGAGGATTCAAAAATAATCCACTCCTTCTTTTGGCTGGAGGAGAGAGGAGGAGTAACCATGTGGGAGGATCTCTGTCACAAGGGTACAAAGAAGTTTTTCTGTTCTTGCCTGGAGCTGTTTCTCTAGCTGTGGCAGCACTAACTGTCTGAACACTTGCCACATAGGTAATCATCAAGTGCAGACACTGAGGTTTCCAAACCTTGATGATATGAAGGTCAGTGGTCTCTATGGAGCCCACAGTTTAGTGGGATAGATAGACTGTGCTGTAGTGTTTAGCTCCCTTACCTGTAAAAAGTGACACTGTGAATTTATGCTTCTAGGGTAGAAATATGCAAGAAGAAAGATTCACCTGGTAGAACCTTGCTCAGGATGTTGCTGTCACCAGCACTGCAGGCCCACAAACCTTTATTGACTGCTCACCTTGTTTCAAGTCATATGTCCCATCTGCAAAAAGATGTCTCTGACATCTCTTGCTACAGTGTTCCCTCTGCATTCCTAAATTCACTTGTCATGTAACAAGCAGCCCTGGTCTGCCTTGTATTTGGCTCTGGACATTTTGGAGTCCATCATACATGTCAAAAAATTGAGGCAAAAGTAGGTGTATTTTATAAATAAAATGCAAATGCCTACACTTAAAGGCACAGTAGAGAATTTTACACCATATAAAGGCAGCTGTCAAATAGTCATTTAGTACTCCCGAGAATTCATGGAAAAGTTCCAAATGGGTCATAGAATATCAAGGCAAGATTCTTATTTGATTCAAATGCTTACTGATAGTAACAGGTTATGAATGTTTATACCATTTATAAATAACCTGTTTTTGAGGAGACATAATCAAGATGAGAGGTTATCTTGTTTATAAAAAGATAGGTTTTGGCCGGACACGGTGGCTCACATCTGTAATTCTAGCACCTCAGGAGGCTGAGGTTGCCAGATCACTTGAGCTCAGGAGTTTGAGACCAGCCTGGGCAACATGATGAAACCCTGTCTCTATTAAAAATACAAAAAACTAACAGGGCATGGTGGTGCACACCTGTAATCCCAGCTACTGGGGAGGCTGAGGCATGAGAATCACTTGAACCTGGGAGGCGGAGGTTGCAGTTAGCTGGCATCGTGCCACTGCACTCCAGCCTGTGCAACAGAGCAAGACCTTGCCTCAAAAAAAAAAAAAAGATAGGTTTTTAAAATACTCCTTTCTTTTTAGGATAATAGTAATTTGTACAAATGGAAAAAATTTAATTCCACACAGAAAGGTATAAAATAAAAAGCAAGCTGTTCTTTATTCCATCCTATGACTGCTGTGCCCTCTTCTCAAAGACCTAACTCATTTCTTGTTATACTTCCAAAAGTAGAATTTTGCTAATATCACATATATATACACACACATATATAACATGTGCATTTTGGAGTCCTTCATACATGTCAAAAAATTGAAGTAAAAATAGGCGTATTTTATAAATAATATGCAAATGCTCACATTTAAAGGCACAAAAGATAATTTTATACCATAGAAGGCAATTCTCTATCTATGTATAAGGTGAATGTTATACTCTGCTAGTAGTTCAGTATATATGCCTGTTGATAATCACAGTCATTTTTCCAAATGCAATTAATTATTGTTTCTAATATTTGTTTTAATTTTATTATACTTGTGAAATAATATTGTGGATAATATTTTAAATGTGAATAATTTTTTAAAATGGAGATAGGTGTGAGGTGTAATCATTTTCACATTTTCCTTTCAGCGGTACTGAGACTTTGCAGGAGATCCTAAGATTTTAAGCTCTCCCTGTTGTATGTTACGATTCGCTTAAGTTCTGTTTTCCTTGTCTGTTTTCTTGTAGAATCTTTAGATGACTTGACTAATCTGGTGGTAAAGTTATTTTCTGAAGTAGAGAACAAAAGTGTCCCACTGCCAGAATTTCCTGAACACCCTTTCCAAGAAGAACATCTTAAAGTAAGTGCATAAATTTTGGTATTTTGTGTTCTTAATTTGTGGACATAATATATACCTAGTTTACCGTAGACCAGGTGAAAATTTTTGGAGATTTCATTATTTATGTTTTTTTTTTTTTTTGAAACAGAGTTTTGCATTGTCACCCAGGCTGGAGTGCAGTGGTGCGATCATGGCTCACTGAAGCCTTAACCTCCCTGGCTCAGTTGATCCTCCCACCTCAGCCTTCTGAGTAGTTGGGACTACAAGCACACACTGCCACACCTGGCTAATTTTTGTATTTTTAATGGAGACAGGGTTTCACCGTGTTGCCTTGACTGATCTTGAACTCCTCATCTCAAGTGACCCACCTGTCTCAGCCTCCCAAAATGCTGGAATTACAGGCATGAGCCACTGCACCCAGCCCCTATGTAGTTTTTTTGTTTGTTTGTTTCTGTTTTTGTTTTTTTTTGACAAGGAGTTACGCTCTGTTGCCCAGGCTGGAGTGCAGCGGTACGATCTTGGCTCCCTGCAACCTCTGCTTCCCAGGTTCAAGCAATTCTTCTGCCTCAGCCCCCTGAGTAGCTGAAACTATAGGTGCATGCCACCGTGCCCAGCTAATTTTTGTATTTTTAATAGAGATGGGGTTTCACCATGTTGGCCAGGCTGAGGTCGAACTCCTGACCTCAGGTGATCTGTCTCCCTTGGCCTCCCAAAGTGCAGGGATTATAGGTGTGAGCCACCGCACCCAGCCCCCATGTGGTTTTAAATATTTGTCAGGATAATAAAATCAATCTCACATTTATTAGGATCATGAATCACCAAAAACTTATCAATATGTTCTGGTCTTTACATGCTAAAAGTAGTTTTGGTAGCTGTAGTCTTAATAACTGTTGAAGCTGTTACCCTGTACCTGAAGATAAGCATTCAAAATCATTAATATTTAGCTGCATGGTTCAGGGGGTCAAACATGGACTATGTACCGACTGTAATGAAATTCCACTAGGAGAGTGCTGAGTCATTTATTTGTGGTCAGTGTATCATTTTCTGTGGCAATTGATTTGCTCTTAAATTTGGTATTCTTCCATGAAAATCGTTCTTCATAGTTTAGAAATATTTTCTTCAGTAGGAGTTGTATATAGCTAATCTCTGTGATTTGTTTTCTCCAGCAACTTTACAAAATAGTTCCCATTAAAGATATTAGGAATCTCTATGTGACATTTCCCATACCTGACCTTCAGAAATACTACAAATCAAATCCTGGTCATTATCTTGGTCATCTCATTGGGCATGAAGGTCCTGGAAGTCTGTTATCAGAACTTAAATCAAAGGGTAAGTCTCCTGGGCAGCAGCTTCTGAGTGTCCACCACATCTTTTCACTCTGGCTCTCATTTTCTCCTGAATATTGTCCTGTGAATGAACATTCTTAGATGTGACCATTTTGGGTTAGTGAGTGAGATGGTGGTTGTTGGCATGCTGTTGTCTTTTTTTTTTTTTTTTTTCTTTTTTAGATAGAGATGGGGTTTCACCATTTTGCCCAGGCTAGTCTCAAACTCCTGGTCTCAAGCTTGGCCTCCCAAAGTGCTGGGATTACAGACATGAGCCACCGCGCCCAGCCAGTAGTCTACTCTTGACTGGGAATTGATGTGAGGAATCTTCAGGAAAGCCCCCACTTCTGCACCATCTGAAACTGCTTTTCTGAACTGATTTTTTTTCCTCCATCTTTTTTGCAAGAGGTTCATTCTCATGTCTTAGGAATATACAATATGAATTTTAAAAATTTTTCTTAGCTTCAAAGAAGCCACATATGCAATCAATCATGTTGATTTCCTTTGAATGTTGCAGGCTGGGTTAATACTCTTGTTGGTGGGCAGAAGGAAGGAGCCCGAGGTTTTATGTTTTTTATCATTAATGTGGACTTGACCGAGGAAGGATTATGTAAGTATTGATTCACCTTTTTACTTTTGAATGAAAATTTACTTTCTATGATGTTTTTTAACTTCTTCTTGCTGTGGATCTGTTTTATGTTGAAAGCTATAACACTTTAATTCATACAACTTATCCATTGTATTTTTCATATGTAACTTGGCCTTTGTTTCATGGATGATTCTTCCCCCCTTAACAACTGATCATTATGTTGCACTTGTTAAATGTGGACTTGGCTTTTTATTTGCTCGTTTACTGCCCCAACACCCTTTCTGTCACATATCCCTGAGCCCAGAGGGCCATGTGTGTGGGACACCTAAAACCAGTCTCAGGGAGGTGAGGACTGCATTTTCTAAGAGGGACCATCTTCCACTTACCTGACTTTACCTTAGGACTGAGCTCACTGCTTTGAAGGATTCAAGGACTGAATGGTTTTTAAGTGTGCCCCTTTTTTCCAGTACATGTTGAAGATATAATTTTGCACATGTTTCAATACATTCAGAAGTTACGTGCAGAAGGACCTCAAGAATGGGTTTTCCAAGAGTGCAAGGTACTTTTGTTTCACCAAAACTTTTCTTAAGGAATCTATTTTTCAAGAACAAATACATGTGAATTAATTTAAATTTAAGGCCCAGTTAAACTTTTAAAGTTTTTTTCCTAATTGAACTCTAAAATTTTGCAATGTATAATAGTATTAGTTAAGGCTTAGTTGTACTAGTCTGATTTGCTACTTGGGGCACAACTAAGGGGAAAGGCATCATGTAGCCCTTTTTAGGATGGAAAAGAGAAGAAATCAAATGCTTTTCCATCGCTCAGAAGAAAATCAGCAGTTTCTTGAGCTAGAATCTGTCAGGGATTATGTTACTCCCTGCCTAAAGCTGCATGAGCTCTGTCATTTTCAGATCTTTAAATCTGTAGCAAACTCTCAAAGAAGTAATGAATTGTTTATGTATGATTGTGTTATTAAAAGTGATTTTATTATTGTATGTATGGGAAAAGCCCGGCTTTTTTTTTTTTTTTTTTTTTTTTTTTTTTGCATAAAACAAATGGTGTTTGTCTTTCAAATTTTTAAAAGCCTTTTTAAAATGGGTTTTTAAAAAATATGCTTTAAAGCCTATCAAGATTCTCAAATGTATTTTAGAATGAGAAACATCCTTTTTAACTAGATAAAAGTTTAAAGATATAATTTCTGCTTCCAAAAATTATGACAATAACTCCTAATCTGAGTGCTGTTCTCTGAATGAGTCACCAAAATCATCTATGGTTGAATTGTTGGATCTCACAAGGTTCTTTCACACAGTTTTTCTAAATTATTTGACTACTAGTTTCAACAACTTGGGCTATAGAGCCATATCCTGTATTTGTTATTTTCATTGAAAATTGTTTACCTATTTTGTTTTTGGTTTTAAGCCTAGGTTGATGGATTAAATTTTATACACATTAAGAAATTTTTTAAATACCCTATACATTTCGAAATCAAGCATAGCCATTTTTTCAGAAAGTGTGATAAAGTATTTATGGAGTATTTATGGAGTAGCAAGCTTATAGTGCAAGCCAAACACTTAAAAAAAAAAATGTTTCTGAATAAGGGTGGACATATCTAATTGGATTAATTTTCTATTTTAGGACTTGAATGCTGTTGCTTTTAGGTTTAAAGACAAAGAGAGGCCACGGGGCTATACATCTAAGATTGCAGGAATATTGCATGTAAGTTTGTTATTTTACTGTATACATTGCTGTGTAGAGTATTTCAGCAATCTTGTATATATTATTTTCAGTAATAAGTGAATTATTGAAGCTGAGGTATAAAACTTTAAACTTTGTAGCAACAGGGCAAATGTTGATGTCAGGATATGTTTAAAATCTTAATTTTCATCCTGAAATTTATTTTCTGTAATATTTTTGTTAAATATGCATTTTGCTTATTGACTTTAAATATATTTCAGTTCTGCAGCATGTCAAGTGCTACTTACGTGAAAGCTATTGATTGTTTACTTTTTTTTAATTTCCATTGCTACCATCCTAGTCTGAGCTATCATGATTTCTTGCTTGGGCTACCATGATAGTCTTTTACCTGGGATCCCTATTTTCCTCTTGGTCCCCATTGTAGTTTATTTTTCCAGCCTCGTGATCTTCTGAAAACTAAAATCTGAATGTTTCACTCCTCTGTCTAAATTCCTTCAGTGGTTTCCCAACAGAGTTGGCATAAAATGCAAAATTTTCCTTGGCCTACAAAGTGATGTGGTCCCAGCCTATCTGGCCATCTTCTATACCACTGTCCAGCCCATCTCTCCCATTTGCATTCCACTCCAACTGTACTGGCTCTCTAATTTTCAGACATTAAGTTTATTCCTCCCCCATTGCTATTTTCTCTACATGAAACACTTTTCTATCTGATCTTTGCCTGGCTAGATTCTTATCATTTGAGTCTCCCCTCAGATTTCTTCTCCTCAGACCTTCTCTGACTTCCCAATCTAAAATAATGCCCCTCCCCCTTTTTTATTGTTTTCATAGCACCTCTCACTAAAATTACAATATTTGTTTATTGTCTGCCTCCCTCCCAATTACAATGTCTGTGCACTTCTTGGAGGACAAAGGATTTCATGTGTCTTACCTACTGTTTTATCCATAGTGTGTGGAACAGTGCCTGGCACAGAGTAGATGTTCATTAAATATTTATTGGATGAATGAATCAGTCAGTGTGGAAGCTGCTCTTACCAATATTGGAAGTTGCTCTTACCAAAAAGCATCTTCTGCGTTGTTTTTCTACACTGGTCAAAAATATAAGCCATTTTTTTCCCACAACAGTTTCCCAAATGTTTGTCTAGTATGTTTCATAGAAATTTAGGAAATTCTGTTCATAAAAATGTGTGTACTTTATATTAAAAAATGCTGTAGGTGTCAGCATTTTATTACCGAATTTTCTTCATTAAGAAGTACTCAATTTTTGACCAGAAATATTCATGGTTTTCCGTGAAAGAAATGTGATTTTGCTCTCTATAATGGAAGTATGTTTGGAGATTAACAGTATATTTGGCAGAATCATCAAACAATATGAAACTGCTTAACAATGTGGTAGGAAAGAGAAAACGATTTAGGGCCACAGAAAATTTTTCCAATGGAGTAAAATTTAATTGAAGGGAGAAAGGGTGTACAGTAATGAATTTAATGTGTTACATATCTGCTTTAATAAACTATGTAGTAGCTATGTGTATTTATTTATATTTTCCTTTTTAAAAGTATTATCCCCTAGAAGAAGTACTCACAGCGGAATATTTACTGGAAGAATTTAGACCTGACTTAATAGAGATGGTTCTCGATAAACTCAGACCAGAAAATGTCCGGTGAGTCACCATACAGATTTTACTATTATACACTAAAGTTTCAATAGTGATTAGAATCTGAAAAAATTTGAAATTTTGAATAAAATGCTTTTAAACATTTTATCAAGCATGATTATAAAAGTAGAGAATAGTATAATGAAGCAACACCAAGCTTCAACCACTGATACATGGCCAGTCTTTTTTATCCATCCCTCTTCAGTCATCCTCCTTCCACCCTAGATTATTTTGAGGCAGTATTTCCAAAAGATGAGGACATTTTAAAAAACAAATATAATTTTATTATCATAAATAAAATAGAATAATAACCTGTCTTAACCTGACTTTATTCTAACTCAAACTGCCAAAGTATCAGCCCACCTATCTGGCTCATATAAGCAAGTGAAGACACCCTCTTTTACTTAAGGCACAGTAAAGATTACAATCTCAGAATCCTCCTGATTGACCAGTGGTTAACCACGAAATCAAAAGTCCAAACTCTTATAGCAGCAGAGATATTCTTGCTAGAGGAAAGTAGTCCCTAAAGTGCCTGTGAGCCACCACATGATATTCCTCCCTTAAAACTGAATTTCATATATGTTTTCTAAAGTCAAATGATGGAATATAATTGAATGATACGTTTTACATTTTTAATTTTTCTCCTCTGTTGGGGAAGTATTTTTGAAATTCTACTGGCAATTTGGTGATTAAGTAAATAAGTTTTGGCCGGGCGCGGTGGCTCACGCCTGTAACCCCAGCACTTTGGGAGGCCGAGGTGGGCGGATCACGAGGTCAGGAGATCCAGACCATCCTGTCTGACATGGTGAAACCCCGACTCTACTAAAAACACAAAAACAAAATAAGCCAGGAGTGGTGGCGGCGCCTGTGGTCCCAGCTACTGAGGCTGAGGCAGGAGAATGGCGTGAACCCGGGAGGCGGAGCTTGCAGTGAGCCGAGATCGCGCCACTCACTCCAGCCTGGGAGACAGGGCGAGACTCCGTATCCAAAAAAAAAAAAAAAAGTAAATAAGTTTTTTGGAACAGTTGTTTTATGAATAAGATCAACAATGTGATAGAACTTTTTGAAGAAAAAATCTTTTGGGGCTTGGCATGGTGGCTCCCACCTGTAATCCCAGCACTTTGGGTGGCCAGGGTGGGCGGATCACCTGAGGTGGGAGTTCGAGACCAGCCTGACCAACATGGAGAAATTCCGTCTCTACTAAAAATACAAAATTCCCCAGGTGTGGTGGCATGCGTCTGTAATCCCAGCTACTCAGGAGGCTGTGGCAGGAGAACCGCTTGAACCTGGGAAGTGGAGGTTGCTGTGAGCCAATATCATGCCATTGCACTCCAGCCTAGGAGACAAGAGGGAAACTCCATCTCAAAAAAAAAAAAAATCCTTTTGACAGAACTGTACTGTCAGAGTCTTTTCCTAGTTACCATTGTTTTAACTTTTCCAGACATATTATCAAAGATTCATTAGCTATAATTGCATATATATGACTTGCACCATACTGTTTAGGTTGAGAACAATAATTAATGTCCTCTAATGTTCAGGTGGGCTTGGCCTATCTATTGTGACTCCTAGGTGGTTGGTGGAGTCGGGGGATTTTCTTCTAGGAAATACTATTAGCCAGATTTTACCTGACCTCATGCTAGGATTCAGCTAAATATTCTATTTTTTTGGGAAGCCAAGGCAGGAGGATCACTTAAGCCTAGGAGTTTAAGACCAGCCTGAGTAGCATAGTAAGACCCCATCTCTATTTTAAAAAGTTTTAGTGATTTTTTATATTATGATACAGTGTTTGGGTGAGTACAAATAATTAGCTTCAAGAACAATTTTTTATAGAGATAGGGTCTCACTGTATTGCCCAGGTGGATCTCAAACTCCTGGCCTCAAGCAATCCAGTTTAGCCCCCCAAAGTGCTGGGATTACAGCCGTGAGCCACATGCGCAGCCTATAATTTTCTTTTCTTTTTCTTACTGAGCCTAGAATTTTTAAATTGGAATAAGATACCATGGTTTTGAGGTTTAAAAAATATATTAAGTGTCAAAATTTAGAAATCTTTTTCAATGAAAATAATGTGAAATTATTTAGAAATTAAATTTCCGGTTTGAGGTACCAGTAGGTTACAATGTTTCCTATGCAGTTTCTTGCCAATATGTTAAGTTCCCATTCATTGCCTAATCCTTAATTACTCAAAAATTGATTATGATACAGAAAATCATACTAAAAAACTAGAAGAAGTTACCGACAGCTATGAATTCACTAGAGATTGGTTAGTTGATCATTCTGCCTTTAACAGCAAATGCTCTTTTTCAACTCTAGATAATTTACTGAGGAATTGAAAAATGAAGAAATCTTTCGTTTTCCATTCAATGAACAACAGATAAAGTTGTAGATTAAATATTTGTATAAGCTAATATGTTAAGTTATTCATGCCTGACATAGTCTAGTGGGGGATGGCGAGATATAGTTCACATAATTTAAATGGTTTAAAGTGATATATACACTGATACACAGGGTTGTGTATGTAGGAAATCCTAAGGAATCTACTTTCGCCTGCAAAAATCTAGAAATAATAAGTGAATTCAGCACAGTCACAGGTTGCAAGGTCAATATACAAAAATCAATTGCATATCTATATATAGCAACAAAAAAATAGAAAATTAAAAGAACTATTTACAATAGCAACAAAAGCATAATATTACTAGGAATGAGTTTAACCAAAGATAAGCAAGACTTCTACATAAAAAACTAAAAACAGTAGAAGAGAACAAACAGTAGCCAAGAAAAATGAAAAAAGACTTAAATAAATGAAGAAGCATACTATATTCATACATTAGGAGACTTATTAATATGTTAGTTCTCTCCAATCTGATTCATAGACTCAGTGTAATCATAACCCAAATCCTGGTAGGCTGTTTTTCTTCTTTTGATTTATTTATTTAGAGACAGGGTCTTGCATTGTCACCAAGGCTGGACTCTAGTGGCGAGATCATAGCTCACTGCAGCGTTGACCTCTTGGGCTTAAGTGATCTTCCTGCATCAGCTTCCTGAGTAGCTGGGACTATGGGTGCAAGCCACTATACCTGTTTAATTTTTTTTTTTTTTTTTTTTTGAGATAGAGTTTCACTTTTATCACCCAGGCTGGAGTGCAATGGTGCGATCTCGGCTTACTGCAACCCCGCCTCCCAGGTTCAAGCAATTCTCCTGCCTCAACCTCCTAAGTAGCTGGGATTACAGACACCCACCACCACACCTGGCTAATTTATTTTAGTAGAGACGGGATTTCACCATGTTGACCAGGCTGGTCTCGAACTCCTGACCTCAGGTGATCCGCCCACCTCAGCCTCCTAAAGTGCTGGGATTACAGGCATGAGCCACCGTTCCGGGCCTTTTTTCTTTTTTCTTTTTTTTTTTTAAACGGAGTCTCGCTGTGTCACCAGGCTGGAATGCAATGGCACAGTCTCGGCTCACTGCAACCTCTGCATCCTGGGATCAAGCGATTCTCCTGCACTCCCTAGTAGCTGTAACTACAGGCGCGTGCCACCATGCCCAGCCAATTTTTGTATTTTTAGTAGAGACAGGTTTCACCATGTTGGCCAGGATGGTCTTGATCTCTTGACCTGGTGATCTGCCTGCCTTGGCCTCCCAAAGTGCTGGGATTATAGACATGAGCCAACGCACCCGGCTTTTTTGTTTGTTTGTTTAATACAGTCTTGCTCTGTTGCCCAGGCTGGAGTGCACTGGCGTGATCTTGGCTCACTGCAACCTCCTCCTCCTGGGTTCAAGCAATTCTCATGCCTGAGCCTCCCAAGTAGCTGGGATTACAGGCATATGCCACCAATGCCCAGCTAATTTTTAAATTTTTTTGTAGAGCAAGAGTCTCACTATGTTGCCCAGATTAGTCTCGAACTCCTGAGCTCAAATGATCCTCCCACCTCAGCTTCCCAAAGTGCTAGGATTACAGGCATGTGCCACTGCACCTGGCCTTTTTTATTTTTTTAATTTTTTTTAATTTTTTTCTGAGATAGGGTCTCACTCTCGCCCAGGCTAGAGTGCAGTGGTGCGATCTCAGCTCACTGCAACCTCTGCCTCCCAGGTTCAAGCGATTCTCTTGCCTCAGCCTCCCGAGTAGCTGAGATTACAGGTGTATGCCACCACGCCCGGCTAATTTTTGTATTTTCAGTAGAAATGGGGTTTCTCCATGTTGGTCAGGCTGGTCTCAAACTCATGACCTCAGGTGATCGCCCACCTCGGCCTCCCAAACTGCTGGGATTACAGGCATGAGGGCATGAGCCACTGTACTTGGCCAGTCAGTTGATTTTATTTTTGACAAGAGCATCAACATAATTGAGAATGGAAAATCTTTTCAACAAATGGTGCTGTTCTACCAGCTGCATATCTATATGAAAAATGATGAAACTTGACCTTTACCTCATACTATTTATAAAATTTGAGATAGATCATAGACCTAAATATAAGCACTAAATCTATAAAACTTCCAGAAAAAATAGGAAAATATCTTCAAAACCTTGAGATAGGCAAAGATTTCTTGGATAGAACATGAAAAGCAGTAACCACTGACAAAAACACATTGGCCGTGCACAGTGGTTCACGCCTGTAATGCCAGCATTTTGCAAGCATAGAGGGAGGATTGCTTGAGCGCAGGAATTTGAGACCAGCCTGGGCAACATGATGAAACCCCATCTCTAAAAAAAATATGCAAATTAGCAGGGTGTGGTGGTACATGCCTGTAGTCCCAGCTACTCAGGAGGCTGAGGTGGGAGGATTGCTTGAGCCCAGGAGGTGGAGGTTGCAGTGAGCCGTGATCATGCCACTGCACTCCAGCCTGGGCAACAGAGTGAGACCCTGCCTTAAAGAAGGCTGGGCGTGGTGGCTCATGCCTATAATCCTAGCACTTTGGGAGACTGAAGTGGGTGGATCACCTGAGGTCAGGAGTTCAAGACCAGCCTGGCCAACATGGCGAAACCCCGTCTCTACCGTAATCCCAGCTACTTGGGAGGCTGAGGCAGGAGAATCGCTTGAACCTGGGGGCCACAGGTTGCAGTGAGCCAAGATCATGCCACTTTACTCCACCCTGGGCAAAAGAGTGAAACTCCATCTCCAAAAAAAAAAACACATACACACTGATAAAATGGACATCATCAATATTAAAAACTGCTCATTAAGTGATATATGCATTTACTTACATGATTGAAATACATGGAAGAAAAATACCCAGAACACACACTAATTTTTACTTTACTTGCCACACTAATTTTAATTTACTTGCCTCATTTAGGCAAGTAAAACAGTTTAAATATTTGTATTTTCCTCAGTGTACTTATATATTCCGGGGGGAAAAAAATCAACCTAAATCTGGTTGAATTTTATCATATATACCTTCTACAAATAAAACCTCTTACCAACATGAGGAGGAAGAGCTGTAGATTTACTAATAGAACTTATTAGACAATCTGTTTTCCAGGTTCAAGCAATTATCTTGCCTCAGCCTCCCAGTAGCTGGGATAACACGCACCCGTCACCATGCCTGACTAATTTTTGTTTTTTGTTTTTTGAGATGGAGTTTCGCTCTTGTTGCCTAGGCTGGAGTACAATGGCGCAATCTCGGCTCACTGCACCTCCGCCTCCCGGGTTCAGACAATTCTCCTGCCTCAGCCTCCCAAGTAGCTGGGATTACAGGCTCCTGCCACCATGCCCAGCTAACTTTTTGTATTTTTAGTAGAGATGGGGTTTTGCTGTGTTGGCCAGGCTGGTCTTGACTCCTGACCTCAGGCGATCCACCTGCCTCAGCCTCCCAAAGTGCTGGGATTGCAGGTGTGAGCCACCAAGCCCAGCCTGTATTTTTTTTTTTTTTTTTTTTTTTTTTTAGTAGAGACAAGATTTCATCACGTTGGCCAGGCTGGTCTCAAACTCCTGACCTCAAGTGATCCACCCGCCCTGTCCTCCCAAAGTGCTGGGATTATAGGCATGAGCCACCATACCCAGCCTCACTAAACAATCTTTAAGATTCCTTCCAGTTACTAGTTTTGTGTGGTTTTGTCACCTACTACTAGTCATGAGATCTTGGATACATAATTTTTTTCCTTCAACGTTTATTGAATCACTTATGTGAAACCTCAGAGTTGACAGTCCTGAAAGGGGGACTTGTGAAAAGTTAACTTTATATAATGTCATGAATACTGGCTCTCATTTAATTTCCTTGAACCCTGTTCATCTGCAAAATGGGGATAGTGCTTTATATGATGTAAAATGTTTTAGCAAAGTCAAAAAGTGTTGTACAAACACAAGCTAATGCTATATTAAAGGTATACCATATAATAAGGTTGTGCTTTTTTTTTTTTTTTTGGTAAGAAAAAACCATGATTTAAATTCTAATTCTTGCTGCTCTAGAGCCAGTAATTGACCCAGCAACACTTTGTAGGAGTGCATTTGCTGGAGCATGTGTTTTACTTTTGAAATTGCATATTTCTAAATGTGATACCTTATGCAATTAGAGTTAAATACCTCTTTTTACTCTCACATTTAAAGAGAAAGCACTTTTCCTCTACAGGATTGGTCTCTGTGACTGTTACAATTGTAACTGCAGTAGGTCAGTGATACATGGTGCAAAACAACCTGGGATAATACTGCCAACTGCCAGGCCAGACTAGGGTGGCTCAAGGGTAAGATTACCTTCTTTAATACCCACTGAGACAAGTTTAACATTGCAACCAGGTAGGGAAATAAACAGGACACTCTTAAGAATAAAAGGAACCAGGCCGGGCGCGGTGGCTCAAGCCTGTAATCCCAGCACTTTGGGAGGCCGAGACGGGCGGATCACGAGGTCAGGAGATCGAGACCATCCTGGCTAACACAGTGAAACCCCGTCTCTACTAAAAAATACAAAAAACTAGCCGGGCGAGGTGGCGGGCGCCTGTAGTCCCAGCTACTCAGGAGGCTGAGGCAGGAGAATGGCGTAAACCCGGGAGGTGGAGCTTGCAGTGAGCCGAGATCCGGCCACTGCGCTCCAGCCTGGGCGACAGAGCAAGACTCTGTCTCAAAAAAAAAAAAAAGAATAAAAGGAACCTTAGAGGCCATTTAATCCAACTCCTGTTAGGTATACACTTGGCCCTCCATATCTGCAGGAGATTGGTTCCAAGACTCCCATGGATATCAAAATCCAAGGTGCTCAAGTCCCTTATGTAAAATGGTACAGTATGGTACTGTGTATCTGTTCTGTAGTATCCCAGCTAAGTAGTTACCAGCTTCAGTTTAACTTCTTCCAAGGATGGGAAACTCATAATATTAAGGTAGCCAGTTTCATTTTTGCCAGTCCTAATTGTTAGAAAATTATTTTGAATTTTGAGACTTGATGACTTGTTCAAAGGTGTTTACCTATTATTACTCTATGATCATTGTCACCCAGCTCCCCTGATCCTATCATTTGGTGCCTGTTTTTCCATATTAAATCTACAAAAACAGCTATAGAGTCTTTGTCATGTGCCTTCCTTTAGTCATAAATAATTCCATTTATTTGGGAGAAGTTATTCTTGATTAATCCATGAAAGTCCTAGTGGTAACAACGGACTTCTTGTCTAAATGTTTGGCAGTCTGACAGTTAACTGTAGAATATTGTCAGGGATCAATGCCTAATTTACTGGCTTCTGGTGTTCAGACTTCACTCCTTTTTTCTTTTTGAAAGTTACAGCATTTGCCCATCTCCATCTCCAGTTTTCTGCCTCATCTCGTGTTCTCCAGCATTTCTAAAAGATGATGGACAATGATTCTGTTAGGATTTGGTAGTGGCATAAGCATTAGAAATTGTGACTCATCTGTATTTGGAGATGTGATTTCTCTTTTTTAATTTTCATTTTTTTTGAGACAGAGTCTTGCTGTGTTGCCCAGGCTGGAGTGCAGTGGCACAATCTTGGCTCACTGCAACCTCTTCCTCCTGGGTTCAAAGGATTCTCCTGCCTCAGCCTCCCGAGTAGCTGGCATTACAGGCACCCACTACCACACCCAGCTAATTTTTGTATTTTTAGTGGAGATGGGGTTTTACCATATTGGCCAGACTGGTCTTGAACTCCTGAACTCAAGTGATCCACCGGCCTCGGCCTCCCAAATTGTTGAGATTACAGGCGTGAGCCACCACACCTGGCCAGAGAAGTGATTTCATACTTGGCTCATTCACCTATCTTCAACTCCTTTTTTCTGTGTTTGGTCCACCTTTACAGTTAAAAGACCCATGTTTCTTTCAAAGACAAGGTAAATAAGAGAGGGGAGTAGTCCTGCCATCTGTTAACATGAGATTAACTGATTACATTTTGCTATAGGTCATGTGTCCTATTAAATTATGAGTTTCTTCTAAATAGGAACTGTATTTTGTCTTTCCCAGAATTTGACCTGGTAAGAACTCAAAAGTTGACTGAATTTTCTCAACTTTAAGCCTTATCTTTCTTGACTTTTTTCTTACTTTAAGAAACACTTTAGTCCAGGCGTGGTGGCTCACGCCTGTAATCCCAGCACTTTGGGAGGCTGAGGCAGGTGGATTACCTGAGTTTGGGTGTTTGAGACCAGCCTGACCAACATGGTGAAACCCCATCTCTACTAAAAATACAAAAATTAGGCCAGGCGCGGTGGCTCAAGCCTGTAATCCCAGCACTTTGGGAGGCCGAGACGGGCGGATCACGAGGTCAGGAGATCGAGACTAGCCTGGCTAACACGGTGAAACCCCGTCTCTACTAAAAAAATACAAAAAGCTAGCCGGGCGAGGTGGCGGGCGCCTGTAGTCCCAGCTACTGGGGAGGCTGAGGCAGGAGAATGGCGTAGACCCGGGAGGCGGAGTTTGCAGTGAGCTGAGATCCGGCCACTGCACTCCAGCCTGGGCGACAGAGCGAGACTCCGTCTCAAAAAAAAAAAAAAAAAAAAAAAATACAAAAATTAGTCGGGCATGGTGGCAGGCACCTGTAATCCCAGCTACTCAGAAGGCTGAGGCATGGAAATCGCTTGAACCCAGGGGGTGGAGGTTGCAGTGAGCCAAGATCATGCCACTGCACTCCAGTCTGGGGGATAGAGCGAGACTCTTTCTCCCAAAAAAAAAAAAAAACAACACACACACACTTTAAAAAAAATGGTTTTTAGCATTTTTCACGAGCCTCATCACTATTTAAGTATGATTTTTGAGTCTCATCAATAGATATTTTTTTTCCAACCTTCTGTCTTCTCTGTGTATCCTTTAAAAATCTAATTTGATATCATGATAGTATAGAATTTTACTAGTGGAAGGAGAGAGTTCATCTAATTTGAATCCTTATTTAAAAATTAATGAGGCCGGGTGTGGTGGCTCACACCTGTAGTCCCAGCACTTTAGGAGGCCAAGGTGGGTGGATCACCAGTTCAAGACCAGCCTGGCCAACATGGCGAAACCCCATCTCTATTAAAAATACAAAAGGCCGGGCGCAGTGGCTCATGCCTCTAATCCCAGCACTTTGGGAGGCCGAGGTGGGCAGATCATGAGGTCAGGAGTTTGAGACTAGCCTGGCTAACATAGTGAAACCCTGTCTCTGCTAAAAATACAAAAATTAGCCAGGCATGGTGGTATGTGCCTGTAGTCTCAGCTACTCAGGAGGCTGAAGCAGGAGAATGCTTGAACCCAGGAGGCTGAGGTTGTGGTGAGCCAAGATCACGCCACTGTATTCCAGCCTGGGCAACAGAATGAGACTCCGTCTCAAAAAAAAAAAAAAATTAAAAATTAATGATACTGAGGTTTAGAGAGGCTAAATGGCTTGTGCCTAACTTAGATCTGTAATTTTGGCAAGATTTCAAAGAAAGTGATTCAGAGTATCTGCCAGAATCCCAGTTTCTTATTGCCAGGTCTGTGCCCTTTCCACTAATTCTGTTTGAATTAATCACAATTACCTATGAAGCCTCTTCTCATTCTTTGGATATCTTTTCCCTTTTCTTTGTCAGGGATCATTTGTAAAAATCTCAAGAGAATTTATTATTTGGGAACCATATTGCCTTTTAATGTCTGTAGTCAGGAGACCTTTTGTTTCCAGGTGAGTTCCATCCAGCTTCGACAGCTGCATTCCCTCCAAACATTTTTAAATGTACTTGAAGTCAACAGCATTCATTCTAGCCCACTGCTTCCTTTTCTTGCTGTTGTAAGTTTTAGTATGAAAAGGTTGTGTTTTGTCATGTTTCATTTTTAAATTTCTTTCTTTTTCTTTAATTAGAGACAGAGTCTCACTGTATTGCCCAGGCTTGCCTTGAACTCCTGGGCTCAAGTGACCCACCAGCCTTGGCCTCCCAAAGTGTTGGGATTACAGACTTGAGCCACCGTGCCTGGCCTGTTTTCTCATTTCTAAGGATCACATCATTACCATATTGGCAGCCTTTTCTTCCCCCACACTCTAGCCACATTAAAAAAAAAACTGGGCTGGGCATGGTGGCTCACACCTGTAACCCTAGCACTCTGGGAGGCCAAGGCGGGAGGATTGTTTGAGCTCAGGAGTTTGAGACCAGTCTGGGCAACATGGTGAGACCTCATTTCTACCAAAAAAAAAAAAAAAAAAAAAAAAAAATTAGCTGGATATGGTGGTATATGCCTATAGTCCCAGCTACTTGAGAGACTGAGGCAGGAGGATCACCTGAGCCCAGGAGTTCAAGGCTGCAGTGAGGTATGATCACACCACTGTACGAGATCCCGTCTCAAAAAAAAGAAACCCTATTTTTCGTATAATTAGATTTTCAGCAGATGGTCTAAAGTGCTCCAATATTTGTACTAGTTTTTCTCAACTGTCTGCGGTTGTGTATACCATAGGTATCTGTACTTCAATTATTGTTTTTCTCCTAATTCAAGTGCTCTTCCCTGTACTTTCACACTCTGGTTCATAGGTGTCTATATGGGTTTGATGTGTGTATACTCTGTCTCTACCATTATTTTCTTCCCTGTCTCTATTTATTACATCATACATTCCCTTTCATTGTATATTTCAATCTTGAATTCCTTAATGATATACTAACTGTTGGTCTGAAAGTATCTCTTTTTGTTAGTCTGGTATTTGATCTGTGCCTAGTCTGAGGAACTGTGCTTGTCTATTTCCTTATAATAACATTTCACATGTTACCCGTACACCTCACTTTGGTATATAGCTATCCAAATCCCTAAAGACTGTACTTGATGGGTCTGCCTTTTTCCCCTCCTTTTTTTAACCTGAGCATTACTGCACAGCCTTCAGTGTCTGCTTTCTGTGTCAGATAGTCATCCTCCAGAGCATCTGGCTTGGCAGCTTGTTTACTTTCTCAGAACTGAGTTTAAGGTTTTCTTGTTTCAGAGGGCAAGTCCACTCCAGCCTGGGTGTCAGAGTGAGACCCTGTCTCTAAAAAAAAAAGAAATCAAGTGTTTCATGGAAGAGTAGATGAGAAGACCATCTACCAGATTCTTCTACTTAATGTGTTTTTTAAAAGTCTCCTTGAGAATCAATCTATTCATTCTCTGAGAAATCAACAAGCCCAAGCTCCTAGGCCTGAGTCTGCATAGGCTCTATCATGTATTGAATGCCCTTAAGAGATACCATACACTCTTCATACAGCTATATGATTTCTGTGAACTCTACACATACAACTCAAAAGGGATTCTTGAACTACCAACATGCATCACTTCCTTCTGGATGCAATAATAGAACTCTTTGATCTGTCAAACCGTATGATTCCTCTGTATCTTTCTGTGGAACATATTTCTTATTTAGCATGTTTTCTAGAACTGGTAGTGGTTAGTGGCAGATAGGCCAGATCAGAAACACCTACAGCTGGAGGATTAGTCAGTCATACTGACAGGTGAGTCAGCTTGCTTTAGGATATCTACCAAAAAGCAGATAACAAGACCAAGTCCAGTCAGCCAGGTAGAGTATTTTATCTAGAATGTATAAAAAATAGATGGGGCCTGGCGCGGTGGCTCAAGCCTGTAATCCCAGCACTTTGGGAGGCCGAGACGGGCGGATCACGAGGTCAGGAGATCGAGACCATCCTGGCTAACACGGTGAAACCCTGTCTCTACTAAAAAATACAAAAAAAAAAAAAACAAACTAGCCGGGCAAGGTGGCAGGTGCCTGTAGTCCCTGCTACTCGGGAGGCTGAGGCAGGAGAATGGCGTAAACCTGAGAGGCGGAGCTTGCAGTGAGCTGAGATCCGGCCACTGCACTCCAGCCCGGGTGACAGAGTGAGACTCCGTCTCAAACAAACAAACAAAAAAAATAGATGGTAGTTCACACTACTAGCGTTGAAGTTGGGGAGGTTCTACAAGGGGCAGGTATTTGGAACAGAGACTGGGATTCTCAAAATGGATGAGTATCATCAGAGGGGAGTTTCGATTGCAAGTACTAGGCTTTCAGCTGTGAGGCCAACATTCAGAGGCTAGAATCAAACCTCTAGGGGGATAGGTGAGAACAAGCAGGAACAGATATGGACCTAGTTATTTGAATTGGGAATTGGGACTTAAGGGAGAAGTGGAACCAATAGCAGGACTGACTTTACACCAAGTTGCCCAAGCTAATTGGCTAGAATTCCTTGACCCATAAGATTCAAAATAGGACTGGTCCCAGCCTGTGGTTGAGTCCACTGGTGGGGATGTAATGATTCCAACTTCAATGATTAAAAGGCGGTAGAGGCAGAGTGTCCCTGATAGTGCTTTACAGGGATGGCTTAGAGTTCCACTGGTTCTGAACTTCTTTTGCTCCTCTAGTCTTGTCATTTTTTGTTCACTTATCTTTTGACATCATTTTATCTCTGCCTTCCCTCCTTGAACACTTTTTTTTTCTTTTCTTTTTTTGCTTGAGACAGTCTCACTGTCGCCCAGGCTGGAGTGTAGTGGGCAGTCTCGGCTCACTGCAAGCTCCGCCTCCCGGGTTCCCGCCATTCTCCTGCCTCAGCCTCCCAAGTAGCTGGGACTACAGGCGCCCACCACCATGCCTGGCTAATTTTTTGTATTTTTAGCAGAGATGGGATTTCACCATGTTAGCCAGGATGGTCTCATCTCCTGACCTCGTGATCCGCCTGCCTTGGCCTCTGAAAATGCTGGGATTACAGGCGTGAGCCACCATGCCTGTCCTTGAACACTTTTTTCCGTCTGACTTCTCTTCTGGGCTGTTTCTACTGTCGCATCAAAAAAAGCTTTTAGGCTGGCTCACACCTGTAATCCCATTACTTTGGGAGGCTGAGGCAGGCGGATCACCTGAGGTCAGGAGTTCAAGACCAGCCTGGCCAATATGGTGAAACCCCATCTCTACTAACAATACAAAAATTAGCTGGGCATGGTGGCGGGCACCTGTAATCCCAGCTACTTGGGAGGCTGAGGCCGGAAAATTGCTTGAACCCGGGAGGCGGAGGTTGCAGTGAGCTAAGATCACACCATTGCACTCCAGCCTGGGTGGCAAGAGCAAAACTCCGACTCAAAAAAAAAAAAAAAAAAAATTAACCAGGCATGGTGGCAGGCGCCTGTAATCCCAGCTACTTGGGAGGCTGAGACAGGAGAATTCTTGAACCCAGGAGGCAGAGGTTACCGTAGTAGACATTTTTTGGTCTTGTCCCTTTCTCCCCTAGTAGCAGGAAGGCCTGTGTATTTGTAGTAGATATATTTGATGCCAGTCTCTGGCAGGAAAAAAACATAGAGCAGAAATGTAGCAAGCAATAATAAAAGTTTCTTGGGTATGTGTGTCACATTTTTAAAATATCTGGATGAGCCAACAGGTTTTGTTAGTCATTCCTGTTATCATTCCTGTTAATTCTGCACTTGAGATATTCCTAGGAAGGAGTACTTTTTTGCCTTTTTTTTTTTTTTCCCAAGAGAAAAGGTTTTGATTTGTCACCCAGGCAGGAGTGCAGTGGTGTGATTCTAGCCTACTGCAGCCTCAAACTCCTGGGCTCAAGCAATCCTCCCACCTCAGATTCCCAAGAAGTTGGGACTACAGGTGCGTGCCACCCCACCTGGTTAATTATTAAAATGTTTTGTAGAGACAGGTCCCACTATTTTGCCCAGGTTGCTCTTGAACTCCTGGGCTCAAGCGATCTTCCTGCCTCAGCCTCCTAAAGTGCTGGGATTTCAGGCATGAGCCACCACATCCACAATTTCTTTGCTTTTTTTAAGGACTGTTTTTTAACTGACCTTGTTATATTTTTTCCCCCAGCTACTCTTCTTTTTAAATTTTAGTCAGTAGCAACCTAGAGGAATCTCTCCTGTGAGCAGTTTTTCACACTGAAAATAATGGACTATAACTAAAGGATAACAGGGACTATGATCAGAAACCTCTATTCTTATATTGCTTGTTTGGACTAAGCCTTACAGGATTTGCTGGGTCTTAAGAGGCCCAGCACGTTCTTGGATATTATTTATATTGTCCTTAATCAGGTTCTTTAAATTTATATATACAGTGTGAGTTTACAGGGTTTTTTTGTTTGTTTTTTCTATCTCTAGGGTTGCAATAGTTTCTAAATCTTTTGAAGGAAAAACTGATCGCACAGAAGAGTGGTATGGAACCCAGTACAAACAAGAAGCTATACCAGATGAAGTCATCAAGGTAGGGTTAGCTCATCTGTGAATAAGCCTGTGAGGAATCAGAAGGACATTGCTTCCTAGATCCACCAACTAAGACCGCAGAGTGTGGAAGACTGATGACCTAGTGTTGTCTGTACCATCCTAAGAGAAATCAATAAGTAGATAAGGAGCTGGAGTTTAGCCTTTTCATGAAGACATGATACTCTAGCCACTTTCTCATGTGTCTGTCAAACCACCAGGGTTGTGCCTCATGCCATAAAAGGTAACTGAAGTGCAGGGTACACAGGCACAGGCAGCAGAAAGGCAAGAAGAGATGGAAGTAGGAAGCATGAGAGACCAATGCAAGGGCTCCAAGGGGCTCACAGTCTTGCTGTGAACACAGGCTGAGAAGGAGGCTCTAGGATTCATACCATGTTCACTTCAGGAGATGCTATGTTTTATGCCTCATGTTATAGCACCGTTCTTTTTGTCAACATAGGGGAATTATGATTTTCAGAACAGGTATGTTAAGACAATATTTTGTCCCATTCATCAGTAGTCAGGATTTTGCTTGTGAATGTTACCTACTTATCTAGTACTTTTTCTTTCTTTCTCTTTTGATTCTCATTGGCTATGTGCCTTTGAGATTGGCTCCATTATTCCTGGGAAAAGACCAGAAAACTTTACTGACTAGATTCTAGCTAAACTCGAGTAATGGACATTTTAAAAATGTACCTGTGTAATGACATACAAAAAAGGAATTAGTTTAAGAAAGAAAATCATCACTGATACTTCACAGCTCTCTGACATATTCATAATACAGAAGGAGATCATTGAAGCCCCCCAGTGTGTGAAAATGTCCATCTCTCTAAACTGTGAGGAAAGCTGATCTTCCATGAATTAGTGCTGGGTCTGAAATAGTTCTAAAACAAGAAAGAATCCCCATGTTCACCAGATTCTGACCAGAATAAACCTGCCCTGAATGGGCTTTTTTTTTTTTTTTTTTTTTTTTTTGAGATGGAGTCTTGCTCTGTCACCAGGCTGAAGTACAGTGGCATAATCTCGGCTCACTGTAATCTCTGCCTCCCGGGTTCAAGCGATTCTCCTACCTCAGCCTCCCAAGTAGCTGGGACTATAGGCGCATGCCACCACGCCCAGCTAATTTTTGTATTTTTAGTAGAGAAAGGGTTTTACCGTGTTGGCTAGGATGGTCTCAATCTCTTGACCTTGTGATCCTCCCACCTCAGCCTCCCAAAGTGCTGGGATTACAGGCGTGAGCCACCATGGCTGGCTGGGAATTTTTTAAGAACACATCTCTCTGGGAACTCAGTAGTGAAATTACTTATTAAGTGTTTCCTAGTCCCTACTATTCAGCTGTTCTGGAAACCTAAGATACCACTTAGGAAATATGGCCAACTTGCCCAGTGCGGAAAGACACAAACACAGGAGCTAAGATAGAACCGTAAAATCTGCAAGGCTGTGCCACACCAACTAGAGATCAAATTACTGAATCCAGAAATCATAATTATTGACAATCGGTTGTTGTTGTTGTTGTTGTTGTTTTTTAATAGACAGGGCATTGCTCTGTTGTCCAGGCTGGTTGCTTTTTTCTCCTGGCCAGTTTTTTTTTTTTTTTTTTTAATGATGAAAAGCCTTATAAATTAGGTTCAACCATCAGTGGCCTGTGATCTCTCCCACTTAGGTTTTAGAACTAGGACAGGGAACAGATCCAGCCTACAGGTTGTGTGAATCCCAACCTAAATCTCAACTGTGTGTGTTTTTTTTGTTTTTTAGACGGAGTCTCGCACTGTTGCCCGGGCTGGAGTGCAATGGCGCGATCTTGGCTCACTGCAACCTCTGCCTCCCAGGTTCATGTGATTCTCCTGTCTCAGCCTCCTGAGTAGCTGGGATTACAGATGCACACCACCACACTCGGCTGATTTTTTGTATTTTTAATAGAGATGAGGTTTCACTATGTTGGCCAGACTGGTCTCAAACTCCTGACTTTGTGATCCACACATCTTGGCTTCCCCAAGTGCTGGGATTACAGGCGTGAACCACTGCATCTGGCCTCAACTTTGTTCTTAACCTTATGCTTGAACTACTGGTTCACTTAAAAGTTCACATGATCATCTGGGAGAGGTATGGGCCAGTTCTTAAGAAGTGCTGAAGGCCGAGTGCGGTGGCTCATGTCTGTAATCCTAGCACTTTAGGAGGCTGAGGTGGGCAGATTGAGATGAGGAGTTTGAGACCAGCCTGGGCAATACAGTGAAACCCTGTCTCTAATAAAATACAGAAATTAGCTGGGTGTGGTGGTGCACACCTGTAATCCCAGGGAGTTGGAGGATGCAGTGAGTGAAGATCACGCCACTGCATTCCAGCCTGGGCTGGAGTGAGATTCTGTCTGCAAAAGAAAAAAAGAAGTACTGAAGTGAGGCTGGGCATGGTGGCTTACACCTGTAATCCCAGCACTTTGGGAGGCTGAAGTGGGTGGATCAGTTGAGGCCAGGAGTTCAAGACCAGCCTGGCCAACATGGTGAAACCCCATCTCTACTAAAAATATAAAAATTAATCGGGTGTGGTGGCACACACCTGTAGTCCCAGCTACTTGGGAGGCTGAGGCACGAGAATCGCTTGAACACAGGAGGCGGAGGTTGCAGTGAGTTGAGATCATGCCACTGCACTCCAACCTGGGCAACAGAACAAGACTCTGTCTCCGGAAGAAAAAAAAAGAGAGAAGTACTGAAGTGAAAGACACCCCCTTTAGCCTGGCTTTCAGGCCATACATGGATAGTATAGCTGAAAGTATGGCTCTTATATAAATGACCTATTGTCTAGCAGTTGTGGGAATATATTCCTGGGCAGATTATTCTCCATTATTTAAAGAGCTAGAATAAACATGATCTGCATATGGACCAGTCAGCTTTTCTGTGTTCCATAGTCTCTGTTCCTCAGCTGGTCATTTTGGAGATGTGGAGAGGAAGAATAGATATATGAGCACAAAATCTTTACTAGTACTAGAAAGACCGACTCAAATTTCATGAAAACCGATCAATAGATTTGGTAGTACCTCCTTTATATATGATGGAAAACAATGCTGTGTGACATCTGTGCACTTAATACTTGCCCATATATTGAGCAGAGATACTATTTTAAACTCTTAAATCAGGCTCTTACTGCATTTGTGTGTTTCATTACTCATCCAGAAATGGCAAAATGCTGACCTGAATGGGAAATTTAAACTTCCTACAAAGAATGAATTTATTCCTACGAATTTTGAGATTTTACCGTTAGAAAAAGAGGCGACACCATACCCTGCTCTTATTAAGGTAATGTGTTTGAATCAGTGATTTTAAATTGGGGGACAGACCTAACACATGGGGGACTAGAGAAATGATTTCTTACATTTGGTACTATGTTGATTTGGGGGGGCTCACATACTGATAGATGACAAAAAAGCTGCAGAAAGAATAACTACAAGAAATATTAGAAGGTTGAAAATATTAAAGCAAGCAAACTAAACAATGCAGAATCTAGGAAATCGCTTTCTTTATAGGAGAAAAAAGTAAGTCTGAGCTGTAACTATAAGTCTGTGGAAAGGTCTGTGCCTCTTTTCCATGTCTGCTGAAGACCCAATAAGGAAGTAGGTTTGTGCTGCATCGTGGACATTAAAGATAAGAAAGGATCTCTACAGCCTGAAAGAGAGCAAGTCCAGGGGGAGCTGTTGGATTTCCTGCCCTTAAAAACATTCATTATGACATAGTGACTATATTAAATTAATGGAATAATAAACTAGTGCGAAGTGCCGTTGAGAAGTAGGGTTCCCTCCCCCTCTTTTTCAGACTATCCTTTTCATGCCATTGTTTCAGAACTTGAGTAAAGTATGTAAAAAATTGTATCAAATTATTACAGTACATTCTCCCTTCTAAACATATTTATTCTCCCTTCTAAACTGTTTGTAAACTGATGACTATAGGCACACACACGCATCTTTCTTTTTATCTTCTTCAAATGACCTGACATTTGGAAGAATTTAGATGAGTTCAGTGAGATAACAATCAGTGTTTAGGAACATGAAAATTTGTCTTAAGCAACTAGATTATTAATGAGGCAACCTTTTTTCTTTTTTTTTCTTTTCTTTTCTTGTTTTTTCTTTTTTTTTTGAGACAGCGTCTTGTTCTTGTTGCCTAGGCTGGAGTATAATGGCATAATCTTGCTCACTGTAACTTCCGCCTCCCAAGTTCAAGTGATTCTCCTGCCTCAGCCTCCCGAGTAGCTGGGATTACAGGCACCCGCCACCACGTCCAGCTAAGCTTTTGTATTTTTAGTAGAGACAGGGTTTCACCATGTTAGCCAGGCTGGCCTCGAACTCCTGACCTCAGGTGATCCACCTGCCTCGGCCTCCCAAAGTACTGGGATTACAGGCATGAGCCACCGCGCCTAGCCCATTTTTCTTTAAAAATGACATTTTAAAGAGTTTTCTATTAGCTTATGCAAAGAGAAAGTTCATTTACCCCTCCTGTTTTTTATGTATTGTTTTTATTTATTTATTTGTCTATTTATCTATTTATTTATTTATTTATTTATTTATTTTTGGAGGCAGGGTCTCTCTGTTGCCCAGGCTGGAGTGCAGTGGTGGGATCATAGCTCACTGCAGCCTCAAGCTCCTGGGTTCAAACCATCTTCTGGCCTCAGCCTCCTAAGTAGCTGGACTATAGACGCACACCACACCCAGCTAATTTGTTTTTAATTTTTTGTAGAGATGAGATCTTGCTATGTTGCCTGGGCTGGTCTGGAACTCCTGGCCTCAAGTGATCCTCCTCCTTCAGCCTCTCAAGTAGCTGGAATTATAGGTGTGAGCTACCATATCTGACTTTTACTGTTTGTTTTAAATAGGCCTTCCCAGAGCAAACTAACAAGAACATTAAACCATTTATATCTCTTCCCAGAGTTTCAAGGTAGTTTCAAGTGACTAAAGCCATTCTTAGTATAGCATGAGTGAAGTGGAGAGGCAAGATAAGTAGCTTATTTGTTCATCCTTGGCCGTGTTGGTTATCCATGGTTGCATTATTAAATTATTCCAAAACTCAGCAGCTTAAAACCACAACATTTAAGTTAGGCCAGGTGCGGTGGCTCATGCCTGTAATCCCAGCACTTTGGGAGGCCGAGGCAGGCGGATCACGAGGTCAGGAGTTCAAGATCAGCCTGACCAAAATGGTGAAACCCCATCTCTACTAAAAAAAAATTAGCCGGGTGTGGTGGTGCACGCCTGTTATCCCACCTACTCAGGAGGCTGAGGCAGGAGAATCACTTGAACTCAGGAGGCAGAGATTATGGTGAGCCGAGATTGCGCCATTGCACTCTAACCTGGGTAAGAGCGAAACTCCGTCTCAAAAAAAAAAAAAAAACGCACGCCATTTATTATCTCACACAGTTTTTTTCTTTTTTTTTTTTAAGACTCGCATTCCATTGCCCAGGCTGTGGTGAAGTGGTGCAGTCATGGCTCACTGTAGCCTCAGCCTCCTGGGCTAAAGTGATCCACCAACCTCAGCCTCTTGTGTACCTAGGACTACAGGCACACACCACCATGCCCAGCTAATTAATTGTTCAATATATCTGTAGAGGTGGGATCTCACTATGTTGCCCAGGCCGATCTCAAACTCCTAGGCTCAAGCGATCCTCCTGCCTCAGCCTTCCAAATTTCTGGGATCACAGGCATGAACCATCATTCCTGGTCTCTCACACAGTTTTTGTTTTTGTTTTTGTTTTTGTTTTGAGACAGAGTTTCTCTCCGTTGCCCAGGCTGGAGTGCAGTGGTACAATCTCAGCTCACTGCAACCTCCGCTTCCCAGGTTCAAGCAATTCTCATGCCTTAGCCTCCGAAGTAACTGGGATTATAGGCATGTGCCACCATGCCCAACTAATTTTTGTGTGTTTAATAGAGACAGGGTTTTGCTAGTTGGCCAGGCTGGTCTCAAACTCCTGGCCTCAAGTGATCTGCCTGCCTTGGCCTCCCAAAGTGCTGGGATTACAGGTGTGAGCCGCCGTACCCTATCTCACACACAGTTTCTTTTTTTTGTTTTGTTTTGTTTTGTTTTGTTTTTTGAGATGGAGTCTCGCTCTATCACCCAGGCTGGAGTGCAGTGGCACCATCTCGGCTCACTGCAACCTCCGCCTCCCAAGTTCCAGTTCAAGCAATTCTCCTGCCTCAGCCTCCCAAATAGCTGAGACTACAGGCATGAGCCACCACACCCTGCTTTTTTTGTGTGTTATTAGTAGAGATGGGGTTTCACCATGTTGGCCAGGATGGTCTCGAACTCCTGACCTCATGATCTGCCCACCTCGGCATCCCAAAGTGTTGGGATTACAGGAGTGAAGCCACCACGCCCAGCCCTCATATACAGTTTCTGAGGAGGGCCAGGAATCCAGCAGTGACTTAGTTGGGTAGTTCTGGCTCAGGGCCCGTTGTGTGGTTATAGTCAAGCTGTTGGCTGAGGCTTCAGTCATCTGAAGGTTCAACCAGGGCTGGAGGATTCTCTTCCAAGTTCAGTTATGTGGTTGTTGGCCAGCCTTTTTCACCACATGGACCTCTCTGTAGAGTTGCTTGACATGGCAGCAGGCTTCCCCCAAAGTGAATGATCCAAGAGGGAAAGTGAGTGATCAGGATGCAAGCCGCGGTGTCTTTTATAAATGCAGTCTCAGAGGTATACCATTAATTCTGTCATATTTTGTTAGTAAGGCAGACCAACCCTGGTCTAGTGTGGGAGGGGACCACCCAAGACTGTGAATCTCAGCAGGCAAGGATTGTTGTGGGCCACCCTGGAAGCTGGCTGCCATTCGCTTGCAAGGGACTTCTGCCTCTGCCTGCCTCCCAGTGTCCGGAAAGATGAAGACAGGACAGTTGGTATTGGCTTCTCTGATCTGTCTTTTTCTTCACTGTACCCCCATCTCCCTAATACAGGGGAAATAGAAGGCAGATTTCACTGTGCTACAGGAGTCTGCAGTCTTTGTCTCCAGCTTTCTACCTACTGACTCTGAGTATGTTTCAGGGCCATGGGACAGCAGCTCCAGAACAAAACTCTAACTATTGCCTGTGTTCTCCTCCTCTTGAGGAGTGATTTGATTGAACATTTTTGCTGAATGCACCTCTATTTCCCTAACCAAACTGTTTCTCCATCACAGGATACAGCTATGAGCAAACTCTGGTTCAAACAAGATGATAAGTTTTTTTTGCCGAAGGCTTGTCTCAACTTTGAATTTTTCAGGTATGTAAGATGAGTCTAGCTTATAAAGCTTCTTATAAAAATCAACAATTACATTTCCAAAAGTTATCTATTTTTCTTAAATATCCATGTCTAGAAATAAAAGGAATTAGAGTTATTTCACCTAGAAAAGGAGAGGCTGAAATAAATAAATAAATAAATAAATAAATAAATAAAAATAAAGAAAAGGAGAGGCTGGCCAGGCACAGTGGCTCACGCCTGTAATCCCAGCACTTGGGAGGCCGAGGCAGGCAGATCATGAGGTCAGGAGATCGAGACCATCCTGGCTAACACGGTGAAACCCCGTCTCTACTAAAAATACAAAAAATTAGCCAGGCATGGTGGCGGGCGCCTGTAGTCCCAGCTACTCGGGAGGCCGAGGCAGGAGAATGGTGTGAACCCAGGAGGTGGAGGTTGCAGTCAGCCGAGATCGCATCACTGCACTCCAGCCTGAGCGACAGAGCAAGACTGTGTCTCAGGAAAAAAAAAAAAAAAAAAAAAAGAAAGGAGAGGCTGTTGCTGTTAAGAGGTATTTTTTAAAAAAACGTTGTTAGGCCGGGCGCGGTGGCTCAAGCCTGTAATCCCAGCACTTTGGGAGGCCGAGGTGGGTGGATCACGAGGTCAGGAGATCGAGACCATCCTGGCTAACACGTGAAACCCCGTCTCTACTAAAAAAATACAAAAATTAGCTGGGAGCGGTGGCGGGCGCCTGTAGTCCCAGCTACTCGGGAGGCTGAGGCAGGAGAATGGCGTGAACCCGGGAGGTGGAGCTTGCAGTGAGCTGAGATCCGGCCACTGCACTCCAGCCTGGGGGACAGAGCGAGACTCCGTCTCAAAAAAAAAAAAAAAAAAAATTAAAAAAAATTAAAAAAAAAAAAAAAAAGGCCGGGCGCGGTGGCTCAAGCCTGTAATCCCAGCACTTTGGGAGGCCGAGGCGGGCGGATCACAAGGTCAGGAGATCGAGACCACAGTGAAACCCCGTCTCTACTAAAAATACAAAAAATTAGCCGGGCGCGGTGGCGGGCGCCTGTAGTCCCAGCTACTCAGGAGGCTGAGGCAGGAGAATGGCGGGAACCGGGAGGCGGAGCTTGCAGTGAGCCGAGATCGCGCCACTGCACTCCAGCCTGGGCAACAGCGTGAGACTCCGTCTCAAAAAAAAAAAAAAAAAAAAAAAAAAAAACGTTGTTAACTCTTTTTTTTTTTTTTTTTTTTTCCATTAATGAGTATACCCTTTAGCTGAAATGATTTATGTTAGCTATTGTTAGGACGACCTTCTTAGCCTTCAGGGTTTTGGATTCTGAGGAGGCCGTAGATTTACCCAGAAGACTCACTGAAGAAAGAATAAATAATTTGGGTGTTTTTATTGCTTTGGTTTTGTATTCCTGGAACTTGTCTAGAAGAAGAGGTACTAGTTACTAAATTATCCTGAGTCTTGTTTCGTCTTTTGTCTGGAGCTCCCTCTATTTCTGGCTTGATTACTTAAAAATTACTAATAAAAAGGGAGAAGATGTTTAGTAAAATTTATGAATAATGCTATTGCAGTAATTTCTCAGTGCATTTTCAATTCATCTCTGTCTTCCTTTACTTATTTGTGTGTTAATCACCCGATTCAGATTTTACTTTGTGAGTTTATACTTTTTATAATTTCATATTTCTAAAATTCAGTGGTTTATAAGATAAGCCTATCATGGTTTATTTGTTCAGTAATGTTCAATATGATAATCAGCTTTTTCATTAATTTTTATTCAGTTGGCTTGACATGAAATTAAAGGTAGATATGGTTTAAATGCTTTGGAAAAAGGGAAAAGAATCTGATTTTCCATCAACAAATATGTTGAGATTATAGTGATTATAAATATTATGGTTTTATAGCATGAGAGTTACAGATTATCTGAAACTGCTTAGAGTTTTTTTATTGTTTACACCAAACATGGGCTGTCAGGTTGTGGCTTATTATTGGTAAAGGGCATTACAAAGCTGCTTTTTATTTTTTGATATTTGAGAGTGATATTTTTAACACTGTAAGCAGCTTGTCACCACTTTCCCATTTGGCCTCTGTGATGATGAATTTCTTTAGAATACCCTTTGAGAGACCATTTTACATTTTTGTGTTCTCTAAACTGCCTAGCACATTTCCTACAATTGAAAATGTCTGCCTCCCACACAAATCCCATCCTATGGTCTGTCTTCCTAGAGGTAACCACTGTTCTGTTTCTTGTACATTTTAATTGAAATTTTCATGTGTGTGTCTATATCCTTTTCATCTTTTCAGAAATAAGATTATATTATGTGTAGTTAGCTATGGTTTTTAAAACCCTGTGATCCATATTTAAGCATATAGTATCTGGTTACAAAATAATGTATTTTTTAAATTAACACATGAACCAGAATTTAGGTATCCCAGTTGAATCCTATTATCTTTTAAAAGTTAGTTTAGTGTCTTCTCCACTTCACCAGCACAGCTGCTGTGGATACAGCTGTTTTCGTTCATTTTTTTTTTTAAGGAGACAGAGTCTTACTCTGTCACCCAGGGCTGGAGTGCAGTTACTGCAGCCTCAAACTCTTGGGCTCAAGTGATCCTCCCATCTCAGGCTCCTGAGTAGCTGGGACTACAGGCACATGCCACCTCGCCAGGCTGGATACATCATTTTAGGACACTCCTTGGAATTATTTTCTGAGCCTGAGCCATAGTGCTTTGAAACCCCAAACTTTCTGGCTTTTCACTTCCATCTGAGAAAGGTGCATAGTTACCTGTGGGGCCGACCTCTGTCATAGCCTCTCTTTTGTTTTGATGATTTTGTTTTTGTGAATTGTACCTTAAGTTTTTGAGCTGCTATTTGCCCAAAGAAGGAAATCTGTCATTGTGTATCATACTTTAAAAAATTTAATGGCAGATCATTTATTCAAATTTTCCAGTTGGAGAATATTTGGATAGCTGTAGAACTTTGTCTTTGATTTTAATTCTCTAAGTGACTACACATTTTATCCCTGTTTTTGCTTTTTTATCAGCTTTGATAAAATTGTTGGCTTTTGGCTGGGTGCAATAGCTCACACCTGTAATCCTAACATTTTGGGAAGCCAAGGCAGGAAGATCACTTGAACCTAGGAGTTCAAGACCAGCCTGGACAACACAGTGAGACCTTGACTCAACATTAAAAAACAAAATGTTGGCTTTGTTTTCAGTACATTAATTATATTTACTGTGATACAAATAGAGTGAAACTTTTAATTTGCTGCCAAACAAACCAAGCAGGCACCTGCCTTAGGCCTTTAGCACTAGCTATTTCTTCAGCCTGGGAAGTTCTCCACTCCACCCCTTAGATATCCCCAGGGCTCGCTCACTCGCCTCCTTCAGGTCTGGGTCCAGATGTCACATGATAAGAGTGGTCTTGACTGGCTATTCTTATGTAAAGCAGCAGTCTTTCTTCCCTGCTGCCATCACCCCATCATTCCTTATTCCCCTTACCCTGCTTAATTTTACCTCATAACACTGTCACCAACTAAAATGTCAAATTTAAATATATTATTATTTGTCCCCTCTAGCTAGATTATCAATTCTGAGGTCAGGGACTTTGCCTGATTTGTCCACTCTTTATCTTCAGTGCCTAGAAAAGAGCCTGGCACTGTAGTAAGCATATAATACATATTTGTTGAATGAGTGAAACTTTCACTTTCTTCTGATAAAAGGTAAGCAAGGTTGTATAGTCAGAGGAGCAGGTCGTTTAACTTGCATTTGAATCCCAGCTCTGCTGCCACACGAACTCAGGGGACCTGAAGAAAATTATGTTTCTTATCTGGGAAATGAAGTTTAGTTGATCACTGTGGTTGTTTAGTTCTTGTACTCTATAATTGTTTCTTCTTTGTTCTTTCTCATTTAACTATTTTTCTATTTTAGTTTTTTTCCCTAGTTTTGGCTGCTGTTATATGATAGAAATTATCAATTATTTTACTGACAGTTCTCTAGCTTTACTGCTTTGGGGAAAACTCAGGGATAAGTTAACATTTTCACAGGTCTCAGTTTTTCTAAGTTCATGTAATTACCACAGACACATTTCCCAGTCTTTTACTTCTGTCCACCAAGGGTGTGACTTGATTGGAGAGAGAAGGAAGACATGCAAATACTGTATGTGTTCTGTCGGCTGTGCTCCTCCCGTTAGCCTAAGCATAGCCATGCATTTTGGCCCGTTCCCACTCCTCACATACCCTGCATTTCTAACTTGTCAGTTCTGCCACACCATCTGGAGTAGGCAGTTCCTTCTCCTCCTTTGCTAACAGCAGTGCGCGCGCGCACACACACACACACACACACACACACACACACACACACACACAGAGACACATACACATACATTTCAGGCTTCTTTTTCAGACATCTTGTTTTTTTCCTCATAAGAAGAAATAACCTCAAGAATTCAACCATATCCTCAGGAAATCATATTAACCGGTGTTCAATATCTTGATCCTTCTCAAAAGGCCATATCACATTGAGAAGTAATAAAATCAGCTATTTTACTGTCAACATTTTCTTCCAGCCCATTTGCTTATGTGGACCCCTTGCACTGTAACATGGCCTATTTGTACCTTGAGCTCCTCAAAGATTCACTCAACGAGTATGCATATGCAGCAGAGCTAGCAGGCTTGAGCTATGATCTCCAAAATACCATCTATGGGATGTATGTAAGTACCCACGCCTTAGAGCCTTCCACTCATCAACATTTTTTATATTGATTTGATGGAAGCATTTTTTGATTGAGGGTATGAGTTTAATTTCTTTTTTTTTAATCTTTATGGCTAATCATATTTTCTCATTTAATTTTTAAGTTAGCTCTTATTCTAAGTGTTCAACTACATACCATTCATATTATGCAAATTTTCCTTGATTTCTTTTTTTTTTAAACGTCTTTCATCAGAATGTCATATTTTTCTACTCAAACAAAATTGGACCCTGATTTAGGTTTAGATCTTACCCATTCTGTATTTGAAATCTTGGTCTTTGGCAAAGGAAAATGAAATCTTCCTTCTTTTGTAAAACCTAAGGTTGTCATATACTATTTCCCTAGAAATCCAGATCATGAGGCTGCATATCCATACTCTTCGGTCATGTTTCTTCATTACCATGCCACTGCTTGAGGTATCAAAGCATTTCTTTTGTTTTTCTTTTTGTTAGTCGCTACATTTATGCTGATCCTCTTCATTGCAACATGACATACCTGTTTATCAGGTTATTGAAGGATGATTTAAAAGAGTATACATATGCAGCACGCCTCTCAGGTTTGAGCTATGGCATTGCATCAGGAATGAATGCAATACTTGTAAGTAAAATGAAAACCAAAGAAAAGGCACCACCCCGTTTAAGCATTATGTTGAGCTTGGGAAAACTATTAACTTCTGCATTTTTAAACAAGAAAGTTGATGGTTTTTTTCCTTGCACCTTTTTGATGATCAAAGAACTCAAATTAGTGTTAGTTCCACTAATGAATGGTTTAATAAAGTTTAGTGCATCTTGTGAACATGTATGTGTGCTACATTTATTTGCATGTTCTTCTGCCTGAGATGTTTAACATATTAATCCTGAAAGCATGTTGTTCTTTCCATATAATTGAGTATATTAACATCTGTAAGTAGAAGATATCAATAGTTGTTGTGGTGATTGAATTTTACTTATAAATAGGCTCCCTTTATTTCTGCAGATAGTAGTATAAAGTTTCTATGTTCAGATACACCTGACATTTTAATTTATTTTGTAGCATGCACCATTACCTACTTTATGTGTGTTTTAAAATAAGCATTATTAAATCCATCTAAGAAGTAACTAGATCCTTTCTTTGGAATGTGTTTTCAAGCTTGCTTATATCTCAATTCCAAGTTAACATCCCTTTTATGGCACACATTCATCTTCACTTTTCTTGAAAATGTATTGCATATTTTAGTAAAAATGAAAACGAGAGCATTTTGGGGTACTCCTTATTTAAATTCTTACACAAAAGATTTTAGGAGTTTTAAATTTTATTTATTTTCCAGTGACTTTTTTTTCTTCACATAAATAAATTCTCTGGTAACTTTTGTTTAATGTATAAGAATGTATATTAATCTAACCATTCTCAGAGTCCACAGAAGTTTGAAGCTCAGAGATCAAAATTAGCTCCAAATAGAAAAGTAATCAACTGTTTTCTCTTTTTTCTGTTGATTTTTAGTAGCATATTACCATCAAAACACATAATATTTATTTATGACAAAATGGGTTTTCTGCTAATTGTCAGTCTAGTTCCTCCAGTAGGAAACATGATGTGCTCGCCATGGCCAGTGGCCTTCCCTCCTGCTGAGGTTCTTGCCTATCATCCTGCACAGCATGGAGACTTTCATGATATTCTAGCTGCAGTGTATCCTCTACTGCTTTGGGTGCCACCATGTGAAAATATCATGATAGAAATTCTCCATTCCCCACTTTTCAAAATGTTAGGCACTTAGAGACAAAGTGAATTGTGCTGAGTTGGCTGGGCACGGTGGCTCACACCTATAATCCCAGCACTTTGGGAGGCCAAGGCAGGCAGATTGCTTTGAGCTAGGAGTTCAAGACCAACCTCCTAGGCAACATGGTAAGACCCTGTCTCTACAAAAAACACAAAAAAATTAGCCAGAAGTGGTAGTGCATGCCTGTAGTCCAGCTACTCTGGAGGCTGAGGTGGGAGGATCGCTTGAGTCCACGGAGCAGAAGTTGCAGTCAGCCGAGATTGTACCACTGCACTCCAGCCTGGGTGGCAGAGTCAGACCCTGTCTCAAAAAACAAAAAATGTGCTAAGCCAAGATCCTGATGATACATACAGTGTATCCTTCTTACACATTTGTTTTGCCATTAGCTTTTGGAACAGCAACAGAACTTATCAAATAAGCAAGTGGTTAGAATTGTGGATCCTCCGTGGCACCGTGGCTCGTGCCTGTAATCCTAGCACTTTGGGAGGCTGAGGCAGGTGGATCGCCTGAGGTCAGGAGTCTCACTATGTTGCCCAGGTTGGTCTTAAACTCTTGGGCTCAAGCAATCGTTCCATCTCAGCTTTCCAAGTAGCTGGGACGACATGTACATGCCACTATGCCCTGTGATTTTTATCTTCTTACCTCACCTGTAAAAACCTTAAGCCTGCCATTCGTTAGATATTCTTTTTGAAGAAAAAGCCACATTCTACAATTAGTTTTATAATGAGAACTTGAATTTTGATGATGTAGTATATGCCACCAGAGTTCGATGTTAGGTGAGTTTACTTACTGTTGATTTTGTTTCAGAAAAGTAAAATTATGCTTTTGGGTATAGAGATTGCTAATGGCCAGGTACTTTGGCTCACACATACAGTTCCAGCTACTTGGGAGACTGAGGCAGGAGGATCACTTGAGCTCAGGAATTTGAGTCTAGCCTGGGTACCCTAGCAAGACCCTGTCTCGAATGAATGAATAAATAAATAAATAAAATTTTTTAAAAAGATGGTTAAGCCTGGGCATGGTGGCTCACACCTGTAATCCCAGCACTTTGGAAGGCCGAGGCGGGTGGATCACCTGAGGTCAGGAGTTCAAAACCAGCCTGACTAACATGGTGAAACCCCATCTCTACTAAAAATACAAAATATTAGCCGGGCCTGGTGGCGCACATCTGTAATCCCAGCTATTCTGGAGGCTGATACAGGAGAATTGCTTGAACCTGGGAGGCTGAGGTTGCAGTGAACCGAAATCGTGCCGTTGCATTCCAGCCTGGGCAACAAGAGTGAAACTCTATCTCAAAAAAAAAAAAGATGGTTAATGTTATCTTCCTGTTACACTATATTTATATATTTATGAGACATTAAAGTGAATGTTTCATTTTTTATATGTCTGTTTTTGAATTTTCTACATGTTTAAAAATCAAGTCAAGTTGTTTATTTGGAAGTTGTTTTGTGATATTTTTAGACTTTTAATACCCTGAATTCTTTCTGTAGCTTTCCGTGAAAGGTTACAATGACAAGCAGCCAATTTTACTAAAGAAGATTATTGAGAAAATGGCTACCTTTGAGATTGATGAAAAAAGATTTGAAATTATCAAAGAAGCAGTAAGTTTTCTGAACCCTGTTTTTTTATTCATAAGATAATATTGCTATGTTATAAAAAGTTTTCATAATAGTTTTTATAAAAGAAGCAAGGAGGAAAAGAAGCATTCATAACCCTGTTGCAGTCATCTCACCTTGTCTTTGCAAAATCTGATACTCCATCCAGAAAGAAAGCCTAGTTGACTCTTGTGGACACCTGGCCTCTTCTCTGTGGGTGCCAAGAGCTCACTGCAATTCAGAGTCGCAGCTCAAAATTTCAAAGAGAAGTACTTAGTGGCTGTCAGGGCCTCCTTGAATGTTCGATCCCAACCTCCAGTTCAGAAGAACACACAATTCATCAGACTGAGGTCTGCTTTCCCACAAGACCTTGTCACAATAGAGCACACTATTTGAGTTTGACATATCTTCCACTTAAATTCAATTCATATTTGGCCCAGTAATGGAAGTACAGGATGAACAGCTCCTTCTGAAGCTAAACTGTGACCTTTTCTTGTATACCAGAAGAAACTACCATCAGTTTTCAAATAAAGATCCCATATTTTATATGGCTACTTATTTGTGTTGCTTGCTTATGGAGACTTTGGGGATGGCTTTATAGCGTAGAACCTAAAGATTCCAAAAGACATCCCTGAAAACTAGGGATAACTTTCTGAGGGACGAAAGATATCCCATAGTGAAGCACTTATAGTCCGTGTCAGATGCTGAACAAATGAAAAAGCATGCACTTTTATGTAAGGATCGGAGAGGAATAAACCCCATTCTTAATTGTATAACTTCAGAAAGGGGAAAGAAGAAAATATCCTAGTAACACATAGTTTATAGAGAATTGAAATTTGATTATAACTGGACTTTTGGAATGATTTTTAAAAGATTTATAAAGTTAATGAAAGCATGTCTCCTTCACTAGTATATGCGATCTCTTAACAATTTCCGGGCTGAACAGCCTCACCAGCATGCCATGTACTACCTGCGCTTGCTGATGACTGAAGTGGCCTGGACTAAAGATGAGTTAAAAGAAGCTCTGGATGGTGAGACTTTCTACTTAAAGCTTAATGCTTTCTTCATATTTTTCCTAAATTCATTTTGGTTTATTCTGATATTGACTGTTTATACTTTTAAATAACTTCTAGTTCTATTAAAACTGGCTGTGCCTATGTTTTATAAAAACAGTGGTGGGCAGGATGGCTATAATTAACAGTAACATATACTTTTAAATAGGTAGAAGAAAGATATTGAACATTCCCAACCCAAACAAATGATAAATAAACTTGAGATGATGGATATGCTTAATACCCTGATGTGATCACTATATGTTATATGTATATATAATAACATTATTATATACTCTATGAATATCTACAGTTATTATTTCTCAATTTAAAATAAAATAGAAAAAAAATGGTGGCTTTGAAGTGGTTTTTGCATTCAGGCAGGTTAGCCACATTTACTGTTTTTAATCTGGACCCATACCAGTTAATTACGACTATTTTTAGATTTCTGCAGACAGGCTGGGTATGGTGGCACATACCTGTAATACTAGTACTTTTGGAAGGTGGAGTTTGAGACCAGCTTGGGCAATATAGTGAGACTCTGTCTCTACAAAAAATAATAAAAATATTAGCTGGATGTGGTGGCATACACCTGTGGTCCCACTTACTCAAGAGGCTGTGGCGAGAGGATTGCTTATGCCTGGGAAGTTGAGACTACAGTGAGCCATGATTATGCCACTGCACTCCAGCTTGGATGACAGAGCAAGACTCTGTCTCTGCCTCCAAAAAAAAAAAATTTTTTTTTTCTGCAGAGTAAATGCTCTGACCCAAGTACTAACCTTGTTAATAATGAAGGTTTTTTGTTTGGTTGGTTTTTTTTGAAGACAGAGTCTGCTCTGTTGCCCAGGCTGGAGTGCAGTGGTGCAATCTCAGTTCATCACAACCTCCACCTCCTGGGTTCAAGCTATTCTCCTGCCTCAGCCTCCCAAGTAGCTGGGATTATAGGCATACACCACCATGCCCTGCAAATTTTTTGTATTTTTAGTAGGGACAGGGTTTCACCATGTTGGCCAGGCTGGTCTTGAACTCCTGACCTCAGGTGATCCACTCGCCTTGGCCTCCCAAAGTGCTGAGATTAGAGGCGTGAGCCACCGCAACCGGCCAATATTGAAGTTTTAAGGAAAGAAAAAGCTGAACTTCAAAGTCTTAACACACAATGTTCAGGCTTTTTTTTTTTTCCTGCTTTAGCATCCTTAGATCAGTTCAGTTAAAAATTGGAAAATGTATAAAGCCTAAAGAGTCATCTTTTGTTGTTTTTTTTCTAGAATCTTAAGTCTAATTTTCAGGAGTTTGGCTTGAAAATCTGAAATTCCTTGAGAGCAGTGATTATACCTTCCTTCCATACTCCTTCACTTAGTATCTAGTATAATATTATGCCCTCAGTGTGTATCTAATGAATGCCTATTGAATGCAAAGAAATTACTTTCAGGATTTCTTTATTGGGAAAAAATGTAGATTGGTATCACCCTTTATTATTGTTTTAGATTTTTTACTTCTCAACATTACCTCACCAATTAATCTCTCTTCCTGTGTGCTCAGCCATAAGCGTTAAAATACAATGAAAAGAATTCTGGGCTGGGCATAGTGGCTCATGCCTCTAATCTCAGCAGCTTTGGGAGGCCGAGGCGGGTGGATCACAAGGTCAAGAGATCGAGACCATTCTGGCCAACATGGTGAAACCCTGTCTCTACTAAAAATACAAAAATTAGCTGGGTGTGGTGGCACGCGCCTATAGTCCCAGCTACTTGGGAGGCTGAGATGGGAGAATTGCTTGAACCCAGGAGGCAGAGGTCGCAGTGAGCCGAGATCATCCACTGCACTCTAGCCTGGTAACAGAGAGAGACTCCATCTCAAAAAAAAAAAAAAAAGAATTCTGTTGAATGTTTTAATAACCTTTTATGACAAGTTCTTATACTTATGTAACACTATGCTTTTGATGTCTTCAGTGACATAAATCGAGCAAAGTACTGAAAGTCATTATTTTGTTGGTTGCCTCAGGCATTGGATGGGAGGCTAGATTATGAAAATCATTAACTAGAACAGGTGCATTTTTTATCGGGACAATTAATATGCTTTTCTTTGCAAAATGATTATGGTCATATGCAATTAATAGCAAGAATTATACCTTTAAAAAAATACCACACAATTAATTTTAAATGTTTTCCAAAACGAAGACTACTTTTATAATGATCAAAAAGCAAAGGTTTGAGGGTTTTTTTCACCCTTCGTTAGAATCTAGGTCAGATGGCATGTTAATTTTAAGCAGAATAAGCTCTATAGTATCTCAGAGGGATATGAAGGCTTTCTAAATGGATTTTATTTTATTTTATTTTATTTTATTTTATTTTATTTTATTTTTGAGGCGGAGTCTCGCTCTGTCGCCCAGGCTGGAGTGCAGTGGTGCGATCTCGGCTCACTGCAAGCTCCGCCTCCCGGGTTCCCGCCATTCTCCTGCCTCAGCCTCCCGAGTAGCTGGGACTACAGGCGCCGCCACCACGCCCAGCTAATTTTTTTGTATTTTTAGTGGAGACGGGGTTTCATTGTGTTAGCCAGGATGGTCTCGATCTCCTGACCTCGTGATCCGCCCGTCTCGGCCTCCCAAAGTGCTGGGATTACAGGCTTGAGCCACCGCGCCCGGCCGAAGATTTTATAAAGTACTTTTTTGGTTTAAATTTTTCTGCTCAAGTAAATAATTATTCCATTTTGATATATATAATCCTACAATAATCCAAAATGGCAGAATGGCTAATTTGGAAACAACTCAGTGTGAGAGGCTGCCTCTCCAGTGACTCTAAATCATTCAGCTATCCAGGTGCCAGGGTAGCAAGAACTTCGGGGTTCAGTGTGGTCCAGCAGCATTTACTGACTGCCTGCCCTGTACCCAGCCCAAGACTCCAGGTGTTGAGATTAACAAATAATTAATTAAACATGGCAAAACCCCATCTCTACAAAAAAATACAAAAATTAGCCAGGCATGGTAGTGCATGCCTGTAGTCCCAGCTACTCAAGAGGCTAAGGCAGGATAATCGCTTGAACCCAGGAGGCAGAGGTTGCACCACTGCACTTCAGCCTGGGTGACAGAGCAAGATTCTGTCTCAAAATAAATAAATAATAATTTTAAATGATCAATTAGATGGGGTTTCTTTGATGAAGGACCTCCAGTCTGGTGGTGAAGCGTAAATATGAGTAGATCATTTTAATAGAGAGAGACAAGGGGCTAAGTATTGTGATGGAAAGCTGCAGAGTGCTGAGGGAGCCTAGTGAAGAGGACTTCTAAGGCAGTACAGTGGAGTAGAATGAACATCCACTTTGGAACTGACCAAGGATCAAATCCCAGCTCTGCAGTTTGCTAACTTAATGACTTTGAACAACAAACTTAAATTTTCTTAACTTAATTTTCCTATCTTTAAAGTGGGGATAATAGTACCTACTTTATAGTGTGAAAGATAACATCTGTAAAATTCCTGATCTGTGGTAAGCACTTGTTATTTCCATTCCCGTGTTTCTCCTTAAATGTCTGTCACTGATTTTAGCATCCATTGGTAGATCTTGCATGTAGCAATTATTACTATGGTGTCCTAATGGAGAAGGGACAGCTCTTCTTTACAGAAGGATTAAATCAATATATATAAAAAGAATGAGGGAAGTAGAAAAATTGCCATTAGAACTCCATAGTAATAATTGCTACAGGCAGTAACCACTAATGGATGCTAAAATTAGTGGGTCAAGTTTAAAGAAAAAATATTTGTATAATCTCATTTATTTTTCCCAAAATAAATATTTAGTAATTACAATAGGAAAAATAGGTGTAGATGGGCAAGTGGGCTTTTCCAAATTGCATATAGAGCATATATGAGTTATTAAATTATAAACAAAAGAATAAAATAATACATTTATAGTGAGGACATGTGGCAGACACCACCTTAACCAAGTGATTAGTGTTAACATCACTAAGTACTACAACATATCAACTTCATGAGTCCTCTGATAGGATGCAGTGAGAAAGGTGCATTACCTTTGTGGTATTCTTTATAGTAATACAGACATGAAATCTAATCGTAAGAAAACACTAGATAAACCCAAATGAGGGACTTCTATAAAATAACTGAACAGTACTCTTCAAAAGTCTTAAGGTCATGAAATATATGGAAAGACTGAGAAACTGTCAGAGATTAGAGAGAACTAAAGACATATGACAGCTAAATGTAACGGAGGGTTGTGGATCAAATCCTGGAATTAAAAAAAAAAAACAAAAATGGGAAAAATCTAAATGAAGTCTGTACTTTAGTTAATAGTATATACCAATGTTAATTTCTTAGTTTTGATGGTTCTGAAAGATGTTAACATTAGAGAAAACTAAGTGAAGTGTTTACAGTAACTCTCTGTACTATTTCTGCATATCTTTGGTAAGTCTCAAATTATCTCAAATTAAAAAAAAAAAAAAAACCCTCATAGGTAGCACTCACTATGTCTTCTTACACCTTTGCAGATGTAACCCTTCCTCGCCTTAAGGCCTTCATACCTCAGCTCCTCTCACGGCTGCACATTGAAGCCCTTCTCCATGGAAACATAACAAAGCAGGTGGGTGGTTGAGGTTTTAGCAGTCTTTTGTGGATCGTTGCAAGATATTTTTTCCCTCTAGTCTTTCTCAAGATTGTTAACCAGCATGGTGTGATAAGAAACACATTAGAGCCGGGCGCGGTGGCTCAAGCCTGTAATCCCAGCACTTTGGGAGGCCGAGACGGGTGGATCACGAGGTGAGGAGATCGAGACCATCCTGGCTAACACGGTGAAACCCTGTCTCTACTAAAAATACAAAAAAAAAACTAGCCGGGCGAGGTGGCGGGCGCCTGTAGTCCCAGCTACTCGAGAGGCTGAGCCAGGAGAATGGCGTGAACCCGGGAGGCGGAGCTTGCAGTGAGCTGAGATCCGGCCACTGCACTCCAGCCTGGGCGACAGAGCGAGACTCCGTCTCAAAAAAAAAAAAAAAAAAAAAAAGAAACACATTAGAGTTTACTCAACCCTCTTGCTCTGTGGAGGAAGGTGGAGAGCACAGGGAAAGTAGAATGATGGTGATTAACTGAGGACCTACTTCCATGGCTGCCTCTTCTGCTGTTTCCTACCTTGTGCAATCATAGGAGGAAATGGGAGTAATTATCCCTACTCTGTATAGGGTGGCATAATTGTATAGTAGATAAGAGCACATGCTGTAGAATCAGACAGCCTGGATTCAAATCCTGGCTCTGCTATATGCCAGATCTGTAATCTTTTGAAAATGTCTTAACTCTGTGCTTATCTGTTTTCTTCTCTGTAAAATTAGAGTTATAGAAGCACCTACATCATGTGTGGTAAGGATTAAATAGTACATGATAAGTACTTAGCACATGGAAAGCACTACAAAATTTTCGTGGCAGTCTTGTCTCAAGATCCCTCAGTCTCGGCCTGGTGCAGTGGCTCACGCCTGTCATCTCAGTACTTTGGAGGCTGAGGCAGGAGGATTGCTTGAACCCAAGAGTTCGAGAGCAGCCTGGGCAACATAACTCTACAAAAAATTGAAAACCAGCCAGGTGTGGTAGCGCATGCCTGTAGTCCTAGCCACTCAAGAGGCTGAGGCAGGAGGATCTCTTGAGCCTAGAGGTTGAGACTGCAGTGAGTCATGATTGTGCCACTGCACTCCAGCCTGGGTGACAGAACGAAACCCTGTCTCAAAAAAAAAAAAAAAAGATCCCTTGGTTCTATCTCCGCTCCAGAACAATATGCCCAAGGTCAGATGCTAATAAGTGGCAGAAGCAAGATTCTTACCAAGGTCATTTTATCTACAATAAAGCCTATGTTTGCCTCCCTTGCTTTTCTGTGACCCCAGGTGTCTGTAGTCAGGATCATTTCACTTGGGACCGTCTTTGGCAGTGCCTTTTTTCCAGCATCAGCATCAGTGTTGATGATTGTTTGGGTGTCTGTTTCTTTCACCACTACCACATTGACTCTATTGTAAAATGACCATACTGACAAACTCAGTTTTTATCCATTTGAATAGGATCAAATGTATTTAAGATTTAAAAATCCACTTTTATGATAAACAAAGCTAGTTTATTTCACAAACAAGATATGTTTATGTTTTTGTAATATACTGGGACATATCTTTTTCCACAGGCTGCATTAGGAATTATGCAGATGGTCGAAGACACCCTTATTGAACATGCTCATACCAAACCTCTCCTTCCAAGTCAGCTGGTTCGGTATAGAGAAGTTCAGCTCCCTGACAGTAAGTAGAGATGTTGTAACTTTGGGAATGGACTACTTTGACATAACAGTGTGGGTGATTACAGGTGGGCTGAATTTGGTATAGTTTTATGCCAAAGATTTACTTGGGAACCTCTACTACTTATAGAAGTATGATTAGAGATAGATAATTCAGCCAAAAAAATTTTTGGTAGGAGGGCCAAATAAGTAAAATTGGAGGTAGGCAATAATTTTGAAGAGAATGATACTGGAATTGATGGGTACTTGAATGAATGGGAATTAGGAAGTAAAAGTATCACAGAGCTATTGACTATAAGTCATGAAATAAAATACATTTATAAAAATGGAAACTGGAATTATAATATTTAATTGGAAACCCATAGGATTCTTTGGCAGAAATAGTTTTAGGAAACCCACAGGTGCAGATAACATGTAATCATTACAAGTATACTTTTATAAGGGATTAACAAAGACTTACTGAATTTATATATTGCGGTTTACAATGTTGGATTACTTTTACATTAACAGTGGTTTCTTCTGATAAAAACTCCTTAAGCATTATTGTCGATATTGCTCAAAACTGTGTAATAGAAGGTATATTAAATGAAGGAAGAGAAGCTTTTTTTTGGCCAAGCTTGATTGTTTGGCTGTTCCCTATGCATTAACCATCTGTGCTGCCTTTTCTCCCCAGCTATTTTATCCTCCCAAAATGGTGTTCTCCTTTCCCCCTTCTTCCTCATGGGCTAGTGCCTACATCCTACTTCTCCTTCCAGGCCTATTTTATAAGCTACTTATTCCACTAAACTTTTTCTAAAACTCCCAGCTAGAAATAATCACATCTACCTCTGGATTTGCAGGACAATTTTTCTGAACCTCCCTATTCAGGCTACTTAGCACTTCTCTTGTGTTGGGATTGAAGTGCATCTCCATCTTCTTATTAGACTATACATTCCTTAAAGCCAAAGTCTGTGTCTGTTTCATTTAAGTAGCTTCTAAAGCAACTGGAACATATTATTACTTCAGGATACCTTTGTTGAACGCTTCGAGATACGTTGAGCCCAGCTCTTCTATTGTGCATGACCAGTCATAACAGATCTGGTAGTGGTTTATTTCCAACTTTTGCTAGTTTATTCCTCAGTCACTACAACCAGGGCAAGAATCAGGATATGCTGATTCCACTACAATTAGAGAAAGACTCAGGATATGCTGTGCAAGAGCCATAGCAGTTGACTTCAAAGTGAGGCCAGTCTAGAAACAATATTTCAAAGTGAAATTCATCTTTCCTACTTCTTTTGATTCCACTTCCCTCTTTCTGTCTCTTTCCTAGGATCTTATCTCTTTTGCCTCCTAAGTACCCTCCCAAATTTCTCCATGTTCAAAAATAGCCCAGTTCACAGCTCATTCTCAAAATGCTAGGTGGTAGGAAATCATTCTGAATTAGCCAACTGATCAGATGTGAATGCTTTAAATAGTTCTTCACTTAACTCTCCATGGAAAGGCTCTTACTGTTTAAAAATAAAATATTCAGGCCAGGGTGGTGGCTCATGCCTATAATCCCAGCACTTTGGGAGGCCAGCGTAAAAAGATTGCTTGAAGCCAGGAATTTGAGACTAGGCTGGGTAACATAGTGAGAACTTGTTTCTACAAAAAATTTAAAATAAAAAAAAATTAGCTGGGCATAGTGGCACACACCTGTAGCTACTTAGGAGGCTGAGGTGGGATGATCGCTTGAACCCAGGAGGTTGAGACTGCAGTGAGCCATGATTGTGCCACTGCACTCCAATCTGGGTGCCAGAGTGAGAGACTGTCTCAAGTGAAAAGGAAAATGTTCAGGCATTATAAAGGGGATGTTTTATTTATCTTTATTTTTATTATTATTTTTTGAGATGGAGTCTTACTCTGTCACCCAGGCCAGAGTATAGTGGCGCAATGTCAGCTCACTGCAACCAAGGAGATGTTTTAGAATATGTATGAAAAAGGCCAGGCAACCAGGTGTGGTGGCTCACACCTGTAATCCCAGCACTTTGGGAGGCCGAGGTGGGCAGATCACCTGAGGTCAGGAGTTTGTGACCATCCTGGCCAACGTGGTAAAACCCTGTCTCTACTAAAAATACAAAAATTAGCTGGGCATAGTGGCAGGCACCTGTAATCCCAGCTACTCGGGAGGCTGAGGTAGGAGAGTTGCTTGAACCTAGGAGATGGAGGTTGCAGTGAGCTGAGATTGCACCACTGCACTCCAGCCTGGGCGACAGAGCAAGACTCCGTCTCAAAAAAAAAAAAGAAAAAGAAAAGGGCCAGGTGTGGTGGCCCACGTCTGTAAACCCACCTTTTTGGGAGGCCAAGGCAGGTGGATCACCTGAGATCAGGAGTTCAAGACCAGCCTGGCCAACATGGCAAAACCTTGTATCTACCAAAAATAGAAAAATTAGCCAGGTGTGGTGGCATATGCCTGTAGTCCCAGCTACTCAGGAGGCTGAGGCAGGAGAATTGATTGAACCCGGTAGGCGGAGGTTGCAGTGAGCTGAGATGGCACCACTGCATTCCAGCCTGGGTGACAGAGCAAGACTTTGTCTCAAAAAAAAAAAATAATAAGGTATGAAAAAGCTAGAAGAATGTGAGGTGGGTGAGGGAGAGAGGCTTACAGGCCACGTTCCCCTCTCTCTGCTTTTTTTGTTTTGTTTTGTTTTTTGAGACAGGGTCTCACTCTGTACCACTGGAGCGCAGTGGTAGAGTCACAGCTCACTGCAGCCTCAAACTCCTGGGGTCAAGTGATCCTCCCGCCTCAGCCTCCCAAGTAGCTGGGACTATAAATGTGAGCCATGGCGCTGGCTCCCCTCCTTCTGATGAGAGGGAACTTAGTGCTGCCAATTTATAATCAGAAAGTTTGACTGTTGGTCAAAGTTGGACATGATCAGAAAAGTGAAATCAGTGAACTGTAACTCCAGGCTTCTCTACCTCCCTTTTCTATTAATGTCTAAATTATCATCCGTAAGTGTGGGCAGACATAGCATTGACTTTATTAAACCCCAAATAAGTTTTTGAACTTGCTGCTGTCTTTTTGAAACTTCCTAGGAGGATGGTTTGTTTATCAGCAGAGAAATGAAGTTCACAATAACTGTGGCATCGAGATATACTACCAAACAGACATGCAAAGCACCTCAGAGAATATGTTTCTGGAGCTCTTCTGTCAGATTATCTCGGAACCTTGTTTCAACACCCTGCGCACCAAGGAGCAGTTGGGTGAGATGAAAGTGGGGAAATAGCAGGGTGCTGTAGACTTTGATGAATTATTTTCCCTGTAAAACATTTTCACCTGACAGTGTATCAGGCGTGCTCTACTTAGACTTGAGAAAACCTTGTTACAGAGAATCCACTTCTAAAAGATAAGCAATCACTATCTTATGGACAGTAAAGCAATTCTTTATGAGATGATACTGTATATTACATACATGTCAATAAAAGGCATTTTAGGTGGGGGGAAAGGATACTAAGGACAAGCTTATGGGTAGCAAGATGAGAAACAAGCCATCCAGAGGAGCTTAGATTCACTAAAGTTTGAGTTCCTTGAGGGCAGGTATTATCTCTCATTCATCTTTATATCCCAAGCCTGGAACATACAGAAGGTACTCAGCAAGTGTTTGCAGTTTTAAACATTGTTAAAAGTCTGGAGGTCCTGGCAGATTTGATCAATGAGGAAAAAAGTTCAAAGAAGCCCCAGTAATGACAGAAAGAAACCAGTGAAAAAAGGATGAGTCTCTCCAAGTACCTGTCATTGTTTAAATACCCATTGTGCTAGGTGCTGGACATGGAAAATGGATGCTCTGGATGGTCCTTCCCTTCGAGGATGGCAGGCCTGTAAAGGAATAATTTTAGTACAGCATGGTAAATATTATTATAGGAGCTCAAACTATTGGCCGGGCACAGTGGCTCACGCCTGTAATCCCAGCACTTTAGGAGGCTGAGGCAGGTGGATCACCTGAGGTCACGAGTTCAAGACCAGACTGGCCAACATGGTGAGACCCCCATCTCTACTAAAAATACAAAAATTAACTGGGCATGGTGGTGCATGCCTGTAATCCCAACTACTCAGGAGGCTGAGGCAGAGAATCACTTGAACCCAGGAGGCAGAGTTTGCAGTGAGCGGAGATCGTGCCACTGCACTCCAGCTTGGGTGACAGAGTGAGATTCCACCTCAAAAAAATCAAACTACGAATGGCTATGTTGAAGAAAGAAACTTCCTCAGAAGTGCGACCCAGAGGCACCACAGCTGTTGGAGGTGGCGGGTCAGGGCAGGGCAGCTGAAGGAGATAAGCCAAGAGCTTGGTTTTGAAAAGGTGTTGAAGGGAGGTAGTGCATGGCCTCATGAGATAACATGGAAGTATGACTTTTAGTTAGCTTGATCTCTAGAGAGTTGCATTCTGAATGAATTGGTTTAGGAATGGATTACTTAACAAGAAATACAGTAGGATAGCCAGGTTCATATGCTGAACTTGGATGTTAAAGGAAACACAGCTAAGACTGTGACTAAGGGATGAAAATGAGTCCAGTATTTTATAGTCTAGGAGTAACTTTAGCATAAATTGAAGAGGATTAGCTAGCAGAGAATGAGGAATGACAAGATGGGAGTTTGAATAACGAATAGGATTTTTTTTCCTAAGAAGAAGAAAAAGTCATCTCCAACTTTGTAATCCTTCAGAGAGCTCTTCTGCTCTGTCCTTAGGAACTTAAACTATCTTAAGTGCTCATATTTCTTTAAGAGGTGAGTAATCTAAAACCTTAAACTAGATTTTATTTGCTCAGACAGGTTAGTTTTTAAAGGATTAAAAATGACCCAGGTCTCAAATGCCAAGGTCCTGACTGGCTGATGTCTGTGTTTCAGGCTATATCGTCTTCAGCGGGCCACGTCGAGCCAATGGCATACAGGGCCTGCGATTCATCATCCAGTCAGAAAAGCCACCTCACTACCTAGAAAGCAGAGTGGAAGCTTTCTTAATTACCATGGAAAAGTCCATAGAGGACATGACAGAAGAAGCCTTCCAAAAACACATTCAAGCATTAGCAATTCGTCGACTAGACAAACCAAAGAAGCTATCTGCAGAGTGTGCTAAATATTGGGGAGAAATCATCTCCCAGCAATATCATTTTGACAGAGGTAAGGTAAAATTAGGGCCCCAACATTTATGGCATTCAAGTAACATTTGATTAAGGCCATTCTACAAAATGGTATTCATTTTGTAGGTGATATTCCATTACCTATTTGGGGAGTTGGGGTCGGGGGATGGCTGGCACTTCTAAAGAAGTGTTACTTAATTTAACTCCAGTTTTCTATTAGAAACCTTATCTCTTTTTTTCCTCCAAACCTAGACGTGGATCTACCCATATCTCACAATAAAGTATTAATAATAATTCAACTTCATGTTTTCGTTTCATCAGTGTATCCTGAGATTCTGATCACAGATACCTAAGTATCTATTTCCCATAATACTAAAAAAATGAGATAATACCAGATTGAACCCCTTTGAGGCAAATGCTACCCTTGAGCCATAGGAGATTTGCCTATAGGAATCTCCAAAGATTTTTCACTCCTTTCAGATTTGGGAGAGCTGTGATTCTTGAAGTCTCCTGTCTTGAATCAGCTTCCTTTCACCTTGCTTCTAGAGCATAGATTAACAATGGATTGTGCTAAGCTGTACTAGAAGTCAGGGGATGTGGGTTGTGTTCTTACTCTGACACCAACAAGCTAAAATTCTTGGTCAAGACACCGTTTTTGGACCTCAGTTTCCTTACCCATAATTTTTATTTTTGTTTTGTTCTTTCAGACAGTATCTCACTCTGTCAGCCAGGCTTGAGTGCAGTGTGTCATCATAGCTCACCGTAGCCTTGAATTCCTAGGCTCAAGCAATTCTCCTGCCTCAGACCCCCAAAGTGCTGGGATTACAGGCATGAGCCACCATGTCCAGCCTACCTATAATTTATCTGGCAGTTGGATTCACTATTAATGATAATAGTATCTCTCATTTATTGAGCATTTACCATGTACTAGCATTGTGTTATTGTCATATATTTTTTTCCTAATTCTCACTGCAGCCCTATTAATTATCCCCCATTTCCAGATGAGGAAACTGAGGCTCAGAAAAGTTGAGATGACTGGCCAGGATCCAAAAGCTCATAACCAGACAGCCAGGATGTGAATCCAGGCTGGCCTGGCTCCTGAGCCAAGGCTCTTACCCATTGCACTATATCCACTTACTTTTTTTTTTTTTTTTTTGAGACGGAGTTTCGCTCTTGTTGCCCAGGCTGGAGTGCAATGGCATGATCTCCGGCTCACCGCAACCTCTGCCTCCCGGGTTCAAGCAATTCTCCTGCCTCAGCCTCCCAAGTAGCTGGGATTATAGGCATGTGCCACCACTTTGTTTTTTTTGTAGAGATGGGGTTTCTCCATGTTGGTCAGGGTGGTCTCGAACTCCCAACCTTAGGTGATCCCCCCCCCCGCCTTGGCTTCCCAAAGTGCTGGGATTACAGGTGTGAGCCACTGCACCTGGCCCTTTTTTTTTTTTTTTTTTTTTTTTTGAGACAATTTTGCTTTGTCACCCAGGCTGGAGTACAGTGATGTGATCTTGGCTCACTGCAACCTCTGCTTCCCGGGTTCAGGTGATTCTCATGTCTCAGCCTCCCCCAAATAGCTAGGACTACAGGTGCACTCCACTACACCTGGCTAATTTTTATATTTTTAATGGAGATGGGGTTTCACCGTGTTGGCCAGACTGGTCTCAAACTTCTGGCCTCGAGTGATCCACCCACCTTGGCCTCCCAAAGTGCTGGGATTACAGGCGTGAGCCACTGTGCCCAGCCAGCACCCACTTTTATTTGAAATCAAAGCAAATGGTCACTTAAAAATGTGGATGCTTGACTGGGCACGGTAGCTCACGCCTGTAATCCCAACACTTTGGGAGGCTGAGGTGAGCAGATCATGAGGTAGGAGATCAAGACCATCCTGGCTAACACGGTGAAACCCCATCTCTGCTAAAAAAAAAAAAAAAAAAAAAAAAAAAAAAAAAATAGCTGGGCATGGTGGCAGGCGCCTATAGTCCCAGCTACTTGGGAGGCTGAGGCAGGAGAATGGCATGAACCCAGGAGGTGGAGCTTATAGGGAGCCGAGATTGCACCTCTGTACTACAGCCTGGGCAACGGAGCAAGACTCTATCTCAAAAAAAAAAAAAAAAGTGGATACTTGGCCAGATGCAACGGCTCAAGCCTGTAATCCCAGCACTTTGGGAGGCTGTTGGACAGATCACTTGAGGTCAGGAGTTCAAGACCAGCCTAGCCAACATGGCAAAACGCCGTCTCTACTAAAAATACAAAAATTACCCAGCGTGTTGGCTTGTACCTGTAATCCCAGCTACTCAGGAGGCTAAGGCAGGAGAATCACTTGAACCCAGGAGGCAGAGGTTGCAGTGAACCGAGATCGAGCCACTGCACTCCAGTGTGGACGACAGAGTGAAACTCTATCTCAAAAAATATATATGGATACTTAAGAGTCTTGGAGTGAAGTATATTGTCATTTAGTGTGCTGTTCTGGGCTACTTCATATGGAAATGTTAGTAAAATATTGTTTGATTACTTTTTCAGATAACACTGAAGTTGCATATTTAAAGACACTTACCAAGGAAGATATCATCAAATTCTACAAGGTAAGTCAAATTCATATATTTAGATTTTGACTCATAAGAAAGTATTGTAGGGCTGGGTATGGTGGCCTACACCTGTAATCCCAGCACTTTGGGAGGCCAAGGCGGAAGGATCACTTAAGGTCAGGAGTTAAAGACGAGCCTGGCCAACATGGTGAAACCCCATTTATATTAAAAATACAAAAATTAGCTGGGCGTGGTGGCATATGCCTGTAATCCCAGCTACTCAGGAGGCTGAAGCATGAGAATCGCTTGAACCTGGGAGGCAGAGGTTGCAGTGAGTGGAGATCGCTCCACTGCACTCCAGCCTGGGTGACAGAGCGAAACTGTGCCTCAAAAAAACCAAAACACCTATTGTATGTGCTATATTGTGTGTTGCTGCTTTGAAGCCATTCAGGCTGGATTTATGAAGGTGTTTTTGTGGATTTAAGTTTTTTGACATAAACACTTAATGACTTTAGAATAAAGACAGTTTTTATTGAACCAAGTACTGTTTTCCTCTCCCTCTAAACCAAGTTTGCCGAACCTGCAGCCTGTGGGCCACGTGCAGCCCACATTATGAGATGTTTTGCAAAATTTTTTTTTTGTTTTTAGCTTATCAGCTATTGTTAGTGTATTTTACGTGTGGCCCATGACAATTCTCCCAGTGTGGCCCAAGGAAGTCAAAAGATTGACCCATGCTCTAAACCAAGGACTGTGACAGCCCTTCCTGACTTCCAAATCTACCTTTTTAGGCACACTTTCAGTTTCTTCTCTCTGTTCTCCACCCTACTCTGCAAAGAATATTGCTGAGCTTGTTTGGTGGGAAGGAAGAACAAAGAAAACAAAAGAACTTGAGAATCAGATTATTTTCCAAGCTCTGACAACTATAAATTGTCTTCACCCATTTAGGTGCCACTATGGCTGCTTTTTAAAATAAATGATTACTCACCTTTGAATCATGGTCAGAGATATAATAAGTTTTACATGCTTGTGCTCACTGAGGAAGTTTATCAAAAGGAAAGGGAGGCACCACCATTAAAGCCTTTCCAGCAAGCTTTAAGAGATTCACACCGGCTGGGCGCGGTGGCTCAGGCCTGTAATCCCAGCACTTTGGGAGGCTGAGTTGGGTGAATCATGAGGTCAGGAGTTCAAGACCAGTGTGGCCAACATAGTGAAACCCTGTATCTACTAAAAATAAAAATAAAAAATTAGCCGGGCGTGGTGGTGGGTGCCTGTAATCCTAGCTACTCAGGAGACTGAGGCAGGAGAATCGCTTGAATCTGGCAGGCAGAGGTTGCAGCGAGCTGAGATCGCACCACTGCACACCAGCCTGGGCGACAGTGCGAGACTCTGTCTCAAAAAAAAAACAAAACAAAGAGGTTCACACCATCTAAATCTTCCCCTCTATAAAAATTCTTAAGAAGGACAGCATTCCATTAAGTAGGTATATTAATGTGTAATAAGTATGCTAAATGCAAACATTCAAAATGTATGCTGCAATGGAATTGTACCTAAAGTGTTACATATATTTTTTGTAATATATTGGGGCCTCTAGTTTGTATAAAATACTGTTATGCCTGTTTTTCACAATAAGGAGCAAAATTATACTCTGTGATTACTATAGTACCTTAGAATTGTCCCTTAATGTTCTAGCCATTTCTGGTTTGTCATTAGGTTGTTTGGTCGGGGACTTGTCCCGCCCTGTGCCCATATCCTTTTAGAGAGATACTCTACTTTACGGTATTTTTTTCTAGGGATGTATTATAGCTACCAGCACAGGAGTCAGTGCTTACAGTTCTCATTAGAATGACTTTGTGAAGTTAGTGGTACAATGAGGCTTGATCACATTTTTTCCTATACTAGGGTTTCTAATGTTTATGTAATTCACCACTCCTAGTGCTGAGTGAGAGGATAAGGAAAAAGTAACCGTCTTTGACCAAAAGGTGCTGATTAGTTTCTTTGAGGAAAATGGTGATTTTGTATCATCCATGAGTTGGTTACACCTCTCCCCGCAACTCTTCTGCAAAAATATTTAGGCTGTTTGCAAACAAGTATTAACATAGCTGGTATCACTTTAACAATAAGAAAAGGAGATTATAGTTTCAGAATTGAGCAGCAAAAGCCGGTATTTTGAATGCATCTTTTGCAGCAATGAGATTTCACCCATTTTGGCTACGAAAATGAATGGCTAGACAAGGTATTTTCTTTACGTCATGGCTCCCTTTGCATTGTATAGAGGAAGAGAAGAGTCTCATCTAAATTACTCTTGTTATTCTGCGATAATAGCCTGTAGTCCCAGCTGCTGGGGAGGCTGAGACAGAAAGATCACTAGAGCCCAGGAGTTCAAGACCAACCTTGGAAACATAGCTAGACCCTGCTTCAAAAAAAAAGAGAGAAGGGCTGGGTGCAGTAGCTCATGCCTGTAATCCCAGCACTTTGGGAGGCGGAGGTGGGTGGATCACGAGGTCAGGAGTTCAAGACCAACCTGACCAACATGGTGAAACCCCATCTCTACTAAAAATACAAAATTAGCCGGCCATGGTGATGCACGCCTTTAATCCCAGCTACTCAGGAGCCTGAGGCAGGAGAATCGCTTGAACCCAGAAGGCAGAGGTTGCAGTGAGCCAAGATTGCACCACTGCACTCCAGCCTAGGCGACAGAGTGAGATTTCGTCTCAAAAACAAACAAACAAACAAAAAACAGAGTATTTATAACCAGGCTTCAGCTAAGTTTAGGATAGCATTTCCCTAGCTGTGTTCCATGGTATGCAAGACATTAATAGGGGTACCTAGGAAAAGGATTTCATGATCATACAAGTTTGGGAAAGACGATTCCCATTCTTAGAGAATCACAGAGTGTGTTGGTATTGTAGAAATTGTAAGAAGTCCCACAGTAAAGACTTTAGCCTGCATTTATTTAATTTTGACTAACATTTTCTAAACTGATTTCACCATGCATCCTTTTTTACACAGAACACCTATAAATATCTCCTGGGACTGTAGTGTTCCTTAGAACATATTAATAGTTTGCAAGAAGGTGCAGTTGTTTGTTTTTAGAAAAATGAGGATTTTCCAGAGTTGGTCAGAAAATTGGGAACAATCTGAAACTGGAGAGGGTATTCTGCTGTCTGCTGATGTGGGTAGACAAGCGGGTAATGAAGGTTTGGGTGACAGGAGATGGAGGAGAGATCTTTGAAAGCAAACTTTTTACTCCAGTAAGATGAAGTTCTTAGATGAGGTACTACATGTTAATAGAGGCAGACCTGGGCTGAGCTCCTGGAAAAGAGGCTGGAGAGGTCAGAGCAGGCCTGTGAGAATCTGGGCTGTTTTGCCTGCTGGCGGGGAGTAGAGCCGGGAGCCATGGGCAGGTTTGCTGTGCAACATCAACAGGGCTTCCTTGCACACAGGACCAGGCTTATTAGTAACTGCTCAGTTACTAGTAACTGATTAGCAACTGCTCAGTTACTAATAACTAATAACAGTTATTAGGAAGTATTGAGTGGATTTGGTTTGGCTGATGATTTCTCCGCTCTAAGGATATGAAACGTTGCTTATGGCTAAGACATCAGAGGAACTTTGTCACAATTTGTACCCCATTAGAAAAGACAGTAAAAGTCTGCTATTAAGGGAAAGGTTGGGACATACTTCCCCACAGGATCCACCTGCCAACCTAGCACTGCTGGCGTTCATGGTAATAACTAAGGGGAATCCCTCCAAGCAGCATGGTGGAATGGAGAGAGCAAGCAGACTCTAGCTTCTGACACCATCATCTATGAACTGTGTGACCCATGTAATTCATGTAAGGTGCTGTGTCTTAGAGCCTCTAAAGTAAGAATCATCATGATGCTTAGTTCACAGAGAATTAAGTGAGCTGACATAGGAGAGTGCCTGATATAATGCAGGACTCAGTAATTGTTAGTTTCCTTTCTCTTTTGGTAGATGAACCACAGTTTACAAGCAGAATCTGAGAAGGTTCTTAGAGGAGCAGGCGTTGTGCTTGTCCCTGTCTAAGCTCAGACCATTGTCTCTGTAGACACTAAAGATCACCAGGTACAGCCCTGCACAGCCCAGCCCAGTGAGTACTAAGCTAGGGTGTGAATCCTAGCTCAGGCACTTATCAGCTGTAGGAGTTTGAGCAATTTTTTAATCTCCTTGGATTCAGTTTTCTCATCTATAAAATTGGGTTAAGAATAATTATTTCCTTAGAGTAAGAAAAGGAAAGGGAAAAAAAAAAGAATAATTCTTGCCTGCCTTGCTAAGTATTTGTAGAGCTTAAATAAAATAACATAAGTGAGGAGAAAGAAAGGGAAGTATCTTTTCTTTCTCTTTTCTTTTCTTTTCTTTTCTTTTTTTTTTTTTTTTTTTTTTGAGACAGAGTCTTGCTCTGTCACCCAGGCTAGAGTGCAGTGGCGTGATCTTGGCTCACCGCACATGGCATACTTTGCCTCCTGGTGTCAGGCAATCCTCCCACCTCAGCCTCCCAAGTATCTGGGATTACAAGCATGTACCACCACATCTGGCTAATTGTTGTATTTTTGGTAAAGACAGGGTTTCACTATGTTGGCCAAGCTGGTCTCGAACTCCTGACCTCAAGTGATCCACCTGCCTCGGCCTCCCAAAGTGCTGGGATTACAGGCATGAGCCACCGCACCCGGCCAGAAAGGGAAGCATCTTTTCTATATTTGACTGCGTGATAGCTGAGTCTTCATAGTCATCAGAGAACACCTCAATGTAAGTTCTTTAGTGGAGCAAAAGGGTGACCCTGCTCTTCTTTCTGCCTAGGAAATGTTGGCAGTAGATGCCCCAAGGAGACATAAGGTATCCGTCCATGTTCTTGCCAGGGAAATGGATTCTTGTAAGTATTAAATATTGCCTTTTTAGGCTCATGTTGAGCCATCTGATGGTTGGCCTTTGTCATAGCTACATGCCTTATAGAACACCAGAAAGTAAAAGAGGTAGAGAACGGAAACTGGAGATAATGCCTGCAGATAATAAGGGGAAAAGAGAAATGAGGCAGTGAAGGAGAGAGCCAGTACCAGGTGACAGAATGCTGAGCTAGCCACAGTATCACAGGAAAACACAGAGGCTTGCTGTTGGGATGTCTCCAAAGAGGCTGCATGAACCACTGCATGTGGGTAGTATGGGTAAGCAAGCTAACTTCCCAGTCCTTCTTGCCTCCTGGCTTTTACTGGCCAAAGTTTGTCCTGTGGCCATTAACTCCCCTGGCTTTCTGGGCAGTTTTACTAGGTCCTTCTGGGTGGCCAGAAAGTCACATTAGACCTGGGCACTAAAACTGCTGTGGCCAAAGTTTTATGACCTCAGGAATATCATGAGCCATCATTGGGTGGCTCTGGATAGAAGGCAGGACAGGTACTTAAGGCCTTGGGTAGCAGGCAACCTTGAGAGGATCTGAGAAGCACATGAACGGGGCCTGGTGCAGTGTTTTTAATTAACTGAGTCTGGTTTAGATTTTTTTAGTTGTTCTTGTGTGATAGTATCAGTAAGTACAAAGTATTAAACCTTTTATTTCTTATAGGTCCTGTTGTTGGAGAGTTCCCATGTCAAAATGATATAAATTTGTCACAAGCACCAGCCTTGCCACAAGTAAGAAATATAAATGTTATGTTAGATTGTACTGACAGAGGACTTTCTATTTAAAAGAAACAGCTTGTTGTTTTGTTGTTGTTGTTGTTATTGTTTTGAGATGAAGTCTCACTCAGTCACCCAGGCTGGAATGCAGTGGTGCGATCTCAGCTCACTGCAACCTCCACCTCTCGGGTTCAAGCGATTCTCCTGCCTCAGCCTCTTGAGTAGCTGGGATTACAGGTATACGCCACCATGCCCAGCTAGTTTTTGTGTTTTTAGTAGAGGCGGGGTTTCACCATGTTGGCCAGGCTGGTCTTGCACTGCTGACCTCAAGTGATGATCCACCCGCCTCGGCCTCCCAGAGTGCTGGGATTACAGGCACGAGACACCGTGCCCGGCCGGAAAAGGCTTGTTCATCGGGACACTGATGAACTAAAAGTTTCAGGTCACCAGGTGTTGGAGCTTCTACTTTAGTTCTTCCCTGAACATCTAGTCACTCAGCCTCTACCCTTGTCTGCCTTTGCCTCCTGTTGGAACAGTTGTGTTATTTTACAATGTATCATCTCTGGCTACATCTGTTCCCAGCACTGAATATTGGAGAGGACTTCTTAGTCTCTCCCATGTTACCTGCATATGTTAATCATCTAGAAAGATTGACATTCACTTGCAAGAGGAGGAAACTGGCAGTGTAACTAGGCTCTTTGTGGGTGGGCACATCAGCCTCTGCTACTCTGCTGAAGCCTTGATGCTAGGCCTCTAAGTCCCTGGTGAACCAGCCCTTGTTTGCCCAGAGGAAAACCAAAAGGACTAAGGACACTTACCATAGGTTTGTACAGACCAACTCATGACCCTCCGGACCTACTGATCCAGAAGAAAAGGTCAGCAGATCGTGATACATGGGTTATTAAGTTATTAGAACTGAGGTGTGCTCCCAGTGTCCCCCAGAAAAGTCAATGTCCTTATTCTGATGTTTAGGTTAAATACACTAAAAGGAAACTTTTTTCTTTGCAGCCTGAAGTGATTCAGAACATGACCGAATTCAAGCGTGGTTTGCCACTGTTTCCCCTTGTGAAACCACATATTAACTTCATGGCTGCAAAACTCTGAAGATTCCCCATGCATGGGAAAGTGCAAGTGGATGCATTCCTGAGTCTTCCAGAGCCTAGGAAGATCATCTTGGCCACTTTAATAGTTTCTGATTCATTATTAGAGAAACAAACTGAAAAGTTGTCAAATGTCATTATGTAGAAATATTATAAATCCAAAGTAATTAAATTACAAAATCTTATAGATGTAGAATATTTTTTAAATACATGCCTCTTAAATATTTTAAAATTTTTCTTTTCATTACTGAGAGAAATTTCCCCTATATAACAATGCTTAAAATGAATGATATTCCTGTAGAATCTTCCTTCCCTATTCTGTAAAATAGTCACTTGTCCGAAGAAAGTAAAAGTTAGTTCTTTTCTAAAAGCCTCCTAGGTTGACATAGAAGGCTTCACAACATTTAGAAAGTAATACCTTTTTAAAAATTGATCCTCAAATTTGCTTTCTACTTGATGGTTTCATGTAAATCAGTGGAAAACATTACATTTGGCAGATGATAAAGCAATGTAATCTTCTTTTACTAGTGAAATTGCTGGTTATATAAGACATGGTTTTAATCTTTTTATAAAATTTGAACATGTTTTTTATTCCAACTAGTAAAATGCTAGAAAACCCTACTTATTTACAATGCTAGAAATACAGACTTACCTTACATCAATTTTGTCCTAAACCGAATTTCTCAGGATTACTGTGGTTTCTTTCATTCTGGTTGAATTATATTGACCTTCTTCTTCATAGTTGGTTTGCAGTGTTCCATGAGTTTTACTTTTCCTCATCAACATATTGCTTTAACACAACATATTTATTTAACACATACAAATAGGGTCAATTTCAGATCCTACTGAGTGTGTGACATGCTTTTCCAACATCAGCTTTTTGTAACCACCTGTATAACTTTTTATTACAGTGAAATTGCAGTCAGTATGTGAACCAAAATATCTTGCCCCTTTATGAATTTAAAAGGCAGCAAATACAAAGTCACCTTTTTGGAAATATAAAAAATAAAGCCTTGCATTCTTATATAGCAGGTCTTCATAAGACTTTAAAATTCCTTGTTGCTACCAGTCTAATCTTGCCTTAAATGTTAAGTTATTTTTTTGAATATATAAATATAAACACATACACAGATGATGACTGGAGTGGACTTTTAAAAAAATATTTTTTTCATGAGATACTATTTTAGGTGAAATTGTTACTGTAGATTTAACAGCTGTTTTGAAATATTTACTGTTATTAAAACTTGCTTCAAGAGAAATTGTGAATATATTTCCATATACAAGCACTAGTAACAGTAAGTGGCCCTGTCATCCACTAACTCAGGCACAGTAAAGAATGGCATTTTCAAAGGACATTTTACCTCCCCATATGATTTGATTGGCTAGGACTTTCTTCTGTAGAGTCGTATCTTTTCACATCTTAAGTTTTTACATTTGCCATTTTCCAAATCTCAATTTGGGGCAAGAACGACATAGTCACAACTATGGGCCTGCTTTCAAAAGCGGGGCTCCATTTCTACTGTCAGATCAGTGTGGTGCTGTGACCATGTTTTTATCCCTACTTCCAAGAATCTCCTTGTATGAAGCCTGTCTTTGTCCATCAGAAGGTGTGTGAAATCACTTCCTTCTGGTTTTATGAATTTGTAGACTATGCAGCTTTTCATTAAACTGCAAGTATATACAAGACAGATCTAAAATTAGGCCTGAGTGTTCCAATCCACCACTGTACTAGTAAATAAAAATCCACCTACCTTTTATGTGGAAAATTATGTGCTATTGAGTAACTTTTAGCTCTTTTTAAAAAGTGGGTGAAATTTAAGTGTCTTTTTTTATGAGAATGACACATGAAGAGATCTGAGAGCAATCTCATGTAGTCTTCCATGAACCTGCAATTGTTGTTTAGTATGCGTCAGCATTTTCCAGTTTCCAGGTTGGATCTAGAGCTGCTGTTGATCACTCAGGCATACTAATGGATTCATTTAGATGGGTCCAAGCTGCAGTCCATGAGCAATAACAGACTACCCCATATACTGCAGTTTACTCAGTGCTTAGTAAATGAGATTTGTGGAACTAAGTTATTGGTTACCTGAGGCTTCTTAAGAAAGTCTTCTTTTTTGACCAGTTGATGTGAAAGAGGGAGCATGTGACACAGCCAGTATGGTGGAGTGCTAGGGTTATCCTGTTTACAATAAATTGCCTGAATTTCACCTCTGGAGTCTGCATTTGTATTATTTTTCCAGTTTTAGTGAAATAGTACAGTGGCCAGTTTTCAGCCTACCTCTCAACATCTCAGTTTGACCAGATTTCTTGCTTTCATTGTTCATAATGCAGAAAGCAGTGAATTATATTAACATTTTTAAAGTGTTTCTGAGTAACAATGATTTTTGTCAAATAGAAGACTCAATTTCACAACCTTAAGAATAGATCACTTTTGTAAAACAAGAATCTCAGTATTTGATGTTGGATTCCTTGCTGTGAGTATTGTCACTGACTCCAAACCCAGAAAGATTTGTTCCTACCCTTACAGGGACAAAAATAAAACGGATAGAAAAACAAAAGATTTCTCTCCTCTACAATGAGTCCTTACATCTTCTTGCCACATCTCCAGCTGCAGGTGAGGCAGATATCTTGTTCAATCTCTGTCTTCTTGATCCCTGTAAAAATAATTTTTCTATTCATGTAGTGGCCAGCTGGCTCAGGCAGGCATTTCAAGAGGAAATCTGCTTGTTCCTCACTTTCCAGCCTAGGACAGTGGTCCAGCCCGTGCAGTCAGCATTGGGCTCAGGGATGATGCGGCAGCCCCACACAGAGGTCAAGAGCAACCCCAGGATTTATGAGTTGGGACAGTTGTGCTCTCATTCTCGGGGGACTCAGCTGGTTCCCCTGTTGCTTTTTTGTTTGTTTCGTTTGGTTTTTTTGAGACAGAGTCTCGCTCTGTCAGCCAGGCTAGAGTGCAGTGGTGCGATCTCGGCTCACTGCAACCCCTGCCTCCCAGGTCCCAGTGATTCTCCTGCCTCAGCCTCTGCGGTAGGTAGGATTACCGTGCACACCGCTTTGCTCGGCTACTTGTTTGTATTTTTAGTAGAGATGGGGTTTTGCCATGTTGGCCAGGCTGGTCTCAAATTCCTGACCTCAGATGATCCACCTGCCTTGGCCTCCTAAAGTGCTGGGATTACAGGCATGAGCCACAGGCATGCACCCAGACACTTTTTTAAAGACAGGCTCTCTGTCACCCAGGCTGAAGTGTGGTGGTGTGATCATAACTCACTGCAGCCTCAAACTCCTGAGCTCATGCAACCTCCCAAGTAGCTAGGACTACAGATGTGCACCCCCACACCAACATTATTTTACTTTTCTTTTTTGTAGAGACAGGGTTTCTCTCTGTCGGCCAGGCTGGTCTTGCACTCCTGGCCTCAAGCAATCCTCCTGCCTCAGCCTCCCAAAAAACGGAGATTACAGGCATGAGCCACTGTACCCAGCCCACAGTCTTTCAACGGGGAGGCTAGTGATAAAAATTTTCATCATCCCAGATTTTCAGAGGTGGAAATAGGCTGAGAAAGGCTGAATAGTTTGCACGGGATCATCCAGGAAGCAGATTCAAACCTCCGCTCAGCTCTTTAGAGTGTAGATCTCATTATTCCATGTGGATTTCCTGTAATAATAGCTTCCAAGCCGATGAATGTCCTTGTGAAACAGAAAGACAGTTGCTTTTACATGTGTATATAACTTGACCTTTTTCCCATGTACCATCTTACTTGATCTCTTAACCTTGCCTACTTTGGAGGGCATGAAACCAGATCTCACAGTCATACCCAGTCCACTGTGCCAGGCTACTTTGAAACCAGTTATCACCCCTGCCTGCAGAATCTCCTTCCCTTCCTTTTGGGGGTAATCCAGGCCTTAAACCAGTGTAAGCTCTTTCTCCTATTGCCCTGGAGTGATAGAGAGTTTCTGGGATCTTTCAAGAAGTTTGGAAGAGGCCAGGCGTGGTGGCTCACACTTGTAATCCCAGCACTTTGGGAGGCTGAGGAGGGTGGATCACTTGAGGTCAGGAGTTCAAGACCAGCCTGGCCAACATGGTGAAACCCCATCTCTGCTAAAAATACAAAGTTAGCCGGGCGTGGTGGCACGTGCCTATACTCCCAGCTACTCGGGAGGCTGCGGCAAGAGAATTGCTTGGACCTGGAAGGCGGAGGTTGCAGTGAGCCGAGATCGTGGCACTGCACTCCAGCCTGGGCGACAGAGTGAGACTCTGTCTAAAAAAAAAAAAAAAAAAAAAGTTTGGAAGAGGAGTATGAGGAAGAGTCATGTTCACCTGTGACACCACCACAGAGACAGCCACTGCTTGCATGGTGTTTCTCTGCAGTCTTCTTCCTGTGCATATAGGAAGGGGTCACATACTCAGTGTTGGAACTCTTCCCCTCAGTAGCCTATTTGTACTGAGCATTTTCCACATGATACCCTTGAAAAAAGTATGTCTTTTCTTGTTGTTGTTGTATGTTGTATGTTGTTGGTGGTGGCTCTTTGGTATCATACTGTATTGTTTATTGAGTCTTCCGGGGGGGTTTTAGGGTGTTTTCAAGTTTTGATCTGTGATAAACTTTCTTGTGCTGAGTATGTGTGTGGTTTTCTGATTATTGCCTTAAATTGCGGGTTATGGAATGTGAATATGTTATTTAACTTTATATATTGAAAAATGTTTACAGAAAAGTTGTTGAAATAGTCCAGTGAATTCCCAGATACCCTTCACCCTGTATTGACCAATTTTGTTTGTTTCATATCCTGTCTGTTCTCTCTCTTATGTGTGTATGTGTGCTTGCGCGCGTATGTGTTTTGCCAAATCATTTGAGAGTAAGTTGCAGATGTTATGACTCCTCACCCCTAAATACTGCATCAAGTGTCTTCTAATAACAAGGTCAGTATGTGATAAGGAATTTTCCCTCACTCAGAGGGAAGTCTGGCCTTTGTCTTCTTTCTCTTTGTTATAGACAACTATATACCAGTAAATCTAACAACTTAGATGAGATGGACACATTACTTGAAAGACACAAATTGCCAAAACAGACATGAAAAGAAATAGGTGATTTGAATATTCCCTTACCTGTTAAAGAAATTGAATCATAATTGACACCCTTCCCATAATGAAACTTCCAGACCCACATGGCTTCACTAATGAATTCTATTCAACATTTAAGGAAGGAATTATACCAATCTTACATAACATTTTAGAAAACAGGGAAGGCCTTCCCAACTCACTTGACAAGGCTAGATTACCCCTATTCCAACTCAAAGATATTTCAAGAAAAGAAAGCTCCAAGCCCTTAAAAACAATCCCAAAAGTCCTTAACAAAATATTAGCAATTTGAATCCAGCAGTATATAAAAATGAATTTTTTATACCATTGATTTTCAAATATTACACCAACCTTACATGATGACCAAGTGGAATTTTCCCAGGAATTCAAGATTGATATATTATTTGAAAATTAGGGTTGGAGGCCGGGCGCGGTGGCTCAAGCCTGTAATCCCAGCACTTTGGGAGGCCGAGGCGGGCGGATCACAAGGTCAGGAGATCGAGACCACAGTGAAACCCCGTCTCTACTAAAAATACAAAAAATTAGCCGGTTGCGGTGGCGGGCACCTGTAGTCCCAGCTACTCAGGAGGCTGAGGCAGGAGAATGGCGTGAACCCAGGAGGCGGAGCTTGCAGTGAGCCGAGATCGCGCCACTGCACTCCAGCCTGGGCAACAGCGTGAGACTCCGTCTCAAAAAAAAAAAAAAAAAAAAAAAAAAAAAAAAAAAGAAAATTAGGGTTGGGTGCAGTGGCTCACGCCTGTAATCTCAGCACTTTGGGAGGCCAAGGTGGGCGAATCACAAGGTCAGGAGTTCAAGACTAGCCTGGCCAACATGGTGAAACCCCATCTCTACTAAAAAAATACAAAAATTAGCCGGGCATGGTGTTGTGTGCCTGTAATCCCAGCTAGTTGGGAGGCTGAGACGGGAGAATTGCTTGAACCTGGGAGGCGGAGGTTGCAGTGAGCCAAGATGGCGCCACTGCACTCCAGCCTGGCTGACAGAGCAAGACTCCATCTCAAAAAAAGAAAAGAAAAAAAAAAGAAAATCAGGCAGGGTCTGATGGCTCACACCTGTCCAGCACTTTGGGAAGCCAAGGCCAGCGGATCACCTGAGGTCAGGAGTTTGAGACCAGCCTGGCCAACGTGGTAAAACCCTGTCTATACTAAAAATTCAAAAATTAGCTGGGCACGGTGGCACACACCAGAAATCCCAGGTACTCGGGAGGCTGAGGCAGGAGAATCGCCTGAACCCAGGAGGTGGAGGTTGCAGTGAGCTGAGATCGCACCACCGCACTCCAGCCTGGGGAACAGAGCAAGACTTAGTCTCAGAAAAAAAGAAAAGAAAAGAAAAAATCAATTAGTGTTATTTACCATGGTAACAGAAATAAGAAAACACATTATGGACTATTTCAATAGATACCATAAGCATTTTACAAAGTTCATGATAAAAGCTTAAAGAGTAGAAGGTAACTTTCTCAATGTAATAAAGGGAATTTACAAAATATCTCCAGGTAACTTTTTCTTTCCTTTTTTTGAGACAGAGTCTCATCGCCCAGGCTGGAGTGCAGTGGTACAATCTTGGCTCACTGCAACCTCCACCTCCCAGGTTCAAGCGATTCTCCTGCCTCAGCCTCCCAAGTCTCTGGGATTATAGGTGCCTGTCAGCATGCCCGGCTAATTTCTGTATTTTTAGTAGAGACGGGGTTTCACCATGTTGGCCAGGATGGTCTCGAACTCCTGACCTCAGGTGATTCACCTGCCTCAGCCTCCCAAAGTGCTGGGATTACAGGCATGAGCCACCACGCCTGGCCTACAGGTAATATTTAATGATAAAATGTTGAACACTTTCCCCCTTAGATCTGCACCAAGACACCACTTCCCTTCAAACTTGTATTTGAGGTCCTAGTCAGTGCAGTAAGGCATAAATATTGGAAAGGATGAAGTAAAACTGTTCACGGACTACATGATCACATACGTAGAGAATACTAAAAATGCTACCACTAATAACAAGATTGCAGGATACAACTCAACATTAACAAGTCAATTATCTATACACTAGGAACAAAATTAAAATAGAATTTTCAATCACATCAAAATATAAGGAATTTAGGGGTAAAGTTCTACAAGTGTGTAAAACCTGTACACTGAAAACTTCAAAGCATTGCTAAGAGAAAAATTTAAAGATCCAAAAGGATGTTTGCTCATATTTACGGATTGGAAGGTGATGGACGGGAGGAAAAATATTTCTCACTTGTCTTGGGATCATAACTGAGGTCCTGTGATACTGTAATAAGATATACCAGGCACCGGGGCTCATGCCTTTAATCCTAGCACTTTGAGAGGCCGAGGTGGGAGGATCAGTTGAAGCCAAGAATTTGAGACTGGCCTGGGCAACATAGCAAGACCCCCAACCCCATCACTACAAAAAATAAAATAAAATTTAGCCAGGCCTGGTGGTGCAAACCTGTAGTCCTAGCTAATTGGGAGGCTGAAGCAGGAGGATCCCTTGAACCCAGGAATTCAAGGTTAAAGTGAGCTGTGATCACACCACTGCACTCTAGCCTGGATGACAGAGCAAGACCCTGTCTCAAAAATAAAATCAACAGGGCACGTTGGCTCATGCCTGTAATCTCAACACTGGGAGGCTAAGGTGGTTGAACTGCTTGAGTCCAGGAGTTTGAGACCAGCCTGGGCAACATGGTGAAACCCCATGTCTACAAAAAAAATAAAAATTAGTTGGGTGTGGTCGTGCGTGCTTGTAGTCCCATCTACTTGGGAGGCTGAGGTGGGAGAATCGCTTGAGCCCACAAGGTCAAGGCTACAGGGAGCCATGATTGTACCACTGCACTCCAGCCTGGGTGACAGAGCAAGACCCTATCTCAAAAATAAGTAAAATGTACGTGGACATGAAAAGCATCCTGAATAGCTAAGTTAATTTTGAAAATAAAGAACAAAGTTACCCATCATGATAGCAAAGCTTATAGAAAACTGCAGTAATCAAGACAGTGTGGTATTGGCCTAAAAACAGTCATACAGATAAAGGAAATAGAATTGAGAGTCCACACATCGATTTCAGTTGTTTTTGACAAAAGTGTCATGGTAATTCAATGAATGAAAAATGGTCTTTCAACAAATCATTCAAGAATAACGGGATGGGCTGGGCACAGTGGCTCATGCCTGTAATCCCAGCACTGGGAGGCCATGCAGGCACATCACCTGAAGTCAGGAGTTTGAGACCAGCTTGACCAACATGGCAAAACCCCACCTCTACTAAAAAATACAAAAATTAGCCAGGTGTGGTGGGGGCACCTGTAATCCCAGCAACTCGGGAGGCTGAGGCAGGAGAATCACTTGAACCAAGGAGGTGGAGGTTGCAGTGAGCTGAGATTGTGAGACTGCACTCCATCCTGGGCAATAGAGTGAGACTCTGTCACAAAAAATAAATAACTGGATGTCCTTTAGGTAAACAATTTAACCTTAACCCTTACTTCACAGTGTGTATAAAATTAACACAAAAAGGGTCAGGCTCAGTGGCTCACGCCTATAATCCCAGCACTTTGGGAGGCTGAAGCAGGTGAATCACCTGAGGTCAGGAGTTTGAGACCAGCCTGGCCAACGTGGTGAAACCTCGCCGCTACTAAAAATACAAAAATTAATTGGGCGTGGGCCAGGCATAGTGGCTCATGCCTGTAATCCCAGCACTTTGGGAGGCCACGGTGGGCGGATCATGAGGTCAGGAGTTTGAGACCAGCCTGGCCAATATGGTGAAACCCCATCTCTACTAAAAATACAAAAAAAAATTAGCCGGGCGTGTTGGCACGTGCCTGTAATCCCAGCTACTCGGGAGGCTGAAGCAGGAGAATCACTTGAACCCGGGAGGTGGAGGTTGCAGTGAGCCGAGATCGTGCCACTGACTCCAGCCTGGGCAACAGAGCGAGACTCCGTCTCAAGAAAAAAAAAAAAAAATTTGCCACACGTAGTGGCACACGCCTATAATCTCAGTTATGTGGGAAGTCTGAGGCAGGAAAATTGCTTAAATCCAGGAGGCAGAGGTTGCAGTGAGCCAAGATCGCTCCATTGCACTCCAGCCTGGGCAACAGAGTGAGACTCCATCTCCAAAATAATAAAATATTTGGAAAATAAATAATAATAAAAAAATTAAATTAACACAAAAAGGACTACAGCCAGGCGCAGCGACTCACACCTGTAATCCCAGTACTTTGGGAGGCTGAGGTGGGAGGATTGCTTGAGCCAGCCTGGGCAACATAATGTGACCCCATCTCTATAAAAAATTAGCCAGGTGTGGTGGCGCGTGTCTGAGGTCTCAGTTACTGGAGAGGCTGAGGTGGATCTCTTGAGCCCAGGTTGTACTCCAGCCTGGGTGACAGCAAGACCATCTCAAAAAATAAGTAAATATTACTACAGATTTAAATAAAAACTAAAACTATAAAACTACAAGGAAATGGGAAATCTTTTTGGGAAAAAATTGACAAATTGAAGTTTTTTTAATTTTAAAACTGTCTTTTTTTTTTTTTTTTTTTTTTTGAGATGGAGTCTCACTCTGTGGCCCAGGCTGGAGTGCAGTGGCGCAATCTTGGCTCACTGCAAGCTCTGCCTCCCGGATTCACACCATTCTCCTGCCTCAGCCTCCCGAGTAGCTGGGACTACAGGTGCCTGCCGCCATACCTGGATAATTTTTTGTATTTTTTAGTAGAAACCGGGTTTCACCGTGTTAGTCAAGATGGTCTTGATCTCCTGACCTCGTGATCTGCCTGCCTCAGCCTCCCAAAGTGCTGGGATTACAGGCGTGAACCACCGTGCCAGGCCAAAAATGTCTTCTCTCTTTTATATGTTTTTTCTTTGTTTGATTGGTTTTTTTGTTTTGTTGTTTTTTTTTGTAAATAGAAACGGTCTTGCTCTGTCACCCAGGCTGGAATGCAGTGGTGCAATCATAGCTCACTGCAGCCTCAAACTCCTAGACTCAAGAGCTAGGCGCAGCTCAGCATCCCTGAGTAAGCTGGAACTACAGGTGCACACCACCATAGCTGGCTAATTTTTAAAAAATATATTTTTTAGGCCGGGAACAGTGGCTCACGCCTGTAATCCCAGCACTTTGGGAGACCGAGGCAGGTAAATCACCTGAGGTCAGGAGTTCGAGACCACCCTGGCCAACATGGCGATTGAGACCACCATGGCCAACACAGAGAAACCCCGTCTCTACTAAAAACAACAAAAATTAGCTGGGCGTGGTGGCGGGCGCCTGTAATCCAGCTACTCGAGAGGCTGAGGCAGGAGAATCACTTGAACTCAGGAGTTGGAAGTTGCAGTGAGCCGAGATCACGCCATTGCACTCCAGCCTGGACAACAAGAGCAAAACTCCATCTCAAAAAAAATATATATGTGTGTGTGTGTGTGTGTGTGTGTGTGTGTGTGTGTGTGTGTGTATCAGATACAGGGTCTCACTATGTTGCCCAAGCTGGTCTCAAACTCCTGGCCTCAAGCGATCCTCCCACCTGAGCCTTCAGAGTAACTGGGACAACCAGGGTAAGCCACTGCACCTGGATAAAATATCTTCTCTTCAGAAGATACCATTAAGAAAATAAGGCAGGCTGCTAACTGGGAAGATGTTTTTGCAATACATAAAGCAAACAAAGGACTTATATAAGAACATATGAGAAACTCTTGGATTATAAGACAACCCAATAGAAATCTGGTAAAAGAATAGATGCTTCACTAAAAAAGATACAGGCAGCCGTCAATATACCTTTGAAAAAATCCTCCAGGTCATTGACTATCAGGGAAACGCAAAGTAAAGCCACAGTGAAAGGCGAAACTATAATGAGAGATCAGTGACTGTCTGGAATCTGGAACTAGGACATAGGGTGAAAGGACTTGAGGAAACTTTACAATGGAAATGTTCGTTTTTTGTTTGCTTGTTTTGTTTTTTGCTTTTTGAGACAGAGTTTCACTCTTGTTGCCCAGGCTGGAGTGCAACGGTGCGATCTCGGCTCACCGCAACCTCCGCCTCCCGGGTTCAAGTGATTCTCCTGCCTCAGCTTCCCGAGTTGCTGGGATTACAGGCATGCACCACCACGCCCGGCTAATTTTGTATTTTTAGTAGAGACGGGGTTTCACCATGTTTGTCAGACTGGTCTCGAACTCCTGACTTCAGGTGATCCACCCACCTTGGCCTCCCAAAGTGCTGGGATTACAGGCATGAGCCACAGTGCCCAGACGGAAATGTTCTTTAGCAACTAAAAAGCTGGGGGAAAAGTTATTTGGTATAAATCTATTATTTTGCTATTTTCTATTTTTAAAATCTGTTTTTATTATTTTTAAATGTTTTCTTTTGGATTGAGTTTTTTAAATGATTTTTTTTGTCTCCTTTGCTGGTGAAAAAAGTATTTTTTAGAAAAACAAAATGAGACCGGGCGTGGTGGCTCACGCCTATAATCCCAGCACTTTGGGAGGCCAAGACGGGCGGATCACTTGAGGTCAGGAGTTCGAGACCAGCCTGACCAACATGGTGAAACCCCATCTCTACTAAAAATAACAAAAAATTAGCTGGGCGTTGTGGCGCATGCCTCTAATCCCAGCTACTCAGGAGGCTGAGGCAGGAGAATCACTTGAACCTGGGAGGCACAGGTTGCAGTGAGGCGAGATCACACCACTGCACTCCAGCCTGGGCAACAAGAGGGAAACTCCGTCTCAAAAAAAAAAAAAAAAAAAAAAAGATACCATTCCATGCAGACTAGCATAGCTAAAATTAGATGTACTGATAATGCCAAGTGAAAGCTTCTAGCACATATTTACAAAAACAGTTTTCAAAGTTTCTGTTTCTGCTATAGAGTAGATACACTTGTTCTTTTTCCTTTTCTTTCTTTTCTTTTTTTTGTATTTTTTAGAACTGGGGTCTCACTCTGTCACCCAGGCTGGAGAGTGGTAGCACCATCATAGCTCATTGCAGCCTCGGACTCCCAGGCTCAGGCAATCCTCCTGCCTCAGCCTCCCGAGTAGCTGGGACTACATGTGCATGCCACTACACCTGGCTAATTTGTTAATTTTTTGTAGAGACAGGAATCTCGCCATTTTGCCCAGGCTGGTCTCCAGCTCTCCTGGGCTCAAGTGATCGTCTCACCCTGGCCTCCCAAAGTGCTGGGATTACATGCATGAGCCACAGTGCCCAGTCACACTTGTTCTTTATTGTAGCAAAAGATCATATTTTCGGAAGTATTTCAGAGGAATCTTTCCACAACTATAAGGTAGTGTGAGTTAGAAATATAAAATTAGGCTGGGTGCATTGGCTCCCGCCTGTAATTCTAGCACGTTGGGAGGCCAAGGCAGGCAGATCACCTGAGGTCAAGAGTTTGAGACCAGCCTGGCCAACATGGCAAAACCCCGTCTCTACTAAAAATACAAGTTAGCCAAAAATACGCCTGTAGTCCCAACTACTCGGGAGGCTGAGGCAGGAAAATTGTTTGAACCTGGGAGGCGGCTATTGCAGTGAGCCAAGATTGCACCACTGCACTCCAGCCTGAGCAACAAAGTGAGACTCCGTCTCAAGAAAAAATAAATTAAGATATGATTATGAGGACAGTGCTTCTGTCCCCCAGTCTCTGTGGGAGGATAAAATCCTAACTTCCATAATTGCCGGCTTAGTATGGCCGGGCGTGGTGGCTCACGCCTGTAATCCCAGCACTTTGGGAGGCCAAGGTAGGGGAGATTGCTTGAGCTCAGGAGTTCAAGACCAGCCTGGGCAACATGGCAAGACCCTGTCTCTACTAAAAATACACAAAATTAGCCAGATAATCCTCCCACCTCAGCCTCCAGCTACTCAAAAGGCTGAGGTGGGAAGATCACTTGAGCCTAGGTTGCAGTGAGCTGAGATCATGTCACTATACTCCAGCCTGAGTGACAGAGTGACACCCTGTCTCAAAACAAACAAACAAAAATGTAATTCCCAGCTTGCAGACACAGTCTATTCACATTTACACCGACCAACCCTTTGTAATGTTTCACTTGCGTTCCCTATTGCTCCTCCTTCCTACGCCCTCATGCTCCCTTTAAAACACAGGCACCTTGTGTAAATTAGAATGAAGTTCAGCTGTTTCCACTACTGTCAACAGTTACTGAATAACATCAGTTGTCACCACTTCAATTAAAGTCCAGCTTTGTTTATCTTTGACGGCCTGGATTAAATTTATAGGCGGCCATTATTTTGGACTGAGCTCCTACACTAAGCCCCAACAGACCAAACCAAAATGGAATCACTGATGCTAAAGTGCCAGACAATCAAACTGAAACTTTTTTTTTTTTTTTTGAGACGGAGTTTCGCTCTTGTTGCCCAGGCTGGAGTGCAATGCCGCAATCTCGGCTCACGGCAACCTCTGCCTCCCGGGTTCAAGTGATTCTGCCTCAGCCTCCCAAGTAGCTGGGATTACAGGCATAAACCATCACACCTGGCCAATTTTGTATTTTTAGTAGAGATGGGGTTTCTCCATGTTAGCCAGGCTGGTCTCAAACTCCCAACCTCAGGTGATCCGCCCGCCTCGGCCTCCCAAAGTGCTAGGATTAGAGGCGTCAGCCACTCCACCCAGCCTAAATTTTTTTTTATTTTGCGACAGAATCTCACTCTGTCACCCTGGCTGGAGTGCAGTGGCACAATCTCAACTTACTGCGGCCTCTGTCTCCTGGATTCAAGCAATTCTCCTGCCTCAGCCTCCCGAGTAGCTGGGACTACAGGTGCGCACCACCACACCCGGCTAATTTTTCATATTTTTAGTAGAGATGGAGTTTTACCTTGTTGCCCAGGCTGGTCACGAACTCCTGAGCTCTGACAATCTGCCCACCTTAGCCTCTCAAAGTGCTAGGATTACAGGCGTGAGCCACCACGCCCAGCGTCCAACTGAAACTTTAAGGAAGCAGGAAAACCCCAAGTAGACCATTTTTCCTAAAAACAGGTGATTGCAGCAACCAATCAGAAGGAGCCCAGTCAGGCCAGGCACAGTTGATCACACCTGTAATCCCAACGCTTTGGGAGGCCAAGGCGAGCAGATCACTTGAGGTCAGGAGTTCGAGGCCAGCCTGACCAACATGGTGAAACGCTGTCTCTACTAAAAATACAAAAGTTAGCCGGGCATGGTTGTGGGTGCCTGTAATCCCAACTACTCAGGAGGCTGAGGCAGGAGAATCACTTGAACCCAGAAGGTTCAGTGCAATGAGCCAAGATCGCATCATTGCACTCCAGCCTGGGCAATAGAGCGAGAGTCCATCTCAAGGAAAAAAAAAAAAAAAAAAAGAGACCCAGTCAACCTGAACAGGTATCATTAAGGAAGTCCCCTTTGCTTTAACCCGTATAAGTAACCTGATGTTAACCAATCTTTTTGTGTTATTCTGTTTTCTTACTCCTGCTTTAGCTACTTTAGAAAACCAACTACTCTACCATACCCACTGGAGCACTTCGTCTGTTCTTTAGAAGAGATGCTGCCCAATTCGTGAGCCACTAACAAAAGCTAATTAGATCTTTAAACTAAATTTGTTGAAATAATGCTTTCTCATAGCCTCATAGTATGGACTCAGTATGAATAGGTTCTATATGGAATCTAAATTCAGATACTTAATTTCTGTGCAGTCTGTACACCAACTTAGCAGTATGATTGATGGTTGCTAGTTCTATGAAACTGTAGTACAGTTTGCCTGGTGTCCTAGCAGTATGTGGTTCAAGAATGCAAATTCTATCTTAAGACTTAGCCCTTCTGTATTGTCACTCCATAAATCATTTTGTAAATTAAAAAAAAAAATTTGTAAAGACAGGGTCTCACTCTGTCACCTAGGCTGGAGTGGTAATGAATGTGATCATGGCTTTCTGTAGCATTGACCTCCCAGGCTCAAGTGATCCTACCACCTCAACCTCCCAAGTAGGAAGGACTATAGGCTCACACCACCACACCGGGCTAGTTTTTTCTTTTTCTTTTTTTTTTTTTTTTGGTAGAGGCAAGGTCTCGCTATGTTGCCCAGGCTGATCTCAAACTTCTGGGCTCAAGCCATCCTTCTGCCTCAGCCTCCCAAAGTGCTGAGATTACAGGTGTGAGCCATTGCACCTGGCCTATATCATTTAATGTGGGGACTCTCTTTGTCCTTAGATGACCATTTTTAAACTTATGTGACCATAAATGACCATGAATGACCATTCACAACAACAAAAATTCATTCTTGAGATAGAATACGTAAATGGATTCTTCATTTTTAAAAAAATTAGAACTCATATTTGAAATTTTAATAGAAAGCTGTAGGCCGGGCGCAGTGGGTCACGCCTGTAATCCCAGCACTTTGGGAAGCTGAGGTGGGCAGATCACTTGAGGTTGGGAGTTCAAGACCAGCCTGACAAACGTAGTGAAACCTCTTCTCTACTAAAGATACTAAAAATACAAAAAATTAGCCAGGCATGGTGGCGAATGCCTGTGATCCCAGCTACTCAGGAGGCTGAGATGGGAGAATCGCTTGAACTGAGGAGGTGGAGGTTGCAGTGAGTTGAGATTGTGCCACTGCACTCCAGCCTGGGAGACACAGCAAGACTTCATCTTAAAAAAAAAAAAAGAAAAAGAAAGAAAACAAACTATAGGCTGGGTGCAGTGGCTCATGTCTGTAATCCCAGCACTTTGGGAGGCCGAAGTGGGCAGATCACCTGAGGTCAGGAGTTCGAGACCAGCCTGGCCAACATGGTGAAACCCTGTCTCTACTAAAAATACAAAAATCAGCCAGGCATGGTGGCACATGCCTGTAATCTCAGCTATTCCAGAGGCTGAGAGAGGAGAATCACTTGAACCCAGAGATGGAGTCTACAGTGAGCCGAGATCACACCACTGCACTCCAGCCTGGGCAACAAACAGAGCGAGATGAAAGAAATAAAGAAAGAAAGAGAGAGAGGGAAGGAAGGAAGGAGGGAAGGAAGGAAGGAAGGAAGGAAGGAAGGAAGGAAGGAAGGAAGGAAGGAAGGAAGGAAGGAAGGAAGGAAGGAAGGAAGGAAGGAAGGAAGGAAGGAAGGAAGGAAGGAAAGAGGGAGGGAAGGAAGGAAGGAAACCAAACTATAGATTTTAAAACATTTTGTCAGCTAAAATATATGCAAATTTTAAAACAAGACACATATCACTGACTAAAGATTCAATAGGCCAAAGGCTATTTTGGCCTGCCACCTTTTTTGTCAAACTATGGCCTGCCACCTTTTTTGTCAATGAAGTTTTTTGGACCACAGTTATGCCCATTCTTTTACATATGTATGCTTTCATGCTATAATGGCAGAGCTGAGTAGTTATGATACAGATACTATGATTTGCGTAGGGGTGAAAAGGGTGTGATACCTTTTGTTCCCATCATAAGGGTCAGGGCAGACACTTCTATAACAAAAGACAGGTTAACAAGAGAAAAGTGTAACAAGTTTATTTAATCATGGTTTTACATGACATGGGAACCTTCAAAATGAAGACCCAGAGATATAGAAAAAACTGTCCATTTTTATGCTTAGATGCAACGAAGAGTGGTCAGTCATGTACAACTGTGGCAAAGGGTGTGATCTAATGCACTAGACCGAGAAGAGGAAGATGAGCAAGACCCGTTTGCTCAGGTTCTTCTTGGCATCTCTGTTGTAGCATTTCTTCCTCTCAGGTATAGAACAGGATCCTGGAATGGGGGTCTTATGACCTACAGTCAAGCCAGATAGGTCAGGGAATTTCTTTATGACCATCTCTAGACAGAAAGGTGGGGAGAGGTTAGAATAATATTTTTAGGCCTTATAACCCACCGTGGAGAAGAAGGATTCTAGTTTCTATGGGTTGCCCTGGGGGACAAAGCGGGGAAGAGACAGAAGGGCAGGAGGTCAGAGAGAGCTGCTTCTGAGGCTTTCGCTTTGGGGTAGCATTTCCTGAGTCTCGACATCCGGAAAGCCTAAATATTTGCCACCTAGTGTTTTACAGAAGTTTTCCGGCCCCATCAATAGACAATCCACCACAGAGATGCCAATTGCTAAGTGCTGCTTTTCCAGCGAAGCGTCAGACAGCTCATGTTCATCATGGGCTGACCTTTCCTGCCACTTCCAGGCATATTCTTCGGGATTAAATTAGGTAGTGTCACAGTACCTGGCACATAGCTGTTTACTGAGCTTTATGTTTACGAGGTTATTATTGTCAGATATGGCACACTGACTTTTAAAAACAAATTATTACAAAATAAGAGTAACCTGAAAATACTTTATATATATATATCTTGTGTGTGTGTGTGTGTGTGTGTGTGTGTGTGTGTGTGTGTGTGTGTGTTTGAGACAGAGTCTGGCTCTGTTGCCCAGGCTGGAGTGCAGTGACGCGATCTTGGCCCCCTGCAATCTCTGCCTCCCAGGCTCAAGCCATCCTCCCACCTCAGTCTCTCCAGTAGCTGGGACTACAGGCATGCACCACCACATCCGGCTAATTTTTGTATTTTTTGTAGAGATGGGGTCTCACTTTGTTGCCCAGGCTGGTCTCAAACTCCTGAGTTCAAGTGATCCTCCTGCCTCGACCTCCCAAAGTGTGGGGATTATAGGCATGAGCCACTGGGCCCAGCCAGTATTATGTTTTTAAAGTAAATTTTTATTATATTTTAGTAATTTAATAATGTTAACAATTTGCAAAACATAACTGTTGGTGGAACATAGTTTGGGAAGTGCCGTAGGCCCTTGATAGTCAAAGCATGCTTGGTGGACCAGTATGGGCATCAACTGGAGCTTGCCCCAGACTACTGGATAAAATCTACCTTTTAACAAGATCTCCAGGTGAGTCATACATACAGTAAAGTTTGAGGAGCACTTCCAGGTACATCTCAAGGATTTTATTTTATTTTATTTTATTTTATTTTATGTTTATTTATTTATTTATTTTAGACGGAGTCTCACTTTGTCACCCAGGCTGGAGTGCAGTGGCGCCATCTCGGCTCACTGCAACCTCTGCCTCCGAAGTTCAAATGATTCTCCTGCTCAGCCTCCCGAGTAGCAGGGAATACTGGTGCATGCCACCACGCCCAACTAATTTTTGTATTTTTAATAGAGACGGGGTTTCACCATGTTGGTCAGGCTGGTCTCGAACTCCTGACCTCATGATCTGCCTGCCTCAGCCTCCCAAAGTGCTGGGATTACCGGCGTGAGCTACTGCGCCCAGCCCATTTCAAGGATTTAAAAACTCTCCTATTTAGAGTGAAAAACACAGCCATCCATGGTGGCTCACGCCTCTAATTGCGCACTTTGGGGGACCAAGGTAGGCAGATCCCTTGAGGTCAGGAGTTTGAGACCAGCTTGGCCAACATGGTGAAACCCTGACTCTACTAAAATACAAAAAATTAACTGGGCAGGCACCTGCCACCGCTCCCAAATTTTTGTATTTTTAGTAGAGATGGGGTTTCACCATGTTGGCCAAGCTGGTCTCAAACTCCTGAAACCTTGGTCCCCCAAAGTGCGCAATTTGCCACCATGGATGGCTGTGTTTTTCACTCTAAATAGGAGAGTTTTTAAATCCTTGAAATGGGCTGGGCGCAGTAGCTCACGCCGGTAATCCCAGCACTTTGGGAGGCTGAGGCAGGCAGATCATGAGGTCAGGAGTTCGAGACCAGCCTGACCAACATGGTGAAACCCCGTCTCTATTAAAAATACAAAAATTAGCTGGGCGTGGTGGCATGCACCAGTATTCCCTGCTACTCGGGAGGCTGAGGCAGGAGAATCATTTGAACCTCGGAGGCAGAGGTTGCAGTGAGCCGACCACCTCGGTCTCCCAGAGTGCTGGGATTCCAGGCAATAATTTTTATTGTTAAATTTTTTTTTTTTGAAATGGAGCCTCACTCTGTCACCCAGGCTGGAGTGCAGTGGCACAATCTTGGCTTACCACCTCCCGGGTTCAAGTGATTCTCCTCCCTCAGCCTCCTGAGTAGCTGGGATTACAGGTACGTGCCACCACGCCCAGCTAATTTTTGTATTTTTAGTAGAGACGGGGGTTTCACCATGTTTGCCAGGCTGGTCTCGAACTCCCAACTTCAGGTGATCCAGCCACCTCAGCCTCCCAAAGTGCTGGCATTACAGGTGTGAGCCACTGCGCCCGGCCTATTTTTAAACATTTTAAAACATGTCTTTGATGCCAGGCACTTTGGGAGGCTGAGGCCGGCAGATCACCTGAGGTCGGCAGTTTGAAACCAGCCTGACCAACATGGAGAAATCCCATCTCTACTAAAAATGCAAAATTAGCCGGACATGGTGGTACATGCCTGTAATCCCAGCTACTCAGGATGCTGAGGCAGGAGAATCACTTAAACCCGGGTAGCGGAGGTTGTGGTGAGCCCAGATCACAACATTGCACTCCAGACTGGGCAACGAAATCTAAACTCTGTCTCAACAACAACAACAACGACAACAACATGTCTTTGGTACACATCTGCATCTATTTCTGTGGGCATAACAAAAGGTGAAATTGCAAGGTCATAGGATATATGTGTATGTTCAACTTTATTAGACACCACTAAACAATTTTCCTAAGTGACTATGCCAATTTACACTCTCACAGCAGGGTACGAGAGTTTCAGCTGTTTACCATCGTTTGGTATTGTTGGTATTTTTATTTTTATTTATTTATTTATTTTTTATTTTTTTTGAGGCACAGTCTCATTCTGTCCCCCAGGCTGGAGTGCAGTGGCACGATCTCAGCTCACTGCAAGCTCCGCCTCCCACGTTCACGCCATTCTCCTGCCTCAGCCTCCCAAGTAGCTGGGACTACAGGCAATCGCCACCACGCCCAGCTACTTTTTTATATTTTCAGCAGAGACGGGGTTTCACTGTGTTAGCCAGGATGGTCTCGATCTCCTGACCTCATGTTCCACCCATCTCGGCCTCCCAAAGTGCTGGGATTACAGGCATGAGCCACCGCGCCCGGCCAGCATTTTTATTTTTTATTTTCTTTATTTTTTCGAGGCAAGCATGGTTGTAGAGGGAGACAATATTAATCAGCTTAACAACCCACAACTCTTGGACCAACTGTTAGTCTTTTAAATTTTGGCCATTCTCATGGATGTAGTAGGTATATACACTGTGGTCTTAAATAGCATTTCTTTGCATACTAATGAGCTTAAGAAATTTTCATGTTTATTGACTTTTCAATGTTGCCTTTTGTAAAGTCTTTCACCTATTTTTTTTTTTTTTTTTAAGACAGGGTCTCATTCTGTCACCCAGGCTAGAGTGCAGTGGTGCAGTCATAGCTTACTGCAGCCTCAAAATCCTGGACTAAAACAATCCTCCCACCTCAGCCTTCCAAGTCGCTAGGACGACAGGTGTGTGCCATCATGCCCAGCTGATTTTATTTTATTTTATTTTTTGAGATGGAGTTTCGCTTTTATTGCCCAGGCTGGAGTGCAATGGCGCGATCTCAGCTCACTGCAACCTCTGCCTCCCGGGTTCAAGCGATTCTCCTGCCTCAGCCTCTCAAGTACCTGGGATTACAGGCGTGCGCCACCACACCCAGCGAGCTTTGTATTTTTAGTAGAGATGGGGTTTCTCCATGTTGGTCAGGCTGGTCTCAAACTCCTGACCTCAGGTGATCCGTTCACCTTGGCCTCCCAAAGTGCTGGGATCACAGGCATAAGCCACTGCGCCCAGCCTCTTTTCTGTTCTCTTTTCTTTTCTTTGAGACAAAGTCTCGCTCTGCCGCGCAGGCTGGAGTGCAGTGGCAAAATCTCAGCTCACTGCAACCTCCGCCTCCCAGGTTCAAGCCATTCTCCTGCCTCAGCCTCCTGAGGCAATCTCTGTAGGTAAATTATATAATCTTCCAAAGGCCCTTTTACAACTTGCAGAGAGGAAATCAAGGAGTTGCTAGCAATATGAGAAAAGTTAACACCTTGTCAACTTTTTGTATTTTCAATAGAGATGGGATTTCACCATGTTGGTCAGGCTGGCCTTGAACTCCTGACCTCAGATGATCCGCCTGCCTCAGCCCCCCAAAGTACTGGGACTACAGGCGTGAGCCACTGCATCCAACCATGCCCAGCTGATTTTTAAATTTTTTTTAGAGACAGGGTTCTTGCTATGTTGCCCAGTCTAATTTTGAACTCCTGGCCCCAAGTGATCTTGCTTGGCCTCCCAAAACACTGGGATTACAGGCGTGAGGCACCATGCCTGGCCTGTCAGCCATTTTTTAATTGTGTCATCAATCCTTAGTGCTTTGTAGGAGTCCTATATATTTTGGGTCTGAGCTCTTCTGTTACTTTTATTATTATCACTCTTTGGCTTGTCTTTTCACTCTTAGCGGTATATATTGTACATCTTTTCTAGTTTGTTTTCAGTGAGTGGTTTCGGCACCATGCAGTCAACCACTGCCAAAGCAGAACTTGGTCTCCTATTTTAATGACTAAATTTTATTCCAGGCCGGGCTTGGTGGCTCACGCCTGTACTCACAGCACTTTGGGAGGCCGAGGCAGCGGATCACCTGAGGTCAGGAGTTCGAGACCAGCCTGACCACCATGGTGAAACTCCATTTCTACTTTTAAAAATAAAAAAATTTAGCCAGGCATGATGGCCGGCTCCTGTGATCCCAGCTACTCAGGAGGCTGAGGCAGGAGAATCACTTGAACCGGGAGGCAAAAGGTTACAGTGAGCTGAGATTGCACCACTGCATTCCAGCCTGGGCGACAGAGGGAGACATCGTCCTAAAAACAAAAAAGTGTATTCCAGTAATGCGTGCATCATGATGAAGACCCACCCATCATCAGCAGGAATTAGTTTGAGAAGCTTTTTAAAAAGATAATGAGCTGAGAAAGAATCAGATCCCGGCAAGGTAAGTTTTAATAAATGAAAAGACAGAGGGAAAATGCAAGATCTGGGTGGGTACCTGAGGCCCTCCAGGGCCCTGTACTCTCAGGCAACTATTGGCATTCATGAGAAGAACCAAAATTAAACAAGGATATATGCAAGAAAGCAGCCAGTAAACACATACGATACCAAAATCAGGAGGAAACCACTTGACAGTTTGGCCCAGGGACAAGTCTGATGGTGTGTGTATTTGCATGTCTCTTTGCTCAGCACATTTCTGCCTCATCATAGGGAGAGTTGCACAGGAAGCAATTTGGATTTGGATTTAGATTTCTCATATTGCTAGCAACTCCTCGATTTCCTCTCTGCAAGTTGTAAAGGGCCTTGGGAAGATTATATAATTTACCTACAGATATTGCTCTTTTTACTTTATGGCAGTCTTATAGAAGGAATGATTGTTCCAGTATTCATAACTGATTCAGAGTTTCTTCTAACTTACTGGTTTTTAGCCCTAATTGCATATGAAAGTTGGCTACAGATCTTTTTTTCCTGCCTCCTATCTCCCAGCTACAGATTATATATATGTATACTAACTGAGTTGGTGGGGGTGGGGTGGAGAGGACTGGATATTGGACTGTTTGCAAGTCCTCCTCGTGATCCTCATATGTGGTTAAGGCCAGAGAACCACTGCTGACATTGCAAAGATAAGGTTGTCCACGAGATGGAGATAAAGCCCTTCTCAGTGAAAAATGCTCCACACACTCAAAACCCATTCTCTGACTTTATGTCTACACCAACTCCAATTTATGGTTTCTTCTTTTAAATTTTTTTTTTTTTTTTTTTTTTTTTTTTTTGAGGCAGAGTCTTATTCTGTCACCCAGGCTGGAGTGCAATGGCTTGGTCTCGGCTCACTACAACCTCCTCCTCCCGGGTTCAAGCAATTTTCCTGCCTCAGACTCCCAAGGAGCTGGGACTACAGGCATGTGCCACCACACCCAGATAATTTTTGTATTTTTAGTAAAGATGGGTTTTCACTATGTTGGCCAGGCTGGTCTCGAACTCCTGATCTCATAGTCCACCCGCCTCGGTCTCCCAAAGTGCTGGGATTACAGGCGTGAGCCACCGTGCCCAGCCCTTATTATTTTTTTTTTTTTAGAGACAAGATCTTGTTCTGTCACCCGGGATGGAGTGCAGTGGTTCCATCATAGCTCACTGCAGCCTGGAACTCCTGGGCTCAAGTGATCCTCCAGGCTCAGCTTCTCGAGTAGCTGGGACTACAGGCGCTCACCGCCTTGCCTAATTTTTTATTTTTTGTAGAGGCAAGGTCTCACTATGTTGCCCAGGCTGGTTTTGAACTCCTGTCCTCAAGCCATCCTCCCATCCTGGCCTCCCAAATTGCTGGGATTACAGGCATGAGCCATGGAACCTGGCTGACTCCAATTGATGTAATGTGCCAAGTGGGGACAAACGTGGGAAGGTAGGTAACATTACCTTTGGTACCGCTGCTTGCCAGTCAAAGAAATTTTTGCCACCACAGAGGAAAAGACCAGGAACTAACTTTAAAAATGACAGCCAGGGATGGATATGGTGGCTCATGCCTGAAATCCCAGCACTTTGGGAGACTGAAACAGAAGGATCGCTTGAGCCCAGGAGTTGAAGACCAGCCTGGACAACATAGGCAGACCTCATTTCTACTAAAAGTACAAGTAAAAACATTAGCCAGGCAAAGTGGCTCTTACCTGTAGTCCCAGCTACTCTGGAGGCTGAGGTGGGAGGATCATTTGAGCCCAGGAGGTGAAGCCTGCAGTGAGCCATGATCATGTCACTGCACTCCAGCCTGGGCAACAGACAGACTGAGATCCTGTTTCTAAATAAATAAATTAATTAAATAAATTAAATAATAAAGTAAAATAAAAATGACGGCTAGGTGTGGTGGCTCATGCCTGTAATACCAGCAACTCAAGAGGCTGAGGCAGGAAGACTGCTTGAGCCCAGGAATTGGAGGTTGCCGTGAGCTATGATCGTGCCTCTGTACTCCAGACTGGACAACAGAGCAATACCCCATCTCATTAAAAAAAAAAAAAAAAAAAAGAAAAAGAAAGAAAAAATGACACATGGTTAAAAATATTTCTTATTTGGCCAGGCGTGGTGGCTCACGCCTGTAATCCTAGCACTTTGGGAGGCCGAGATGGGTAGATCACTTGAGGTCAGGAGTTCGAAACCAGCTTGGCCATCATTGTGAAACCCCGTCTCTATTAAAAATACAAAAATTAACTAGGCGTGGTGGTGCATGCCTGTAATCCCAGCTACTCAGGAGGCTGAGGCAGGAGAATCGCTTGAATCCGGGAGGCAGAGGTTGCAGTGAGCCAAGATTGTGCCACCACACTCCAGCCTGGGTGACCGAGCGAGACTCCATCTCAAAAAAAAAAAAAAAAAAAAAAAAAAAAAAAATCTCTTATTCACCCAGTTACCTGAATTAGCATCTAGAAATATTTTCAATCATTTTCCTAGTTCACTTTGATAAAATAGACCATATAAACTGACACCAAAACTGAAAATGAGAAAGGAGTGTAATATTGTTCATATTTTATGGAGTGGAAATTTTTGAAATGAGATCATTCTGTAAATTATGTAGATAGAAATCAACATCTGCACAAGTAAATTAGTGTAAGATGTGTTGCTCACAGGATCTTAGGAAATATGCAGATGCAATAATGTGGTTTCGATTTTTTTCTTAAGTCTGAAGTACTTGATTGGCACCTCCCAATCATTTCTCCCATCTCGCTTGTCTAGCTCTGTCATAGAAGCTGTAAAACCTGCAAACTCCATCTCTCTGTTCCCTTGCAGGGACAGATGGTCAATGAGATGTAAGTGGAATCACTAAGAAGGATTTCCCTTCCTGAATAAAATGACAACACCTCAGTACAAGAAATGTCTTTTTCCCTTGTCCCTCCACCCCCGACCTCTTACTACCATCTTCCTGGGGACATGAAACTTAGAAGTGGAGCAGCCACCACTGTCCATGAGATGACAAGTGTGAGGACAAAAGCCAGTGTAACTAACAAGGGCAGAATGGACAGGTGAGAGCAGCCCGGGTCCCTCCTTGACGGCGACTATGGGCAGCTCCTATGCGGATGAGCCTCCCGAGTAGCTGGGACTACAGGGGACTGCCTATCCCTGCACTTGCTATCAAGGGAAAAGCCACTGTTGATCAGGCTTCCTGTTGTTCTCCGATGTTGTTAGGGCAGGAACACTTGGCAGATTTCCTGGTATTTACAGTTAGGCACTTAATAAATGGAGTAATTTATCCCTTACTGACCATCACTGAGAAGTTACTATATTGACATATAGACCATAAATATTTATTTATTTTTATTTTTGCAGGACATCGGAGTTTTATTAATACTCAAATTAGTCTCCTATAAATATATTTATAATGTTGATTTTAGACATTATCCTTTCTAAAGAGACCCTGTGGGCTTTAGACAAAGCTAAGACTTGAGAAGCTCAAGTTCCTTTTTTGTTGTTGTTATTATTTCTGAAAAGCATGTATTAAGTGCCTAATTGTAAATACCAAGAAATCTGCCAAGTGTTCCTGCCCTAACAACATTTTCTGAGCCAAAATGCACAGTTTGGGTTGGGCACAGTGGCTCACACTTGTAATTCCAGCACTTTGAGAGGCCAAGGTGGGAAGCCAGGAGTTCAAAACCAGCCTGGGCAACATAGTGAGACCCTGACTCTATATAAAACAAAGAAAAAGAAAACAAAATGCCTAGCTTGACATATCAAATGAATATTTTCAACAGAACTGTGCTAGATAATCCAGACCGTCATGGCTCTGCCTGACACAGCCTATGATTACTTCAGGGTAAGCACCAGCTCAGGACACGTAGATCACTGCTATGGCCGAACACACAGACAATGACGCAGAAACAATAAACCAAATAGCAACAGACAACAAGGTGTTCGCATCAAGACAAGCCTAATTTGGGCAAGGCATGGTGGTTCACACCTGTAATCCCAGCACTTTGGAAGGCTGAGGTAGTCAGATGGTTTGAGCCCAGAAGGTCAAGACCAGCCTGGGCAACATAGCAAGGCCCTGTCTGTACAAAAAATATAAAAATTAGCCAGGCATGGTGGCGCATGTCTGTTGTCCCAGCTACTTGAGAGGCTGAAATGGGAGGACTGAGTCTGGGAAGTCAAGGCTGCAGTGAGCCATGATCTTGCCACAGCACTGGGAGACAGAGTGAGACCCGGTTTCAAAAATAAATAAATGGGCCGGGCGTGGTGGCTCACGTCTATAATCCCAGCACTTTGGGAGGCCGAGGAGGGCAGATTATGAGGTCAGGCATTCCAGACCAGCCTGGCCAACAAGGTAAAACCCTATCTCTACTAAAAATACAAAAATTAGCCAGGTGTGGTGGTGCATGTCTGTAATCCCAGCTACTCAGGAGGCTGAGGCAGGAGAATCGCTTGAACCTGGGAGGTGGAGGTTGCAGTGAGCTGAGATTGTGCCACTGCACTCCAGCCTGGGTGACAGAGAGAAACTTCATCTCAAAAGAGAAAGAAAGATGAAAGAAAAAGAGAAAGGAAAGAAAAAAGGAAGGAAGGAAGGAAGGAAGGAAGGAAGGAAGGAAGGAAGGAAGGAAGGAAGGAAGGAAGGAAGGAAGGAAGGAAGGAGGGAGGGAGGGAGAGAGGGAGGGAGGGAGGGAGGGAAGGGAGGAGGGGAGGAAGGAGGAAGGAGGGAAGGAGGAAGGAAGGAAGGAAGGAAGGAAGGAAGGGGAAGGGGAAGGGGAAGTGGAGAAGAAAGGAAAAAGTGGGAAGAAAGGAAAAATAGGAAAGAAAGGAAAGAGACCTAAGTTGATTTTAAGAGTAAACAACAAGGCATCTAATTGGAAGAAGAACTGGGAATGAGTAAGAGTTCCACATTTTGATTCAGCAGAATGGTAATTTGCTATTCAGAGGTCAGAATATTCAGGATAGTTGCTATTCTGTGGTCTGCAGCAAAAGGATTTAATGGAAGAGGATTTCCGTGAATTCACTGGCTGTTTAAGGAACTGGAGAAAACTGAGTTGGCAAATGGGGAAAAGATATTATAGGCACATGATATCACCTTGGAAAAGGTCATGAAGGCAAAGGCAGGCCCTCCCTGGAGCACAACATAGGAATGTGTCCCCTGGGGCTGTGTCATATGCCATCCCCGTGAGCAGCGCAGGGGAAGGTGACAGTGCACTTGGATAAGGCAGAGGTGATTGACTAAGAAGTGGGAGGAAGTAAATGACATTAAATGTTGAACTTCATTGGGGTCTGCTCCTACACACTTCTTTCCTGCTTTTATTTTATGACATGCTGTTAACTCTCAACTTTCTTTTTTTTTTTTTTGAGATGGAGTTTTGCTCTTGTTGCCGAGGCTGGAGTGCAATGACACAATCTTGGCTCACCCCGCAACCTCCGCCTCCAGGGTTCAAGCTATTCTCCTGCCTCAGCCTCCCGAGTAGGTGGGATTATAGGCATGCACCACCACGCCTGCTAATTTTGTATTTTTAGTAGAGATGTGGTTTCTCCATGTTGGTCAGCCTGGTCTCAAACTCCTGACCTCAGGTGATCACCCACCTCAGCCTCCGAAGTGCTGGAATTACAGGCGTGAGCCACCGCGCCCGACCTTAACTCTCAACTTTCTATCTCCAAACCTAATCTCTCCCTGAATCTCAAACTCATTTCCAGCTGCCTCCTGGCCATCTCCACCTGGACTTTTGCATAGTCATTTCAAACTCACCATGTCCAAATAGGAACTTCCTTTTTTTTTTTTTCCTGAGACAGAGTCTTCGCGCTGTCACCCAGGCTGGAGTACAGTGGCTCAATCTCAGCTCACTGCAAACTCTGCCTCCTGGGTTCAAGCGATTCTCATGCCTCAGCCTCCCAAGTAGCTGGGATTACAGGAGCACGCCACCATGCCCAGCTAATTTTTGTATTTTTAGTAGAGACGGGGTTTCACCATGTTAGTCAGGCTGGTCTTGAACTCCTGACCTCATGATCTGCCAGCCTCAGCCTCTCAAAGTGCTGGGATTACAGGCGTGAGCCACTGCGCCTGGCTCCAAAAAGGAACTTCTTAAAGTGTCTTTTCTTTCTGTATGTTCCTTTTCTCAGTCCATTTTTAATTTCTTTTTCCCCAATGTATTGAGGTATAATTGACACAGTCTATATTTGTTGACAACTATTTATCAAGTGCCTACTCTGTGCCACTCACTGTGCTAGGGCTGGGATAGAAGGATGAGCAAGACCACACATGGTTCCACCCCACTGCCTTTTCACTCTAGAGAAGCAGACTGCCACCAAACAAATAAGCCCGGCCCAGCATGGTGGTTCAGGCCTGCACTTTGGGAGGCCAAGGTGAGAGGATTGCTTGAGCCTGGGAGTTTGAGACCAGCCTGGGCGACATAGTGAGACCCTGTTCCTACAAAAAATAAAAAATTACCTGGGTGTGGTGCTCGTGCCTGTAGCCCCAGCTATTTGGGAGGCTGACATGGGAGGATTGCTAGAAGCCAGGAAGTTGAGGCTACAGTAAGCTGCGAAGGTGCCACTGCACTCCAGCCTGGGTGACAGAGCAACACCCTGTCTCAAAACAAATGAACAAAAAAACCCACAATTACATATTTCCATCTATGATGATAAAGGAATGGAAGTGAGTGCCATCCGAGAGTGCAAAAGGGGAACTTGAGATTTAACTAAGTAGAATTTTACCCACCTCAGCACCTATGGTAGAAAACTGGATGTCATTCTTTCCTTTCCCTCTCTTACGGTACACATAAAACCAATCACCTCATCTTGCCTATTTGACCCCCTAAGTATTTCTCAAGCCCGCTTCCTATTTCCCTTCTTCATTATTCTAGCTGAGACTGTCACCCTCTTCTACTTGGACCATGCATTACTTTTTGATGCCAGGCTTTGTACGCTTTCGCCTTCTGCTTCACTCTACCACCCCACCATGGCTTTTCATACTGCCTCCAGACAACTTTATTCAAGACCTATATCTGACCATGTGGCTTTCCTGCCTAAAGCCTTTCCCATTTTGTGTTAAAAAGTCAACCTCACTTTTAAATAAATTAATACATTTTATGGGGGAGGAGTATAGTTTTAGGTTTACAGAAAAATTGAACAGAATGTGTACAGAGAGTTTCAGAATACCCACCCCCAGCTTTTTTTTTTTTTTTTTTTTTTGAGACTGGGTCTTGCCAGGTGAGCCAGGCTGGAGTGCAGTGGAGCTATCTTGGCTCACTGCGACCTCCACCTCCCAGGTTCAAGTGATTCTCCTGTCTCAGTCTCCCAAAGTGCTAGGATTACAGGTGCCCGCCACCATGCCTGGCTAATTTTTGTATTTTTAGTAGAGATGGGGTTTCACTGTATTGGCCAGGCTGGTCTCGAACTCCTGCCCTCAAGTGATCAGCCTGCCTCGGCCTCCCAAAGTGCTGGGATTACAGGCGTGAGGCACCTGGCAATATCCCCTATTATTAATATCTCGCATTAGTGTGGCACATTTGTTACAATTGATAAATCAGTATTGATATATTATTGTTAACTAGACTTCATAGTTTACTTTACAGCTCACTCTTTGTGCCGTTTTTTTTTTTTTCTATAATTTTACTTTTTTTTTTTTTTTTTGAGACAGAGTTTTACTCTTGTCATCCAGGCTGGAGTGCAATGGCGCAATCTCGGCTCACTGCAACCTCTGCCTCCAGAGTTCAAGCAATTCTCCTGCCTCACCTTTGCAAGTAGCTGGGATTACAGGTGCCCACCACCATGCCCAGCTAATTTTTGTATTTTTAGTAGAGACGAGGGTTCACCATGTTGGCCAGACTGGTCTCAAACTCCTGACCTCAGGTAATCTGCCCATCTCAGCCTCTCAAAGTGCTGGGATTACAGGCGTGAACCACCACACCTGGTTAATTTTCCTCTTTTCAATGTCACCAGTTTTGCAGTAATGTTTTTTCTTCTGCTTGTTTTAGAGATGGCATCTCACTATGTTGCCCAGGCTGGAGTGCAGTGGTGCAATCAAACTCCTGGGCTTAAGCCGTCCTTCCACCTCAGCCTCCTGAGTAGCTGGGACTACAGGTGTGCACCACCAGCCTGGCTAATTTAAAAAAACAAATTTTTTTTTTTTAAGACAGGGTCCCACCATGTTGCCCAGGCTGGTCTCGAACTCCTGAGCTCACTTGTTTGGATTTTGATTGGGATTGCATTGAGCCTATAGATCAAGTTGGGAAGAAATGACATCTTAACAGTATGAGTCATCCTGTCCATTAATATGAAATATCTCTTCGTTTATTAATATTTAGATCTTCTTGACTTCGTCATCACAGTTTTGTAGCTTTCCTCATGTGTATCTTTTATACATTTGGTATAATCTGTATAATCCAACCATATGTTGTCTATAATAGACTCACTTTGGATACAAAGACACAAGGAAGTTGAGAGCAAAATAATGGAAAAGATACTTCATGCAAATAGTAACCAAAATAGAGATGAGGTGGCTATATTATTATCAGATAAAATAGATTATTGCCAAGCATGGTGGCACGTACCTGTAGTCCCAGCTACTCCGGAGGCTGAGGCAGAAGATCACTTAAGCCCAGGAGTTCGAGGTTGCAGTGCACTGCTCTCCAGTCTGGGCAACACTGTGAGATGCTGTCTCTAAAACAAACAAACAAACAAACATTATAAGTCAAAAAAAGGTTATGAGAGATAACAAAGGATATTACATTTTGATAAAACTAATTTTTTAAGAACATGTGACAATTGTAAACATACACACATCTAATAACTCCAAAATATATGAAGCAAAAGCTGACAGAATCAAAGACAAAAATACAATAATGGAGGATATATATATATAAATATATATAAATATATATATATAAATATATATAAATATATATATATATATATATATATTTTTTTTTTTTGAGATGGAGTTTCTCTCTTGTTGCCCAGGCTGGAGTGCAATGGAGTGATCTCAGCTCACTGCAACCTCTGCCTCCTGGGTTCAAGTGATTCTCCTGCCTCAGCCTCCCGATAGCTGGGATTACAGGCATGCTCAACCACGCCTGGCTACTTATGTATTTTTAGTAGAGACGGGGTTTCTCCCTGTTGGTCAGGCTGGTCTGCAACTCCCCACCTCAGGCGATCCACCCATCTCGGCCTCCCAAAGTGCTGGGATTACAGGCGTGAGCCACCACGCCTGGCCTGGAGGAATACATTAAAGGGACTTCTCTGGCCGGGCGCGGTGGCTCAAGCCTGTAATCCCAGCACTTTGGGAGGCCGAGATGGGCGGATCACGAGGTCAGGAGATCGAGACCATCCTGGCTAACATGGTGAAACCCCGTCTCTACTAAAAAAAATACAAAAAAACTAGCCAGGCGAGGTGGCAGGCGCCTGTAGTCCCAGCTACTCAGGAGGCTGAGGCAGGAGAATGGTGTGAACCCGGGAGGTGGAGCTTGCAGTGAGCTGAGATCCGGCCACTGCACTCCAGCCTGGGCAACAGAGCGAGACTCCGTCCCAAAAAAAAAAAAGGAGTTCTCCAATACAATAAAGAGAGTTCTACAATAATGGTTAGAGACTTCAATAACCCACATTCAATAATGAATAGAACAACCAGACAGAAGAGTAATTAGGAAAGAGAAGACTTGAAAAACCCTATATGCTAGTGAGACCCAACAGATGTATACAGCACATGTACTTAACAAGAGCAGAATACACACTCTTCTCAATGCAAATGGACATTCTCCAAGAGAGACCATATATTAGGCCACAAAACAAATTTTAATAAATTTTAAAAGATTGGGCCAGGTGGGGTGGCTCACATCTGTAATCCCAGCACTTTGGGAGGCCAAGGGAGGTTGAGCTCAGGAGTTTGAGGCTAACCAGGGCAACATAATGAGACCCCATCTCTTTTTATAAAATAAAATAAAAATATTTTATCATATTGTATTATATCATATCACGTTTTCCAATCACAATGAAATGAAACTAGAAATCAGTAACAGAAAGAGGTCGGGCACGTTGGTTCACGCCTGTAATCCCAGGACTTTGGGAGGCCAAGGCGGATGGATCACCTGAGGTCAAGAGTCCGAGACCAGCCTGGCCAACATGGTGAAACCCTATCTCTACTAAAAATACAAAAATTAGCTGGGCGTGGTGGTGGGCGCCTATAATCCCAGCTATTTGGGAGGCTAAGGCAGGAGAATCACTTGAACCCAGGAGGCAGAGGTTGTAGTGAGCTGAGATCATGCCACTGCACTCCAGCCTGGGCGACACAGCGAGACTCCGTCTCGAAAACAAAAAAAAAATCAAAGAAGGAAAACTGAAAAGCTAACAAATATGTACAATAACACACGCTGAAACAACCAACAGGTCAAAGAAGAAGTCACAAAGGAAATAAGGACAGATATATAAATAAATGGAGAATGGAACAGAATTGAGATCCCAGAAAGAAACCTTTCTATATATGATCAATTACTTTTTGACAAGGGTGCGAAGACCATTCAGTTTGGGACATACAATCTTTTCAACAAATGTTGATGGGTATCCAAATGCCAAGAACGAAGCTGGACCTTTACCTTATACCATATACAAAAATTAACTCAGAATGGACCAAAGACCTAAACTTAATAGCTAAAAGTATAAAACCCTTAAAAGAAAATAAAAGGGAAAATCTTTATGACATTAATTTGGCAATGAGAGCTTGGATATAACATTAAGAGTTCAGGCAACAAAAGAAAAAATAAATTGGACTTCAAATAAAAACCTTTAATTCAAGGCCAGGCGTGGTGGCTCAGGCCTGTAATCCCAACACTTTGGGAGGCTGAGGCGGGTGGATCACCTGAGGTCGGGAGTTCAAGACCAGCCTGACCAACATGGAGAAACACCATCTCTACTAAACATACAAAATTAGCTGGGCATGGGGGTGCATGCCTGTAATCCCAGCTCCTCGGGAGGCTGACGCAGGAGAATCGCTTGAACCCAGGAGACAGAGGTTGCAGTGAGCCGAGATCACGCCATTGCACTCCAGCCTGGGCAATAACAGTGAAAACTCTGTCTAAAAAATAAATTAATAAAAATAAATAAAAACCTTTAGTTCATCATAGGACACTATCAAGACAGTGAACAGACAACTCACAGAATGGGAGAAAATACTTGCAAGCCATATATCTGATAAAGGATTAAAATCCAGAATATATAAAGAACACCATGCCGGGCACAGTGGCTCACACCTGTAATCCCAGCACTTTGGGAGGCTGAGGTGGGTAGATCGCTTGAGGTCAGGAGTTCGAGACCAGCCTGGCCAACATGGCAAAACCCCATCTCTACTAAAAATACAAAAATTAGCTGGGTGTGGTGGTGGGCGCCTGTAATCCCAGCTACTCAGGAGGCGGAGGCAGGAGAATCACTTGAACCCAGGAGGCGGAGGTTGCGGTGAGCCAAGATCGTGCCACTGCACTCCAGCCTGGGCAACAGAGAAAGACCTTGTCTCAAAAATAAATAAACAAAAATAACAAATATTCACTATAATGTGGAAAAATTGGAACCCTATGCATTGTTATTGGGAATATAAAATGTTGCAGCTACTCTGGAAAACAATTTGGCCATTTCTCATAAAATTAAACATAGCATCACCATATTATCCAGCCAATCCACTCTTAGGTCTATTCCTAAAAGAACTGAAAGCAGGGACTCAAACAGATCCTTGTACGACAATGTTCATAGTGGCATTATTGATAATGGCCAAGAGGTGAATACAACCCAAATGACCTTCAATGGATAAACCAATCAACAAAATGTGGAAATAACCAGAATGGAAACAATGGAATATTATTCAGCTATAAAAAGAAACGAAGTTCTGATACATGCCAAAACATGGATGAATCCTGAAAACATTGTGCGAAATGAAATAAGACACAAAAGGACAAATACTATATGATTCCACTCATATAAGATACCTAGAATAGGCATATTCATGGAGACAGAAAGTAGAATAGAAGTCAGCAGGGACCTGGAGGAAGGAGAATGAGAAGTTAGTGTTCAGTAAGTACAGAGTTTCTGTCTGGAATGATGAATTTCTGGAAATAGTGGTGATGGTTACCAAACATTGTGAATGTACTTAATGAAATACCACTGAATTATATTAATACACTTAAAAATGATTAAAATTATAAATTTTATGTTATGTATACCTCACCAGAATTTTTTTAACTTCCAATTATTTATTCCAAATTTATAGGAGAGCAATTGACTTTTGTATATTAACCTACCTGCAACCTTCTTATAATCACTTTTTGTTGGTTCTTTGGGATTTCTTTATATAAATAATTATGTCATCTGTGAACAAAGACAGTTTTATTTCCTCCTTCCCAATCTGGATGCCTTTTCTTTTCTCATCATATTGTATTAACTAGAACCTCCTGTGCAATGTTGAATAGGAGTAGTGAGAGGAAACATTCTTGTTCCTGATCCAAGGGAGAAAGCATATAGTTTCTCACCATTAATTATGATGTTGGTTGTAGGTTTTTTGCAAATATTCTTTATCAAGTTGAGGATGTTCCCCTCTTAATCAGTTTGCTGCGAGTTTTTATGGTGAATGGATGATTGATTTTGTGAAATACTTTTTCTGCATCTATTGAGCAAAATGCTTTTTCTGCATTGATATGATTTTTCTTTGTTAGTCTATTGATGTAATGGATTAAAGTGACTGGTTTTCCTGTCAAACCAGCCTTGCATACCTGGGATAAATCTCACTTGGTCATAACATGTAATTCTTTTTTTACATTGTTGAATTCTGTTTAAGTTCATATGTGCTGCTATAACAAAATACTTGAGACTGGGTAATTTAAAAGAACAGAAATGTGTTCACAGCTCTGGAGCTAGGTAGTACAAGATTAAGGCACTGGTAGGTTCAGTTTTCTGGTGAGCGCTACTCTCAGCTTCTAGGATGGCATCTCCTCATCCTTCAGAGGGGAAGAACACGGTGTCCTTACATGGCCAAAGGGGCAGAACGGAACAACACTGAAGGCTGCAAAACCCCCACCTCTTAATACTCTTGCATTGGACATTTCCACATGAATTTTGGACAGTAACATTCAAACCATAGCAGATTTCATGTGGTAATATGTTGTCGAGAATTTTTGTATCTCCAATACAAAAGATACAAAAAAGATACATTTTGTACATGGTAGATATATTGGTCTGTAGTTTTCTCCTCCTGTAATATCTTCTGTTTCTGTATTAGAATAATGCTGGTTTCATAGAAATAAGGAAATATTCCCTCCGCTTCTATTTTCTGGAAGAGATTGTAGAGAAGTGGTATTAGTTCTTAGAATTCGCCAGTGAAAAGACTTGGGCTTGATGCTTTCTTTTTTGGAAGATTATTGATTCAATTTTAAAAGTAGATATAGGTCTATTAAAATTACCTTTATCTATTGGTGAGTTTTGGTAGATTATCTCTCTCAAGGAATTGGTCCATTTCATCTAAGTTACCAAATTTGTGGGCATAAATCTTTTTTTTTTTTTTGAGACGGAGTCTCCCTCTGTCACCAGACTGGAATGCAGTGGCTCAATCTTGGCTCACTGCAACCTCCACCTCCCAGGTTCAAGCGATTCTCCTGCCTCAGCCTCCAGAGTAGCTAGGACTACAGGTGCATGCCACCATGGCCAGCTGATTTTTGTATTTTTAGTAGAGACGGAGTTTCACCATGTTGGTCAGGATGGTCTCCATCTCCTGACCTCGTGATCCACCCGTCTTGGCCTCCCAAAGTGCTGGGATTACAGGCATGAGCCATCACGCCCAGCCTCTTTTTTTTTTTTTTTTTTTTTTTGAGATGGAGTCTAGCTCTGTTGCCCAGGCTGGCATGCAGTGGCGCTATCTTGGCTCACTGTAACCTCCGCCTCCTGGGTTCAAGCCATTCTTGTGCCTCAGCCTCCCCAGTAGCTGAGATTACAGGCAACAGCCATCACACCCAGCTAATTTTTTATTTTTAGTAGAGACAGGCTTTCGCCATATTGGCCAGGCTGGTCTTGAACTCCTGACCTCAGGTGATCTGCCCACCTTGGCCTCCCAAAGTGCTGGGATTACAGGCGTGAGCCACCACGCCTGGCCGACTTTTTTCTTCTTACATGGCTATCATAGAACCTTTATTAGACTTTTAATGTCTGTGGGTTAGTAGAGATAAACTCTTTTTTATTTCTTAGTAATTTGTGTTTTCTCTTTTTCTTGGCTAGCCAGTCCAGAAGTTTACCAATTTTATTTATTGCTTCAAAGATTTAGCTTTTGGTTTCAGCTTTTATGTTTTGATTTTCTCCATAATTTTCCTCTTTTTAATGTCATCCATTTTTTATCTGTTTTTTTCTTCTGTTTGTTTTAGGTTTATGTAATTCTTCTTTCTCTAGTTTCCTAAGGTGTAAGCTTAGATTTTTTATTTTACATCTTTCTTCTTTTCTAATATATTCATTCAGTACTATAAATTTTCCTCTAGCACTGCTTTTGCTGCATCCCATAAATTTTGATAAGCCACATTTTCATTTTCATTTAGTTCAAAATTTTTTTTTAATTTATCTTAAGACTTCTTTGACTCATGTGTTATTTGGAAGTATGTTGTCTAATGACCAAATGTGGGTTTGCTGCCACCCACAAATTTTGATGAGTCATATTTTCATTTTCATTTAGTTCAAAATATTTTTTAACATTTCTCTTGAGACTTCTTTGGCCCATGTGTTATTTCAGAGTATGTTGTCTAATGACCAAATAATTGGTGGCTTTCCAGCTGTCTTTCTGTTACTGATTTCTAGTTTAATTCCATTGTGATGTGAATATACTTTGTAAGATTTTTACTCTTTCAAATGTGTTAGAAGTGTGTTTTATGCCCCAGAACATAGTCTGTCTTGGAGAATATTTCATCTGAGTTTGAGAAGAGTGTATACTTGCACTTGTTGGATGAAGCAGTCTATACATGTCAACAGGTTCAGCTGATTGATGATGCCCTTCAGCTCAGCTATGTCCTGAGTCCATCAATTACTATTAGATAGGTGTTGAAGTATCCAACTATAACAGTGGATCTGTTTTTTCTTGCAATTCTCTCCTTTGATGGATTCCATATTTTGAGGCTCTGTTGCTAGGTCCCCACATGTTAAAGACTGCTATGTCTTTCCGGAGAATTGACCCCTAGTCATTATGAAATGCCCCTCTTACTCCTGGAAGTTGCGCTTGGCCACTTCGGACTCGGCGTCTGAAGCCTCCTCATGCCGGCATGAAGGAGGTGGACGGCCCCTGGTTTTGTGAGGTTGGCTTACATGAGCTGCTGTTATCCACACAGCAGCAGCCAGGGACTAGTGATGAAGTACTAAGTGTCTGGTCAGAGCTCTGGGCCTTATCTGTCTCCATGTCGACTCCCGAGATCATTTTTGCCTTCCCTTAGTTTGTCGTCGAATCCACTTGGATGAAACCGTTTGCTTTTTCCTGCAAATGCTTCCCATTTTAGCAACGGCCGCTTGCAGTTTGGCCACAGAGTCTAAGCTCTTCCCAGGCAATTTGCATATGGTTTTTTCGTCATACAAAAGTCTCTCCTGGGGCTTCCACGGCTCCCGCAGCTCGGCCCAGCTCCGCCTGAGTCCTGGGATCTGGGGCTGAGCCCCCGGCGCGAAAACCTCCGGAGCCCAGGAGATGAGCGGTGGACGCTCGGGCCCGGAGCCCCTCGGCGCCCCGAGCTCGCGCCCCAGCCGCGGACGTTAAGGGTTTTGATCCGTTACCCAGCGGCTGTCGAAAAAGGAGCACGACTGAACTTCCACCGACAATCGTTTAAATACTGCAGGCGAAGGATGGGTTCTTATTGTGAGCACCTACTGAGCTCTATTTAATATTTGGGAGAGGGCCAGGGTAATTTTTGTTGTTTTGGGGGTTAGGTTTTTTAAATTTTTTTTCTTTTTTCTGTACCAAAAAGTGACTCTAATTTCTCATTGTGAATCGTGTCCTCCCCCGTCTTTGCCTTCAGGTTCCTTCGGGCAAACCGGCAGCTGAGTCCAGCCTGTGAACTTGAACTTGCTGAAGAAGCTCCCGGAGGCCCCCTGCTGGCCGCCGCCTTTGCCAGAGGGAGAGGCTGGAGTCACCCTGTTGGGCCCCATTTCTGGGGCCGGCACCTGTTGGGCTGCCCGGCCGCGCGTACCTGGTCCCACCCGGGGCTCTACCCACTCCGCTGATGAAGCGGGTAGAAGGGAGGCCGCAGGGACACTCTGAGGGAGCTGTGCCGGGCGGGCACCTCCCAGCTGCTCACCGTGGGGTGCAGCACCGAGGCCTGGTTGGGCTGCAAGGAGACCAACTGGGATTCCCGGGCTGGTGGCCGGGGAGACGGGGTAGAGGTGAGAAGCAAGAGCCCAGGAGGCCTCAGGCCCCAGCGCTGTGGGGCTGCCGTTGTCGTTCTGGGTGGAGGTCCGGCCAAACTGGCTTTCGCCCCGAGTGAGGAATTCCTGCTCTTTTTGGTGTTGGTGGAGAGGTCGCTGTTCACAGCAGGGGCGGGGTTCGTCCCCTCCAGGCTAGTAGGGAGCTGGCTGGCCCGTTTCTGTGTTGCTGCCCTTCCGCGCTGTCTCCTGATCCTGTTCAGGCTCTGGGTGGCTCCTCTGAGTCTTCTTAGGCCGTGAAAGATGGGAAAGGCAGGTTGCTGAAACCACCGCTGCTCTGGGCTGGCAGAGACCCTGAGCTGTACCTCCTGGGATGAAAGAGAACCCAGGAGCAGGCAGGTGACCACGCGTCCTCATAGTCCTCAGCAAGTCCTGGATCTCTTCCTGTCTGTAACCCGTGGATACCATGAACTTAGTTTGCAGGGGGTCCTCCCAGTGGGAGAGTGGCTGCATACAGCGCTTAAGTTCCTCACCTTCATGACCCGCATTCATCCATGGATCCCTCACACTGTGCTCTGAAGGGCCTCTCTTGCTGCAATTGACAATGAGAAATTTCCTCAGCAAGTTTTCACTCTCCAGGGACATGGAGGAGGGAATGGAATACATCCTGCTCAGTACCTGCTCTCATAGCTCCTTGAGGTTCTGTCCATCGAAAAATAAGGATCCGCTTCCCAGTATATACAGGATAACTCCCAGACTCCATGCATCCACCAGCTCATATCTGTGGCTCTAGAAGAATTCCAGGGCAGCCTAAGGGGACTACCACAAAAGGTACCCAGCTTGCTGTGAAAGGTGAATTTATTCCTGAACCCAACCTCTGATGTTCATGTTAACATGGACAATACACTTCTGGTGACAGCTTGCACAGCAGACACTTTTGGTGGAATTTGCTTCAGGCCTCTTTCCTGCTCTGAGTAGGTATTCACAAACTTCTTGCTAGCATGCTTGGTGATGAGACAGAGATTCCTCACTATCAATCACAGCAAATCCTTCACTATATTGGGGTGATCCGAGCCTTAATGATTCCTACTTTGTGGATGGTGTCTAGAGGCTGGAGGAGATCTGCTGAGTCTCATCAATGAACTTCACAGCTGCTGCTTTCCCAGTCAGGATGTCCTGGACCAACCCCACCTTAGCCAGGTTGTCCTTGACGATGGTCTCAAGGATCCTAGCTGCCAGTAAGGGTCCCTTCTCAGCAGAGATGGCTGAGAGGCCCTGCGGCATGTGAGACTTACTGGTGGGCTTGGAGTCAAGGTGTCCCAGGTCGGCTTAAATTTGGGAAAAGCTGGTGAGAAGCTTGGTCCAAATCACCTGAAAAGAAAATCACATGCATAGTTCACCTGAACAACGGAGCTCTATAATAGAATTAAAGCACAACGCTGGACAAAAATCAAAGTAAGCAAAAGCAACAAACTGAAAAGGAAATGCTGAGTAAAAAAGAACTTAAAAATTTAGAAAAATAAAAGAAAAAAGAATAAGAAGAACTAGTAACCTCAGCCAAGCCAGGGACTTATATATGTACTTGGAATTCCAAAGCAGCGGTTCCTTATGAGGTCATAGGAAGAACTAAGCCTAGTAACAAGGCTGAGGATAATCTATGTGGCTTTCTCATGCTTTGGTCTCAAGAACTCTTTATTCTTAAAGAAAATATATTGAGGACCACAAAGAGGATTTTTTATTGATATGGGTTACAGTTATCAATATTTACCTTATTAGAAATTAAAACCTCTAGGATGCTTCAATGGCCTTTTTTAGTTTGAAAAGATAACAGGCTGGGTGTGGTGGCTCACACCTGTAATTCCAGCACTTTGGGAGGCCGAGGTGGGCAGATCACCTGAGGTCGAGAGTTCGAGAAAAGCTATAAAAATATTTGGATTTAAAGAGCCCACAATATCTATACTTAAAATATTTCATTTTTTCTTTAAACTCTTAAGTGATTGGTCTCAAAATGATGCCACAACTTAGCTGGCATTATGATAGTGTACAAGTATGTTCTGTTGTGTAAGACACAATAAGGTTCATTATTACCATCTATGACACTGAGGGGAAGATAGCTTTCATCATCTTTTTTTCTTTTTTTTTTTTTTGAGATGGAGTCTTGCTCTGTCACCGAGGCTGGAGTGCAGTGACCGGATCTCAGCTCACTGCAAGCTCTGCCTCCCGGGTTCACGCCATTCTCCTGCCTCAGCCTCCCAAGTAGCTGGGACTACAGGCGCCCGCCACCTCGCCTGGCTAGTTTTTTTGTATTTTTTAGTAGAGACGGGGTTTCACCGTGTTAGCCAGGATGGTCTCGATCTCCTGACCTCATGATCCGCCCGCCTCGGCCTCCCAAAGTGCTGGGATTACAGGCTTGAGCCACCGCACCTGGCTCATCATCTTTTTTTCATTTAGAGTTTTGCCCAGTTTCATTTGCATAGATTCCCCTCTTCCATGAGCTGCTATGTCAGTCTCAGTATCTTTCAATGTAGAGTTTGCAGCTATGGTTGAGAAAGCACCTTTTCTACTCTTTTTGAAGTGAATAATCCACTGTGCTTGGTGTACCTCTCCTTCAGCATGGGATAGGGACTTCCAGGTACTGGACCCATCACTGGCACCTCAGGGGGAGAACCCAGATGCCCCTACATGATTTTTAAAGATGCTTTATATACATAAAAGTGCACAAATCATCAGCCCACAGCTTGGTGACTGTTCACAAATTGAACTCATCTATTTATCTAGTATACAGGTCAAGACACAGATATTACAGCACCCCAAGATCCCACATCCCTTTTCTAGTCACTTTCTCTGCAGTGATAACCCCTCTTCTGTATTTTGACAGCATAGATTCATTTTGCTTGTTTTTGAACTTTACATACATGGATTCATACAGTATTGAATCCTTTGTGTCTGCTTCCTTTAATTTTTTTTTTTTTTTTTTTAGACAGAGTCTTGTTCTTGTTGCCCAGGCTGGAGTGCAATGGCACGATCTTGGCTCACTGCAACCTCCACCTCCCAGGTTCAAGCAATTCTCCTGCCTTAGCCTCCTGAGTAGCTGGGATTGTAGAGGCCCACCACCATGCCTGGCTGATTTTTGTATTTTTAGTAGAGACAGGGTTTTGCCATGTTGGCCAGGCTGATCTCAAACTCCTGACCTCATGATCTGCCCACCTCAGCCTCCCAAGGTGCTGGAATTACAGGTGTGAACCACCGTGCCCGGCCCTTTGCTCAATATTTTTGTGAGATCCACCCATACTGTTTATTATTCTAAATGCTCATTGTGTGACTGTAACACAATTTGTTAATTTGTTTATTCATTTTACTATTACTGGGCAGTTGGGTAGTTCTCAGTTTTCAGATGTTATAGTGCTGCCATAAACATTCTTGTTCAGGTTTTTGGGGGACATATATATGGCTTTCTGTTGGATATATATAAATATATTAAGTATGTGGCTGAACAACCATTTGATAGTTTATGCTAATAGGGTGACTCGTGGTAGGTCCCTTAGGCCAGGTGATATCAGCCTGACCTCCAGAGAGTGGGGTAGGGGCTGGACACTGAGTTCAACCACATGGACAATAAGTCTATCATTCATACCCTATGTAATGAAGCCCCAATAAAAACTCTGGACGCTGAAGCTCAGGTTAGTGTCCCGGATTGGCAGTATTCTATATGTGTTGTCTCACACATCCAAATCAGCAGGGTAATGCATTCTGAGGACCCCAGAGGCTTCACATTTGGAACCCTCTCAGACTCTGCTCTGTGTATCTCTTTCTTTGGCTAATTTTGATCTCTATGCTTTCCCTGAAATAAACTGTAACTGTGAGTATAACACCTTTCAAAGAGTTCTGTGATTCTTTTTAGTGAATTTTTGAACCCGAAGGTTGTTTTGGAAACTTCCTGAACTTGCATTTGGGTCAGAGGTGAGGGAAGTCCTAAAACCATGCCCACTATACTTGTGGGACCCTACCTCCTTGCAGGTGGTATCAGAGGCTTGGGCAAACTTTGCAGACTGGGAGACTGTGCTCTCAAACCTTGAAGTCTGGCTAACTTCAGATAGTGTCAAGACAAATGGCATCCATTAGAACAATGCTGACTCCCGAAATGTGGCTTGGCAAGAGAAAGGATGAGAGGACAGGGAATGAAAGACCTTTGGCTGGGTGCGGTGGCTCACGCCTGTAATCCCAGCACTTTGGGAGGCCGAGGCGGGCGGATCATGAGGTCAGGAGATCGAGACCATCCTGGCTAACACGGTGAAACCCCGTCTCTGCTAAAAATACAAAAAATTAGCCGGGCGTGGTGGCAGGCGCCTGTAGTCCCAGCTACTTGGGAGGCTGAGACAGGAGAATGGCGTGAACCCGGGAGGCAGAGCTTGCAGTGAGCTGAGATTGTGCCACTGCACTCCAGCCTGGGTGATGAGCAAGACTCCATCTCAAAAAAAAAAGACCTTTCATTCTGGATAACCATGGAGTCTCTCATAGCATGAAATGGCAGCTTTGTTGTAATCAGTTACTAGAGGTAAAATTGTTTATCTTTTTTTTTTTTTTTTTTTTTGAGATGGGCTCTCACTGTGTTGCCCAGGCTGGTCTCGAACTCCAAGGCTCAAGCAGTCCTCTTACCTCATCCTCCCAAGTAACTGGGACTATAGGCCTGTGCTGCCATGCACAGAGAGGTAAAAGTTATCAATGGAATTTAGAAATGATGACTCAAATTTACTAAATACACAAGGAAATGCAAAGAAACACATAGCAAAATATACAATTTCTAGTTACATATAATAGCTCAAATAAAATAAGGGAGGCTGGGTGCAGTGGTTCACTTCTGTAATCCCAGCACTTTGGGAGGCCAAGGGGGGTGGATCACCTGAGGTCAGGAGTTCAAGACCAGCCTGACCAACATAGTGAAACCCCATCTCTACTAAAGATACAAAATTAGCCAGGCATAGTGGCAGGTGCCTTTAATCCCAGCTACTCGGGAGGCTGAGGCAGAAGACTTGCTTGAACCTGGGAGGCAGGGGTTGCAGTGAGCGGAGATCAAGCCATGGCACTTCAGCCTGGGCAACACAGCAAAACTGTCTCAAAAAAACAAAACAAAACAAAACAGGTCTTAATGCAGCACTCTCAGAAGCTGGATGAATGGCTAGGACCCCTACTGGTTCTCCCAACAAGGGCCCAAAACAAATCTGCTTTATCCACCATAGTCTGGAAGAATTTGGAAAGCCTCAAGGCAAAGATAACAATTATAAACCTGAACTTTAATAACCTGGAGTGATGGTCCCAGGTCTAACCAAGATAAGAACTAACAAAAGTATATGGGTCCATGGCCAGGCGTGGTGGCTCACTCTCGTAATCCCAGCACTTTGGGAGGCCGAGGCAGGTGGATCACTTAAGGTCAGGAGTTCGAGAGCAGTCTGGCCAACATGGTAAAACAATATCTCTACTAAAAAAACACAAAAATTAGGGCCGGGCACGGTGGCTCATGCCTGTAATCCCAGCACTTCGGGAGTCCGAGGCGGGCAGATCACCTGAAGTCAGGAGTTTGAGACCATCCAGACCAACATGGAGAAATCCCGTCTCTACTAAAAATACAAAATTAGCCGGGCGTGGTGGCACATGCGGCTGTAATCCCAGGGAGGCTGCGGCAGGACAATTGCTTGAACCCAGCAGGTGGAGGTTGCAGTGAGCCAAGATTGTGCCATTACACTCTAGCCTGGGCAACAAAAGCAAAACTCCATCTCAAAAAAAAAAAAAAAAAATTAGTTGGGCATGGTGGCAGGCACCTGTAGTTCCAGCTACTCGGGAGGCTGAGGCAGGAGAATCACTTGAACCCAGAGGCAGAGGTTGTAGTGAGCTGAGATTGTGCCATTGCATTCCAGCCTGGACGACAGAGCGAGGCTCCGTCTAAAACAAAAAACAAAAAACAAAAAACAAAAACAAAAACAGAAAGTATCTGGGTCCCTTGGCCTGACCCCTGCTACAGCCCCAAGGCCATATGCACGTGATGGGTAAAATGGTCAGGGGGTGGCATTTCTGGGGCTCCTTGACATGTAAGCCCTCATGCACTGTGATTCTGAAACCTATTGGTAAAGTCCTAATCAGGGCTAGAGTTAAATTGGGAGGACGTAGGAATATAGGGTTGATCAAGATGAAAGTCTGAATGAAAAGTAGTGTTTGAACTGGCTTTATGGGAAATAGTTGTCTCTCATTTACCTGAAGTTTTAATGGGAATGGATATTATATCTGACTGGAGAACACTTCCCCCACCTAGTATTGTAAAACAAGGCATGGAAACCTACCACTGTGCCCATACTGCTTGGATATCCAAATGAGAACCAATAAGATTGCATGAGCCCACAGAGCCCACACATGTTGTTATTTTCAAGCAGCATAGAGTAGAAGCAGACGTGATGGTACGGACAAATTATCTGTACAACAGCCGTGGGTGGAATATAGACCGAAGTTTACGGCAAAAGCCCATGAGCATCAGCCAGTAATGACTGCTGGGTTTTGGACAAAAACATTTCCATAAAGACTAGCTAGTTATTGGGCCCTAATATTTTATGTCCTTCCATCACAGGAGTAGTCAGACTACTACCACTTCAGACTACTCCTCCGACTGAAGGACATCAAGCAGTACTGAAACCTAAAATATCCATGATGTATTGGGTGACACTGGCAAAATGCTTTAATGGGGAAGACGGTGCCCAGAAGTGTGCCATAATAAAATGGAAATAGTTTCTACAGGAACCTGTTACCAGGGATGTGCAAAAAGGTATTCACAAGCAGGAAGCCTCTTTTTCCCTAGGGCTGACCTTAAGACCACCTGAAGACCCTTTAGGTCCTCTTGTCACTTGGGTGGTACCCTAATAACAGCTGTTGATTGACCAAAAAAGAACTATCTGGATGTAGCTCTTGTATGGATGGCAGTTCTAACGCAAATGGACCGCATCCTTGTTTGGAAGGTTGCCACGCCGAAAAAAGTGGAAAGAACTCAGCTCAGTTGGCCGAATTGTATGCTCTCTGCCCCATGTTCAGGGTTTTCCTGACTCAGGAGAGGCGCCAATACCCTGGTCATACGGTCAGTCAGAGTGATATAGGAGTTAAAAAGAAATTACTTAGGCAGATAGTGAGGGTACAGAAGTCCTCGGTAAGGTTTTCCTTTTATGAAAAGCAGCCCCCAAATCATTTTCTTTTCTAACAAAGAGCAGCCAGTAAAATCGAGCTGCAGACATAAAACAAACAAGCTAGAATCTTGCACAGGTGAACGCCAGCAATTTCGCCCATAGGAAAAAATCGCTAACCTGGGACTAGGCATGATCAAAATGGTGGCTCCGTCTTCTCTTCGCAGCCGCCAGTACAGCAAGGAGTAGCCAAGATGGCGCCGCCCAAGTGGAAAGTGCATAATCTTATTATGCAAATGGTTGCTTAATAAGATCAGTGTGGGGCAACCAGCCTTCCCCAGGCACTAGTAAATGTAAACGTCACACCTGATCGAACCAATCTGTGAGCCCTACCTAAATCAGGCACTGCCTCCTCAAGCCTGCCTGGGAAATCTGCTGCGGGGGGCTTGCTTTCCCTGTTTTTAGGCGTCTCTCTCTCACAAGAGAGCTGCTCTCCTCTCTCCTTTCTTCCGCCTATTAAGCTTTTCCCTCCTTAATGCACTCCAGTGCGTGTGTATCCTCGTCGTTAATCCTCTCGGCACCAGATGACGACCCTCGGGTAGTTACCCTGGATAACGATCCTGCTTCAAGAAGGCAATGGAAAACGGGTGTGTTAAAGGGATGCTCGGCCGGTCGCGGTGGCTCAGGCCTGTAATCCCAGCACTTTGGGAGGCTGAGGCGGGCAGATCACCTGAGGTCAGAAGTTCAAGACCAGCCTGACCAACATGGAGAAACACCGTCTCTACTAACAATAAAAAATTAGCGGGGCGTGGTGGCGGGTGCCTGTAATCCCAGCTACTCGGGAGGCTGAGGCGGGAGAATCACTTGAACCCAGGAGGTGGAAGCTGCGGTGAGCCGAGATTGTGCCACTCTGCACTCCAGCCTGGGCAACAAGAGTGAAACTCCATCTCAAAAAAAAAAAAAAAAAAAAAAAAAAAAAAAAAAAAAAAGATGCTATACAGGCACAGCCCTGTGGAAGTTACCATAAAAATTGAAGGGGTGCATTAAAGTAGGATATGCCAATGTCCATCAGAAGAACCCACTTTCAGAATTCGAAGTTGCTCGGAGATGGCAATTGGATATCCTGGTGTGTTCACTTGAAATGCCCACCTTGATCCATGAAACGAGTGGGTATGTGGGTACTGCAGCAACGCAGAGATGGGCTGAATCTAGAAATATTTTTCTTTCACCCTCTGAAGTGCAAAATGCCAACAAAAGGCAGAGCCTGCAGATTGCTCTGGGGGCAGATTCCCCAGTGGAGAGGCATTGCACATAGCTGGCAAGTTGGGAAGATGCCAGTTTTCCCTGTAGGTTATGTATGGATCCTGATGGGACAGACACTCTGGTCCAGGTTTTGCATACTTAGTGATAGGTGCAAAGCCCCAAAATACTATGAAGGGATCAGAACAGAATATAGTGTGCCAATTTGGACCATTGAGTCATTTCCTTAGACCAAGGAACACACTTTACAGCTCATAATGTCCAGCAATGAGCAAAGAGATATCCTCGCCGGGTGCGGGGGCTCACGCCTGTAATCCCAGAACTTTGGGAGGCCGAGGCGGGTGGATCACCTGAGGTCAAGAGTTCGAGACCAGCCTGACCAATATGGAGAAACCCTGTCTCTACTAAAAATACAAAATTAGCCAGGCATGGTGGCAAGTGCCTGTAATCCCAGCTACTCAGGAGGCTGAGGCAGAAGAATCACTTGAACCCAGGAGGCAGAGGTTGTGGTGAGCCAAGATTGCGCCATTGCACTCCAGCCTAGGCAGCAAGAGTGAAACTCCATCTCAAAAAAACAAAAACAAAAACACAAAGTAGGAAAATAAAAGAATAAGTTCAGGGATTCACATTCCCAGCTCAAGCACCATATAAGTGGCCTGAAAATTTCTTTGTGTGTTCTGAAAAAGATACTTATCTCCTATGACCCAGGGCTAAGAGTGCTTAAAATCTAATGAAGAACTTCATCTTGATACTGGCTGAGTTGAACTTCCAGCCCTGCAGCATTTCTACTGTTTGTTGTTGTTTTGTTTTTTGAGACGGAGTCTCGCTCTGCCACCCAGGCTGGAGTGCAATAGAGTGATCTCAGCTCACTGCAACCTCCACCTCCTGGGTTCAAGTGATTCTCCTGCCTCATCCTCCAGAGTAGCTGGGACTACAGGTGCGTGCCACCACACCCAGCTAATTTTTGTATTTTTCGTAGAGACAGGGTTTTGCCACGTTGGCCAGGCTGGTCTCGAACTCCTGACCTCATGTGATCTATCTGCCTTGACCTCCCAAAGTGCTGGGATTACAGGTGTGAGCCACCATGCCCAGCCCATTTCTACTGTTAAAGTGAGGACAGTGATTGGGAAGGAATGGGATCCTGCAAGTTGAACAAGGACATGCAGGAAGACCCTAATGAAAGGGTCATGAAACCCCTAAATTCTGATGAGTCTTCTTTGCCATTGGAGGAGACCTCCTCATCCCCAGTTATAGATGCGACTTCTCCTTCCCCAGTAGAAGCTGCCTCTCTACCCCTATTATAGGGAATTAACCCTGCATTGCCCAAGGAAACTGCAGTGGCCTCCCCTGAGGCAGTTGTGCAAAACAATACCTAAGTCTCCCATCCCCACTACCTCTCTTTACTTCTAGACCTATAACTAGACTCGAGTCCCAGCAAGCCCCTAAAGATAAGATAAAAAGTGTGATTGAAGGATCACATTACCCTCTGCAGGATCATGCTACCCTCTGAAAGAACTACTTGAGTTTTCCAACTTATACAGACAGACATGTGGGCAACATCTGTGGGAATGGATAGCAAGGGTGTGGCTCAACAACCATTTGATAAAGAGATCATGGGTGCCACTCATGGCCTTACTCAGCCACATCAGCAGAAGCCAGGAATAGAGATGAGATTATACCAGCAGAAACACTACTAGCCAGGGTTAAAGGGGACAGAAAAAATGAGATGAAATGAAGGTAGCTGTTGGACTTCTTAGACCATAGAGCTATTTGACTGTGAATATGCATTATTCTTCAAGAATAGAGAAACATTACCCCAAAGACAATTCAGAGATCATAAGGACTGCCTCCTCAGTTCAAAGAGTGAGGCTATTGCCTTGATTCCAACAGGCAGGATGGCCCCTGCCTGAAGATTTAGGGGTGAGACCGCCATGCAGAGCCAAGGGGGGGTGGGCATAGCCTCATGGGCAGAAGTGCTGCCCCAGTTGGTCTAGAAGGAAGCCATAGGGCCAGAGAGATATTCTTGAGCCTTAAGATCTTGTGGAGGCCAGGCGCAGCAGCTCATGCCCGTAATCCCAGCACTTTGGAGGCTGAGGCGGGTGGATCACCTGAGGTCAGGAGTTTGAGAGCAGCCTGATCAACGTGGTGAAACCCTGTCTCTACTACAAATACAAAAAAACTAGCTGGGCATGGTGCTGTGTGCCTGTAATCCCAGTTACTCAGGAGGCTGAGACGGGAGAATCACTTGAACCCGGGAGTTGGAGGTTGCAGTGAGCTGAACTTGCACCACTATACTCCAGCCTGGGCAACAGAGCAAGACTCTGTCTCAAAAAAAAAAAAAAAAAAAAAAAAAAAAAAAAAAAAAAGGCCGGGCGCGGTGGCTCAAGCCTGTAATCCCAGCACTTTGGGAGGCCGAGACGGGTGGATCACGAGGTCAGGAGATCGAGACCATCCTGGCTAACATGGTGAAACCCCATCTCTACTAAAAAATACAAAAAACTAGCCGGGCGAGGTGGCGGGCGCCTGTAGTCCCAGTTACTCGGGAGGCTGAGGCCGGAGAATGGCGTGAACCTGGGAGGCAGAGCTTGCAGTGAGCTGAGATCCGGCCACGGCACTCCAGCCTGGGCGACAGAGCAAGACTCCGTCTCAAAAAAAAATAAATAAAAAAAAATTAAAAATAAAAACAAATCTCATGGAATTTGCCTTACTAAGTTTTGGGCTTACTTCAGACCCATCACCTCTTCCTTCATTCCTATTTCTCCCCTTTGAAATGGGAATGTCTGTCTTGTTTGTCCCACCATTGTACTTGGAAGCACATAACTTGTCTGGTTTTCCAGGTTTGCAGCTGAAGAGAAATTTTCCCTCAGTATGAATCATATGAATTTTACTGATATCTGACCTAGATGATATTTATTTATTTATTTATGTAAATTTTCTTTTTTTTTTTTTCAGACGGAGTCTCACTTTGTCACCCAGACTGGAATGCAGTGGCATAATCTCGGCTCACTGCAACCTCTGCCTCCTGGGTTCAAGCAATTCTCCTGCCTCAGCCTCCCAAGTAGCTGGGATTACAGGCATGTGCCACCACGCCTGGCTAATTTTTTGTATTTTTAGTAGAGACGGGGTTTCACTACTTTAGCCAGGATGGTCTCGATCTCCTGACCTCATGATTCGCCCACCTCAGCCTCCCAAAGTGCTGGGATTTTAGGCGTGAGTCACTGCGCCCGGCCTCTTTTCTTTTCTTTCTTTTTCTTTCTTTCTTTCTTTTTTTTTTTTTTCTTTTTTCTTTTTTTAAGAGATGGTGTCTTGCTATGTTGCCTAGTCTGGTCTCAAACTGCTGGGTTCAAGCAATCCTCCTGCCTCACTCTCCCAAAGTGCTGGGATTACAGATGTGAGCCACCATGCCCAGCCTTAGGTGATATTTAGATGTAATTTTGGATTTAGAGTTTAGAGTTCGTGCTGGATTGAATTGAGACTTTTAGGGTGGTTGGAAGAAATGAAAGTTATTTCGCATGTGGTAAGGACTTGAGGTTTGGGGAGCCAGGACTAATTCTATGGACTGAATTATGTCCCTTCAAAAGTCATATATTGATGCCCTAACCCCTAGTGTGACTGTATCTAAAGATAAGGTCTTTAGGAGACAATTAAAATTAAATGAGGTCACAAGAATGAGGCCCTAATCCCATAGGACTGTGGCCTTAGAAGAGGAAGAGACTTGCCCCCTCCTACCATATGAAGACACAGTGAGAAGGTGGCTGTCTACAAGCCAAGAAGAGAGTCCTCACCAGAACCTGACCGTGCCAGCACCTCAGTTTCAAACTTCCAGCCTTCAAAACTGTGAGAAAATAAATTCTGTTGTGTAAGTCACCCAGCATATGGTATTTGTAATGGCAGCACAAACCAACTAATACAGGTATAAATGGAGAGAAGGACTGCCAGCTGGTGGTAAAGGAATTACTAAGAGAGTTATGCAATGAGGGAACTCCAATATTAAACACACTATTACCCTGGTACCTCATGAAAGGCTCAGAGCAAGAGATGATATTGTCTCTTAGCTCAATTATACTGAAACCGCCATTGCAAAATTATAATCGAGACAGTGAAAGATAATCTGACCTAACCAACGTCACCTTGCTTCTAACCTCCAACCTGTCCTTGTTCATTCCTAGGCATAGGCTGAACTAATTTGGGGAAGAACTTAGTTTATAGTTTATTTTATTTTTTATTTTTTTAATTTTTTTCTTTTCTTTTTTTTTTTTTTGAGACAGAATCTCGCTCTGTCGCCCAGGCTGGAGTGCAGTGGCGCCATCTCAATCTCCTGACCTCGTGATCCACCCTCCTTGGCCTCCCAAAGTGCTGGGATTACAGGCGTGAGCCATCGCGCCAGGCCAGTTTATAGTTTAAAACAAAGATAAGCCGGGCATGGTGGCTCACGCCTGTAATCCCAGCAATCTGGAAGGCTAAGGCGGGCGGATCACTTGAAGTCAGGAGTTCAAGACCAGCCTGGCCAACATGGCGAACCCCCGTGTCTACTAAAAATACAAAAATTAGCCAGGTGTGGTGGCAGGTGCCTGTAATCCCAGCTACTTGGGAGGCTGAGGCAGAGGATAGCTCGAACCCAGGAGGTGGAGGTTGCAGTGAGCCAAGATCGCACCACTACATTCCAGCCTAGGTGACAGAGTGAGACACCATCTCAAAAAAACAAAAACAAGCAAACAAAAAACCAAAGACAATAACAGCCCTCTCCCAGAACAAACCCTCTTCTCTTAGGGACTAGACTGTCTTTGCAGAACTAATCAATTAGCCACAAGATTTAAAATTGTGGTCTAGGATTCATGCAGCTGGAGGTTATGAAATTCTGACCCTCCTCAAATTGCTCCTGGGGACAACATCACTATTGTAAAGCCCAAGATCAGCGCTTGAGATATTTTGCAGATCCTGCACTTGATGGATCAGCTGACACCACCCAGACCCATAAACTGGCTCATCTGATCTTGTGATCCCCACCCAGGAACTGACTCAGCGCAAGAGGACAGCTTCGACTCCCTATGATTTCATTTCTGACCTGACCAGCCAACACTCCCAACTCCCTTAATTACCCTTAAAAACACCCACCAAATTACCCTTAAAAACACTGATCCCCGCCAGGTGTGGTGGCTCATGCTTGTAATCCCAGCGCTTTGGGAGGCCAAGGCAGGCAGATCACTTGAGGTGAGGAGTTTGAGACCAGCCTGGCCAATGTGATGAAACCCTGTCTGCAAAATTAGCCGGGCGTGGAGGCAAATGTGTGTAATCCCAGCTACTCCAGAGGCTGAGGCAGGAGAATCCCTTGAACCTGGGAGGCGGGAGGCAGAGATTGCAGTGAGCAGCGTTTGCGCCACTGCAACTCCAGCCTGGGCGCTAGAGCAAGACTTTGTCTCAAAAAAACAAAAACAAAAACATAAAAAACCCTCTGTTCCCCAAATGCCTGGGGAGACTGATTGAGTAATAATAAAACTGCAGGAGGCACAGTCAGCTCTGCATGAATTACTCTTTCTCTATTGCAGTTCCCTTGTTTTGATGAATTGGCTCTGTCTAGACAGCGGGCAAAGTGAACCCCTCAGGTGGTTACACAGGTACTGTATGAGGCTCCCATCCCCTCCAGACTTTGTCTTGACCTGTTGTAAAATCCAACTGCATGTATTTACTGTCCCTCCTATGGGAAGCATCTCAGATCTGAGTTAGGTGGCCTTTGCTTTCAGCGAGAGAGCAAGGAGCGGGCAAAACCCAAACTTACACCTGGCTCCTTCTCTCCTCTATATCTAAGTGCCCAAAGCCTTCCCTGGTGAGGAGGCCTGCCTTCCCCAGCACAGCTCTCTGCACCAAGTTACCCTGTCATTTGGCAAGAGCAGATCAGGAAGTGCCGACCTAGTCTCTTGGCTCAGTCTCCTCTCCCTTTTGAGCCATCACTGGGCTTGAATGAGATCTCTAGTTTAGAGAGGCAGAACAGAGAAGCCTCTAGGTAGTAATAAGAACCGGATATCAGCCGGCACAGCAGTTCACGCCTGTAATCCCAGCACTTTGGGAGGTTGAGGCGAAGGGATTACGAGGTCAGGAGTTCAAGACCAGCCTGGCCAATATGGTGAAACCCTGTCTCTACTAAATATACAAAAATTAGCAGGGCTTGGTGGCAGGTGCCTGTAATCCCAGTTACTCAGGAGGCTGAGGCAGGAGAATCACTTGAACCCGGGAGGCAGAGGTTGCGGTGAGCTGATATCATGCCACTGCACTCCAGCCTGGGTGACAGAGTGAGACTCCGTCTCAAAAAAAATAAAAAATAAAAAATAAATAACCTGATATCAAAGAAAAACAGGACACCTGGCACCTGGTCCAACCTCACTAACTGGCCGTGTAAACACCCGGATGAGCCATTTGGGCTCAGTTTGCCTGTCTGTGAAACGAGGAAGGTAGACCAAATGCTCTCTTGGTTCCTTTAGCCTTGTTGTTTTCATTTTCATTTTATTAAATAATTTATTTTTTGTAGAGAAAGGGTTTCATTATGTTGCCCCAGCTGGTCTTGAACTCCTGGGCTCAAGTTATCCTACTGCCTCAGCCTCCCAAAGAGCTGGGATTATAGGCATGAGCCACTATGCCTGGCCTAAGCCACTGAATTTTGAGGTGATTTATTACATTGCAATAACTAACTAAAACCTGAGGAGAACCTGGTCACAAAGTCCACCAAATCCTTAGAGAAGTTAGAAAAAACATCTAAAGTTATTAGTTCCGGGCCAGGTGCAGTGGCTCATACCTGTAATCCCAGCACTTTGGGAGGCTGAGGCGGGTTGATCACATGATCAGGAGTTTGAGACCAGCCTGGCCATCGTGGTGAGACACCGTCTCTCCTAAAAATACAAAAATTAGCCAGGCGTGGCGGTGCGCACCTGTAATCCCAACTACTCAGGAGGCTGAGGCAGGAGAATTGCTTGAACCTGGGAGGCAGAGGTTGCAGTGAGCTGAGATCGCACCACTGCACTCTAGCCTGGGTGACAGAGCAAGACTCCATCTTGAAAAAATAAAATTAAAAAAAAATAAAATTCTTAGTTCCTCTGGTTTCTTCTCTGGGTTCTTAATACGCTTCTTCCCTGTATTCCTGACACCGTCTCTCCCCCAGCTCCAAGGTAACTGCGCCCCTGCCAGCCTTGAGATGAAGGTTCTGGGCTCTCTGTGCTCTGTGGCTCAAGCTGTGTTCTTCCCGGCACTGCTGTTGCTCTCCTCTCACCTGCCCTTGGTGCAGGAGGAGCCCGTCCTTACCATGCAGCCTTATGCCAAGGGCTTTGATTCAGACGCCTGCTGCCTCGTAGGCTGTCATGAAGCCAGTTTCCCTTTCTCTTTCCCTTAGGGGTAGGGAAACAAGGGTGGCCCCTGGGGACAATACTGGAGTCCCAGGAGCAGATGCTGAGGAGAAAGGTAAACCCTGATCTCACCCTCAGCCTGGGAACCTGGGCCATGCTTCTACTCTCTTCCTTGGGAGGCCTGCTAGAGACTCATGCTGCTCCGAGGGCCCTGGAAGCAGCCTGGGCCTCTGGAAGCTCGGATCCCAAATCCAACTTCCTCCTTGTAAATTTCAGTCTCTCCCAGCCCTCTTGGGTCAAGGAACCACCATTGCTGCAGGATCTGCCTCGGCTGAAGGTTTAAGAACTGCCAAACTTTTCGTTAGAGAGCTTTAAAGAGGAGCAGAAAGGGATTGCACATTTCAGTAGGATCACTGTGGCTGCTGAGTGAAAAAGAGACTACGAGGGAGCCCAGGCAGAGCAGGAGGCTGGGTGGGAGGTGAAAGCTGAGAGTGGTTTAGACTGTGGCTGGAGCCAGGCAGGAACCTGCAGTGTGGTGAGATGGGGTTGGATTCCAGATGTATGTTGAGGGTAGAGGCAGCAGCATTTACGGATGGATTAGATGTGAGGAGCAAAAGAAAAAGCTTCAAGAGTTAGGGACTGAGCATCTGGAAGGGTGGAGATGAAGTGAGGTGAGGAAGGATGGGAAGAACAAGCTGGGATGTTCAGGGGAAGAGAAAGAGCTCAGGATGCTGGACGGGGAATCCAGGAATCAAAGCCCTAATACCATGTCCGCCACACACTAGTAACAGCACTTAACTAATCACTCACATAGGCCAGGCCCTCTTCCAAGCACTTTCCACACATCATCTCCATCTCCTCATGACGGCCCTACAAGGTAGATTTCATCATCCTCGTTTCACAGAGAGGAAACAGGGAGGTAAGGGATTTGCTGCACAGGGACACGGCAGCAGACCTGGGCTTGTAAGCAGGCAGAAAACTGCCTCCTGTTGTGCATATATCCATTTCCCTTGCTGAGCCTGTTTCCTCCTCTGAAAATCAAGAGGTTGGAATACAGATCTCTAAGTCCCGACACTGTAAACGTGCCCAGTGTAGGCTATGGCTCTTGCTGGCAGAGGACATTTCATGCCAACACTTAGCACGTGGACTTTAAGAAATAGCTGCAGTGAAAAGCAGTACAAAGAAAACGCCCAATGACCCTCGTTCTGGTTTTGAGAATATTGTGATGTATTATGAATGGATCCTTCTGAAGTGAGGTTTGAACACCTAGTTAAATAATAATTCATTCCTGGATATGAGACATTTTGAAGGATAGGCTCTAATGGAATAATATTATGAATTGTGAATTGGAACATTAAATTAAATATGACGTTACATTCTTTTCTGTCACCTCCAGCTTTCTTCTTGGGAGAATCAATGAATTTCTATAGAAAGCAGAGCTTCCTGAGCCCCTCACATGTATTTTTGTGTGTCTGTGCTTTTCTGTGTGTCTCATTAATGAGCCAATTAGTGGAATAGGAGGAGAAACAGAATCTTGTTTCAGGATTTTTTACTCACGTATTCCTCCGTAGCCTCCACAGGTGTTGTAATCTGTTCAGGCTACTACAACAAAAATACCATAGACTGGGTGGCTTACAACAAACATTTATTTATGTATTTACGTATTTATGTAGTTATTTTGAGATGTGATCTCCGTCACCCAGGCTGGAGTGCAGTGGTGCAATCATGGCTCACTGCACCCTCAACATTTCTGGCTCAACCAGTTCTCCCACCTCAGCCTCCAGAGTAGGTGGGGCCACAGGCATGCACCACCATACCCCACTAATTTTTTTTTTGTAAACTTCTGTGCAGGTGAGTTCTTGATTTGTTTCCCAGGCTGGTCTTGAACTCCTGGGCGCAAGCAATTCTCCTGCCTTAGTCTCCCAAAGTGCTGGGATTACAAGCATGAGCCTGGTAAGTCCAAGATCAATGTGGCAGCAGATCTGGCGTCTGCAAAGGGCCCACTTTCTGGTGTGCAGGTGACCATCTTCTCATTGTATTGAAGCAGCGTCATTGTCTGGGGTAAATACCCAAGGTTTGTTGTCTCATGTCAAGGGAATGGAGGACACAGACACACGAGGAGTGAGTTTAAGAGCAGAGATTTATTGGCCGGGCACGGTGGCTCACACCTGTAATCCCAGCACTTTGGGAGGTTGAGGCGGGTGGATCACTTGAGGTCAGGAGTTCAAGACCAGCCTGGCCAACATGGTGAAACTCTGTCTCTACAAATGTACAAAAATTAGCCTAGCATCATGGTGCACGCCTGTGATCCCAGCTACTCAGGAGGATGAGGCTGGAGAATTGCTTGAACCCAAGAGGCGGAGGTTGCAGTGAGTCAAAATCGAGCCACTGCCCTTTAGCCTGGGTGACAGAGTGAGACTCCGTCTCAAAAAAAAGAAAAAAAAAAAAAAGAGAACAGAGGTTTAATAGGCAAAAGAAAGAGAAAAGAGAATAGCTTCTCTCTCCTGCAGAAACAGGGGGTGCCTGAGTGGGTCTTCTGGTTTTGTGGTGAAATGCACTGGGTTTTACAGACAAGCTTGAGGAGGGAGTGTCTCTGATTTACATAGGGCCCAAGAGATTGGTCAGACCAGGTGTGACATTTGGATAGCAGGTAAGAAGCTGGCCATCCCACCCTAATCTTTTATTGTGCAGATGGGGTCTCTAACTGGCCAGCACCATGTTGTCTGTTCCTTACTGTACATGTGGTTGACAAAGAAGAGGGAAGATGGAGCCGCCATGTTGAACATGCCTGGCCTCCAGGTAGCCTTCTCCTATTGGCACAGCTGCCAGCATTCACCCGTGCAAGCTTCCAGCTTGCTTATCTATGTCTGCAGCTCAATTTTGCAGGCTGCTCTTTGTTACAAAAGAAATGATTTTAGGGCTGCTTTTCATTAACGGGAAAACCTCACCGAGGACTTTCTTACCCTCGCTATCTGCGTAAATAATTTCTGAACTCCTATATCAGTATCATCATATGGTGGACAGCAGAGAGGAAGCAAGTTCTGTGACTCTTCTCACAAGGGCACTAATCCCATTCATGAGGGTGTAACCGCCCAGTGGGTTTCACCTCGCCTGCTGCCTAGACAGAGCAGATTTATCAAGAGAGGGGAACTGCAATAGAGAGAGACTAATTCATGCAGAGCCAGCTGTGCAGGAGACCAGAGTTTTATTATTACTCAAATCAGTCTCCCGGAGCATTCGGGGATCAGAGTTTTTAAGGACAACTTGGTGGGTGGGGGGAGGCCAGTGAGCCAGGAGTACTGATTGGTCAGCGATGAAATCATAGGAAGTCAAAGCTGTCTTCTTGCGCTGAGCCAGTTCCTGGGTGGGGGCCACAAGATCAGATGAGCCAGTTTATCAATCTGGGTGGTGCCAGGGTCTGCAAGTGCAGGGTCTGCAAAATATCTCAAGCACTGATCTTAGGAGAAGTTTAGGGAGGATCAGAATCTTGTAGCCAGCTGCATGACCCCTAAACCATAATTTCTAATCTTGTGGCTACTGTTAGTCCTACAAAGGCAATCTAGTTCCCAGGCAAAAAGGAGGTCTGCTTTGGGAAGGAGATCTGCTTAAGGTCTTTGTTTTAAACTTAAGTTTCTCCCAAAGTTAGTTCAGCCTATGCCCAGGAATGGAAAAGGACAGCTTGGAAATTAGAAGCAAGACGGAGTTGATTAAGTTAGATCTCTCCCACTGTCATAATTGTGCAAAGGTGGTTTCAAGGGATCCACCCTCTTGACCTAATTACTTCCCAAAGGCCCCACCTTTTAATACCATCACACTGGGGATGAGGAGTCCATCCTAAGAATTTTGGGGGAACACGAACATTCAGTCCATAGCTGCAGGGAAGTAAGTGTTCAAAGTGCTATTCACTGGGCTGGGCAGACCTCTGTGTGAGTCCCAGATCAGCTGCTTACCAGCCAGGAGGAAAGTTACTTAACCTTGTTAAGACGGCAGGACTGTTATACACTGACCTTTCAGGAAACTTTTCTCTTGTGATTTCTTCTTTAAACCGTGGGTTATTTAAAAGTATATTGTTATCTGTCTCTAAAAAATTTTTTTAAAATAGCTGTTGGCACATGCCTCTAGTCCCAGCTACTTGGGAGACTGAGGCAGGAGGATTGCTTGAGCTCAGGAGGTCGAGGCTGCAGTAAGTCATGATCGCATCACTGCGCTTCAGCTTGGGTGACAAAGGGAGACCCTTTCTCGGGAAAAAAAAAAAACAACCAACAACCAAAAAACAAAAAACTGTTTAGTTTCCAAATATTTGTGGAACTCCTAAATTTCTTATCATTTTTTCTTTTTCTTTCTTTTTTTTTTTTTAGATGGAGTTTTCGCTCTTGTTGCCCAGGCTGGAGTGCAATAGCGCAATCTCAGCTCACGGCAACCTCTGCCTCCTGGGTTCAAGCGATTCTCCTGTCTCAACCCCCAAGTAGCTGGGATTACAGGTGCATGTCACCACACCTGGCTAATTTTTTTATTTTTAGTAGAGACGAGGTTTCATCATATTGGTCAGACTGTTCTCAAACTCCTGACTGCCTTGGCCTCCCAAAATGCTGGGATTACAGGCATGAATCCTCCCATCTTGGCCTCTGCCTTGACCTCCCAAAGTGCTGGGATTACAGGCATGAACCACCGTGCCCAGCCAAAATGAACCTCTGTGTTTCTAGTATTACAGCTTGGCTTCAAGTCTATTTTGTCTAATATTAATATAGCCACTCCAGCTGTCTTTTGGTTATTGTTTGCATGGTATATCTTCCTTCATCCTTCTACTTTCTGAGAAAGTATTTCTCCTTTGCTTTAAGGATCATTTCACAGGATACAGAATTGTAGGTTGGTGGCTTTTTTTAATTTAATGTCAATACTTTAAATATTTTACTTCACCCTCTTTTTGCTTGCAAGGCTTCTGATGAAAAGTTGGATGTAATTGTTTTCTTTGCTTTCCTACAGGTAAAGTGTTCCCTGCCCCCTCCCCTGATTTCTTTCAGTATTTTTCTTTTTTCTTTTTCTCTGAGATAGGATCTCACTGTGTTGCCCAGGCTGGTCTCAAACTCCTGGGCTCAAACAATTCTCCCCACTCAGCCTCCCGAGTAGCTGGGATTACAGGTGTGAGCCACCACACCTGCTAGTATTTCTCTTTATCTTTGATTGTCTGTCATTTGGCAATGATATGCCTCAGTATAGTTTTTCTGGCATTTATCCTGTTGGTGTTCTCTGAGCGTCCTAGATCTGTGGTTTTGAATCTAACATTAATTAGGGAAATTCCCAGTCATTATTGTTTCAAATATTTCTTCTGATCATTTTTCTCTTTCTTCTCTTGGTATTCCCATTATGTGTATAATCCTCCCACAGTTCTTGAATATTCTGGGTTTGGTTTTTCAGTCTTTTTTCTCTTTGCTTTTCAACTTTGGGGATTTTTACTGAGCTATCCTCAAATGCAGAGATTCCTCAGCTGTGTCTGGTTTACTAATAAGTCCATTAAAGGCGTTCTTCATTTCTGTTACATAGCATTTATCTGTGATAGTTTCTTAGAATTTCCATTTCTCTGCCTACATTGCATACCTGTTCTTGCATGCCTATCTACTTTATCCATTGGATCCCTTAGAATATAATCAGAGTTGTTTTAAATTCCTAGTCTGACAATTCCAACATCCTTGCCATCTCAGCCGGATTTTGATGCTTGCTTTGTCTCTTCAAATTGTGTTTTTGCCTTTTCGTATGTCTTGTGATTTTTTTTCTTGCTAGCCAAACATGATACACTGGGTAAAAGGAATAGCTGTACATGGGCCTTGAGTGATGTGGTGGTGAGGTGTGGGGGAGGGGGAGTATCCTATGTTCCCATGATTAGGTGTCAGCCTTGCAGTAAGCTTGTGCCTCTGGCCTGTGAACTTTACACGTTTCTCGGTTCACCTGCCTCCCCATTTAGTGGGACAGGCTGGCTAGAATGGGCTGGGATTGGGTATTTCCCTTGCTCCATGTTGAAGGCTAAAGCCAGCAAGTTGGATATTTACTCTTTCACCAGGTCAGTCAGGCTCTGATAAAACTCCAGCAGGTTAGACTCTAGTTAATCAGTTTCCCCTAAGGGTAGACCTCGTTAAGAAAAACCGAATGCTCTGTATACAGTCATGCCTTGATTAACGATGAGGATGCATTCTGAGAAATGTATCATTAGGTGATTTCCTCATCGTGGAATCATCATAGAGTGACCTTCCACAAACCTAGACGGTATCGCCTACTACGCACCTGTATGGTATATGGTATAGCCTGTGGCTCCTAGGCTCCAAACCTCACAGCATATTACTGTACTGAATGCCATAGGCAACTGTAACGCAATGCTGAGTATTTATGCATCTGAACATAGAAAAAGTACAGTGAGGCAGGGCACAGTGGCTCACGTCTGTAATCCCAGCACTTTGGGAGGCCAAGGAGAGTGGATCACCAGAGGTCAGGAGTTCGAGACCAGCCTGACCAACATGATGAAACCTCGTCTCTACTAAAAATACAAAAATTAGCTGAGTGTGGTGGCAGGCACCTGTAATCCCAGCTACTCGGGAGGCTGAGGCAGGAGAATCGCTTGAACCCAGGAGGTGGAGGTTGCAGTGAGCTGAGATCGAGCCATTGCACTCCAGCCTGGGTGACAAGAGTGAAACTTCATCTAAAATAATAATAATAATAATAAAGTGAAAATACAATATTAACATCTTTTATTTTCTAATTTTTACTTTATTTTTTTTTAGAGATGAGGGTCTCACTATGTTGGCCTTGAACTCCTGACTTCAAGCAATCCTCCCGTCTCAGCCTGTCAAAGTGCTAGGATTACAGGCATGAGCCACCATGCCCAGCCAATATTAGCATTTCATGGGACCACCATCATATATGCCCAAAATGTTGTGGTATGTTACTGTGTTTCAGAATGGTTCCTTTCCCCTCCCCCTGCAGGAAGCATGAGGGGATTTTTCTCTAATATTTACTGTAGAACCTGTTGAGCTCCCAGAGGTAAAACTCACAAAAATAAGGGAGCCCCTACTCCATGACTGGAACCCACTGGAGTTTTTGGGATTTTTTGTATTTCATTTGTTCATTTGTTTTTCAGAGACAGGGTCTTGCTCTGCTGCCCAGGCTGGAGTGCTGTGATGCGATCATAGCTTACTGCAACCTCAAACTCTGCGGCTCCAGCAATCCTTGGCCTCCACCTCCCTCCTGAGTAGCTAGGACTATAGGCACGTGCCACCACTCCCGGCTAGTTTAATTTTCAGTAGAGACAAGGTCTTGCTATGTTGCCCAGGTTGGTCTCAAACTTCTACTCCTGGGCTCAAGCGATCCTACTACCTCGGCCTCTCAAAGTGTTGGGATTACAGGCATGAACCACCGTGCTCGGCCCCCTGGAGGTTTTGCCTCTCAGGCTCCTGCACACGGACCATCCCGCAGCTCATTACTTACAATTTAGGTTTCTCTTCCTTGGTGCTGGTTCCTGTGGCCATTTCAGCTCATGGGTTGCTGCTCCGGTAAGTTGTGATTCTCTGTATTTTCCTGCCTATCTCTCTAAGTGTGGGGGCAGCGATTTGCCCTGTGACCTCACTTCTCTTATGCATCTAAGAAGAGTTGATTTTTCAGTTTGTTCAGCTTTTTACTTGTTGTTAGTGTAGAGTGGCGACTGCTGAGCCCCTTCCGTGCCAAACCAGAAACCTGACATCCTCTGTTCAGCTTTTAATTCTTAGTGCTGTCTTTTTTTTTTTTTTTTTTTTTTTTTTTTGAGATGGAGTTTCGCTCTTGTCGCCCAAGCTGGAGTGCAAAGGCACGATCTCAGCTCACTGCAACCTCCGCCCCCCAGGTTTACGTGATTCTCCTGCCTCAGCCTCCCCAGTAGGTGGGATTACAGGTGTTAGTCATCTAGCCTGGCTAATTTTTGGATTTTTAGTAGAGACGGGGTTTCACCATGTTGGCCAGGCTGGTCTCAAACTCCCGACCTCAGGTGATCTGCCCACCTTGGCCTCCCAAAGTGCTAAGATTACAGGCGTGAGCCACCGCGCCCAGCCGTTTTTAGCCTGACTTCTAAGAGACACCCCTGTGTCTGCATTGCTTAGCGGTCAGCCATTGATTAAGGCAGAGATTGAGCCCATAAGACTCATCTTTCACTGACGAGGCTGTGTGGGGTGGGCAGGGCATCTCAAGTTCAGGCCGTTCTCTAGCCTGCCTCTGATTTCACATTTCTCCAGGCCCACTTGTTCCTCCCTGCACGTGTGTGTAGTTTCCCAGTCAGCCAGACACAGGTGGAGAGCTTAGATAAGTCTTCTCTTGCTCTGTCATTTCCAGAGTCTTCCTATTGAAATTCTGGCCACTCACCCCATCTGGGGCCACAGGCTCAGGCTAGCAGAGCTGCAGGTTCCCACGTTCGTTTTCTGCTGAGCTTGCTGCTTCACTGACAACGCTGTCAAGTGTGACTTTTCCTCTCTGTTCCAAACCAAGTGTGCTCTCTCTCACAGCCAAGCTGCTTTTCTATTCCTGGCCTACCCTGGTGCAGTGACTGCAGCTGTCCAACTTGGCAGGGAGCTGGTGGAAGCAGGTCTTCTGCAAGAAGACTGCGGACTCCTATTCCTACCTAAGGTTCCTACCAGCAGTTCTTCCTGAATGCCTCTTTCCTTTTCTTTATTTCTTTTTTGAAATGGAATCTCACTCTGTTGCCCAGGCTGGAGTGCAGTGGTGTGATCTCGGCTCACTCCCGGGTTCAAGCGAGGCTCCTGCCTCAGCCTCCCAAGTAGCTGGGATTACAGGCACCTACCAGCATGCCTGGCTAATTTTTGTATTTTTAGAAGATACAGGATTTCACCATGTTGGCCAGGCTGGTCTCGAACTCCTGACCTCAAGTAATCCACCTGCCTCAGCCTCCCAAAGTGCTGGGATTACAGCCATGAGCCACTGTGCCCAGCATGAATGTCTCTCAATGTATTGTTTGCCTTTGGTTGATCTCCAGGGCCCTCAAATGGTTGTTTTTGATAATTTCTTTCTGATTTTTTGGGAGAGAAGATTTGCCTACCTCTTCATAAAGCCATAGCTGGAAGTTGCACATTGGCAAATTTGTTTTTGTTTTTGTTTTTTTTTTTTTAATTTAAAAATAATAATAATAAATAGAGACAGGGTCTCAATATGTTACCCAGGTTGGTCTCAAACTCTGGGCTCACACAATCTTCCTGCCTCAGCCTCCCAAAGTGCTGGGATTTACAAGCATGAGCCACCACACCCAGCTCAAATTTTGGTTTGTTGTTATTGCTGTTGTTTGAAACGGAGTCTCACTCTGTTGTCCAGGCTGGAGTGTAGTGGCGTGATCTCGACTCACGGCAACCTCTGCCTCCCTGGTTCAAGTGATTCTCTTGCTTCAGCCTCGCAAGTAGCTGGGACGCCACCACGCCCGGGTAATTTTTGTATTTTTAGTAGAGACGGGGTTTCACCATGTTGGCCAGGATGGTCTCAAACTCCTGACCTCGTGATCCACCCGCCTTGGCCTCCCAAAGTGCTGGGATTACAAGCATGAGCCACCGTGCCCAGCCAAATTTTGATTTTTTAATACCGGCCGTCAAACTTCTTTCAAAAAGGCTTCACTCCCACCAGCAAGATTTATTTATTTATTTTTTTAAACTGGGAGCTGCCCTATGAACTCATCACCAGCAAGATTTAAAAGCACAAGGAAGCTGGGCGTGGTGGCTCACGCCTGTAATCCCAGCACTTTGGGAGGCCGAGGCGAGTGGATCATGAGGTCAGGAGTTTCAGAGCAGCCTGGCCAATATGGTGAAACCCTGTCTCTACTAAAAATATAAAAAGTTAGCTGAGCATGGTGGCATGCGCCCGTAGTCCTAGCTACTCGGGAGGCTGAGGCAGGAGAATCACTTCAACCCAGGAGGCGGAGGTTGCAGTGAGCCGAGACCACGCCATTGCACTCCAGCCTAGGTGACAAAGTGAGATTCTGTCTCAAAGGAAAAAAAAAATAGCACAAGGAGGCTGGGCGCAGTGGCTCATGCCTGTAATCCCCGCACTTCAGAAGGCTGAGGCAGCCATCAAGTGATTCATTCACTTGAGGTCAGGAGTTCAAGCCCAGCCTGGCCAACATGGCAAAACCCCATCTCTACTAAAAAATATGAAACTTAGCCAGATGTAGTGGCATGCGCCTGTAATCCCAGCTACTCAGGAGGCTGAGACATGAGAATCGCTTGAACCCGAGAGGTAGAGGTTGCAGTGAGCTGAGATCATGCCACTGCACTCTAGCCTGGCAACAGAGCTAGACTCAGTCTCAAAATAAATAAATATGAATATAAATAAAAAAATACATGTATGGTATTTTAAAAATCTCAAACAATACCAAAAACTGTGTATGATAAGGAGTAATTTTTCTGCCAAGCCTTACTGTCAAGTTCCTAGTTCCCCACCCCAGTGGCAATCACTATAACCAATTGCTTGCATTTTATTCAAGGGATATTCCATGTAGATTCACTCATGTGTCTGTGAGCATGTCTGTGTGTATGTGTGTGTGTATGTGTGTATGTGTATGTGTGTGTCTGTGTGTGTGTGTATGTGTTGTGTGCACACATTATTCCTTTTTGTACAAAGGATAATATCCTGCCACATGTAGCTTTTCCTCCTGCATTTTCACTCAACAATGTATTTTGGAGATTATTTCATATCAGTACTGATAAGCTGTCTCATTTTTTAAGCCTGATAATTTTGAATTTTGAAATAATACTAGGCCAGGTATGGTGGCTCACACCTGTAATCTCAGCACTTTGGGAGGCTGAGGCGGGCTGATCACTTGAGACCAGCTTGGCCAACACAGGGAAACCCCATCTCTATCAAAAAATACAAAAATTAGCTGGGAGTGGTGGTATGCACCTGTAGTCCCAGCTACTTGGGAGGCTGAGTGAGGCATGAGAATTGCTTGAATCTGGGAGGTGGAGGTTGCAGTGAGCCAAGATCATGCCACTGCACTCCAGCCTGGGTGACAGAGTAAGATCCTGTCTCAAAAAAAAAAAAAAAAAAAAAAAAAAAAAAAGCCAAGAGTGGTGGCCCACTCCTGTTATCCCAGCACTTTGGGAGGCCAAGGCAGGTGGATCACCTGAGGTCAGGAGTTCGAGGCCTACTTGGCAAAACCCCATCTCTAATAAAAATACAAAAAATTGGCCGGGCATGGTGGCTCACGCCTGTAATCCCAGCACTTTGGGAGGCCGAGGCAGGCGGATCACCTGAGGTCAGGAGTTTGAGACCAGCCTGACCAACATGGTGAAACCCTGTCTCTACTAAAAATACAAAATTACCCGGGTATGGTGGTACATGCCTGTAATCCCAGCTACTTGGGAGGCTGAGCCAGGGGAATTGCTTGAACCTGGGAGGCGGAGGTTGCTGTGAGCCAAGATTGCACCATTGCACTTCAGCCTGGGCGACAAGAGCAAAACTCCATCTCAAAAAAACAAAACAAAACAAAACAATAAAACAAAAAATTAGCCGGACATGGTGGCGGACATCTGTAATTCCAGCTACTTGGGAGGCTGAGGCAGGAGAATTGATTGAACCTGGGAGACGGAGGTTGCAGTGAGCCAAGATGGCACCATTGCATTCCAGCCCAGCAACAGAGCAAGACTCTGTCTCAAAAACAAACAAAACAAAACAAAAAAACAGAATAAAAAAGAAAAGTAAAAAAGAAAATAATACGAGGCTTAAAAGTAAAGTTGCACGATTCGTACAAAGAATTCCTCTCCATAGCTTCCCCAACATGCTCATATCATAGATAACCATAGGACAAGGATCAAAACAAGGAAATTGGCATTGACCACAGTACTATTCAGCAATCTACTGACCTTATTAAAATATTTCCAGTTATCTCACTAGTGATCTTTTTCTTTTTTATTTTCTCTCTCTCTCTCTCTCTCTTTTTTTTTTTTTTTTTTTGAGATGGAGATGGAGTCTTGCTCCATTGCCCAGGCTGGAGTGCTGTGGCATGATCTCGGCTCACTGCAACCTTTGCCTCCTGGGTTCAAGTGATTTTTCTGCCTCAGCCTCCCGAGTACTTGGGACAACAGACATGCACCCCCACACCCGGCTAATTTTTGTATTTTTAGTAGAGACGGGGTTTCACCATATTGGCCAGGCTGTTCTCAAACTCCTGACCTTGTGATCTGCCCACCTTGGCCTCCTGAAGTGCTGGGATTGCAGGTGTGAGCCACCGCGCTCAGCCACTAATGATCTTTTTCTGGTCCAGGATCAAATCCAGGATCATATATTGCATTTAGTTTTCCAATTTCCTTAGATTTCTCCAGTCTGGAAGACTTCCCCCTTTTTTTTTTTTTTCCATTCATGATCTTGACATTTTTGAAGAGCATTGTTTCATAATTTATAGACTGTCTCTCAGTTTGGGTTTGTGTTCCTCATGGTTAAATTCAGGTTGTGTGTGTGTGTGTGTGTTTTAGAGTTGGAGTCTCTTCACGGTGTCATACAGGTTGAAATGCAGTAAGACCCTGTCTCAACAAATAAATAAATAAATAGATAAATAAATAAATAAATAAATAAAAGCATCTTGAAAGACTGCAAAATATCCTGTTTCTATCATGCATTTACCCACTAATTTTAGCATTCATTGATAATCTTTTCCTTTACTCTGTTTGGGCTGCTCTAGCAAAATACCATAAATTGCATGGCTTATGAACAAAACTTATTTCTCACAGTTCTGGAGGCTGAGAAGTCCAAGATCGGATTCAGTGTCTAGTTTATAGATGGCACCTTCTAGTTGTGTCCTCACATGGCCTAAGGAGTAAGGCAGCTCTCTGGGTCTCTTTTTTTTTTTTTTGATAAGAGGTTTTGCTCTTGTCACCTAGGCTGGGTGCAGTGGCATAATCTTGGCTCACTGCAACCTCCACCTCCCAGTTTCAAGCGATTCTCCTGCCTCAGCCTCTCAAGTAGCTGGGATTATAGGTGCCCACCACCACACCCAGCTAATTTTTGTGTTTTTAGTAGAGATGGGGTTTCACCATGTTGGTCAGGTTGGTCTTGAACCCCTAACCTCAGGTGATCCACCCACCTTGGCCTCCCAAAGTGCTGGGGTTACAGGCGTGAGCCACCGAGCCTGGCCTGGGGTCTCTTTTGTAAGAGCACTAATCTCATTCACAAGGGTTCCACCCTCATGACCTAATCACCTCCCAAAGACCCCACCTTCTAATACCATCATATTGATATTGGTGATTAGGTTTTAAAGTATGAATTTTGGAGGAACACAAACATTCAGGGCATTCTTTTTTTTTTTTTTTTTTTTGACAATGTCTCGCTCTGTCACCCAGGCTGGAGTGCAGTGGTGTGACCTCAGCTCACTGCAACCTCTGCCTTCCAGGTTCAATGGATTCTTGTGCCTCAGCCTCCCAAGTAGCTGGGATTACAGGTGCACACCACCACATCTGGCTAATTTTTTTTTAGTTTTAGTAGAGATGGGGTTTCATCATGTTGGCCAGGCTGGTCTTGAACTCCTGACCTCAACTGATCCTCTGGCCTTGGCCTCCCAAAGTGCTGATATTACAAGCATGAGCCAGTGTGCCTGGCATAAGAAATAATTAAAAGTGAGCTCTCTTTTAATCATCTTCCAGGAGAGAAATCAGATCAATATCAGCCTCCAGAATTCACCGTGTGCTTTCTCCCTCCTCTTGACTTTGAGCTATGACATTTTGAAAGGTCAATGTAATATGATGTTCATAATCTAATGACTGCACCACATTAGAGGGGCAACATTTGTCCAAAGTGGCACAAATCATTTTCCTGGGCTCAGAGGCAACTCCTCCACTTCCAAATTTGATAAAAATTGCATGTCTCCTGACAGTCATTTCAACACCATAACATTGCCCTAACTCTCTTTTGCTTTCAAGTCTTTTCTAATGACTATTTTCAGATGCCTAGATCCGCGTGTCCTACAATCTGATTTCACATCCCTAAAAATAGCTTCCTTTTATGTTTTATCCTGGCTTTTCAGTTCTCCCCAGTGGTCTCTCATCTGGGCTCTCGCCTTCTACCTAATTACCTCTGCCCTGGAACCTCTTCCAGGAGATTCTGTCTTCTCTCATAGTGCAAATGTTGACCCACTTCAATGCCTGTGAATACCTTTTTCCTACTCTGGCCAGACAGAGATACTCTCAAACCCATGTGGAAGTGGTTATAGGCATTTTTGTCATGCTTCGCTACTCCCAAATGTACCTCCTACTCAGAGAAATGATGTCCTAGAATTACACCACTGAGGGTTATTCCCTTCAGTCCTGAAGGCCTTTTGACCTTTCTGTGTTTTGGTTACAGGTCTCATACACCTGAGAGTGTAAAGATCATGCCTGTAATCCGAGCACTTTGGGAGGCCGAGGCAAGCGGATTACCTGAGTTCGAGACCAGCCTGACCAACATGGAGAAACCCCGTCTCTACTAGCCAGGTATGGTGGCACATACATGTAATCCCAGCTACTCAGGAGGCTGAGGCAGGAGAATTGCTTGAATCCAGGAGGTGGAGGTTGTGGTGAGCAGAGAAGGTGCCATTGCACTCCAGCCTGGGCAACAAGAGTGAAACTCCATCTCAGTCTAAAAAACAACAACAACAAAAAACAGATGTGCCCACCCCATAATGCCACAGAAGGGAGCGAACCTTGAGCTCAGAATGCTGATGGGTTCCCACTGCCCAACTCCTCAAAGAAAACAAGAATTGTAAATGTAAGAAACAAAGTTGCAGTGAGCTCAGCCATGGAAACCATGTAGCATAAATCAAAGAGACCCAGGACAGAGTAAAAGCAGCAACATTTTCATTGAGATAGAAAAAAAAAAATCTGGCAGTGCTCCCCAGTAGTCCCAGCTACTTGGGAGGGTGAGGTGGGAGGATCACTTGAGCCCAGGAGTTTGAGTCTTCAGTGAGCCAAGATCTCACCACTGCACTCCAGCCTGGGTGACAGAGTGAGACTTTGTCTCCCCCCACCCCCTCCCCTAAAAATCTGTTAGCACTTTGGTGACACTCAACCTAGGACACCTCTGTTTGTGGTGTATCAACCTCTCTAGGCCCCAACATGGTTTTTGGTTTTGTTTTCTTTTAAAAATAGGGTCTTGCTCTGTCACTCAGGCTGGAGTGCAGTGGCACAATCATACCTCACTGCAGCTTTGAACTCCTGGGCTCAAGCGACCCTCCCACCTCAGCCACCTGAGTAGCTAGGACTACGAGTGCTCACCACCACACCTAGCCAATTAAAAAACAATTTTTTTTTTCTTTTAATGAGACAGAGTTTTGCTATGTTACCCAGGCTGGAGTGAAGTGGCACAATCTCAGCTCACTGCAACCTCCACCTCCCAGGTTCAAGCAATTCTCCTGCCTCAGCCTCCAGAGTATCTGGGATTATAGGTGCCTGCCATCACACCCAGCTAATTTTTGTATTTTTAGTAGAGACGGGGTTTCACCATGTTGGCCAGGCTGGTCTTGAACTCCTGACCTCAGGTGATCCGCCTGCCTCAGCCTCCCAAAGTGCTGGGATTACAGGCATGAGCCATATGCCTGGCCTTAAAATTTTTTATAGAGAAGAGTCTCACTATGTTGTGCAGCCTGGTCTCAAATTCCTGGTCTCGAGTGATCGTCCTGCCTCAGCCTCCCACTGTGTTAGGATTACAGATATGAGATACTGTGCCTGGTCATCCAGCTATGTTTTTCTTCTCCTTCAGTCAAATGGCCTTTTTTTTTTTTTTTCTGAGACTGAGTCTCGCTCTGTTGCCCAGGCTGGAGTGCAGTGGTGCGATCTCAGCTCACTGCAAGCTCCGCCTCCTGGGTTCAAGCGATTCTCCTGTCTAAGCCTCCCGAGTAGTTGGGATTATAGGCACCTGCCACCATGCCCGGCTAATTTTATTTTAGTGGAGACAGAGTTTCACCACGTTGGTCAGGCTGGTCTCAAACTCCTGACCTCAGGTGAGCGCCTTGGCCTCCCAAAGTGCTGGATTACAGGAGTGAGCCACCATGTCCAGCATGCCTGACCAATTTTTTATATTTTTCGTAGAGACAGGGTCTCACTATGTTGCTCAGACTGGTGATTCTCCTGCCTTGACCTCCCAAAGTGCTGGGACTATAAGCATGAACTACTGCCCCCGCCCTGGGATATTTTTTTGTTTTTTAATGCAGAAACCAACCAAGTCAGAGCACCTGGGGTGTGGGACTTTGCAGTCAGTGCTTTTTAAATTTTTTTTTAAATTATACTTTATGTTCTAGGGTACATATGCACAACGTAGAGGTTTGTTACATATGTATACAAGTGCCATATTGGTGTGCTGCACCCATTAACTCGTCATTTACATTAGGTATATCTCCTAATGCTATCCCTCCCCCTTCCCCCCTTCCTCCACCCCACAATAGGCCCCGGTGTGTGATGTTCCCCTTCCTGTGTCCAAGTGATCTCATTGTTCAATTTCCACCTATGAGTGAGAACATGTGGTGTTTGGTTTTCTGTTCTTGCGATAGTTTGCTGAGAATGATGGTTTCCAGCTGCATCCATGTCCCTACAAAGGACAGGAACTCATCCTTTTTTATTGCTGCATAGTATTCCATGGTGTATATGTGCCACAATTTTCTTAATCCAGTCTGTCACTAATGGACATTTGGGTTGATTCCAAGTCTTTGCTATTGTGAATAGTGCGGCAATAAACATATGTGTGCATGTGTCTTTATAGCAGCATGATTTATAATCCTTTGGATATATACCCAGTAATGGGATGGCTGGGTCATATGGTACTTCTAGTTCTAGATCCTTGAGGAATAGTCACACTGTTTTCCACAATGGTTGAACTAGTTTACAGTCCCACCAACAGTGTAAAAGTGTTCCTATTTCTCCACATTCTCTCGAGCACCTGTTGTTTCCTGACTTTTTAATGATTGCCATTCTAACTGGTGTGAGATGGTATCTCATTGTGGTTTTGATTTGCATTTCTCTGATAGTGAGTGATGATGAGCATTTTTTTATGTGTGTGTTGGCTGCATAAATGACAAAGGGCTAATTTCCAGAACCTACAAAGAACTCAAACAAATTTACAAGAAAAAAACAAACAACCCCATCAACAAGTGGGCAAAGGATATGAACAGTCAGTGCTTTTATCATGCTTTCCCATTGATTCTGATTGGCAGCCAGGTTGTAAACTACTACCCTAACTCTAACGACAGTTCAGGACCAAGGATAGCGGTCTACATGCCCCACTCCTCTGACTGACGGTGTGTGGGCTTGGCTAGGCAAGAAGGAGGGGCCTGAGTGGAAAGAGGCAGGGCTCCAGGAGCGGGAGAAAATTTCCAAAGAGGGTCTTCCCTGTAAAACCCCCTGTCAAGGCAATGCGGGATGAAGGAGAGTGAAGCTGCCTTTCTTTGCCATTCCACTGTTCATGGGTCCGTTTTTCCGTTCTGGATCCTTTGTGCTGGCAAAGCCAGGTGCTTCCTTTGTCCCTAGCACCTGGATACAAGGCCTTGCAAAACTTTCATCTTCATCATCCCTTAAAATAGCAGTAAATCTATAGCTGGTTCCTGGGAAAGAGGCAGCACTGAGAAAAAGGGATGCAGCTGCTAGTTTCACATCCCACCATTGTTCAAAAAGTTGTGTAAGAGGGGAGAAAAAGGTTTTAATGTTCAGCAGTTGAAAGACATCAAGGATTTTACAGCTGAGTCCTCTCTCAGATCTTTAAGATGTCAGCAACCCTTGAGAAATTCAACCTAGCGTGAAAAAAACCTGTCTGAAAGTTAACAGGAATTGTCTATCCACACGCCGTGTGGGTTGCCAGGAGGAGGCAGTCTGGGGAAGACTAACATGTTCTTGAATCCCAGGGAGTGCCTTTTACGGGGTATCCTAAAGTCCATTCCTCTTCCTGAAACCACCTTTGCAGAATTATAAATAATGAGAAAAACCTACATGACTGACTCCATCTTGCTTCGAACCTCACAGGCTAAATTATTATTTTTTTTGTTTTTTTGCTTATTGTATCATAGAGGCCAAGGAAACGATGAGAGAAATTTAGTTTATAGTTAAACTTTGAGGATCTGGGTGCGGTGGCTCACACCTGTAATCCCAGCAGTTTGGGAGGCTGAGGCGGGCAGATCGCCTGAGGTCAGGAGTTCAAGACCAGCCTGGCCAACATGGTGAAACCCCGTCTCTACTAAAAATACAAAATTAGCCAGGTGTAGTGGTGCACGCCTGTAGTCGCAGCTACTTGGGAAGCTGAGGCATGAGAATCTCTTGAACCCGGGAGGTGGAGATTGCAGTGAGCCAAGATCGTGCCATTGCACTCCAACCTGGGGAATACAGTGAGATGCTGTCTAAAAAAAAAGTAAATAAATAAATAAAAATAAAAATTAACTGGGTATAGGTATGGTGGTGGGTGCCTGTAGTACCAGCTACTCGGGAGGCTGAGGCACGAGAATCACTTGAATCTGGAGGGTAGAGGTTGCAGAAAGCCGACATCGCCCCACTGCACTCCAGCCTGGGTGACAGAGCAAGACTTCATCTCAAAGAAAACCAAACCAAAACAAACAATAAAAAATCTTTGAGGCAAGGAAAACTGGTGCCCCTCCTTGTTCAGAGATTGAAGCCACATTCATAAGCCAGAGTTAGAATTATGGGAGGGATTGGACTTCTCTAAAGAATAAGCAGAGTTCAGTAATGACCTGCCATTGCTTAGCATGTTTTCCTGTAAGTTGTTGACTTCCCCAGAGTCAAATAACTGGGAGCTGCAAGATTTATAACTTCCCCAACTACTCCTATAGATAACATCACTATTGTGAAACCTGAAGAACTGGTCTTTGAAATATTTTTCAGATTTCACATTTTGGCAGACCAAGAGATGCCACCTTGTCCTGATACCCTCACCCCAACCCTGTCCCCCACCTCCTGAGAACTGACTCAGCTGCGTGAAAACAGTTTTAGATGCCCCTGTGATTTCATCCCCAGTCAATCAATTGTTCCCATTCCCCAGCCCCCTGCCCTCCAAAGTACTCTGAAAAATCCAGGCCTCCGAATTCTCAGGGAGATGGGTTTGAGAAATTTCTCCCTGTTCTCCTCATTTGGCTGCCCTGCAATTATTAAATTCTTTCTTTGCTGCAATACCTGCCGTTCTCATTGGTTTAGAAGGGGCAGGGGGCAAAAAGAACCTGTCAGCCTGCGACATTCCTTCTGGGAGCAGCACCACAAATTTCCTGTTGAGGAATCGACATCTCTTTCCCCATGGGGAAATTGATTAGGCACAAAGTATTCATTAGGGGCTCTTCCCAGTGCGTCCCAAATTGTAACGTGCACATATCTGAGGGCACTGTTAAGATGCAGGCTCTGGCTGGGTGTGGTGGCTCATGCCTGTAATCCCAGCACTCTGGGAGGCCAAGATGGGCGGATCACTTGAGGTCAGGAGTTTGAGACTAGCCTGGCCAATATGGTGAAACCCCATCGCTACTAAAAATACAAAAGTTAACTGGGAGTGGTGGTGCATGCCTGAAGTCCCAGCTACTTGAGAGGCTGAGGCACGAGAAACACTTGAACCCAGGAGGCAGAGGTTGCAGTGAGCCAAGATGGCACCACAATACTCCAGCCTGGGCAAGACTTTGTCTCAAAAAAAATAAATAAATAAAATTTAAAAAGATGCAGGTCATGACTCAGTAAGTCCAGGGTGGAGCCTGAGATTTTGCACTTCTAACAAGTTCCCTGGTGATGATGCTGTCGGCTGATGTGTCTGTTCACAAGCATTTGGCAGTTGGACACTTCCTCCCTGAAATTAGAATCTAACTAGAGTGTTGAAAAACCTGGCAGAACTCAGACCAGAGTTTCCTGCTCTTCGGCTGTGTTCCTGTCTTTGCCCCTGTGCACCTGTGGAATCCTGCCTGTTTCTGGTCCAAGCTGTCTAGCCACTCCTCCCACCCTGTGATCTCCCAACATCCTTGCCTAAGCCTCCTCTTCACTTCAATCAGTCTGTCTTGGTTTCTGAGGATGCAAACCGGTGCCCTAAATGACATGGTTTCTGAGTCTCAGTTTCCGAAGCTATAAAAGCAAGACGGTTATCCCTAGTGGAGATTCATGACATTAAATGATATCCATGATATTAAAGTGAGCGAGGCTGGGCACGGTGGCTCATGCCTGTATTCCAGCATTTCAGGAGGCAGAGGCGGGCAGATAGCTTGAGGTTAGGAGTTCAAGACCAGCCTGGCCAACATGGCAAAACCCCATCTCTACCAAAAAATAGAAAAGTTAGCCAGGTATGGTGGCATGCACCTGTAATCCCAGCTACTCAGGAAACTGAGGAGGATAATTGCTTGAACCTGGGAGGCAGAGGTTGCAGTGGGCCAAGACTGTACCACTGCACTCCAGCCTGGGCGGCAGAGTGAGACTCTGTCTCAAAAAAATAAATAAATAAACAAAGTGAGCAAGACGGGGGCCTGTCCTGAGGTGCTACCAGTTTCTACCCCGTCCTAAATTAACTTGCTAGAGTGGCTCACAGAACTCTCCTTGCCCCTCCCTTCCTCCAGCCTCTGCTTATGACCAGGTGAAATGTTGGCATACAAAAGCAAATGAAGCTATTAAAATTTTCAGCTAAGAGATTGATTTTTCTAATTACCACTTAATGTCTTCCCTTCTGGGCCTCAGAAGGCTTGTTCTCTGTTATTTAAGATGCAAATTGTTTGGATTTTCTAATGCAACTAGCTTAATGTAAAATTCTTCACATACTAAAACAAATTTTCCTTAACTGACCTGTCTGGTGAAATAATTCGCTATAAGTGGTAATGATATCATTACTCTTAACTAATTACTGCTCTCTGAATTTACCGTTTTTGCTTTCTTGAGAAGTGATGATTATAATAATGTTTATTAATCTTATGGATACTAATAAATATTAAGAACCAATATTTAATGAGTATTTAGATGTTCTAGGCAATGAGCTAAGCTTTTTATATATTCTATGTCATTTAATTCTTACAATACATCTTATAAGAACTGTTGATTCACACTTTACTGATGGGGAAATTGAGGTACAAAGGAGGTCTGGTAACTTGCCCAAGATTATAGAGTGGTGAAGTTGGAGCTAGCATTTTCAACCCAGACAGTTTAACTCTAGAGTCCATTCTGATGACCACTATACTAGACTTGAGAAATGGTTGCATAAATGTGTAAGGTACTACAAGAGGCCAAGTGCGGTGGCTCACGCCTGTAGTCCCAGCACTATGAGAGGTCAAGGCAGGCAAATCACTTGAGCCCAGGAGTTAAAGACCAGCCTGGGAAACATGGTGAGATCCCTGTCTCTATATTAAAAAAAAAAAAAAAAAAAAAAAAAAAAAAAAAAGGCCGGGCGTGGTGGCTCATGCCTGTAATCCCAGCACTTTGGGAGGCCGAGGCCGGCGGATCACGAGATCAGGAGGTCGAGACCATCCTGGCTAAGACGGTGAAACCCCGTCTCCACTAAAAATACAAAAAATCAGCCGGGCGCGGTGGCGGGCGCCTGTAGTCCCAGCTACTCAGGAGGCTGAGGCAGGAGAATGGCGTGAACCTGGGAGGCAGAGCTTGCAGTGAGCCGAGATCGTGCCACTGTACTCCAGCCTGGGTGACAGAGGGAGACTCCGTCTCAAAAAAAAAAAAAAATTTTTTTTTTTTCTTTAAAAGGTACTATAGGCTGAAACTGGGTGCAATGGCTCACGCCTGTAATCCCAGCACTTTGGGAACCTGAGGTGGGCGGATCACCTGAGGTCAGGAGTTTGAGACCAGCCTGATCAAGATGGTGAAACCCCATCTCTACTAAAAATACAAAAAAATTAACTGGGCGTGGTGGCGGGTGCCTGTAATCCCAGCTACTCAGGGGGCTGAGGTAGGAGAATTGCTTGAACCCCAGAGGCAGAGGCTGCAGTGCAGTGAGCCGACATCATGCCACTGAACTCCAGCCTGGGAGACAGAGCCAGACTCCATCTCAAAAAAAAAAAAAAAAAGAAAAAAGAAAAAGAAAAAGGTCTGGAAAGGAAGGTATACACCAAACTGACTCTAAGAAAGAATGTGGAAGGGGAAGATTTTCACTTTAAATTTTGATATGCTTCTGTGATACTGTGAAATATATATTATGTCTTTGCAGGTTTCCTGGCATACAACTCCTAAAATGCTTGGAATCTTTAAAGTGATGTGTGTCTTTATATTTTAATAAGTTGACTGATGGCTGGCAGCCTCTAGGTAGCATCAGCGGTAGAAGTTGCTCCCCAGAAAGATTAAGGCAAGCTTAGAGGTTTGGAACGTTCAGCCCCACCTCCCAACCTTTGGGGAGAGGAGAAGGGCTGAAGATTGAGTTGATTATCAATGGCCAATGATTTAATCAGTCACACCTGTGTAATGAAGTCTCCATAAGAACTCAAAAGGACTGGGTTCAGAGAGCTTCCGGGTAGCTGAACATATGGAGGTTCCCCGCGAGAACCTCCCCCTTCTCCCATACCTTGCTCTATACATCCCTTCATCTATATCCTTCGTAATATCCTTTTTTTGTTGTTTTGTTTTGATTTTTTGAGACGGAGTTTCACTCCTGTTGCCCAGGCTGGAGTGCAATGGTGCAATCTCCACTCACTGCAACCTCCACCTCCTGGGTTCAAGTGATTCTCCTGCCTCAGCCTACCGAGTAGCTGGTATTACAGGCACGTTCCACCACGCCCGGCTAATTTTGTATTTTTAGTAGAGACGGGGTTTTACCATGTTGGCCAGGCTGGTTTTGAACCCCCGACCTCAGGTGATCCACCCACCTCAGCCTCTCCAAGTGCTGGGATTACAGGCATGAGTCACCGATTTTTCATCAAGAAAAATCTTGAGTTCCTTTAAGGGAATTTCCAAGCACCTAGCTAGCCCTGAGAAGTAAATAAGCAACTTGATAAGCAAGGAGATAATAGTAGCCTAAAACAATAGACCAGAACACTAGAATTATAGGATGTTTGGTTTCCTTAGAAACTAATGATAGTATCTTAACATATGTCTCTGAGTTGTTTTTGAGGAACCTGGACTCCCACCGAATGGATCTGCCAGCATGCAGATGTCAGATAATGGGGAGCTGAGGACTGAATTCTGACCACTATTCTTTGTTTTAAATTTATTCTTGAGAGGCCTAGAGGGAGTCACACCCATGAGCCAGAGCTAATGTTCTTTTCTCCTGACCCCAGTTTTTTTTCTTTTTTCTTTTTTTAATATGGCGGCTCACTATCACCCAGGTTGGAGTGCAGTGGCATGATCTCAGTTCACTGCAACCTCCACTTCCCAGACTCAAGCGATCCTCCCACCTCAGCCTCCTGAGTAGCTGGAACCACAGGCACATGCCACCACGCCTGGCTAATTTTTGGGATTTTTGGTAGAGATGGGTTTTGTCATGTTGCTCAGGTTGGTCTCAAACTCCTGAGCTCAGGTGGTACACTCGCGTTGGCCTCCCAAAGTGCTGGGATTACAGGCATGAGCCACTGCGCCCAGCCTGACCCCAAATTTTTAAACAAAACTTCTCTTCCTTAACTAATTGCAAATCAGAAAGTCTTTGAATCTGTCTATGACCTGTAAGCCCTTGCTGCAAGATATCCCACCCTTTCAGGCCAAAACCTATGTGTAGCCTCCATGCATTGATTTATGATTTTACCTGTAACTTCTGCTTTCTTAAAATGTACCCCTGCAGGATGGGCACGGTGGCTCACGCCTGTAATCCCAGCACTTTGGGAGGCCCAGTTGGGTGAATCACCTGAGATCCGGAGTTCAAGACTAGCCTGACCAACAAGGTGAAACCCCGTCTCTACTAAAAATACAAAAATTAGCCGGGCGTGATGGTGCGAGCCTGTAATCCCAGCTACTCAGGAGGCTGAGGCAGGAGACTTGCTTGAACCTGGGAGGCGGAGGTTGCAGTGAGCCGAGATCATGCCACTGCACTCCAGCCTGGGACACAGAGGGAGACTCCATCTCAAAAAACAAACAAACCAAAAAACCAAAAACCCTTATCTGCAAGCCATTGGGGAGGTAAGGACTTAAGCATGAGCTACCCGATCTCCTTGCTTGTTGCCTGCAAATACACGTCTTCCTTTCTCTCACTGCAAACCTCAGTGTGCCTACCTGGTCTTACTGTGCCAGGAGATTGGAACCCACTTAGGTTTGATAATACTGTCTTCAGGTAGGTAGGGTCAGAATTGAATTAGAGGACAGCCAGCTGGCATTCACTGCAGAATTCATGGCTGGTGAAATCCCCACACATCTGGTCACAGAAATCTTTTGTGATTGTTGAGCAAGAGGAAATAAAAAACACTTTGGTTTTTTTCCCCCTGTATTCTCAGAGCTTCTGTATCAGTTGAAGTTTTTGCAACAAGTACGTAATATTTAGGAAATTAAGAAAAACAACAAAAATTTTGCTCTGTGGAAAAAAACCAGAAGAATATTCTTCAAGCTATTAACGGTTGTCATTTCTGCAGGTCTAGGGAGTGGGTGGAATAGAGGAATGTATTAATTTTATAAGGAGACAGGCACAATAAATATACATTGTACAAAAGTTATTCTGCCTTGGTAAGGAGAGTTGATGAGAAAGCTATAGAATCTTGTCTTGAGAATCCGATCCTAATTTCATTTTCTCCTGCAACATTAATTATTATTCCCTGTAACAATGTTATTCAAATGAAGGTGATATTTCATTGCCAAAACCACCCTACAGTGGGGATGAACTGTGTTAGGGATGCAGGGACTAAGCATTTCTTCAACTAGAACCCTTTACGGGGGCCTGGACTCCAGAGCACAACCGAAACAAAACAGACAGCCCCTAAGGCTGAAGGGATGCATAGCCCTTGCTGGCTCACATAGTTAGCCGTACCTGAAGAATGCCCAGCAAAACCTAGTTATTAATCCTGGCACAAGACAAAATTCCAGCAAATTTAGTTATAGATTTAATTGGCTTTTATTTGTGATTCATGAATCAGGGCAGCCTCCATTTTACAAAATAAAATCAAAGCTCTCACTTGGGCAGTAGCAGAACAGTGGGTTTTGTAAGGTGGGAACATGGAAACAGAACAATAGAAAAAATAAATTGATGCAGTGGGGACTTCTTCATTATATTGACTAAGGCAGACCAGGATCTCTTGTTTCCAGAAAAACTGGTCTATTTCGGGATCTATCTGCTACCTTAAAGTTTCAGTTTGATTTTCTTCCTGCCTACATTACTTAATAGTGCCATATTTTTCGTTTTTTACCAAATACAATTTAACAACTGGTTTCTCCAGTTGTTGGCTAAATGCCAAATGTGGCATTTAGCATGAGTGGCTCCATTTTGGTTTGATCTGGTCTGCTGGGGCCTAGTGCTCAGTACAATATAATGACTTCTCATAATTTTTGTTTAATAGTCCCAAAGACTTCTGTGATTTACTTTTTTTTTTTTTTTTTAAGAGACAGGGTCTCACTATGTTGCCCACGGTAGAGTGCAATGGCTATTCACAGGTGCAATCATAACTCACTGTAGCCTTGAACTCCTGGCCTCAAGCAATCCTCCTGCCTCATCCTCCCAAGTAGCAGGGACTACATATGCACCACCATGCCCAGCTGTTAGTCATTTTTAAAAGAGATGATGAAAATATTAAAAAATGAATAGAGGTGATTTACATGTGGGAAATGGGACTGAAGATATGCTTATGTATCAATTGAAGTGTTTTTGTTTGTTTGTTTGTTTGTTTGTTTTGAGAGGGAGTCTTGCTCTGTCACCCAGGCTGGAATGCAGCGGCACAATCTCAGCTCACTGCACCTCCGCCTCCAAAGTTCAAGCAATTCTCCTGCCTCAGCCTACCAAGTAGCTGGGATTATAGCACCCACCACCACGCCTGGCTAATTTTTGTATTTTTAGTAGAGACGGGGTTTCACCATGTTGGCCAGGCTGGTCTCGAACTCCTGACCTCAGGGGATCGGCCCTTCTCGGCCTCCCAAAGTGCTGGGATTACAGGCTTGAGCCACCGAGCCCGGCCTCAACTGAAGTTTTTACAGCAATCACATCAAATTAAGGAGCGACTAGAGCAGGGCAGACTAAACATTTTTGTCCTGTTCTGTTTGAATTTTTAAAATCATAGCACATAATACTGTTATAATAATTTGGTTTTATGAAAAAGAGATGATATATTGTACATGTGGGTGGTTTTTTAATCCATCGTATTTTGGGGACTTTCTTAGACTTAAGTTGCCAAAGCGAAAAGTTACATGGAATTTGGCCATTTCTACAATCTTCCACATTTGTCAGCAATGATTACATTCTGGAGAAAGGGTGAGGTTTTTCAATGTCCAAAGAAAGCCAAATGCTAGGAGGAGAGGGTATGACACAGAAGACCTTCCTCTCTTGGCACCACTATGTTCAGGATATGGAAAATCTAGAACAAAGCCTAGTAAACATGGCATGCTAGTGAGTACATTCTCCAAATGACACTTTTGGTAGAATGTGCAACAACCTAAAGAAAAGGGGCCGAGCCTGCTGGCTCATGCCTGTAATCCCAACACTTTGGGAGGCTGAGGCAGGAGGATTGTTGGAGCCTAGGAGTTCTAGACCAGCCCGGGCAACATAGAGAGACCCCACCTCTACAGAAAAATTTAAAAATCAGCCGAGTGTGGTAGTGCATGCTTGTAGTCCCAGCTTCTTGAGAAGCTGAAGCAGGAAGACTGCTTGAGCCCAGGAGGTCGAGGTTGCAGTGAGCCGTGATCACATCACTGTGTTCCAGCATGGCCGCAGAGCCACACCCTATCTCAAAAAAAAAGAAAGAAGAAAAAAAGTGCTCATTAGCAATTTCCACCTAGAGAAGCTGTGAAAGAGGCTCACAGGCCAGGCTGTAGTCCTGTTTTCTTCGTTAATTAGTTGTTGGACCTTGGGACAGCCCATAAAATCCACTTTAACTCATACCCTAGTTGAACCATTGAAGGATTAAAAATCCTCCTAGAGACTCTAAGGAGAAACCAGTTGTTGTTAAATTGTATTTGGTAAAAATGGAAAATATGGCACTATTAAGTAATGTAGGCAGGAAGAAAAACTTTTTAAAAGATAAGTCAGCTGGGCACAGTGGTTCACGTCTGTAATCCCAGCACTTTGGGAGGCTGAGGCGAGTGGATTACGAGTTTGGGAGTTCAAGACCAGCCAGGCCAAGATGGTGAAACCCCATCTCTACTAAAAATACAAAAATCAGACGGGCGTGGTGGCATGTGCCTGTAATCCCAGCTACTCAGGAGGCTGAGGCAGAGAATTGCTTGAACCTGGGAGGCAGAGGTTGCAGTGAGCCAAGATCATGCCACTGCACTCTAGCCTAGGTGACACAGGGAGACTCCATCTCAAAAAAAAAAAAAAAAAAAAAAAAAGTCATTTTAGGACATTAAGAACCCATGTTGGGTGGGTACACATGGACATAAAGACAGGAATAATAGATATTGGGGACACCAAAAGGAGGGAGGGGAAGGGTGGCAAAGGGTCAAAAAACTACGTATTGGGTACTATATTCACTATTTGGGTGATGGGTTCTATTGAAGCCCAAACCCCAGCATCACACAATATATCCATGTAACAAACCTGCACATGCACCCCTGAATTTAAAATTTTAAAAATTTAAAAAGACATGGTGGATGTCTGCACGCAGTGGCTCACGCCTGTAATCCCAGCACTTTGGGAGGCCAAGGCAGGCTGATCACTTGAGGTCAGGAGTTTGAGACCAGCATGGTCAACGTGGTGAAACCCCATCTCTACTAAAAATACAAAACTTAGCTGGGCGTGATGGTATGCACCTATAGTTCTAGCTACTTGGGAGGCTGAGGCAGGAGAATTGCTTGAACTCAGGATGAGGAGGTTGCAGTGAGCTGAGTTTGCACCACTGTGCTCCAGCCTGGGTGACAGAATGAGACTCTGTCTCAAAAAAAAAAAAAAAAAAAAAAAGAGAGAGAGAGAGAGAATGGGAAGGGAAGAGAGAAAGTGGAGAAATATACTTTTCTGGAGAGCTTTGCAGAAAGAAGAACAGAGAAATAAGACTATCTGGAGGAGAATGTGGGTTAAATTTTAAAGATGGAAAGTGTGTGTGTGTGTGTGATTAGAAAGGAAAAGATTTCTGATGCAGGAGAAAAGGGAGAATCTTTGGAGCAGATGGCTTTGGATAGGAACACCAACAATTTGGGTAATGTAAGAGGAGTAAAGGCATATTATACATGGATATAGATGTAGGTACTTTTGAGGGACTGGGGGAGTTTATGGGTTTTCTTCAGACTGCTTTTAACTTCTCAGTGAAGTAGGAGATGAGAGGCAACATTAGTTGAGAGGGAAGATCAGCAAGAAGTTGTGGAGATTTGAGGACAGAGGAGAAAGTGTGAAGAGGTCATCTACAAGATGTGAGATGCTGAATAGACGGGCAGTACAGGAGAGTCCCTGTTTCCTTACATCCTAACCCACTCAGTTGGCTATCAAACTTTGTGAAATGACTCATGTTGTGAATTTAGAAGGTGTATTAGTCAGGGTTCTCTAGAGGAGCAGAACTAATAGGAGATATATATATATACTCACACACATATATATATGTATCTGTGTATCAACCTATATATATATATATATAAAATATATATATGAGTTTGTTGTTGTTGTTTGTTTGTTTTGCTTGCTCTGTCACCCAGGCTAGAGTGCAGTGGCGTGATCTCGGCTCACTGCAACCTCTGCCTCCTGGGTTCAAGTGATTCTCCTCAGCCTCCAGAGTACCTGGGATTACAGGTGCCTACCACCGTGCCTGGCTAATATTTGTATTTTTAGTAAAGACAGGGTTTCACCATGTTGGCCAGGCTAGTCTCGAACTCCTGACCTTGTGATCCACCTACCTCGGCCTCCCAAAGGGGAGTTTATGAAGTATTAACTCACACAATCACAAGGCCCCACAATAGGCTGTCTGTAAGCTTAGGAGCAAGGAGAGCCAGTCCGAGTCTCAAACTGAAGAACTTGGAGTCCGATGTTCAAGGGCAGGAAGCGTCCAGCACCAGAGAAAGATGTAGGCTGGGAGGCTAAGGCAGTCTCTCCTTTTCATGTTTTTCTGTCTGCTTTATATTCGCTGGAAGCTGATTAGATGGTGCCCACCAGATGAAGGGTAGGTCTGCCTTCTCCAGCCCAGTGACTCAAATGTTAATCTCCTTTGGCAACATCCTCACAGACACACCCAGGATTAGTATTTTGTATCCTTCAATCCAATCAAGTTGACACTCAGTATTAACCATCACAGAAGGGGTGATACACAGAAACAATTTTGAACACCACTTGGCATAGAGGAAGTCTCATTGTGTTGCCTAGGCTGGTTTCAAACTCAGGGGCTTAACAATCCTCCTGCCTCAACCTCTCGAGTAGCTGGGATCACAGGCATGTGCCATAGGGTAGGTGCTTTAATATTTCTTACTATATGCTAACATGATAGGTGAAAAATAGTATTTCATTGTAGTTTTAATTTGGATATTTTGGCTGGGCACCGTGTCTCATGCCTGTAATCCCAGCACTTTGGGAGGCCAAGACAGGCAAATCATGAGGTCAGGAGTGCGAGACCAGCCTGGCCAACATGGTGGAACCCCATCTCTACTAAAAATGCAAAAAATTAGCTGGGTGTGGTGGCGGCGCCTGTAATCCCAGCTACTTGGGATGCTGAGGCAGGAAAATCACTTGAACCCAGGAGGCGGAAGTTGCAGTGAGCTGAAATTGTACCATTGCACTCCAGCCCAGGTGACAGTGCAAGACTCTGTCTCAAAAAAAAAAAAAAAAAAAAAGGGATATTTCTTATTACTAATAAGGTTAAATATATTTTTGTATGCTTCAGTGCTGGTTTTTTTTTTTTTTTTTTTGGAAACTGATCATGTTGAGTATTTAAAATGTTGTTTGTTAGTCTTTTATTGATTTAAAGAGACCTTTGTATATAAAGGAAATTAGCTGTGCTTAAGTTGTGACTTTTTCCATTTTGCTTTTATTTTAACTTAATGTCATTTTATACATTTTTTTTTTTTTTTTTCTTGAGACAGGGTGTTGCTATGTTGCTAAGGCTGGTCTCGAACTCTTGGGCTCAAGCAATCCTCTTATCTCAGCCTCTCAAGTAGTTGGGACCCCAGGCATGTGCCACCATGCTTAGCTTAGCTCTGTCACCCCGGCTGGGGTGTAGTGGTGTGATCTTGGTTCACTGCAACCTTTTGCCTCTGGGTTTCAAGTGATTCTCCTGCCTCAGCCTCCTGAGTAGCTGGGATTACAGGCATGTGCTACCACACCCGGCTAATTTTGTATTTTTAGTAGAGATGGGGTTTCATACATGTTGGCTGGGCTGGTCTTGAACTCCTAGCCTCAAGCAATACACCCACCTTAGCCTCCCAAAGTGCTGGGATTACAGGCATGAGCCACTGCACCAGGACTTTTATCAGTTTTTAACATAAAAATGGCAAACTCTTCTATATTTTCTTGTAGTATTTAATTTTTTTTTTTTTTTTTTGAGAACAAGTTTCGCTCTTTTGCTCAGGCTGGAGTGCAGTGGTGCAATCTCCGCTCACTGCAACCTCTACCTTCCAGTTTCAAGTGATTCTCCTGCCTCAGCCTTCCGAGTAGCTGGGATTCAGGCATGTGCCCCCATGCCCGGCTAATTTTGTTTTTTAGTAGAGACGGGGCTTCTCCATGTTGGTCAGGTTGATCTCAAACTCCCAACCTTACAGGCGTGAGCCACCATGCCCGGCGAGATCCTTGTATTGTCAGTATAGTTTTGTCTTTTCCAGAATGTTATATAGTTGGAATCATACAGCCTTTTCAGACTGGCTTTTTTTTTACTTAGCAATGTGCATTTAGGGTTTTTCCATATCTTTCTATGGGTCAATAGTTCATTTCTTTTTTTCTTTAATATTCTTTACATTTATTTATTTATTTATTTATAGACGGAGTCTCGCTTTGTCGCCAGGCTGGAGTGCACTGGCATGATCTTGGCTCATTGCAATCTCTGACTCCAGGGTTCAAGCAATTCTCCTGGGTAAGACTCCCCAAGTAGCTGGGACTACAGGCATGCGCCACCATGTCTGGCTAATTTTTGTATTTTTAGTAGAGACAGGGTTTCGCCATGTTGGCCAGGCTGGTCTCGAACTCCTTGCCTCAGGTGATCTGCTTCCCTTGGCCTTCCAAAGTGCTGGGATTACAGGGATGAGCCACCGTGCCTAGCCTCATTTCTTTTTTTTTTTTTTTCCTAAATAATAATCCATTATATAGATGTATTCACCTTGGCTGCTTCTAGTTTTTGGCAATTATGAATAAAGCCGCTGTAAACACTCAAACTCCTGGGCTCAGGTGAACCTTTCCCATCAGCTTCCTAAATAGCTGGGATTACAGGTGTGTGTCGCTGAGCTTGGCTCATCACTGTTGTTTATCCTCTAATGATATATGATGTTGAACATCTTTTCATATGGTTACTTGCCATTGTATAACTTCTTTGGTGACATTTCTGTTCAGATCTTTGGCCCATTTTTTTTGGTGGGTGCAGTGGCTCACACTTATAATCCCAGCATTTTGGGAGGCTGAGGCAGGTGAATAACCAGAAGTCAAGAACTTGAGACCAGCCTGACCAACGTGGTGAAACTCTGTCTCTACTAAAAGAAATATAAAATTAGTTGAGCATGGTGGCACATGCCTATAATCCCAGCTACTTGGGAGGCTGAGGCAGGAGGATTGTTTGAACCTGGGAGGTAGAGGTTGCAGTGAGCCGAGATCACACCATTGCTTTCCAGCCTGGGCAACAGGAGCAAAACCCCATCTCAAAAAAAAAGAAAAAGAAAAAGAAATCTTTTGCCCACTTTTTTTTTTTTTTTTCTTCTTTTTGAGATGGAGTCTCACACTGTTGCCTGGGCTGGAGTGCAGTGGCATGATATTGGCTTACTGCAACCTCCACCTCCCAGGTTCAAGCGATTTTCCTGCCTCAGCTTCCCGAGTAGTTTGGATTACAGGTGCCCGCCACCACGCCAGGCTAATTTTCTGTATTTTTAGTAGAGACGGGGTTTCACTATGTTGGCCAGGCTGGTCTCGAACCCCGACCTCGTGATCCACCTGCCTTGGCCTCCCAAAATGCTGGGATTACAGGCGTGAGCCACTGCACCTGGCCCTTTTTTTCTTTTCTTTTCTTTTCTTTTTAATTATTTAAAAATTTCTTACAGGGGGTCTTGCTCTGTTGCCCAGGCTTGACCTTCCAGGCTCAAGCAATCCTCCCAGCTCAGCTTCCTGAATAGCTGGGACTACAGGCATGAACCACCACAGCTGGCTAATTTTTTAGATTTTTTGTAGAGATGAGGTCTCATTATGTTTCCCAGGCTGGTCTCAAACTCCTGGGCTCAAGTGATCCTCCTGCCTCGATCTCCCAAAATGCTGGGGTTATAGGCATGAGCCGCCATGCCCAGCCCAGTGATGTCAAGGTTATATATATATGTATAACCTTGCAATGAGCCTGTATATATACACACACATACATATATGTATATACATATGTATATATGTGTATATATATATATATTTCATTTCTTACAGCTGCATAGTATTCCATTATGGATGTACCATAATTTATTTAACCAATTCCCCACTGATATTTAGTTGGATTCCAATCTCTTGTTATTATATATACTGTAGCAACAAATAACCTTATCAATATATTGCTCTGCTCATTGTAAGATAAACTCCTAGAACTGGAACTGTTAAGTCAAAGTTACATTTGTAATTTTGACGACTACTGTAAAATTGCTCTCCATACTGATTTACATATCAGCCATAACGGATAAGAATGCCAGCTTCTTGGCCAGGCTCAGTGGCTCACGCCTGTAATCCCAATGCCTTGAGATCTGAGGTGGGAGGATCCTTGAGTCCTCGAGACTTGCCTGGGCAACATAGCGAGATTATGTCTTTACAAAAAATTAAGAAATAAAATAAATAAATACATAAAATTTAAAAAATAATTAAAAAGCCTGTTTCTAAACACCCATGTCAACCCAGTGGGTTTAATAAATCAGTTGCTGAACTTTAGCTCAGCAGGGAAGAGGCCCTCTCCTAGTTCTTAGTTCTTTTATTTACTACTCTCCCTTAGCCTAGAGGTAGCACCGACTATTTGACTCCCTGCTACTTTCCTTTAGAGTCCTCTTCTACTCCTGTTAGCAGTTAACTACTTCCTACCAGTTAATAATTTGTTACATTTTCTGTGTTCAAATAATTGGTGTGATTTCTATCTCTTGACTGAACCCCGACTATATATACGTGATCATTTTGTAAAAATTCGCTATGATTTATACTTAAAAGTTGTGCACGTGCACAGTGGTTCATGCCTGTAATCCCAGCACTTTGGGAGGCCGAGGCCAACAGATCACCTGAGGTCAGGAGTTCAAGACCAGCCTGACCAACATGGTGAAAGCCTGTCTCTACTAAAAATACAAAAATTAGCTGGGCGTGGTGGCTAATGCCTGTAATCCCAACTACTCGGGAGGCTGAGGCAGGAGAATTGCTTGAACCCGAGAGGCGGAGGTTGCAGTGAGCTGAGATCGTGCCATTGCACTCCAGCCTGGGCGATAGAGTGAGACTCCATCTCCGAGAAAAAAAAAAAAAGGTGTGCACTTTGGGTTGGGCATGGTGGCTCATGCCTGTAATCCCAGCACTTTGGGAGGCCGAGGCAGGTGGATCACCTGAGGTCAGGAGTTTGAGACTAACCTGGCAAACATGGCAAAACCTCATCTCTACTAAAAATACAAAATTAGCCAGGCATGGTGGTGGGTACCTGTAATCCCAGCTACTCGGGAGGCTGAGGCAGGAGAATTACTTGAACCCGGGAGGCGGAGGTTGCAGTGAGCTGAAATCACGCCACTGTACTCCAGCCTGGGCAACAGAGGGAGACTCCATCTCAAAAAAGAAAAAAAAAAAAAAGTTGTTCACTTTAGGGTGTTTTATTTTTGGTGTACAATTTATTCTGATAATTGTCAATACAATACAATGATTAAAAATGATAAATGTGTATTATTAAAAGATCTCGAGCATGTTACTTCTCAGTTCCTGTACACGTTGTTTCTTGCAAATTTTAAGGTAGAGACACGTTGATTTAAGCAGGGCACCCATGTTCAATGTATATCACAATGGCCCATGAATACTGTTAAGTTGCATAAGTCTATTAAAAAATCAACACTCAGTAATATTTTAGGAACTAGAAAATATATTTTAGTATATATTTCAAGTGCTGTAGTATGGTATACATAGTTGGTGTTTTTGGAATGCCTGTCCTAACTCAGAGGCTCTCTATAGAAGAATGAGTTCTGCTATTTAGCTTCTGTCTATACCAAGGTATTCCTCTTAAAAAGAAAACAAAACAGCTTTATGACTGTCAAGTCCTAGGGCTTTGAGAAAACATAGGCAGTGGCCAGGTAGTGATTACAGTGGGCCTTGGGCAAGACCCAGTGCTATGCTGGCTTCAGGTCTGATCCAGTGCAGTCACAGTGGTAGTGGCTACAAGGGTTCTTATGTCATTCCATCCCCAGCCCCAGGTGGCTCTACACACACAGAGAGAGACTCCATTTGTTTTGGAGAAAGTAAGGAAAAGAGAACAAGAGTCTCTGATAATCTGGATAATTCTTCTGGATCTCATGAAGACCATCAAGTCTTGCAGACTTGTAGAGTCTGAAAGAACCACAGCATTACTGGGCTTGGAGTGCCATCTAATGCAGACATGGCTTAGATCACAACACTGAAGTCCTTTTGAATACCTGGAAAGCTTTCAGGTATGGATACAAACTAGTCCAGATTGCAAAGACTACAATAAATACCTAACTCTTCAATGCTCGGGCACCAACGAACATCAAAAGACCACCCAGGAAAATATGACCTCACCAAATGAACTAAATAAGGCACTAGAGACCAGTCCTGGAGAAACAGAGATATGTGACTTTTCAGACACAGGAGTCAAAATCGTTATTTTGAGGAATGCCAAAGAAATTCAAGATAACTGTACAGAGAAGGAATTCAGAATTCATTGGATAAATTCAACATAGAGATTGAAATAATTAAAAAGAAGGAGAAATTCTACAGCTGAGAAATGCAGTTGACACACTGAAGAAGGCATCAGAATCTTTTAGTAGCAGAATTATCAAGCAGAATAAAATGTTAATGAACTTGAAGACAGGCTATTTGAAAATACAATCAGAGTAGACAAAAAAAGAGTAAAGAAGAATGGGCCAAGTGCGGTGGCTCACGTCTATAATCCCAGCACTTTGGGAGGCCAAGGTGGGTGGATCATCTGAAGTCAGGAGTTTGAGAACAGCCTGGTCACATGGTGAAACCCCATCTCTACTAAAACTACAAAATTAGCTGGGAGTAGTGGTGCATGCCTGTAACCCCAGCTGCTTGGGAGGCTGAGGCAGGAGAATCGCTTGAACCTAAGAGGCAGAGGTGGCAGTGAGCCGAGATCGCACCATTGGACTCCAGCCTGGATGACAAGAGCGAAACTCCATCTCAAAAAAAAAAAAAAAAGACGCCGGGCGCAGTGGCTCAAGCCTGTAATTCCAGCACTTTGGGAGGCCGAGTCGGGAGGATCACGAGGTCAGGAGATCGAGACCATCCTGGCTAACACAGTGAAACCCCGTCTCTATTAAAAAAAAAAAAATACAAAAAAAACTAGCCGGGCGAGGTGGCAGGCGCCTATAGTCCCAGCTACTCCGGAGGCTGAGGCAGGAGAATGGCGTAAACCCGGGAGGCGGAGCTTGCAGTGAGCTGAGATCCAGCCACTGCACTCCAGCCTGGGTGACAGAGCAAGACTCTGTCTCAAAAAAAAAAAAAAAAAAAATAAAATAAAATAATAATAATAATAATAATGAAGCCTATATACAAAATCTAATAGCCTCAAAAGGGCATTTTTTTTTTTTTTTTTTTTTTTTTTTTTTTTTTGAGACGAAGTCTTGCTCTTGTACCCCAGGCTGGAGTGCAATGGCATGATCTCAGCTCACTGCAACCTCTGCCTCCTGGATTCAAGTGATTCTCCTACCTCAGCCTCCCGAGTAGCTGGGATTACAGGAGCCTGCCACCACTCCCAGCTAATTTTTGTATTTTTAATAGAGACGGAGTTTCACCATGTTGGCCAGGCTGGTCTCAAACTCCTGGACTCAGGTGACCCACCCGCCTCGGCCTCCCAAAGTGCTGAGATTACAAGAGTGAGTCAGGGCACCTGGCCTCAAAAGGGCAAATCTAAGAGTTATTAGCCTTAAAAAGGAGGTAGAGAAAGAGATAGGGGTAGAAAGTTTATTCAAAGGAATAATAACAGAGAACATCCCAAACCTTGAGAAAGGTATCAATATCTAAGTACAAGAAGGTTATAGAACACCAAGCAGATTTAACCCAAAGAAGACTACCTCAAGGCATTTAATAATCAAACTCCCAAAGGTCAAGGATAAAGAAAAACCCTAAAAGCAGCAGGAGAAAACAAACAAAACAAATAATGGAGCTCCAATACGTCTGGTAGCAGACTTTTCAGTGGAAACCTTACAAATCAGGAAATAGTGGCTGAAGAAAAAACCTATTATCCTAGAATAGTATATCCGGTGAAAATATCCTTCAAACATGAAGGAGAAATATAGACTTTCCCAGACAAACAAAAGCTGAGGGATTTAATCAACACCAGACCTGTCCTGTGAAAAATGCTAAAGGGAGTCCTTCAGTCAGAAAGAGCAACAAGAGTGAAACTCCATCTCAAAAAAAAGGAAAAAAAAAGAAAGAGGTAGACCCGCCAGGCATGGTGGCTCACGCCTGTAATCCCAGCACTTTGGGAGGCCGATGTCGGCAGATCATGAAGTCAGGAGTTCGAGACCAGCTTGGCCAATATGGTGAAACCCCGTCTCTACTAAAAATACAAAAATGAGCTGGGCGTGGTGGCACATGCCTATAGTCCCAGCTCCTTGGGAGGCTGAGGCAGAAGAATCGCTTGAACCCAGGAGGCAGAGGTTGCAGTGAGCCGAGATCACACCACTGCACTCCAGCCTGGGTAAGACTCCATCTCAAAAAAAAGAAAGAGGTAGACCCCAATATAATAATAGCCGGAGACTTCAATACCCTACTTTCAGCATTGGATAGATCTTCCAGACAAAAAATGAAGAAACATCAGACTGAATCTGCACTGTAGATCAAGTGGACCTAATAGATATCCACAGAACATTTTCATCCAGCAGCTGAATACACATTCTATCCCTGAGCACATGGATTATTCTCAAGGACAGACCATATGTTACATGAGAAACAGTTTTTTGTTTGTTTGTTTGTTTTGAGACAGTCTTGGTCTGGCACCCAGGGTGGAGTACAGTGGCACAATCTCAGCTCACTACAACCTCAGCCTCCTGGGCTCAAGTGATCCTCCCACCTCAACCTCCTGAGTAGCTGGGACTACAGGTGTGTGCCACCATGCCCAGCTAATTTTTTAGGCATTTTTTATGTAGATGGGGTTTCACCATGTTGCCCAAATTTTTTGCCCATTTTTTAATGGGGTTGTTTGGTTTTTGCTTGTAAATTTGTTTAAGTTCCTTATAGATTCTGAATATTACACCTTTGCTGGATGCACAGTTTGCAAACATTTTCTCCCATTCTGCAGGTTTGTCTGACAAAACACATCTTAAAGCATTAACAACAAGAAGAATTTTGGAAACTATACAAACACATGGAAATTAAACAATATGCTCCTGAATAGCCAGTGGGTCACTGAAGAAATTAAGAAGAAAATTGAAAAATTTCTTGAAACAAATGATAATAGAAATATGACATACTAAAACCTATGGGATACAGTGAAAGCAATACTAAGAGGGAAGTTTATAGCTATAAGTGCCTATATAAAAAAAAGTTAAAAAAAAAAAAAAAAAAAAAAAAGGGCCAGGTCAGTGGCTCATGCCTGTAATCTCAGCACTTTGGGAGGCTGAGGTGGGTGGATCACTTGAGCTCAGGAGTTTGAAGCCAGCCTGGGCAACATGGTGAAGCCCCTTCTCTACAAAAAATAGGCCAGGCATGGTGACTCATACCTGTAATCCCAGCATTTTGGGAATCTGAGGCAGGCAGATCACCTGAGATCAGGAGTTGGAGACCAGCCTGGCCAACATGGTGAAACTCTGTCTCTACCAAAAAATACAAAAGTTAGCCGGTGTGGTGGTGCATGTCTTATTCCCAGCTACTTGGGAGGCTAAGGCAGGGTAATCGCTTGAACCTGGAAGCTGGAGGTTGCAGTGAGCCAAGATTACGCCACTGTACTCCAGCCTGGGAGACAGAGCAAGACTCCGTTCAAAAAAGCACCAAAAACCAAAAAAATACAAAAGTTAGTTGGGTGTGGTGGTGCATGCCTGTAGTCCCAGCTACTTGGAAGGCTACTTGGGAGGACTGATTGTGTCCAGGAGGTTGAGGATGCAGTTAGCCATGTTCACGCCACTGCACTCCATCCTGGACAACAAAGTGAGACCTTGTCTCAAAAAGAAAAGCAAAACAAAACAAAAACTTCAAATAAATAATCTAATGATGCATGTTAAAGAACTGGAAAAGCAAGAGCAAACCAAACGCAAAGTTAGAAGGCAAAAAATAAAGATCAAAGCAGTGATGAAATTGAAGAAAACACTACAAAATATCAACAAAACAAAAAGTTGGTTTATTGAAAGGAAAAAAAAAAAAGACAAACCTTTTGCCAGACTAACTAGGAAAAAAGAGAGGAGACACAAATACATAAAACCAGAGATGAAAAAGGAGACATTACAACTTATACTGCAAAAACTTAAAGGATCATTAGTGGCTAGTATAAGCAATTATATGCCAATAAATTGGGAAATCTAGAAGAAATGGATAAATTCCCAGATGCATACAACCTACCAAGATTGAACCATGAAGAAATCCAAACCTGAATGGACCAATAAGTAACAAGATTGAAGACATAAAAAAGCTTCCAGCAAAGAAAAGCCCAGGACCAGATGGCTTCACTGCTAAATTCTACTAAATATTTAAAGAAGAACTAATACCAATTCTAGTCAAACTATTCTGAAAAACAGAGGAGGAGGGAATACTTATAAACTTATTCTATGAGGCCAGTATTACGCTGATACCAAAACCAGACAAAGACACATCAAAAAAAAGAAAACTATAGGCCAGTATCACTGATGAATATTGATGCAAAAATCCTCAACAAAATACTAGCAAACTGAATTCAACAACACTTTAAAAAGATCATCATGACCAAGAGGGATTTATCCCAGGGATGCAAGGATGGTTCAACATATGGAAATCAATCAGTGTGATACATCATATCAACAGAATAAAGGACAAAAACCATATGACCATTTCAATTGATGCTGAAAAAGCATGTGATAAAATTCAACATCCCTTCATGATACAAAAAAAAACTCTCAAAAAACTGAGTATAGAAGGAACATACCTCAACACAATAACAGCCAGGTATGACAGACCCATAGCTAGTATCATACTGAATGCGGAAAAACTAAAAGCCTTTCCTTTAAGATCTGGAACATGACAAGGATGTCCCCCACTTTTTTTTTTTTTTTTTTTTTTTTTTGGTGAGACAGAGTTTCGCTCTTGTTGCCCAGGCTGTAGTGCAATGGTGCGATCTCGGCTCACCGCAACCTTCACCTCCTGGGTTCAAGCGATTCTCCTGCCTCAGCCTCCTGAGTAACTGGGATTACAGGCATGCATCACCACACCCAGCTAATTTTGTATTTTTAGTAGAGACGGGTTTCTCCATGTTGGTCAGGCTGGTCTCAAACTGCTGAGCTCAGTGATCCTCCCGCCTCGGCCTCCCAAAGTGCTGGGATTATAGGCTTGAGCCACCGTGCCTGGCCAGGATGCCCACTTTTGCCACTGTTATTCAACACAGTACTGGAAGTCCTACATAGAGCAATCAAGATATGAAGGGCATCTAAATTGGAAAGGAAGAAGTCAAATTATCCTTGTTTGCAGATGATATGATCTTATAGTTGGAAAAACTTAAAGACTCCATAAGAAAACTATCAGAACTGGTAAATTCAGTAAAGTTGCAGGATACAAAATCAACATACAAAAATCAGTAGCATTTCTATATGGCAACAGTGAACAAACCTAAGAGTTAACTTACCAAAAAAGTGAAAGATCTCTGCAAGGAAAACTATAAAATACTTTGGCTGGGCATATTGGACCATGCCTGTAGTCCCAGCTACTTGGGAGGCTGAGGCAGGAGGATCACCTGGACTCAGGAGGTAGAGGTTGCAGTGAGCTGAGATTGCACCATGTCACTCCAGCCTGGGAGATACAGTGAAACCCTGTCTAAAAAAAAAAAAAGAAAGAAAGAAAAAGAAAAAAGAAAACTATAAAACACTGATGCAAGATATTGAAGAGGACACACACAAAAAATGGAAAGATATCCCATGTTCATAGATTAAAAGAATCAATACTGTTAAAATGTTCATACTACCCAAAGTAATCTACAGATTCAAGGCAATCCCTATTAAAATACTAATGACTTTCTTCACAGACACAGATAAAACAATCTTAAAATGTTTATGGAACCCCAAAAGATCCAGAATAGCCAAAGCTATGCTAAGCAAAAAGAACAAAACTGGAGGAATCACATTCCCTGACTTCAAATTATATTACAAAGCTATAGTAACAAAAATGGCATGACACTGGCATAAAGACAGATACATAGACCAGTGGAACAGAATAGATAACCCAGAAATAAATCCATACATCTGTAGTGAACTCATTTCTAACAAATGTACCAAAAACATACACTGGGGGAAGGAAAGTTTCCTTAATAAATGGTGTTGGGAGACTGGATATCCATATGCAGAAGAATGAAACTAGACCCCTATGTCTTGCCATATGCAAAAATCAAGTCAAAATGTATTAAAGACCTAAATCTAATAACTCAAACTATGAAACTACTACAAGAAAACATTGGGGAAACTTGCCTGGGCAAGGGGGCTCATGCTTGTAATTCCAGCACTTTGGGAGGCTAAGGTGGGTGGATCACTTGAGGTCAAGAGTTCAAGACCAGCCTGGCCAACAAAGTGAAGCCCCATCTTTACTAAAAATACAAAAATTAGCCAGGCATGATGGCACATGCCTGTAGTCTCAATTGCTTGGGGGGCTGAGATGAGATGATCACTTCAGCCCAGGAGGCAGAGGTTGCAGTGAGCCACAATTGCACCACTGCACTCCAATCTGGGCAACAGAATGAGACTCTGTCTCAAAAAATAAATGAAATAAAATAAAATAAAATAAAATAAAGCATTGAGGAAACTCTTTAGCAAATTGGAGTGGGTAAAGATCTCTTGAGTAATACCTCACAAGCACAGGGAACCAAAGTGAGAAGGGACAAATGGGATTACGTCAAGTTAAAAAGCTTCTGCACAGTAAAAGATGCAATCAATAAAATAGACAACTATAAAATGTGAGAAAATATTTGCAAACTACCCGTCTGACAAGGGATTAAAAACCAGTATATAGACGCAGTGGCTCATGCCTCTAATCCCAGCATTTTGGGAGGCCAAGATGGGTGGATCACTTGAGGTCAGGGGTTTGAGACCAGCCTGGCCAACATACAAAACCTCATCTCTACTGATGATACAAAAATTAACCGGGCTTGGTGGTACATGCCTGTAATCCCAGCTACTCGGGAGGCTGAGGCAGGAGAATCACTTGAGCCTGGGAGGCGGAGGTTGCAGTGAGCCGAGATCGCACCATTGCACTCCAGCCTGGGTGACAGAGCAAAGACTCCATCTAAAAAAAGAAAAATGAAAAAACTCAGAATATATAAGGAACTCAAACAACTCTATAGGAAAAAATATAATAATCTGATTTAAAGATGGGCAAAATATCTGAAGACATTTCTTGAAAGAAGACATACAAATGGCAAACAGATACATGAAAAGGTGCTCAGCATCACTGATCATCAGAGAAATACAAATCAAAGCTATGAGATATCACCTTACCTCAGTTAAAATGGCTTTTATCCAAAAGACAGGCAACAACAAATGCTGGCGAGTATGTGGAGAAAAGGGAAATCTCATACAGTGTTGGTGGAAATGTAAATTAGTACAATTGCTATGGACAACACTTTGGAATCTCCTCAAAAAACTAAAAATAGAGCTACCATAAAATATAGCAATCCCATTCCTAGGTATATACTCAAAAGAAAGAAAATCAGTATATCGAAGAGATGTCTGCACTCCCATGTTTATTGCAGCACCATTCAAAATAGCCAAGATTTGGAAGCAACCGAAGTTTCATCAACAGATGAATGGATAAAGAAAATGTGGTACATATACACAATGGACTACTATTCAGCCATAAAAAGGAGATCCTGTCATTTGCAACAACACAGAGGAAACTGGAGGTCATTAACTTAAGTGAATTTATAAGTCAGGCACAGAAAGATAAGCTTTGCATGTTCTTATTTGTGGGAGCTAAAAATTAAAACAATTGAATTCACGGAGATACAGAGTAGAAAGATGGTTACCAGAGGCTGGGAAGCGTAGTGGCAGGGGGTGTAGGGGGAAGTGGGGATGGTTAATAGGCATAAAAAATAGAATAAATAAGAACTGTATTTGGTAGCACAACAGGGTGATTACAGTCAATAACTCTATATTAAAAAATAATGAAAAGAGTGTAATTGGATTGGTTTGTAGCACAAATAAATGATAAATGCTTGATGTGATGGATACACCATTTACCCTGATATGATTATGATGCACGACTGTATCAAAATATCTCATGTAACCCATAAATATATATTTATATACCCACAAATATTAAAAATGTAGAAAACAATATTGAGAAATAATTCATTTACCATAAAGTTCACTCTTTAATTGAAGTGTACAATCCAGAGGTTTTTAGTGTATTCACAGAGTTACACAACCAATACTACTAATTTCAGAACATTTTCAGCGTCCCCAGAAGAAACCCTGTACCCATTAAGAGTCATTCCCCATTTTCCCCTCCCTCCAGCTCCCGGCAACTATTAATTTACTTTGTCTCCTGGATTTGTTTATTCTGGATTTTTCATATAGATGGAATCATAGCTGTGGTCTGGTTCCTTTCACTTATGATGTTTTCAAGGCTCATTTATGTTGCAGCATGTATCAGTACTTCATTCCTTTTTATGCTTGAATAACATTCCATTGTATAGATAAGCCATATTTTGTTTATCCACTTATCATTTGTGTTGTTCCCACTTTTTGGCTATAGTGAATAGTACTGCTATGAGCTTCACATATAATTGTGCATGTATATATATTTCAACTTGCAAAAAGCTTACTTTAAAAAATGTACTTCATTACTTATGTCATGTTGCAGAGGTCCTGTTGAGCATCTGTAGTGTGGGCTCTGGAAATCTGAAAGTATGCAAATGAGTGTATGGCCAAGTGGTCAGGGTTCTAATGATGGAAATAGTAAAATGTCCACACAGTTATGGTCTTTCCTTTTGAATAAGATAATGGTGGGTTTGAGTTTGAGGAAAAAAAAAATCCTCTTTGATGTTCCTATTTGACTTTAGCAGGCACCATCAGGGACAGGTATTCAGAGTCCATGCGCTTTCTGAGGTGGCAACATATTTTGAAAGTTGGAATGGAAGCCCTACTATTGTTCAATAAATTCTTAGGTGTGTGTGAAGGAGCTCGCTGAAGTGAAGATGACATTGCTGAAAGGTTTCTATTATGGTGTGCACTCTTCACTGGAAGACAGTGATTGGCTTAAACATTAAGCCCCTCAACCACAGCATGCCCAAATTCCTGACATTCACACCGGTCTGTGAGCTACCAAGTAGATCCCAGTGAATACATTGATTTCTCTGCATGAATGAACCATAAGGACAGCAAAGTGTGACAGAGCCTCATTTTCTCTTAGATGACTTTCATTAAAGGTGTCCTAGTGGCTCCCAGAAGACAAGCTAGTATGCAGGTACTCATTTGCTGTTTATGCTGATTCCAGGTGTTAAAGGTGAGAAACAAATATTCTGAAGGGGTCAGGTCAATGCTGTTCCTTCTTAGGTAGTCTTGCTGATTAGTGTTGTACCCTTCATAATTACCTGACTTAAAGTGGTTTTATATCTTTGTTTTTTGAGACAGGGTCTCACTGTGTTGCCCTGGCTGGAGTACAGTGGCGCCATCTTGGCTCACTTCAACCTCCGCCTCCCGGATTCAAGCAATTCTCCTGCCCCAGCCTCCCAAGTAGCTTGGATTACAGGCACTCACTACCACGCCCGGCTAAGTTTTGTATTTTTAGTAGAGACGGGGTTTCACCATGTTGGTCAGGCTGGTCTTGTGATCCACCAGCCTCGGCCTCCCAAAGTGCTGGGATTACAGGTGTGAGCCACCGCGCCTGGCCATCTTTTTGAGACATGAACTTGTTTTGTCCCTGAGGCTGGAGTGTAGTGATGTGATCATGGTTCACTGCAGCCTCTACCTCCTGAGCTCAAGATATTCTCCTGCCTCTCTCTTAAGTAGCTAGGACCACAGGTGTATATGCCACCACACTCAGCTTTTTTTTTTTTTTTTTTAGGGACAGGGTCTCATAATGTTGCCCAGGTTGGTCTTGAACTCCTGGGCTCCAGTCATCTTCCTGCCTCGGCCTGCTGAAGTGCTGGGATTATAGGCAGTTTTATGACTTTTCAAAGTTGCTGTCTTGCTAAAAAAAAAAAAAAAGTGGCAAAAAGAGGTTAACTATATTTAAATTTTTAGAAACTCTGGAGACCAAAAGAACTAGGATCAAGATAAGTGTTTTGATCTTAAAAAGGAGTGTTTTCCCAAGTTCATAAAATGTTCAATCATGCTCCTACCATGTGCGGGTGCTGTTCTACTGTGAGGAGAGTAGTAAACAAAAGTAAACTAAACAAAAAGGCTTTTAACCTTATAGATCTTACGTTCTTATGACAGTAACATCATACTAAGATCTGTTATGCAGTGTAGGACTCTTTAAGTATCTCAAAGCAGGCTTATGCACTATTTAAAACCCCGGGACTGAGCACAGTATCTAGCCACAGATATAGGTCAACAAATATCTACTTGAGTTGTGTATGTTGTTGGCATACGGTAACCTTGACCTGGCTGTTTTCAGAAAAATGCTTTAATCCACTCGGGATTGACCACAATGATGGTCCAGCCTCTGCTGCTTGTCCACAAGGCTTCTGCGGGTATTCAGATGCAAACCCCTCCTTTATTCTCCTTGCTCAGGATCCTTGCTTTGGGAAGGCAATTAAACAAGACATTCCATCACTCTTACCATTTCTAATGGCCATGTTGGGTGGCAGGTAGCACGGAAATAGCAACCTTGATTCCAGTGGACCAAAAAAGGCTGTAGGCAAAACCTCAACTATGCACTTAAATTGAGATTTAGTTTCCTTATGTATCAAACTGTCCTAGAATTTTACCTCAATCCTCACAATAACCCAGGAGATGGACTTTATAATCTTCATTTTACTGATAAGGACACTGAAGGTTTGAGAGGTAAAGTAACTTGCCCTACAGTTAATCAAGTGTCAGCTAGCATATGCATCCAGGACTGTTCAATTCTATGCCCTTTCTCCTCTTAGCATCTGTCTCTCAGATGGGGTAATGAAATTACTTAGAACCAATATAATCCCCAATGGATGCAAGGAAAGATTTTTTTAACTCATTCTAGAAGATTCTCAGAAATTTAAGTTCTTAGTATCTCAGAAGCAGTTTGTGTTCCCAACTCACTAGAATACACTTTAAGATATGCCGGGCGCGGTGGCTCAAGCCTGTAATCCCAGCACTTTGGGAGGCCGAGACGGGCGGATCACAAGGTCAGGAGATCGAGACCATCCTGGCTAACACGGTGAAACCCCGTCTCTACTAAAAAATACAAAAAACTAGCCGGGCGAGGTGGCGGGCGCCTGTGGTCCCAGCTACTCCGGAGGCTGAGGCAGGAGAATGGCGTAAACCCGGGAGGCGGAGCTTGCAGTGAGCTGAGATCCGGCCACTGCACTCCAGCCTGGGCGACAGAGCCAGACTCAGTCTCAAAAAAAAAAAAAAAAAAAAAGATATCACGGCATGAGACCAACCATAGATCTTGTCTAGTTGCTTAATTACACTCAGTGCAAGAGATCTTGAGGGTGGGTGAGCGTGGATATAGTTTAGTCATTAGAACATACTTAGAATATAGGCTAGCCTGTTTGCAAAATTAGGACAAATTCCTCCATACAGTTTTTTAAAAATTCAGATTACTTTTACTTATATAAACTAGTATCTCGATAACTGTGATTAAAAAAAATTATGTATGTACAGAATGTTTTGAGATTTAAAAGTACACCTAGAGAACATAAAAATTCTTTATTTAACCTAATCCAGCCAGTATTGAGATAGTTTGCTATATTAAAAACAAGACGTTTAAAAAAAATTACAGCAAAGTTAGCAAGGCAGTGACTAATTAAGTCACTAAGTTTAATTTTATATTCTTCACAGTCATTTCATAATCATGTAATGATAAACAATATTTTCAGCCACTTTGGAGATAAGTTAACTTTTGAAAAGAATTCTATTAGTCATCATTGAATTTTATAAAAGAGGTTTAAAACATTAAAGTTTCTAGAAATAACACAGTAAAGAAATATGAAAATAAACTGGAAAATAAAATATACCCACCCATCCCAAAAATCTACATCATCTCTTTCATTTGTCCCCTAATGACTTTCTTTTACCTCTTCATTTACTTTTTCTAGAGTGCAAACAGATTACTTAGCAATTAAGAAACAACTACTGCTCTGTAGGGGCGATTTTGAGCCTAAAGTGCTGCTGTTCCTTTAATCTCTCAGTTAATCCTAGAAATAGTCTGAGATAAACATTACTTGCATTTCAAAGATTAAGTCTGCCTGTGCTCTTTTGTTGCTTCATGGTCGGGCAAGTCACCTTCCTGGAAAGACTGGCACGTGGTGTTTCTTGAGCTAATAATAATAAGGCTCTTTAGGTTTAAAAGTGTTCAATTCCAGGGCTAGAGGCCACTCTGGTCCTCAGGCACTTGCAGTTCCCTCCCCACAACCCTAAAAAAACCCTCCCTCCTGCCCCAAAAGGATTAGAGTTGTTCCCCGCCCTTCATGAACCCTAATACCTATTAACCCAAGCAGCTACTCCCTGTCAAGGGCATTAAAGTAGTAAATGGGGAACTGTGTTTGCATAACTTTAGTAAAGGCTGTCTAAAAACTATTCTGTATAACAAAATTATGCAAGATATGCCCATTTAATATATCTTTTCACATTGAAAATGAAAGAAAAGCCAATATATTTTATAATTACAGCCTATAATCTTTTAAAATATATAATCATAGATTTTATATTTCCCCTTCAGAACTGTAGTTGTGCTCTTAAGAAGGCTCACTGTTAGTCAGATCTTCTCTTCATCTCCAAATAATAAAAATTTGAATGTTCAACAGTCATTCAAATAAACATCATATAACTCAAAATTAAGACATTCATACTATAGAAACCAGTCTTTAATTACTAAAGTTAACATATATTATTGCAAACTAACATAGCTCAATCTATATTTGCTACACTCCTAAAGTGGCCACTTATCAGTAAGGGGAAGCATTTATTATTGTCATGCATTACTGTGAACAAGAAAATAAATAGGGTTTTGGAAATATCTCTTAAAAATTTAATTTTAATTAACAAAAATAACCATTCAGGTTGCTGAACATTAAAATGGCCCATCTATTGAAAGTGGCTTAAATAATTGCTTTTAAAAATGAATACAAAACTAAACAGTGATTAAGGTGGTAGCCTCATCAATATGACAATTAAAATCTAAAAACATTAGTGTTGGTTTTCTATAATAAACTTAAGCCAAAAACAATGACCTCAATATTTACTTAAGACTTCTTGTTTTCATACTTTTCTCCTCATTAATATAAAAACAAAGAGCTCAAGGCCTCACCTTGGTTTATTCACTGCTGGTTTTCTATGTGCTGAAACTAGATTATCAACTCTGTAAGAGCTTGGACCAAGCCTGTCTTGTTCACCACTATATCCTATAGCACTCTGCACAGTGCCTGGCAAATAGGAGGTGATCAGCGAATATCTCAATAACTGAATCAATGAAAGAGGAGAGTAAAATAACTTTATTTTTATTTTTGGCAAATCATTCTCTGCTCAAACTACTATAAACTGGCAGCTGTAATTTCTAGAAATATGGGTTGAAAAAACTCCCAGAGATGGAAGGACCTGATGAAACACTGAAACACACACACACACACACACACACGCGCGCGCGCACACATAGACTGCATGAGTCAAAATTACTTCATGAAGTATGAGATGTCAACCTTATGCAAATAAAATTTAATAGTGAAAAAGTGATCTGGAAGCCCTGTGAATTTTTACCCTACACATTTTGGAGGACATCATATGGGTTAAAGAAAACACCACAAAATCTCATTTATTCAGATAATCATTTGAATCTTTACATACATTTTTGGTTATTTATAACTAATTTAATTTACATTTCCTCATATTAACATGTCCTCTTATTTAGTATGTAATCAAATTATGTCAGTGAGAAAAATCCTCATAGTACCTTAATTGAGTTGCTGATTCTGAGAAAACACTAAACATGAACATGTACAAAAGAGGCATTTGAATAAAACAGCATGTGCATTTTTAAAATATTTGCACAGTTTGATCTTTGCATTTCTGTCTGGAGAAAATATGAACAAAACCCAGGTTCACCATGCTAAGATAATGGTTCACATGACTGCCATAAAAGTAGTACATACAAACAATGAAAACAAATCACATCCTTAGGTTCCGTGATTACCGAGATGATTTCCCCTGCCCTAAGTGCTTTATTATATTTCTTAAAAAATATAGGAGCAGCAGCTTATCACAAGTCTCCACAAGAGCATTAATAATGGAATCAAAACAACACAACAGATTCATAAGGATGAGAGAACTGCAGAACAACCAGAAGTCAGTTTTATGCTTCTTCTTGTTCTGGATAATTCAGAATTTTGCGGTGTGCCTGTCGTAAATATTGCTGCTGTTTGAAGTAAACTTTAAATGCTCCTTTTATGGCAACAAAAGCAATTCCACCCTAAAATAAAGAGGAAAATTACCTTTTTATAATGCAGATTTAGAGAAACATAATAATAACAGCAATTTTATTTAGATCACAAAAGACATAGGCTTTGATGCTAAACTAATTCAGATGACTGCAAATGAAACAGTTGTCCTTTTCTACTAGAAGATGAGATAGGGAGAGAGACAGACTATACGCTGTTACTACAGGTAACAGAGGACAGAGATGCCTTCTCCATTATCCTTTCTGACTAGTCTTTCTTCCATGTAGTTTTACATATACTCTGATATACAAAGAAGAATGCTAGGGCACTATGTGCAGACTGCCACTGTTGGGAGCAAGAAAGGCCAAAGGGATCATGATCAACTCAGCATTCCACTGGAGGCTATATAACCAAACAGCAAACTGTTTATCGTGAATGCAGGATGTGAGCAAACCTCACCAAACTGTTTGCTGAGGGCCATCACTCCCTGGCGCAGGGTTCCTTGAAGTCATATACTGGGAAATCTAGTGCCTATTGTTCGAAGGATGCAGTCTTGCAAGCCTGCTGGGAACCAAACTGCTGACTGACAATTACCCAACAATCATCCCTGCTTCTCCTATCTCTTTTGCCTCATACGGAGGCTGTGTAAATTTCAGGGCCCTTGTCCACTAGAGGCAAGGTGCCCCCGACCCCTTCTTCCAAATATACTCTCTTGTCTTTGTCTTTTATTCCCATGTTTGCCCTCTTTGTTCAGTCCCCCAAGGTCCGTGCAGGTTACATGCCACCAGAGGGGAGAAGTGGAAATAACAATAATAGCAAACAACATGAGTGCTTACTATATGCTAGTACTTATGCAATCCTCACAATAATCCTGATTATTACCATCATTACCATCACCATACTACAGGAACGAAAAGTCCAGACATTTGATTTAGATTTCACAGCAAGACAATTTCTGTGATGGGATTTGAACCAGGGGATCTGATCGTAAAGCAAAAGCTCTGCACTGTAATCCCACTGGCAAGAGGGGCAGGTGTAATGATTCACACATATGCCATGCGAGAAAGCACCTACAACATAGTTCCAAAAGGCCAGAACTGCTGCAGTGGTTTCTCCTCTTTTTATTTCCACTCAAGCTACTGAATGATAGTGAGGCTCAAATAGAGGCTTAATGCGTAGGAGCCACAGACTGAATATTTATACAGTTCCCCACCTTTTAAAAACAAATACACTTTATTCTCTTTTGCAAGGTAATATAAGTAATATTAAAGCCATCTTACCAAGATTGTCCTTTGTAAATTAGAGTTAACACTACTGAACATCAATTTACCAACTATTGTCGCAATAGTAGGAAAGACAAGGGCTCCACACAAGATTCGAGTAGCAGAGACATGATCTGCTAAAGGATTAGCCTCTGCTGGAATTCGAGGAACAGGACAACCAATCCCTAGAGAAAAAAATGTAGTGCATTAGTGCTAATAAATCAGAAGAGTTAGAATATCTTCAAACATGGCTAAAAAAGCATGTTATGGTTCTTCTATAAGATCAATTTGGTATGCACTTTACAACCACAGTTCAGGGCCTTACCTGGAAATATACTATTTAAAATTTGAAGTTTATTCGAGTATTTGCGCCACAGTCTAAGCACATAGTCCTCCCAGCGAATCATCTTGCCTAATATCAGCATGACAGGAATAGTAGGAAGTCCAATTAAAAGGAATAAAGGATCAGCTCTCTCCATAACATCCAGACCTTCTTTATGACCTACAACCTGTGAAACAGATAGCATATGTTAGAATTACTTCTTTTTCAAATGAGGGGTTGCATGTTAAGCTCTATTTTTTTTTTAATAGAAAATGTAAGCATTTCAAAAGAATACACAGAAATAAAAAGTTTAAAAAATAAGCTGGAAAGCTATCAGTCCTGATTTATTTATAAGAAATGTCTCCTTCAAGGGAAAAACGAAGTTCTCAAGCCATTTCATACCACACAGGAATAAAAAAGCTTTTAAAATGGCTGACCCAGACTGATTACATTACAATAGAGGGGTGGGGACCCCTGATTGTTGCTTCTATTCCTTTATTTGATTTGGTTAGACTGGGCTATGGAACTGGGATATAATTCTAAGTTCTATTTGTCTTCCAGCAAAACAATTGTTTTCCTGATCTTCCTTCTAGGAGATTAAGCATAGCCAGCCAAGAGGTAGGACTGGCCTTCAAGAGATGGCCTGAAAGCTCATTTCTCTTTGGCTCTTTCTCCTTACTTAGTGGTGTGTAAGATAGGGTGTGATGTCTCTGGCTGGCTAAGTGTTTACCCTACAGACCTAATCCTCCTTAAGTGCACTTTCAAGGTCTAGAATTGAGGGACTGTAGTAGGAGTTTTGGTTACAGATCCCAGGCATTTTTCCCAATCCAGGAACTCTAGGGTACCCTATCTATGGGGGTAATGAAGCTAATATAATCTTTTCCTTACTCTATCCTAGTCTTGGGGCTATTTCTAAATTGGTATAGATCCCAGAAGGCAAGAAATACAAAATTGGCATTTGTGAATTTCTACCTTTTCCCTCTCTCCAAAATCCTTTTCATTTCCACATCAATCTTGGCCTTAAATTTACCTCTTTTTGTTGCTGTTGTTTCTGAAACAGAGTCTCACTCTGTTGCCCAGGCTGGAGTGCAGTGGTGTGATCTTGGCTCACTGCAACCTCCAGCTCCTGGATTCAAGCGATTCTTCTGCCTTAGCCTCCTGAGTAGCTGGGATTGCAAGGGCATGCCACCATGCCCGGCTAATTTTTGTATTTTTAGTAGAGATGAGGTTTTACCATCTTGGCCAGGTTGGTCTCGAACTCCTGACCTCAGGTGATATGCCTGCCTTGGCCTCCCAAAGTGCTGGGATTACAGGCGTGAGCCACCACGCCTGGCCAAAAATGTTTTATAAAAGTGTGTAGAGAGGACCAAATTTGAGCTATGGATATAGTCCAGATTTCTACTTGGTTAATTTATCTAACTAAGATGTAATATTAAAGGGCAGGAAGCTAGCCTCTTCCTAATGGTCAATAATGTCATCGAATTTGATATTCTTCTGTGTCTCCAGGTAGAACTTAACACCTTCCTATCTTGCATGTGGAAGGTGATCCTTTTGAGTTGCCCTAAAATGAAATGGTCTGGTGTATGATATTTCATAAGCCCCAATTCCATAATGGTAGCCCAGATTGTTTTACCTATAATGATTTCCTAGGAAATTATCTATCTATCTATCTATGACGGAGTTTTGGTCTTGGCACAATCTTGGCTCACTGCAACCTCCACCTCCCAAGTTCAAGAGATTCTTCTGCCTCAACCTCCCGAGTAAATAGGATTACAGGCACGTGCCACCACACCTAGCTAATTTTTCGTATTTTTAGTAAAAACGGGGTTTCACCACGTTAGCCAGGTTGGTCTTGAATTCCTGACCTCAGGTGATCTGCCTGCCTTGGCCCCTTGAAGTGCTGGGATTATAGGCCTGAACCACTGTGCCCAGCCAGGAAATTCCTTTAAAGAAAAAAAAAAGACGGTCTTGCTATGTTTCCCAGGTTGGCTTTGTACTCCCAGGCTCAAGCAATCTTCCCACCTCACCCTCCTGAGTAGCTGGAACTACACATGGGTGCCACCACGTCTGGCTAGGAAATTCTATTTTTATATCATTAAAAATTTCAATATAGGCCGGGCGCGGTGGCTCAAGCCTGTAATCCCAGCACTTTGGGAGGCCGAGACGCGCGAATCACGAGGTCAGGAGATCAAGACCATCCTGGCTAACACAGTGAAACCCCGTCTCTACTAAAAATACAAAAAACTAGCTGGGCGCGGTGGCGGGCGCCTGTAGTCCCAGCTACTAGAGAGGCTGAGGCAGGAGAATGGCGTGAACCCGGGAGGCGGAGCTTGCAGTGAGCTGAGATCCGGCCACTGCACTCCAGCCTGGGCGGCAGAGCGAGACTCCGTCTCAAAAAAAAAAAAAAAAAATTTCAATATAATGATCACTCTAAAGTTATAACTAGGTATGATTAAATATTCTCAAAGTGTTAGCAAATAAATTCAGAATATTTGAAAAAAATCCTTTGTTGGGTTACATATCCTTTTTTTGGGTTTAGAAATATAAAGGAGAGTGAATATTCAGGTATAGACTAGAGCAAGAGGAAGTTTGTTCCTCATGGGTAGCAGCAAAAACCTTATAAGGTATTTAAGAATAAGGAAACAAAAAGGAAGTGGGGTTGGGCACTGTGACTCACAGTCGTAATCCTAGCACTTTGGGAGGCTGAGGCAGGCGGATCACCTGAGGTCAGGAGTTCGAGGCCAGCCTGGCCAACATGGTGAAACCCCATTTCTATTAAAAATACAAGCCAGACATGGTGGTGGGCGCCTGTAATCCCAACTACTCGGGAGGCTGAAGCAGGAGAATCGCTTGAACCCAAGAGGTGGAGGTTGCAGTGAGCCGAGATTGCACCAGCCTGAGCAACAAGAGTGAAACTCCATCTCAAAAAAAAAAAAGGAAATAGGGCAAAGAGTGAGTAAAGGTATTTCACTTGTTACAACTAAAGTGAAGAGAGATGGCCTGTGCTCAAGCAAGTTAGAAGTGGGATGAGGCTCATCATTCACACATGCATTCATTCATTCAACTGAATACTGACTTTGTGCTGGGGCTGAAATGGCAGGTTAAACAGATGTCTTCTAGAAGTGAGAGAAAATCAAACCAAACACGTGTGCAAATATATATACTGTGAAGAAATAAGGTAGTATAACACCTGCAGTACACCACCTGCTAAAATAATCATACTCGGGGGCAATAAATGAAAGGTGAATAAGCAATGGGCCTGATTCAATTTTGGCCAATACAAAGTCAGTGAACCTGTGTGTAATCACATACATCCTGCTTTCTTGTCCTAAGATTTAAAAACATTATTTTTAAGACTTCAATTTTGGGGTGAGATCCAGGAATTATATCGAATGTCTAAGAATTTGTTATCTAGGTATAAAATAAAGGCCTGGCTGGGCACAGTGGCTCACGCCTGTAATCCAAGCGCTGAGGAGGCTGAGGTAGGTGGGTAGCTTGAGTCCAGGAGTTTGAGACTGGCCTGGGAAACATGATGAAACCCTGTCTCTACAAAAAATACAAAAATTAGCAGGGCATGATGGCATGTGAATGTAGTCCCAGCTGCATAGGAGGCTGAGGTGGGAGGATCACCTGAGCCCACGGAGTTCAAGGATGCAGTGAGCCATGACTGTGCCACTGCATTCCAGCCTGGGTAACAGAGTGAGACCCTGTCTCAAAAAAAAAAAAAAAAAAAAAAAAAAAAAAAAAAAAAAAAGAAAGAAAGAAAGAAAAACAAAAGACCTATAGAATTGCAGGTTTAGAGAAAAATATTTTTTGTTTTTGTTTTTCCCGCAGAAGGGCTAAAAGCTAGATCTTCGTATCTAGGTAGGCCTGCAGTTCATTGCTGCTGAAAGGCTAAGAGTTTTAATTAAGGTCTGAGATTTTAAAGTACTACTAGAATCCTACATTAATTAATTAATTAGAGGCAGAGTCTTGCTCTGTCGCCCAGGCTGGAGTGCAGTGGAGCGATCTTGGCTCACTACAACCTCTGCCTCCCAGGTTCAAGCGATTCTCACGCCTCAGCATCCGGAGTAGCTGGGAGTACAGCCACTATGCCTAATTTTTTCTTTGTATTTTTGGTAGAGACGGGGTTTCACCACATTGGCCAGGCTGGTCTCCAATTCCTGGCCTCAAGGGTTCTGCCCGCCTCAGCTTCCCAAAGTGCTGGGATTACAGGCATGAGCTATGGCACCTGGCCAGAATCCTAATGAGAGGATGAAACAGTGATGAAATAATAGGGTTTTTAAACTCAGAATTAAGGATAAGTACTGTAAGTAAGAATGGGCAATGCTAATGGGGGTTCTCTTTACACTAGAGGCAAAAGTGGGAACTAGGCTAAATATTAAGTTTCCACTGTTCCAGGATAAAATGTTCCAGTTGCCTCTGGGACCAGGCTTCACTTAAGGACCCAAGGGACAGAAGTCCTAATGCTTCTTCTCTGCTATGTGGCACTGGACATGTAAACTCTCTAAACCAGTAAACTAGGAATACTTTATAGTAATAATAATCTACGTCATAAAATTATTGCAAGGATTAAATGCATCAGTGCTAGGTGTTCAATCCAGTGCTGGGAAAAAAAAATTATTGTGTTGTCTTTTCAATAAAAATGCAAGAGGAAGGTCCTATTCAAGTTCCCCACAACTAAGAAGTATTGATTCTATGACAGGTCCATGGAGAAGGAAAGAAAATAAACGGGAAAAGAACAGTGATCTGATTCCTTAATTTGGTTTACTTGTACTGCAGAGTTGTTAAGGAACCAGAGAAAAACAATTAAGTGTTAAAAGGCAAACTCTAAATACTACTGATGGTGTACAGGGGCACGTTCTCTATCATATGTGCTCAGGAAAGTAAAAGTCATCTTCCCAATACTCTTAAATCACACAACACTACCTACCTACTGTCATAGCTAGTCTCATTTCTGGGCTTAAAAAAAAAATCTTTTCAAGTGAGACAGTACATGTGAAGGTTATTTCTAAATAGTAACACATAATATATGTGTAGTATAGTTTTTGCTTCCTTGCTTATTTCATTCTACCGATTCAAATTATTTCCTTTAAGGGTTAGTTCAAGACTTTTCTCATAATTTCAAATCAAATGATCTTTCACTTTTACTAAATTAAAATATTGTTTATATAGTCTTCTGTCCTCTTACTACATTTATTTATCTAACCTATAACTGTTCTCCAGTGGTTTCATTTATGAACGTCTTGTCTTGGACTATATACCTTGATGCTGGGGATCAGAGTTTTCAATTTATTTGTGTTTTAACAAGTACCACCTTAACAAGTGTCCCATTAATTACCAATATTATTTTAACATTGTGTCAGCCTAAAAGCCTTTCTTAAAAAAAAAGCCATCTCACTTCTTATGGTCAATAAAGTCTTAAGAAAATTACTCAATCTCATTTGCAAAATATATATATCTATATAATGTATTTGTACATTAAATAATGTATAATCTCCTCTAAGTTTCTATGTCTTTCTCAGTCTTAGGAAATCATCCTGCTCCTCCCTCCTCAGGTGACATACTAATACTCATTATTTAAACTGGTCACATAAAAAACATAAAGACTGCCGGGTGCAGTGGCTCACACCTGTAATCCCAGCACTTCAGGAGGCAGAGGCGGCAGATCATCTAAGGTCAGGAGTTCGAGACCAGCCTGACCAATATGGTGAAACCCCATCTCTACTAAAAAGACAAAATTAGCTGGGCATGGTGGCGCATGCCCGGATCCCAGCTACTCGGGAGGCTGAGGCAGGAGAATCGCTTGAACCTGGAAGGCGGAGGTTGTGGTGAGCTGAGATCATGCCACTGCACTCTAGCCTGGGCAAGAGCGAAACTCCGTCTCAAACAGAAAAACGAAAAACAAAAAACAAAACCACAAAGATTTATGAAACCCTTTAATGTGTTAGTTTCTGTGTAGATGCTGTAACAGGGAATACAGAAGCATAAAATGGACTCTGCTTTCAAGGAAATTACCTAACAGGAAAAATAAGGCCTAAAAACAAGAAAAGTTAAATAGATAATCTATATAAGAAATGTCACTTCATCAGGGCAGGACTAGCTGCCATTTGAGGAATAAAAATGTCAAGAATGTGGAGGAAGAAGGAATCACAGCAGGCAGGAGTTGCCTGTAAGTTCTGTGGAGGAAAGTTAGCTAAGCCTGGAAGGAGGGTTTAGATTTGAATTAGTATACAGAAGACTAGAAGGGCAGGTATTACGTTGGGAGGATGACATAAGCCAAAGGACAGAGGTAAAAAACTAAACAACATAAGGATGGGTTGGAGGAGGCAGCCAACAGGCCTTAAAGCAGAACGAAGTACAATTACGGAGTACCCTGCATATCAAATCAGGCTAAAGTTCAAGTCAGTGGTTCTCAAAGTTTATTCACTACACTCATGTCAAATGATGTTTCACTGTGATTCATTTCAGTAACTGTATCCACATTTTTGGGATGTCATCATTATTTTATAAGGAAGTCTCATAATACTCTGTCTCATCATGACCATTAATGGAGCAAGCTATAAAGGTTTGACCCTGGCATAGATACATATGCAGCTCCTGGAATATTAGGTAAAATTCCATGCATTCCTTTTTTGTTCATGTAAATTCTAATTTATATTAAAGAAAAGCAAATTATATCATCTACAAACCTGTGTTCACTACTACAGAGTTACTTAGGAAACACTTAACCAATCTAGATGCTGCTCGTAAAGACTACTACTTAAGATAATGTTGATGTTAAGATGGAGAGTAAGATTTTGACGGTACTATTTTAAGAGGATTCATTTGGAAGGATGGACTGATAGAAGAACATGAAGTCAGATAAACCAAGAAGCTTCTTCAGCCATCCAGGTATGATGAAGTGACAAGAAGTCAGGTGGTAAAGACCGTGGAAAAGAAGCCACAGATGCAAGACATATCAAAATGGAAAAACTGCTTGGCTATTCAGTGGACTGAATAGAGGGCTACAAAATAGGAAGACTAGGCCAGGTGTGGAGGCTCATGCTTGTGATCCCAGCACTTTGGGAAGCTGAGGTGGGAGGATCACTTGAGGCCAGGAGGTTGAGACCAGTCTGTACAACATACCAAGACCCCATCTCTACAAAAAATAAAAAATTAGCTGGGCATAGTGGTGTGTGTCCGTAGTCCCAGCTACTTGGTAGGTTGAGGCATGAGCCCAGGAGTAAGGCTGAAGTGAGCCTTGATTGCGCCACTGTACTCCAGCTGTGGTGACAGAGTAAGACTTTGTTTTGGGGGGGGGGGGGGGGGCGGTTTGTGGAGAGTATTGAGGCAGGTGAAGAGTCAAACGTAATTCCAAACATGTAGGATGGGCTGGGTGCAGTGGCTCACAACTGTAACTCCAGCACTTTGGGAGGCTGAGGCAGGAGGATCACTGGAGCCCAGGAGTTTGAGACCAGCCTTGGCTACATAGTGAGACCCCTCCCACCATCCTTCAAAAAAAGTAGCTTGGCGTGGTGGCACACACCCGTAGTTCCAGCTACTAGGGAAGCTAAGGTGGACAGATCACTGAACCCAGGAAGTTGAGGCTGCAGTGAGCCATGATTGTGCCACTCCATGCCAATTTGGGCTACATATAGCAAGATCCTGTCTCAAAAAAAAAAAAAAAAGGATGTAAACTATAGATGGGAAAATAGAAACAGAAACAGAGGAATGATGATGGAGAATAAATTTAGGTTCCAAATGGAAGAAATGACAAGTTTGATTTCAATAATTTTGAGTATGAAGTCACAAGAGATCATTGCAGCACTGGATTTGAGAAAAGAACAGGACAAAAGACCTGAACACAAAAAGAACTAAGCTGATAGCTGGAAATCTTTAAGAAGAAGGTATAAAAAGAAGAGTCAAGGGTTTGGGACTAAATTTTGAAATTTATGTCTCTCTAATCTTCAGCAGCAGTTATTGATTGTAGCACTGTTTTTCTTTTCTTTTTTAAATTTTTATTTTTGACTACTTATCCAAGTTCTGTGTAGCACTGTTTTTTTTTTTGAGACGGAGTCTCGTTCTGTCGCCTAGGCTGGAGTGCAGTGGCGTGATCTTGGCTCACTGCAACCTCTGCCTCCCGGATTCAAGCGATTCTCCTGCCTCAGCCTCCCGAGTAGCTGGGATTGCAGGCATGCATCACTATGCCTGCTTAATTTTTGTATTTTTAGTAGAGATGGGGTTTCACCATGTTTGCCAGGCTGGTCTCGAACTCCTGACCTCAGGTGATCCGCCTGCCTTGGCCTCCCAAAGTGCTGGGATTGCAAGCTATGCAGCACTGTTTTTATAGCAAAACACTGAACTAACTAAACGTCTAACCACAAGAGACAGGTTGGTTAGTAAATCGCTGTAATTCTATAGATAGAATGTTACGCAGATTTCTGCATACTTATATGAAATGATCTCCAAGATTCACTATGAAAAAAGGGAGATACAGCTATAATATACTCCTTTTTGGGTAAAGAAAAAGTAGGGGAAATAACATATTTAGAAAGAACATGAGAATGTTATTTCTTATTCAAAATAATACACTTTTAAATGTCTAACAAGAAAACGTTTAACAGATCTTCACACCAAGTAATATCACTATATAGGTAAAATAGTGAACCTGCATCACTGTCACTGCTCCATAAGTCACAGCTGTCCAATAGATAGAGCCGACCATTATTCCTGCTGCAGCAAATGGACAGGCTTTTGAGATCAGTCTATCTGCAAGATCCAAGACGTAAACCACTGGACCTATAACACAAAGAAAAGAAGTAAAGGTTCAACACAGGGTGGACTTTTAAAATGACTAGTTTGATATTTTCTATAGATTTAAAATACTTTCCCCTCAAAAAGAGACAGGGTCTCACTTTGTCACCCAGATTATAGTGCAGTGGCATGATTATAGCTCACTATAGCCTCGAACTTCTGGGTTCAAGTGATCCTCTTGCCTTGGTCTCCCAAAATGTTGGGATTACAGGCATGAGCCACTACACTCAGCCTAAAATACTTTCATGAAGTTGGACGTTTTGATGCGTTAGAAATAATTGTTATAAATTTGATGGGAACCCAGACTAGAATAGTTTAGAATTTCTCAGTCATTTGCACGAATAGCTAAATATTACTTCATAAACTCTCGCAAACGGCCTCCTCAAATTTTTATCTTTATTACTGAACCTAAAATTAGAGTCTCAAATATAGTTGCTTCTTATAAAGGAAATAGTCCTTTCACTTTCATCTCTTAATCATACTGGCCACGGTAGAGTGAAATGGTCATTTCAGCTTGCTTTTCCCATCAAATTCCTGGCAAAAATTAGATTCTCTCGTATTTGGTAAGAATATCATTTCTCTGACTTCACTCACTGTATACCTTGATGTAGCATATAAAGGTAACCAGGGCCATTTTCTTGTGTTTATATAAAGCCAATTTATCTCTCTTTGATTTTCAATATGCTGTATTTAATTGAATATTATTCTCTAATAAATTTCTTTTTACGATTATGAAGCCAGTTTTTATAGCATTCCAACAGCTGTATGTGCCAATTGTGCTTCTATTATTATATGCTTACTCTGAAATCTGATTACTACTTCCTTCTGGAAGTTATTTGGAAAAGCAGCATTTGGAGGTATTCTGACTGCCACTAAGCCCAATATAATTTAGCTCCAGAATTTTCCACAAGAATGGAAGGGTCTCAGCCCTGATTTAAAAGCCAAATATAACTGAATATCTAAGTTTATTTATTATTTTTATTTTTTTTTTTGAGATGGAGTTTCACTTTGTCCCTCAGGCTGGAGTGCAATGGTGCAATCTTGGCTCACCACAACCTCCACCTCTTGGGTTCAAGCGGTTTTCCTGCCTCAGCGTCCTGAGTAGCTGGGATTACAGGCGTCTGCCACCATGCCTGGCTAATTTTTGTATTTTTAGTACAGACGGGGTTTCACCATGTTGGTCAGGCTGGTCTTGAACTCTTGACCTCAGGTGATCCACCCGCCTCAGCCTCCCAAAGTGCTGGGATTACAGGTGTGAGCCATTGCACCCGGCCAGCTATTTATTTTTGAGACGGAATCTCACTGTGTCACCCAGCCTCGGGTACAATGGCAGGATCTCGGCTCACTGCACCCTCCGCCTCCTGGGCTCAAGTGATCCTTCTGCCTCAGCCTCCCAGGTAGCTGGGATTACAGGCATGCACCACCATGGCCAACTAATTTTTGTATTTTTAGTAGAGATGGGGTTTCACCCTGTTGGCCAGGTTGGTCTCGAATTCCTGACCTCAGGTGATCCATCCATCTCAGCCTCCCAAAGTGCTGGGATTACAGGCATGAGCCACTGCATCCGGCCCTAAGTTTATTTTTTCAATTTAATTTTTAATTGTTATTTTTTTGAGACAGATTTTTGCTCTGTTGCCCAGGCTGGAGAGCAGTGGTGCAATCTCAGCTCACTGCAACTTCCACCTCCTGGGTTCAAGTGATCCTCCTGTCTCAGCCTCCCAAGTAGCTGAGATTACAGGTGTGTGCGAGCCACCAAAAAAGTATGAAAACTTCTTAGAAAGGTGTAACAATTATTACTTACCTTCTGGGAACTTATAATCTAAAGGCAGAAGCTATACACGAAAACAGTTTATTTTCTCTATATAAATAATTAACATAGGATTCTGATGATAAAATAATTAAACAGGTAAGAACAAAGCATCCATCTATGGAGCCTCTGATCAAGACTCCCTGCTGATCACTGGAGCCAATAATATCACTATGTCACTGTATGAAGACAGACTATACATTGTTAAGTAGAGAACATTAGAAGAGATGTCAAAGGACCTGTCATTTATAATACATATAGCATATTTACTTATTACTGTCAAGCTCTAACTTACATAGCATTTAAACCAATGATAAGGTATCTTTCGGGACCAGAGAGATGAAACAAGTCTAATTCAGTGCACACCAACTCTACATCCTCTAATAAATAGCATTTCTTGAGGGTCTACATGAGACTGTGTGCTGTGTCACAGGCATTACATGCATCATTATTTAATCTCAGAATATAGTGCTGAATTCTCATAACATACAAATTTGCTGGGTTAAGTTTGTAACTCCCTTAGAAAGCACAATAAAAGTCATCTTAGTCACCAAAGATCCCTCAAATGCTGGTAGTAGAAGTTAAAGACAATAGGTATATATAAAACCTCAGCACTTCAACCTTTGTATCGATTGATAATTAGATTTTTTTCTTTTTTCTTTTGAGACAGGGTCTTGCTCTGTCACCCACACTAGAGTACAGTGGCGTGCTTATGGCTCACTGTAGCCTTGACCTCCCCAGCTCAAGCGAGCCTCCCACCTCAGTGCCCCAAGTAGCTGGGACCACAGATGTGCACCACCATGCTTGGCTAAATTTATTTATTTAAATTTTTTTTTTTTTTTTTTTGTAGAGACGGGGTCTCCTGTGTTGCCCAGGCTGATCTAGAACTCCTAGGCTCAAGCAATCCTCCTACTTCAGTCTCCCAAAGTGCTAGGATTACAGGCATGAGCCACCATGCCTGGCCTAGTAATTTTTTAATCAGAAAACTGAAGCCATAAGAGAACATTTACCAACTCCCTCCAGCACATGTACCCATCAACCAATATCCCACCGAGCTGAAGTCAGTCCCCTCGCTTATGCACTAGATGGTCCTATCCCCTCAGCAACTCAAGGCCACAGCTCCAGCAATTCTCTCCCACTCTCCTATGTAATTTCTCCCTGCTCTTTACTGGCTCCTCATCAAACAAACATGCTATTATTTCTTCTGTGTTAAAAAAAAAAAAATTAAAACCAAATTTTTTCTTGAGCCTTTTTGCCCCACTGCTTCATTTCATTGCTCCCTTTGCAACGAAATTCCCCTGAAGAATTTTTTTTTTTTTTTTCTTTTTTTGAGACGGAGTCTTGCTCTTGTTGCCCAGGGTGGAGTGCAACAGCACGATCTCAGCTCACCGCAACCTCTGCCTCCTGGGTTCAAGTGATTCTCCTCCCTCAGCCTCCTCAGTGGCTGGGATTACAGTCATGTGCCACCATGCCTGGCTAATTTTGTATTTTTAGTAGAGACAGGGTTTCTCCGTGTTTGTCAGGTTGGTCTTGAACTCCCGACCTCAGGTGATCCGCCCGCCTCAGCCTCCTGAAGTGCTGGGATTACAGGAGTGAGCCACCGCGCCCGGCCCTCTATCTGATACTCTCCTTAGTTTTGAACCCACTTCACCAAAACTAATTATCAAGGTCACTAACAACTTCCATTTAGCCAAATCTAATCTCAGTTTTCCTTTTCTTTGGCTTATCCTGAACTTTTATTTTTTTTTTGAGACAGAGTCTCACTCTGTCACCCAGGCGGGAGTGCAATGGCATCATCTTGGCTCACTGCAACCTCCGCCTCCTGGGGTCAAGCAATCCTCTTCTTCAGTCTCCCAAGTAGCTGGGACTACAGGTGTGCACCACCACGCCTGGCTATCCTCTGTATTTTTTGCAGAGATGAGGTTTCGCCATGCCACGTTGCCTAGGCTGGTCTTAAACTCTTAGGAACTCTTAGGCTCAAGCGATCTGCCCACCTTGGCTTTCCAAAGTGCTGGGATTACAGGAGTGAGCCACTGGACCAAGCCGAGAACATCTCTCGTTTTTCTTTCTATCTCACTACTCATTTTTCAGTCTCCTTTGCTGGTTCTTCCTCTTTTTTCCTTTTTCTTTTTAGACACGGAGTCTCACTATATTGCCCAGGCTGGCTTCAAACTCCTGGCTGAAGTGATCCTCCCATCTAAGCCTCTTGAGTAGCTGAGACTACAGGTGTGTGCCACCATGCCCCTTCCTCTTCTTCTTGACCTAAGTGAAGCCCAACTTACGAACCCCTACTTCATCACACTCCCCATTTGATTACCTTGCTCTATTTTTCTTTTTCCCAAAGCACTTATCACCTAACATACCCTAATTTACCTATTAATTATGTTTCCACTTACTATAACAGAGGTTGGGAAACTAGGGGCTATATGCTAAATTCAGACATCTGCCTGTTTTTGTAAATTAAGTTTTATTGGAACATGGGCACATGCAAAGTCTAAAATATTTACTATCTGGTTCTTTACAGAAAGGTTTGCTGATCTTTGCATCTGAAAATAAGCTACAGGCCGGGCACAGTGGCTTGTGCCTGTAATCCCAGCACTTTGGGAGGCTGAGGTGGGCGGATCACCTGAGGTCAGGAGTTCGAGACTAGCCTGACTAACATGGTGAAACCCATCTCTACTAAAAATACAATCAGCCAGGTGTGGTGACATGCGCCTGTAATCCCAGCTACTCAGGAGGCTGAGGCAGGAGAATGGCTAGAACCCAGGAGGTGGAGGTTGCAGTGAGCTGAGATGGCGCCATTGCACTCCAGCTTGGGCAACAAGAGCGAAACTCCATCTCAAAACAAAACAAAACAAAACAACACAAAACAAAAACTCCAAAGGGAAAATCATGTTTTGATCATTGATCTATCTCAAGTTCCTATTACTCTCAATCATTTGTTGAACTGAATTATCTTGTACTTGGAACTACCTACTGATGGAGTAAAGCAATATAATTCCTTAAAAAAAAATTCAAATATTTGAATGAAAGCATAATTCCTAAAATATAACCCATCACTATTACTTTTATCTATCATGAACAGTGACAACCTACAGATGTTTGAATTGTTTTTCTTGTTTTTTCTCGGAAGATCTCAGAAGGTTCTAACCTAAGCTCAATTTTCTTCCTGTATCATTGGGTGTGAATTCTTTTGTATAAGAAAAAATTTTTTTTCATATTTCCTCTTTGGAAATTTTCTACTCATCTCTTGTGTTACAGGCAAAAGATGTACCAGATAAAATGGAGGCACAGGCTGCATTTTATAGCACCTAATTCTAGTTTTTTCTGACAAAATTCTGTCTTGGCTTTTCTCTTAAGTTTACTTTGTCTAAACCTCAAGGTTTTTCCGGACACTAGTCTAAGATTAGCTTAACATTTAAAAGAAAAGATAAATGCCTAGTGCTAAGCATACCATTAGAATAATAAACTGCCACCCAGGGGAGGTATTTCTGAGAGCTAAAGATTATCTGGCAAGCTACTTGGTGAGTAAGAACAATCACTGAAATCTTTTGGATGACAGTCCCTAATTGATACTCTTCTTATGAAGTTTATGTGCTACTATCTCATGACTTGGGCTCAGGGGTCGTAAACTTTGGAAAAAAGCAACCGTTACTAGATTCTTATTGCTGTCAGATTACATCACAAAAAGTTACGGGAAGTGGAAAAAGGCAAGACAGCAGCCTTTGAAAACCTTAATTCTGGTGTAGAGGAAGAACTATAATAAATGTACCTTACAAGTTAAATATATAAGGGCGTAAGAAAGTTTCAATATTTTCAAAAGGCATTATTGAATTTTTAATGCCTTAGTGGGCCTCAACACTTACGTTTCCAATAGCACTGTGTTTACACAATGAATGGCAACTGAAGCTTTGTATAAATATTAAGTTTAAAAAAATCTATTAATTTAAAGGGTACCAGAGAAGCTTGCAATTAGCAGGGAAACTATTACTTCTTTTGTATAATAAAGAGGCTTTTGTAAAGAGAACAACTACACCCTAATATTCTGGGTAAATTCAAGTTTTCACGTTTCAGATGTAAATGATATCAAAAAGTGAGCTGAGAACTACTGGGGCTTGTAAGTCTATGTCTAATAAAAAAGGAGTAATCAGTTTTGTCTGGCAGACATAGCAAACAAAAGTAGATTTTTGCTGCCACTGTAATATAAATTAAAATTTATGTTTTGGCTGCTACAGGTACTCCTTGGAAGTTAAGAAGTCAATGATGCCAAGCGCGGTGGCTCATGCCTGTAATCCCAGCACTTTGGGAGGCTGAGATGGGCGGATCATGAGGTCAGGAGATCCAGACCATCCTGGCTAACACGGTGAAACCCCGTCTCTACTAAAATACAAAAAAAATTAGCCGGGCGTGGTGGCGGGCGCCTGTAGTCCCATCTACTTGGAGGCTGAGGCAGGAGAATGTCGTGAACCCAGGAGGCGGAGCTTGCAGTGAGCCGAGATCGCGCCACTGCACTCGCAGCACTCCAGCCTGGGAGACAGAGCAAGACTCTGCCTCAAAAAAAAAAAAAAAAAAAGAAGTCAATGATTGAAGGGCAGGTAGGTAATACTTAATGTTCAACATTTGCTGGCATTGCTTGTAATAACACCCAGAACTCCTAGAGGCTAGTCAAGTGAAGCTGTTGGAGTGGAGAAGAAACAAATATGTAACTGGTTATGATCAATTAGTTGTAAATACCAATGCACTTGGACTGGCAGAGAAACATAATTCTATACTTTGTTGTATGAAAGTTTCTAACACAGAACATGATTTAATGAGCATAAGCAGGTACTTTACAAGACAACCTGGTATAAGTTCCTGAGAAGATAAGTTCCTTCTGTTAAGTGGCCAATAATTTATAAAAGAGATTCAACAAGCAAGACAGACTGCTCACAGAAGCCACTCAAGTTCCCATGTTTTTTCTGTTTGCTTTTTGCTTTGCATTGAACTGATTTCGACCTATGCCAAACTCAAATGCCAACTTCCTTTTGAGACAGAGTCTCGCTCTATAGCCCAGGCTGGAGTGCAGTGGCGTGATGTCGGCTCATGCCAACCTTTGCCTCCCGGGTTCAAGCGATTCTCCCACCTCAGCCTCCCAAGTAGCTAGGACTACAGGTACAGGCCACCACACCTAGCTAATTTTTTTATTTTTAGTGGAGATGGGGTTTTGCCACGTCACCCAGGCTGGTCTAGAACTTCTGGTCTCAAATGATCCACCCGTCTCGGCCTCCCAAAGTGATGGGATTACAGGTGTGAGGCACTGTACCTGGCCCTCAAATGGCAACTTTCTAAAGCTAAGACATCAACCCCATTTTCAGAGCCATCCAGAAGTGCAGAATTTTGAGGCCACTGACACTTTAACAATATAAACTTTGATCCTTGCTCCAAGTCTTTTTGCTACATGTGTGGAACGTCCTGTCCCTACTTTAAGTCTGTATAAAAACCCAACTTCTCAGCAAAGACTAACCTAACTTGATAGAGGCTGACTACCCCACCCTGTCCATGTCCCATGAGGCTTCCTTTACATACTACCCCACAAAATACACTTACCCCTTTGCTTGTGCATAATGTTAGTACTTTATGTTCTTGTTCAATGTTTGTTCAGTTGTCTCAGTATCCTTTATGTCTGTCCATGTCAGCATCATCTTAGACTGAAAACTCCCAGGGGACAGGGGCCATGTCTGTTTAACTCGTTTTGTACAGTGCCTAGGACAGAACCATGTACAGATAGGTGCTTAAAAAATGCTTTTTAATGATGATTGGCATCACTCTCAAGGACCCTCTAGGCCACAGCTATCTTAGCACATGGTACTTGGCAGTATCGGGCACTTTGGCCTGTTCTACAAGGCACTGGAATATAATGGCACAGGACCTAGCCACAGTACTCTGTGGCCAGTACTTGACTCAATCTGTTGTTAAATGGACATTTTAAGAAAAAAAAAAAAAAGAAAAGAAAGTATTAGTTATATGGTCCCAAGCCAACAAATGTGAACTTTATTGAAGATATCAAGTAATACAACAAACTTGATTAAAAGTATGTGGGAGGCCAGGTGCGGTGGCTCACGCTTGTAATCCCAGCACTTTGGGAGGCTGAGGCAGGCAGATCACAAGGTCAAGAGATTGAGACCATCCTGGCCAACATGGTGAAACCCCATCTGTACTAAAAATACAAAAATTAGCTGGGCATGGTGGCGCATGCCAGTAATTCCAGCTACTCGGGAGGCTGAGGTAGCAGAAACACTTGAACCCGGGAGGCAGAGGTTGCAGTGAGCCAAGATTGCGCCATTGTACTCTAGTCTGGGCAACAAGAGCGAAACTCTGTCTCAAAAAAAAAAAAAAAAAAGTATGTGGGAATCCTAATGAGATAGTAAAGAGTTTTACCTCTTTCTCTAGCATTCCCCACTGTTTTAAACACTACACTTTGGAGGCTAGGTCCAAGAGCCCCAAACAAGCTTACATAAATTTCATCTTTGATTCACTGCTCTGCTGGTAGTTTGAGATTTTACCATCTTTATGTAAGAACAAACATCCTGCAAACTTACGTTGTAAGTTACTTTGCTTAATAACAAAAGGTTAATCATTAGATTGTAAAGAAGGGATATGTTCTCGGACAACTTTTTAGATAACTAAGTTAATTATATATATTTTATTGTAGAAATGGTATCTTGCTATGTTGCCCAGGCTGGTCTCAAACTCTTGGCTTCAGGTAATTGGCGTCACAAAGTGCTGGTATCATAGGCATGAGACACCATGCCTGGTCCAAAATAGTATCTGACCAAAAAAAAAAAAAAAAAAAAAAAAAAAGGCCACAGACAAACCAACTAACCCGAACAACCCTGAAGAATAAAGATTTAAGGTCAAAGCGATGAGTGATTATATATATACATATATATGATTATATATAAGTGATTATACATATATGATTATATATGTGATTATATATAAAAATATATGGTACATAGCTATACATGACATATCTATATATTCATATATTGCATTTCCATGATTAATCACTGAAGATCACCACAGTAGTTCCTTATGATTACATAACTTATGCCAAAGGAAATTTTAAATTTATACTCATAAAATAATAGCTTACAGAATACTTGTGAGCTGTAAGATCAACTACTAAGTACTTATTAAGCACCTACTGTAAACACATTTTACTATGTATTAAAATAAATGTAAATTATATTTAACACACTAGCTGCTGCCCCCTAGGAGTCTACAATCTAGTTAGGGACAAACAATATACATAAAACAACTGAAAACTTTTAAGGCAAAATTAATAAAGATATGACAGTATGGTACAAACTGTACAGATAAATGTTAAGAAAATTTTAGGTAAAGATTATACAGGGGGTAAGGATACAAAGAGTGTTTAAAAATTGCTCTTTGTTTTTTTTAAATAAATGAATCTTGACCTAAACTTGAAGTCTCTGATGTGAAAAGAAGGCCAATTCCAAGTGAAGAAGAAAAAGCACAACTGAATCAAGGCAAAACCAAGCAGGCATGCTAAGAAGAGCCTTCCAATTGGAAGTGAAAGACTTTGTTGAAAAAAAAAACCACCACCACCACCACCACCACCACCACCACCGCCACCACCAATCATCCTTTATTAACACATAAAAACAACTGGCAGCACTATGTACATACTACATATATGCCAGTTAACTATATAACCCACTGTCTTTTTTTCTTTAAGCATATGTATATTTTTCACATTTTCCATGATGATAATATAATTGTTATTATTAATAAGAAAAGCTGTATTTTAGACAAGAACAATGAGTTATAAACTTCAGGTAACCATTATCCTGAGGAAGGTAACCTGACATTACCACTGAATTTTCTTCTTCCCTGTATATGAGAAGCTTGTGTATTAGGCTCATTAGGCTGTAACCAAACAAGGTGGGTAAGGATTAGGTTGGGTCTGCTGTGTGAACTGGAACAAAGTGCCATCTCTGGGCCTGAATTTCTGCATCTGTACAATGAAGGTGTTATGTATATCAGAGTTTTTGTAAAAATTAAAATAATTCACATGAAGCTCTCCGTACTTAATGTTATGTAGTAACAATCTGTGTCCACTATTATTTCTTCCAGTTTTAAACTGTATGGTCACCTCAAAATGGCAAACGATGTTAAACATGATAGGACAGTGGAGTAGAAGGCATAATCAAAGACAGGAGATGTCTGAGAAAAATTCTGTGGTATATAGCTCTGGAATAAAAATAAGACAATTTCAGGAAATCTTCAGGTGAGAAAAAAAGAATAGGTGCCCTTTTCCTTAAAGATCCAGGACAAGGAGCAAAGGAAGGAGTCAATGGAGCCAAAAAATCTGGAAATGTAAAGGGAGAATGAAGACATCAAGAGAATTTAGATTCTGTAAAGAGCAGTTATCCTCCGCTCCTTTAAAAAAAATTGTATAATTATGTTTTGGACCTGTAATTCAGCTACTTGTATTCATTTACAGTGTGTACCCAGAAAGCCTCACACTGTTGAAAGATACTTCTAAAAACTAATCTACTTTTAAGACTTAGGGAGCAAGACCAAACATGATCCAGCAGTAACACAAAAAACTCTTATTCTGAAGGTATCCTAGTCATTTGCCTCATAAGAAGGTATACCAATGAGGGTTACAAAAGACTAAATGAAGGGCCAGGCATGGTGGCTCATGCCTGTAATCCCAGTACTTTTGGAGGCCAAGGCGGGTGAATCACCTGAGGTCAGGAGTTCGAGACCAGCCTGGCCAACCTGGTAAAACCCCGTCTTTAATAAAAATACAAAAGTTAGTTGGGCATGGCGGTGGGAGCTTGTAATTCCAGTTACTTGGGAGGCTGAGGCAGGAGAATCGCTTGAACCTGGGAGGTGGAGGTTACAGTGAGCCGAGATTGCGCCATTGTACTCCAGCCTGGGCAACAAGAGCAAAACTCTGTCTCAAAAAAAAAAAAAAAAAAAAGACTAAATAAGTTCTCTAACTATAAGCTTTGACAACAAAGGTTATTCAAAGACTAAATCACCATGGAATAGGACTTAGGTTTTTAAATTTTTCTTTATTTTGATCATACATAGGAACTTATATATAAAGCAAAGTAAAAAAAAAAAAAATTTTCTGAAGGCTAAGTGTAAATATTACTAGAAAATTTTATTAATATGAAAAGATTATTACTTGAGTTCTTAAGTCCATATTTGTTTTTTATGTAGTGAAATAAGCCAATGATATATTTTATGAGCAGGCAGAGAAGAAATAGGTTGAGTTCATGTGAGTGACAGAAGGTCATGTGGCTAGAGGAAAAACAATGCAGAGCATTTTTATGGAGTAACTGATACCTTGGTATATCAGTCAAAAATGTAAAACCCCCATAAAATTGAAGCTGCGAAGTTTTAAGTTTGGGGAAAATATATTTCTTACTCTATAGTACCCTTTTACGATCTAAGTATTCTTACTTTAAAATGGTTTAGCCTCCTCACTGATAAAGAAATGTGTATTAAAACTACAATAAGGTATCTTTTCTTAACAGACTGGCTAAAATCTTGGTTTGCTAACACATCCTACTGGCAAAGCATGAGGAAATAGTCACACTCACATATTACAGGTGAATATACAAATGGTTCAGCACCTGTGGAAGGAAATTTGGCAATACCCAGCAAAATTCTATGTGCAATTTACCCTCTTGACTCAGCAATCTCTTCTTGATTGGTAACATAAATTTTCTAAGCCAATAAATGGAGAAAGAATGAAAAAATTGGAATGACAATGTTTTGTATTAATCAATGAAACAATGGATCTAGAGGCAATGAATAATAAAGTATCAATCTCTGCTAAAACCATTAGGTGGAAATGAATAGGTTAACTTTATCGAATGGATCAGGCTGATAATACCTATACACACTGTTCGGTCTTACATTATGTGCCTTGTGATGTGATGAAATAAGAAGCACACAATCAGATATTCCTGTAAAAAAAAAATATATATATATACAGTAACCTCACTGACAGGATCTAAACACCAGTTTACACAAAATGCAGGGGATAGGACAACATATTAAACAGCCAAGTATTAGTAGTGTATGAGCATAACAAAGCCCAGGAAATGAGAAACTCTATCATAACAAAAAAAGGGAAAATGTCTAATATAACTCTAATCAGAGTTCTACAAAATGAGAATGGTAAGAATGGGGGAAAAGCAATATGTGAAGAGATAAAAGCCAAGATTTTTCAAGAATAACCACTTAGAGAAATAAAGCATAAAACTTAAAGGAAAAAGTAGGACATATAGAATGCACAAAATCTGATGATAAAAATCCAACTATATCAGTATCACAATAAACGTAAAAAAGAACCCAAAAGAATTAAAAGGATGAGAAGAGATAAACAGGGCAAAATCAACACCATTGACAAAACTCACACAAAAGGGCAAAAAAAAAAAAAAAAAAAAAAAAAGTAACTTTACAGTGGAGAAATGTGGCAAACACTACAACAGCCAAATAATCAAGGTCATAGCCAAGAGGAGTGTAAGGAGACATGACTAAATGTAATGTGGTATCTTGGATAAGATTCTGAAACAGAATAAAGACATGTGAATTACATTTAGTCATGTCTCCTTACACTCCTCTTGGCTATGACAGTTTCTCAGACTTCTTTGCTTTTGATGACCTTGACAATCTTGAGGAGTACTGATCAGGTATTTTGTATAATATCCCTCAATTGGAATTTGTCTGGTGTTTTTCTCATTATCTCTTGGAGTTAGGACTTTTAGGGAAGAAGACCACAGAGGCAAAGTGCAATTTTCATTGCATCGTATCAAACGTACATAATACCTACATGAATCATTACTGGTGATAATGACCTTGATTATTTGGCTGTTGTAGTGTTTGCCACATTTCTACACTGTAAAGTTACTTTTTTTTTTTGCCCTTTTAAGTCAGCTTTTTCAATGGTGGTGTTGACTTTGCCCTGTTTATCTCTTCTCATATGAAACTGGGATATATTCCTTTTCCACAAATGGAATATTTCATAGTAAAAGAGAAAAAATACCTGAGTGAGCATTCTGCTAAGCTTTGATCAATGCTAAGGTGGCAGATATAACTAGTTCTATATATTGATAGCAGCATGTTGGCAAAGGCAATGGGGAAGCAGGAACTCCACTACACCGTTGGGAGATTAAATGGGTATAATGTCTACAAAAGCCAATTATAGGATATCTATTATATTATAAATGCACATACTTTTGACTCAGTAATTCTATTTCTAGTCATTTATCTTACAGATATATTTGCACACATGCATAAAATTATTTCCCAAAGTTGTTTATAAAAGTACTGTCTGTAACAGTAAAAGATTGGAAACAAGCCTATATGTCCATCAATGGAAGACTGATTATGTAAGTAACCATACATCTATGTATGTACACAGCTGTTTTTTTAAAAAGCTCTTTATCCAGGCTACTTTTAATAGAAAAAAAAAAAAAAAAAAAAAGCTCTTTATACACGAATACAAAATGGTATCTACGATATACTGCTAAGAAAAAAAAAAAGTTTAAGCAACCTGCCCTCTAGCTTCTGATGTGTTCAAATGATAGGAGAGACCAGAACATCAGAAAGTGGTAAAAGTGTTAAAGAAAGTCTTTTCCCTGGTTCCCTCACTGCAAGTAGCTTGCATTTCTCTATGAAATGCAATATCAGTCAAGGGATTTTGAAAGATTACAGGTCCTATTAAGGAGCTCTCTCCCTCTGCTGCAGCTCTTGTTAACAGTTCCCTTCCCTTGTACTATCAGTTTTCTAAGGTTGCTAAGCCCTGGGTACTTCCCTATCCCTTGTTGTTCCTTTAACTCTCACATTTGTAGATTCTGTGTAAGTGCAGTGAGAGAGGGAGAGGAGAAGAATGAAGGAGAGAGAGAGAAGAAAAAGAGAAACAAACTGCAATGAAATACCAGAAATTTGTAACAATGGTTGTAATTTATAACCAAGTAAGAAAACTTACTCGCCACCATGGCTGGCAGACATGGTAGAAAGACTTTTCATTAAATATCCTACTGTATATTGTGTCTTTGAATTTCTGACCGTGTCAATGCATTACTTGGGGGAAAAATATAAACTTAAACATCAAATGAGTTAAAAAAATTGCTTATGAGATATTGTAGTTGCTCCATCTTCTCTTTGATGTATTTGCTATTCCTTTCCATTTCCAGCAAAGCAAATATCAAGAGAAAGAAAAGAGAATAGGCAATTTGTTAGTGCTTGCATTTTTGATAGTGCTGGCTATCATTTTGCTTTTTGGCTATATACTTCTCTTTCAATTCTAGTGGTACTAACTCATAAAATGTTTGTTACTTACACATCATTTGTGTAATTTATTAACAGTATCTCAAATTAGTTCAAATTCACATTATCTCTATTAGTTCTTATGGTACTTGAAACTACTTATCCATATGTGGCCTGGTAGCTGACTCACTGAGTAACAGTAATAAGAAATTTGCCAGTGTAAAATTCTGGCTCCTTGCTTTATTTGCTGGAAGCCCATGGGCTTCCATTACATAAATTTGCTGAGTGTATTCCTTATCTATAAACTGAGGACACTATCTATTATGCAGAGCTTTTGAGAAGTTTAAATAATATAGGCAAAGTGATCAACATAGTGCCTAGAATGAAACAGAGAATGGAAAAATAGGCAATAGGGGCCTATTAGCAAATGATAGCTATTGATATTACCACTGATATTAAAATATTGTAAAATAAAATAGTTACAACTATTAATTTTATATCCTAGATTCTCTAGGAAGGTTTCTCCCAGGAATTGGTCCTATTCATCCCCAGTGAACATCTTTCCCTTCTAAGCATTTACACTCCACTCAACACTTGAAAACCACTTTTTGAGGATGGTTACTGGTAAAAATTCTATATAAGAAGTTTCAGTTAATGTTTAGTTATAAGAGCAACAATAAAATACGAGTAGCTGGGCATGGTGGCTCATGCCTGTAATCCCAGAACTTTGGGAGGCCGAGGCAGGTGGATCACTGGAGTTCAGGAGTTTGAGACCAGCCTGGCCAGCATGGTGAAACCTCATCTCTACTAAAAATACAAAAAATTAGCCAGATGTGGTGGTGCACACCTGTAATCCCAGCTACTTGGGAAGCTGAGGCAGGAGAACTGCTTGAACCTGGGAGGTGGAGGTTGCAGTGAGCCAAGATCGTGCAGCTGCAATCCAGCCTGTGCCACACAGCAAGACTCCATCTCAAATAAATAAATACATAAATAATAAAATAAAGATGACAAAAATTTAACTTGAAAACTAAGAATTTACTCTTAATGAGATATAAGAGAGCTGAAATGGCTACACGAATATCAGTCAAGGGATTTTTAATGACAAAATTGCTATTAGAAACCAAAAAGGATATTTTATAATGGTAAAGGGACAATCCATCAGAAAGACATAACAATTATAAATATATGCACTTAACAGAGCTCCAAAATAAATTAAGCAAAGATGTATGGAACCAGAGGAACAGGCAATTTACAATAATTGGAGACTTCTATGCCCCACTCTCTCTCTCTCTTTTTTTTTAAAGACATAAGGCTTTACTCTGTTGCCCAGGCTGCAGTGCAGTGGTGCAATAAGAGCTCATTGCAGTCTCGAACTCTTGGGCTCAGGCAATCCTCCTGATACAGCCTCCTGAGCTAGCGGAGACCACAAGCATGTGCCACCATGCCTGGCTAAAGTGTTTTTTTTTTTTTTTTTTTGTAGAGACAGGGTCTCACTACGTTGCTCAGGCTGGTCTTGAACTCCTAGCACAAATGATCCTCCCACCTCGACCTTCCTAAGTGCTGGGATTATAGGCACAAGACACCACTCACCACTCTACTTTAAATAATAAACAGGTAAAAGATAATAAGGAAATAGAATACTTGAAAATAACAGAATCAGCTAGACATTTATAGAATACTCCAACAGCAACAGAATACATGTTTTTCTCAAGCACACATGGAACATTCTCCAGGATAAACCTATGTTAGGCCATTAAAAAAAGTTTTAATGTAGTTAAGAAATCAGACAAAGTATGCTCTCTGATCAAAATGAAATTAAAAAATCAATAACAAGGACATCTGGGAAATTTACAAATACGTGAAAATTAAACACCACATTCCTAAATAATCAGTGAGTCGAAGAAGAAATCACAAGAAAAATTAGAAAATATTTTGAGATAAATGAAAACGCAACAAAAATTATGATACACAGCTAAAGTAGCACTTAGAGGAAATTTTATAGTTGTAAATGACATTAGAAAAGAAGATGCCGGGCACGGCATGAGGTCAGGAGATTAAGACTATCCTGGCTAACACGGTGAAACCCTGTCTCTACTAAAAATACAAAAAATTAGCTGGGTGTGGTGGTGGGCACACCTGTAGTCCCAGCCACTCGGGGGACTGAGGCAGGAGAACAGCATGAACCCAGGAGGCAGAGCTTGCAGTGAGAGGAAGGGAGGGAGGGAGAGAGGAAGGAAGGAAGGAAGGAAGATTAAAAGAATGAGAAGACAAGCAAGGAGAAAAGATCTGCCCAAGACATCTGACAAAGAACTTTTATCCAAAATATCCAAAGAACTCTTAAAGGTCAACAATTAGAAAACTATCATGCTGATTTTTAAAATGAGCAAAAGACTTGTACCCCTCATCAAAGAAGATACACAGATGGCATACATGCAAAGATGTTTCACATCATCTATCACTAGAAAATTGCAAATTAAAATGAGATACCACTATACATCTATCAGAATGACCCAAATCAAAACATTGGCAAGGATGTGGAGCAACAGGAACTCTCATCCATTGCTGGTGAAAATGCAAAATGGTACTTGGTACAGCCACTTTGGAAGACAGTTTCAAGGCTTCTTGCAAAACTAAACATACTTGTATCATACAATCCAGCAATCATGCTCCTTGGTATTTACCCCAATGAGTTGAAAATTTATGTCCACACAAAATCCTGTACATGGATGTGTACAGCTTTATTCATAATAGCCAAAACTTGGAAGCAACCAAGATGTCTTTCAGTACATGAATGGATAAACTGTGGGACATCCAGACAATGGAAGAGTATTCAGTACTAAAATGAAATGATCTATCAAGCTACAAAAAGATACAGAGGAAATTAAATGCATGTTACTAAATAAAAGACAATCTGAAAAGGCTACATACTGTATGAGTCGAACTATATGACCTTGTGGAAAAGGAAAAGCTATGGAGAAAGAAAAAGATGTATGGTGGCCAGGAGCTCGGGGAGGGATGAAAAGATGGAGCACAGAGGATTTTTAGGTCAGCGAAACTATTCTGCATAATACTATAATGGTGGATACATGTCATTATACAGTTGTCAAAACCTGGAATGAACCCTTTATACATTATATATTATACAGTTGTCAAAACCAAGAGTGAACCCTAATGTAAACTATGGACACTTTGGGTGGTAATGATGTGTCAACTTAAGTTCATTGACTGTAAAAAATGTAACACTCTGGTACAAGATGTTGATAGTGGGGAAAGTAGTGAGCACTCTGTGTGTGCTCAGGGGTGGAGGCTGGTATATGGTTTACTGTGAACCCACAAATGCTCTAAAATCTATTTAAAAATAACAAAAACAGAAAGAGGAGCTGGGTGCAGTGGTATGCACCTGTAGTCCCAGCTAACCAGGATACTGAAGCAGGAAGATACTCGAGCCCATGAGTTCAAGGCTGCAGTGTAGCCTTGACTGTACCTGTTAACAGCTACTGCACTCTAGCCTGAGCAACATGGCAAGACTCTGAAAAAGAATAAAGAAGGTGGCTGGGGATGAGTGGCTCACGCCTGTAATCCCAGCACTTTGGGAGGCTGAGGTGGGCAGATCACGAGGTCAAGAGATCGAGACCATTCTGGCCAACATGGTGAAACCCTGTCTCCACTAAAAATACAAAAATTTGCTCAGTGTGTGGTGCATGCCTGTAGTCCCAGCTACTCAGGAGGCTGAGGCAGAAGAATCGCTTGAACCCAGGAGGTGGAAGTTGCAGTAAGTTGAGATCACGCCACTGCACTCAAGCCTGGCGACAGGGCGAGACTCCGTCTCAAAAACAAAACAAAACAAAAGGCTAGCTGTGATGGTGCAAGCCTCTAATCCTAGCACTTTGGGAGGCCAAGGTGGGCTGATTACTTGAGCTCAGGAGTATGAGACCAGCCTGGACAACATGGCAAAACCTTGTCTCTGTTTAAAAAAAAATACAAAAACTAGCTGGGTGATGAGCACCTGCAGTCCCAGCTACTTGGGAGGATGAGGTGGGAGGATCACTTGAGCCTAGGAGGTCAAGGTTGCAGCAAGCTGAGATTGTGCCACTGCATCCCAGCATGTTTGACAGAGTGAGGCCCTGTCTCAAAAAAAAAAAAAAAAAAAGGACAAAAAGAAAGCAAAAAGATCCCAGGTCAACTAACCTTCTACCTTAAGAAACTAGAAGGAGAAATGCAAACTAAATTCAAACCAAGCAGAAGGAATAAAGGACATAAATATTAGGGTGGATACAAATGAAACGGAGAATGCAAGAATAGAAAGAAAAAACTTGGACAAATCTTTTTTTGAGACGGAGTTTCGCTCTTGTTGCCCAGGCTGGAATGCAGTGGCATGATCTCGGCTGACTGCAACCTCTGACTCCTGGGTTCAAGTGATTCTCCTGCCTCAGCCTCCCGAGTAGCTGGGATTATAGGTGCCCACCACCATGCCCAGCTAATTTTGTATTTTTAGTAGAGATGGGGTTTTTCCACGTTGGTCAGGCTGGTCTTGAACTCCCGACTGCAGGTGATCCGCCCACCTCGGCCTCCCAAAGTGCTGGGATTACAGGCATGAGCTACCACACCCGGCCAATCCTGATAAATCTTTAGCTAGACTGACCAGAAAAAAAAGAGAAGATTCAAATGACTAAAATCATGAATTAAGGAAGGGGCATTACTACCAATCTTATAAAAATGAAAAGGATGATTAAAAAATACTATAAATAACTATATGCCAACAAATTAGATAATATACATGAAAGGGACAAATTTGTAAGACACAAACTATCAAAACTAATTCAAGAAGAAATAGAAAATCTGAATAGACCTGTAAGTAATGAGATTGAACTAGTAATAAAAAAATTTCCCATGAATAAAAGCCCAGGACCAAATGGCTTCACTGCTCCCAAACATTTAAAACACCAATCCTTCACAAACTCTTCTAAAAAATATAAAGGAGGGATCACTTCCCAACTTATCCTATGAGCCAGTATGATTCCAGCACCAAAACCAAAGATATCACAAAAGAACTACAGACCAATACCCATTACGAGTACAGACACAAAAGTTCCCAACAAAGTATTAGCAAACATGACCAAGTAGAACTTATTCCAGGAATCCCAGGCCGGTCTAATATGAAAATCGACCAAATGTAATATGCCATATTAATAGAATACAGAACAATACCCACATGATTATCAATAGAGAAATAGCATTTGACAAAACCCAACACTTTTTCATGACAAAAGCCCTTAACAAATCACAAATAGACGGGACATCCTCAACCTGATAAAGGACATCTCTGAAGAACCCAGTTAACATACACTCATGTGTTACTCAATGATGGGTATCCACACACAGGGATAAATGTGTCCTTAGGCCATTTTGTAGTTTTGTGAACATCATAGAGTCAGTATGGTATAGCCTATTTACACACCTAGGCTATATGGTATAGCCTACTGCTCCTAGCCTACAAACCTGTACAGCATGTTACTGTATTGAATACTGTAGGCAAATATAATACAATGGTATTTGTGTTCCTAAACATAGGAAAGGTACAGTAAAAATATGGTATAAAAGATAAAAGATGATATACCTGTATAGAACACTTAACCATGAACGGAGCTTGCAAGGCTGGAAGTTTGGAAGTTGCCCTGGGTGATTCAGTGAATGGGTGATGAGTGAATGTGAAGGCCTAAGACATTACTATACACTATTATAGACTTTATAAACACTGTATACTTATTACACTGAATTTATAATTTTTAGTAATAAATTAACCTTAGCTTACTGTAACTTTTAAACTCTATACATTTCTAACTTTTTTTAACTTTGACTCTTTTGTTTTAACACTTAGCTTAAAACACATTGTACAGCTGTGCAAAAAATTTTTTATCCTTATTCTATAAGCTTTTTTCTATTTTTAAAATTTATTATTTTTACTTTTTAAACTTTCTTGTTAAAAACTAAGACACAAGTACACACATTAGCCTAGGCCTACACAGGGTCGGGATCACCAATTAATATCACTGTATAATAACAAGGTTATTACCAGGTCTCAAAGTTTATGGACAGACTTTATTCATAAAACAAACTTTTCTCAGTTGGTATTCCTTGTATGTTTTAAAGCAATGCTTTTTAAATTTAATGTGCATAGAAATCACTCAATGATCTCATTAAAATGCACATTTCAGCTGGGTGTGGTGGTTCTTGCCTACATTATCAGTACTTTGGAAGGCCAAGGGGGTTTGGGAATCCCTTGAGGCCAGGAAGTTTGAGACTGGGCAACATAGTGATCCCCCGTCTCTAAAAAGAAAAAGAAAAATTAGCTGGGTGTGGTGGCACATGCCTATAATCCCATCTACTTGGAAGGCTGAGGCAAGAAGACTGCTTGAGCCCAGGAGTTTGAGGCTGCAGTGAGCTATGATCGTGCTGCTGTACTCCAGCGTTGGCAACAAAGCGAAACACCGTCTTTAAAAAATAAAAATTAAAAAAAAAAAAAAAAAGCAGACTTCTATTCAGTAAAAGGGGGGTGGAGAAAAGGGGTGGTGTTCTGCATTCCTAATAACTCCCAATGATGCTAATGTTGCTGGTCCTCAGATCATATTTTGAGTAGCAAGGTTTTAAGTAGGTGCATACATACAACTGACTTAACTCACTAGAAAAAAGAAAAAAGCAAACTAACATGGGTGGCAAACAGTGAGAAGGATAAAATTCTGATGAATCCTTTAGGTTTTTCACAGCTGAGCACAAGTAACTCCCTATTAACAATGAAGAACATACACTTATACTACCTCTTCATTCCTTCCATGACAAGTACCAGAAAAGATGCAGAATTGGCCAGCTAGCACCAGCCAGACTGGGGCTAAATCCATTTGAAAAGTTAAAAAAATAAACAACACAAAATCTGCTGCACAGAGATCATCCCATAGAATATTAACCATCATCACCTTTCCTTCTCTGTATCTTCTGTCTTTTATTCCTTCTTCTAGTCAGTGTTTATCAAGTGTCTTTGGAGACCAATGGCAGTCCCTGGCAATCTATTAACTGGTTTACAGACAGTTTGAGAAAAAAGTGATAAAAGCTTTGATCACAAACATTTCACAAATTTTGAGAAGATTATGACTTTCATAGAAATCCTTTTAGGTTCTTTATTGCTGTTACATTCTAAGGATCACCCAAGCTCTACAAGGATACGTTAAGAAAACACTATCATAAGGAAAATGGAAAGGGCTAACATACTTCCACATCATGTGAGTTGTTTACATTGGTTAAACATATATTTTGTTGTTACTATCATACTGTGTTAAATCCCAAATTTAGGGAAATTAATCAATGGTTCAAAAGAGTAAAAGTGAAAAATACATTTAACTCAGAATGCCGTAAATGATAACAGTATGATTTTATAGTGAAGACTGATCTTAGAATGAGCTGTGATCAGTAAACTAGGAGTGATAACTCTGTACTAGGAGACATCCTTGTTTCCACTGTACCGTGATATATTATTAAATAGGGACAAGAAGCCACTGAAGTGTTCAGATCATTTTCAACAACTCCAGTAAACCAACCAAAGCCTCCACTATGAATTCTGTCATTAAAATATCAAAATAATAGTCAAAGGTACTTCTTTTAACAAAACAGATTCAACTACTGTCAGCTGCAAAATTAATGACAAATGTGCTCAGACAGAAATAAAACAATCTACTGGCAAAATTCTATCATCAGATGACACTATTGGACATTATGTGCTATGTGTGTTATACAGAGAGGAAGAACAATTATTATTACAGATGTATGCTCTTAAGTATTTTGTTTTATGGCTGCATGAAGCCACTAGTTTACAGAGTACGAATCAACTCTTAGCATATACGAATGTAATATGTTAATGAAGAAATACAAGCAACTTTTAAAAAGTTTTTAGAAGAAGATATTTTCTTTTAACCAACAATTATTTTTGAACCTTGACTTGAAAAGTTGTGCTGGAATCAGCAAGGCTAGGGCACTAGCTTTGTGTGTGGCAATGAAGAGCCCACGATCTGAAAGCCAATTCACACATGGCTTCATTTACAGACAATAGCTGGCTTGAGTCATTGTTAATAACTGCATGGAAAATTGTGAATATAATTAAAATTGCAGCCCTTGAACAGGTATCTTCAGCATGTTAAGAATACAGCAGCAGGCTGGGCACATGGTGGCTCACACCTGTAATCCTAGCACTTTGAGAGGCCAAGGTGGGTGGATTGCTTGAGCCCAGGTGTTTGAGACAAGCCTGGACAACATAGCAAGACCCCACATCTACTTGAAAAAAAAAAAAAGGCGGAGCTAATACTGTTTTTCTGTTTTGTCAAGAGGAAATATGCTAACAATACCTACTCAAATGAAGGATATACCTTTTTTTTTTTTTTTTTTTTTTTGAGACAAAGTCTTGCTCTGTCACCCAGGCTGGAGTGCAATGGTGCAAGCTTGGCTCACAGCAACGTCTGCCTCCCAGGTTCACGTGATTCCCCTGCCTCAGCATCCCAAGTAGCTGGGATTACAGGCGCCTGCCACCACGCCTGGCTAATTTTTGTATTTTTAGTAGAGACAAAGTTTCAACTTGTCTCTACTGGTCTCTTGGCTTGTTGGCCAAGCTGGTCTCGAACTCCTGATCTCAGGTGATCTGCCTGCCTCGGCCTCCCAAAGTGTTGGGATTATAGGCGTGAGCCACCATGCCCAGCAGATATTCATTTTTTTGTAACACTGATGTCATTAAAACATATCTATGATTTTAAGTGGCTAACTCAAGTACCATACCTCTATGACAGTATAGTGATCAGCTTGAACATAGCATTTGAGAGTAAAATTATGATTCTCTCTCTCTTTTTTTAAAGATTGGTTTCACTCTGTTGCCCAGGCTAGAAGGTAGTGGCGCAATCATAGCTCAATGCAGCCTCAAACTCCTGGGCTCAAGAGATACTCCCATCTCAGCCTCCCAAGTAGCCAGGACTTACAACAGGTGTGCTCCATCACACTTGGCTAAATTTTTTTTTTTGTAGAGACAAGGTTTTGTTATGTTGCCCAGGCTGGTCCCGAGCTCGTAACCTCAAGCAATCCACCCATCTCAGCCTCAAAAGTGCTGGGGTTACAGATGCGAGCTACCATTACTGGCTACAATTCTTTTTTGTTGTTGAGACAGGGTCTCACTCTGTCTCCCAAGCTGGAGTACAGTGGCGCAGTCACAGCTCACTGTGGCCTCCACTTCACAGGCTCAGGCAATCCTCCCACCTCAGCCTTCTGAGTAGCTGGGACTACAGGTGTTTGCCACCATGCCCAGCTAATTTTTTTTGTTATTTTTGGTAGGGATGGAGTTTCACCCTGTTGCCCAGGCTGGTCTCAAGCAAATCTACTCGCCCCAGCTTCCCAAAGTGTTGGGACTACAGGTGTGAGCCACTGTGCCCGGCCGCAATTCCATTTTTTAGACGGAGTCTGGCTCTGTCTCCCAGGCCGGAGCGCAGTGGTGCGATCTCGGCTCACTGCAAGCTCCGCCTTCCTGGTTTACGCCATTCTCCTGCCTCAGCCAACCGAGTAGCTGGGACTACAGGCGCCCACCACCACACCTGGCTAATTTTTTTGTATTTTTAGTAGAGATGGGGTTTCACCGTGTTAGCCAGGATGGTCTCGATCTCCTGACCTAGTGATCTGCCCGCCTCGACGTCCCAAAGTGCTGGGATTACAGGCGTGAGCCACTGCGCCCCGCTCGGCCACAATTCTTAGTAACAAAATATGCAGACTAAATAATGATACAAACAGCTTAACCAAAGAGTTTTACTCTTTTCCTTTTTCTGTGAGATGGAGTATGGGCTCTGTTGCCTAGGCTTGTGTGCAGTGGCACGATCTCGGCTCACTGCAACCTTTGCCTCCTGGGTTCAAGCAACTCTTCTGCCTCAGCCTCCCAAGTAGCTGGGACTACAGGTAGACTTCACCATGTCTAGCTAATTTTTGTATTTTTCGTAGAGACGGGATTTCACCATAGTGGCCAGGCTGGTCTCGAACTGCTGACCTTGTGATCTGGCCACCTCCGCCTCTCAAAGTGCTGGGATTATAGGCATGAGCTACCACGCCCGGCTGAGATTTACTCTTTTCTAACAAGTAGGTAGACTTAAAACCATATTCAATTACTGCACTAAATCTGAAAACATATTTCCTAGAACTGAATTCAACCAAAAGGACACATCTACACATTGCCATCTCCCAAATTAAAATATTCAACTTTCCTGTTGAGTGCCATACACTTGTCAACTTGATGTAGTTTTCAGTGAGAATTACTGTAATAATTTTTGTGTCCATTTGAATATCTAAAACATCTAACAGAAATACCATATACTTGCTGCTTTTCCCAAATCTATAATTCAAAGGTGGGGCTAATTTAATAAAACTAAGAGCAAGAAAAGAAATCAGTTAAATATGAAACCTTAACTTGGACTTTAGTAAGTCTTTCACCATTAATGTGGTGGTACAATAATGTGAACAATCATTGCTTTTCCTGATACTGATTTAAAAATACTGCTTTGGGCCGGGCGTAGTGGCTCAAGCCTGTAATCCCAGCACTTTGGGAGGCCGAGATGGGAGGATCACGAGGTCAGGAGATCGAGACCATCCTGGCTAACACATTGAAACCCCGTCTCTACTAAAAAAAATACAAAAAACTAGCCGGGCGACGTGGCGGGCGCCTGTAGTCCCAGCTACTTGGGAGGCTGAGGCAGGAGAATGGCGTAAGCCCGGGAGGCGGAGCTTGCAGTGAGCTGAGATCTGGCCACTGCACTCCAGCCTGGATGACAGAGCCAGACTCCGTCTCAAAAAAAAAAAAAAAAAAAAAAAAAAAAAAAATACTGCTTTGATCTTACAATAAAAACATTTTGAATTATTCTTTTGTGTTTATCTAACATCAGTGGTATGCACTGAAGACCCATCACATGGTCCACAAATCCCAAATGTTTGAAAACACTACTTTCTCTACTACACTACTTCCCTTTCATAGGAAGCTATCATTTCTTCCTGTGCGTGTTAGAGAAAAACAGAGAACCAAGGAAATTTTGTTTGCCCTTATTATTAATCTTCTCACATTAGAAAAGCACTTCATTATCTGCATTTATGTTGCCTCATTTTCAAAAACATTGGTCTGATTTCAGTATGAATAGCACTTATAAAAAACAATATACATAATAATTCTTTCCAATTTTTCCGGAATTCCTCTGCCCCCAAAGTCCTTCTTTCCTTATGACCTTCCCAGAACCCAAGCTGCCTTCCTATACTTCTTGGTTACAGTCAAGGGTTATAAAAAAAAAGTTTAACAGCTGGCATGGTATAAACACCAAACCAAGAGATTGACACCAATTTATAACTGTATGGCTGTAATGGAACAGGCTCACTAAACATCAGCCTTAGACTGCTTCTTGTAAGCAGTCTGCTATACTTTTTTTCCATGCTAGGCCTGTTCCCAAAGATCTTTGGTTATTTCTTACCTGCCACTTCACAGAAAAGGGACAGCAGTGTTCATGAAAGAAACCACACAAATTGGATTCCAAAGATGAGTTTAATGTCACATCTTATTAAATCTTTAATTTATCTACTTTTATTCTTTAACAGGAAGAATTGAGAAGTATTAGAAAAAACATACTACTGCTTTCTTTGTCTTACACCAACTGTCTCCAGATAATTAAGCTAAGTCAGCTTTTTTTTTTTTTAAAGTCAGCTTTTTTATTATAGCTTTGTTATTCAATTATATCCACACAGGTATGCAAGTTCTTTCTCCTTTCTATCAAATAGACAGCTAATACACAGGCAAATGGATAAATTTGGGGATATATTAAGGATACTGTAAACTGTTAGCAAAACAAATGTCTCTGACATTCAGAGAGGAAACAAGAGAAAGGGAGTGTAGAAATTCATGCCCCAAAAAACAAAAACAAAGAGGTGGTTCATGTTAAAATAACCTTATAAAGTTATATATAATATCAAATATATCTGTGTTGTTTTTAAAGATATTCTTACCCAACTTTGGAAAAACTATTAGGTATTCAGCATTGCACTGAGGACATGCCACTCTGGCTGTACTGTTTCCTCTTTGCTTTTCATCCACCCAGCGTTGTAGACAGGCCTGGTGAACCCATTTTGTAGATCCTCTGCACCTGCATGGTCTCACCCATTCAGCTGTTCTATCATCTTCATCAGTAGCAAAACAAACCCAGCAGCTTCTGTAAATTAAAAGAGAAAATGATGACATTTATATCTTTATGACTTCAGCCTCCTCTATACTGCAGCTCTTAGATGAGTCTACTACATTACAGAATCTTTGTCCTATATTAAAAGACTAAGGAGACAAAACCACCAATACATTCCTACTAGAGCAGTTTCTACTTTTTCTGTTTTTCCTTGTCTTCCTCTACAGAATCTTATGTTTTCTGAACTTTGTTTTTATGTAATCTCCTCTATCTTTTCAGTAATTCTTCACCTTCTCTAATGAACTTGAGTGCAAGGAGACAAACCTCAAGCTGCTTTTGTTTTATAAGACCTAATAATTCTTTGAGGAATAGTAAGCACAGTAATATATTAAATTCAGTGTTCTCCCCAGTTCAACATCACCAATACCTTGAACTTGGAAAAACAAAGTATTACACGAGTGATTTTACATATAGTGTCATTCCATTTTTCAGCTGAGGAAAAAAACCTCATTTCTCTTTCTGGTAAAGTATAAATATAACAGAGAAAACGGTATTATTATGTAATATTGTTTTCTCAAAAAAGCACAAAGGAGATAAATATATCAAGATAATTTTCTTTTTTTTAGGATAGCAATATGATAAATTTGGGTGTGTATGTTTGAAATCTGAAATCTAGAAGTATCAAGTCTGGGGTGCTTATATTAATAAAAATAAAATTCTATTGAGATCAGTAATTTTAAAACATTTTCCCACTTTGCTTTTAAGGGTACTTCATGAAGTGTAATTTTTTCTTGTGGAATTAGGTTGCAATTCCTCAGTTTTTCTCCCAATTAACACAAGTTTTGATGTCGATTTCCATCAGGGCAAATACAGTTCAATTCAATGAGACCCTTCTCTCCTCCCCTCCATTAGAATTTATACAAGTGGAAACAACTGCTAATTAAAGCATGTTACCTACTCTGCACTTTTCACTTAATTGGGTAAGTGGCTTCTGTCAGAACAACCAGCTTAACTATTCTCAGTGGGAAAGACTATATAGTTAGGTGTATTATAGATGGGTGAGGTTCTCCACTCTTTGTGGAACAACACGAATTTCAATTCTGTGCTCCGATTAAAATTTTTCAATTAGAACAGGAAAAAAGTTGAACTGAATCCATGGCAATAATATCCAAAACTGTTGTTATATTCAGCTTTCAAATTCAGTCAGGTTTCATAGGATCTAAGGAAAATTAGAACGTAGGTAGCATTTGTTTAGCATTCTGACCCTTTTGACCCACTTTAGCTAAGCTGTCTGGGCCTTCACAGTGTCTTATGGTTGTCCAAAAATACTTTGTTCTTTTTAAAAATTTTTTTATCATCGTCAAATATACATAGCATAAAATCTACCACTGTAGCCATTTTTTAGGTGTATAATTCAGTGGCAGTAAGTATATTAATACTGTCGTGCAACCACCAAGACTACCCATATTAGGACTGGGTTCTAACCTATGTGATTTTTGCATTAAAATTTCAATTGGTTTAAGTATACTGGCACACAGACTGGTTGAGATGTAGTTAGTATATATTTTTCCCTACAACTGAGGTAATTCTGTGAACATATTTGTATACATCTAGGAAATGGAATGTATTATGCAACAAAATATTGGCAGAATATTTAGAGACTTTTTGTCATACTTTATTTTAACACATATGTAGCTAAGTATGGCTACATCAGCGTAATTAATCAGTATTAAGGTGAATCAAATTTTAAATTAATCCAATTTTAGTCATCAGAAAAATAAAATACAATGTTAGGACTGGGTTGAAACAACTGAAATAGTCTACATTCATGTGTTTTTGACTTACAAAAATGATGTCAAATTTCTTATTTCGATCTAATGAGAAAACTTGTGTAGCTATTATATTCCTCATAAATTCTAGATAAGGTTTACTTTTCCCCAACATTTTATTATGAAAAATTTCAAACTTTCCAAAAAAAGTTGAACACTGTTCAGTGAGTACCCATATACTCAACATTTAGATTCTATAATTCTTATCATTTTGCTATATTTGCTTTCTCACACATCCATTCATCATTCTTATTTTTTGCTCCATTTCAAAGTTGGAGGTATCAGTATATTTCAGTCCTAAATACTTGTATGGATTTACTTTTTAGAACTGACATTTAAAGCATGCACTTTCAGATTTTTTTCTAATTAATTTCACAACTATGGTAAATAAGATAGCTGAATGATGATTTAGAGTGGGAACTTATCAGGAGTTAGGCTTTCAGTTGAAATAGCAATATTAGAGGCATGTGAACCAGAGCAACTCCATCTTGACTGAATAGGAGCTGGGTAAAATGAGGTTGAAACCTACTGGGCTGCATTCCCAGATGGTAAAGGCATTCTAAGTCACAAGATGACATATGAGGTCAGCACAAAATACAGGTCACAAAGATATTGCTGATAAAACAGGTTGTAGTAAAGCCAGCTAAAACCTATCATAACCAAGATGCTCATGAGTGACCCCTGGTCGTCCTCACTACTACACTCCCACCAGCACCATGACAGTTTACAAATGCCACGGCAACATCAGGAAGTTACCCTACATGATTTAGAAAGGGGAAGCACAGGCTGGGCACAGTGGCTCACACCTGTAATCCCAGCACTTTGGGAGGCTGAGGCGGGCGGATCATGAGGTCAGGAGATTGAGACCATCCTGGCTAACACAGTGAAACCCCGTCTCTACTAAAAATACAAAAAAATTAGCCGAGTGTGGTGGTGGGCACCTGTAGTCCCAGCTACTCGGGAGGCTGAGGCAGAAGAATGGCATGAACCCGGGAGGTGGAGCTTGCAGTGAGCTGAGATTGGGCCACTGCATGACAGCCTGGGCAACAGGGAGACTCCATCTCAAAAAAAAAAAAAAAAAAAAGAAAGAGGAAGCATAAATATTCCACTCTTTGTTTAGCATATCATCAAGAAATAACCATAAAAATGGACAACCGGCAGCCCAAAGTCTTGCTCTGTCACCCAGGCTGGAGTGCAGTGGTGCCATCTCAGCTCACCCGCCTCGGCCTCCCAAAGTGCTGAGATTACAGTCATGAGCCACTGTGCCTGCTCACTCCCCTTTTTTTAAACCTCTGATAGACTGACCAGGAACATCACCTGGGAAGGTCTTATAATTATGCTTTCCCTTTTTGCTTCTCCATACCCTACCCCTCCCACTCCATGTAATTAATCTATTTCAACTATTTATTCCCCAATTCTCCATCCCCTTCCTTTTCAGATGGAGAACAGCTATTTGAAAATGATGCATTTACAATTTCTCAAGATCTTGGAATGGAGGGAACAGCAGAAATCTGATGTTTAATGTACATACAACACAAGTCCTTCTACCTTCTAGGAGTAAATAGTATCCCATGCTTTCTACAGAAAATCACTCTTCCCTCCAATATTAGCCATGCATGTGGTTTAGGCAGTTAATACCATAACCAACCCCAGAAACACTTAGATTGGCCACTGTAGCCCATCTTCCAGACTACATCATTGGGAGACTGGGTCCATAAAGCTGGTCTTAGTGAACTTCAGAACTTTTGCTGGGAAAAGTGGTATACAGACTTTCTCTCTTCTTCCGGGCTTAGAGGCAGACAATGTGAGGCTATTGCTGCCAGAAGAGCCACCAACTAAGCGGAGCCTTAACAATCCATAGAAGTGAAGGTGGAAACTGACGGCACTGAGACATGGATCCAGCTGTGCTGTGCCTAAAGCTAAATATATTCTTGTACTGTTAACTCACATAAACCAGTAGATTTTTGGGTTTTTGTCTTAACCAATTTGCACCGCATCATGGTGCAACCAAAATGATCTTGATACTGTGTTGGGTACTAAGAGATGGCCTCAGTACAATCATAGAATGTAAACTCTAAAGAGTTTTTATTATTTTTGAGACAGGGTCTCACTCTGTTGCTCAGGTGAGAGAGCAGTGGCACAATCATGGGTCACTGCAGCCTGGACCTCCTGGGCTCCAGTGATCCTCCCACCCCAGCCTCCTGAGTAGATGGGACTAGTTTTTGGTTTTGTCTTTTGAAATGGAAAATAGCCAATTAATTATTAGCCAAAACCAAAACACTCAAAGTCCATACCCAAGGAAAAAGGAAGTTGTAATTTCTGACCAAACTAAGAGTTTCTCCTTACATCTATTTTTCCTTTTGTTTTCTCCAACCCTAAGACTCTCTCAGAACTCAGTCCTCAGTGTGATGCATAAACATCACCTGCGGAAGCATTAGAAATGCACATCTTGGCCAGGCGCGGTGGCTCAAGCCTGTAATCCCAGCACTTTGGGAGGCCGAGACGGGCGGATCACGAGGTCAGGAGATCGAGACCATCCTGGCTAACACAGTGAAACCCCGTCTCTACTAAAAAATACAAAAAACTAGCCGGGCGAGTTTTTTGCACATCTTTAGGCCTTGCTCCAGACCTACAGAATCAGAAACTCTGGGGGTACCCAGCACTTTGTTTCAATAAAGCCCATCAGGTGATCATGATCCCAAAAGTTTGAAAAACTTCTGCTCTGGCCATTCTTCCTTCCTTTTTTCTGATTTCTCCTTTGTAAATTTTTTTTTTTTTTTTTTTTTTGGAGACGGAGTCTCGCTCTGTTGCCCAGGCTGGAGAGCAGTGGTGCGATCTCAGCTCACTGCAACCTCTGCCTCCCATGTTTAAGCAATTCTTCTGCCTCAGTCTCCTGAATAGCTGGGACAACAGGCACATACCACCACGTCTGGCTAATTTTTTTGTATTTTCAGTAGAGATGGGGTTTCACTGTGTTAGCCAGGATGGTCTCGATCTCCTGACCTTGTGATCCGTCCACCTTGGCCTCCCAAAGTGTTGGGATTACTGGCGTGAGCCACCGCGCCTGGCCCCGTAATATTCTTAACTCACCCTAACATAGAAATCAAATTCCATTTTATGCTCACTGTAAACATTTTCAAATTATTTGGTTGTTAATTTTAAACAGTAAGTAAAATGCTTGAGGTATTTTTTCCTAAGGAAACAAGGTTAAATTAATTTGGGGAAAAAGATAATGCAAATTCAGGATATTCTAGCTGGTTAAAGAACCTGGACTTTGGAGCCAGATTGTCTGGGTTCAAACCACTGCTAACTACATAGGTTTAATGAAAGAATCTCTTTCAAAGAGTTGTTGCAAAGCAGGGGTTCTTAATCTGGGGTCTATGAAAAACTTAGGGGGTGGGGATAGGTAAATCTGGATGAAGGGAGAAAAACCATCCCATGTTTATTTTTGCTAAGCTCTAAAATGTAGCTTTTCTTCAATAATGGGTGCAAGCAAACCACAGTAATATTAGCAGCATAGCAATTAGAAATGAGTATAGCAACCAGAAATTTACATATTACTTTACAGCTGTACAGATCGTGAAATAACATTTAGCTCATTGTAATTTGAAATTAGTTATCAGGCCAACTGATAAATCTTGTATTTTAATATGTTAACGTTCATATTACTGTATTAGGCCTTTAGTATTTTGATAGCTATACTTCAATATAATTGGTTTCATTTCTAATCCTATATATTTTGTTTTATTCTTTCAAAAACATTCTGAGAAGAAACCCATAGGCTTAACCAGACCACTAAAGGAGTTTTAGCATAAAAAATGTTTTATGTTAAGGTCCCCTATTGTAAAAGATTAAACGTGTGATTAAGAAACTGCTTAAAAATTGCCTGGCATGTATATAACCTCCATATGACCACTAGCAATAACAACATTGACAATGACGACAGTGATGGTGTCAGCTTTCCATTCAAATTCCTAAAATTTATGGATGCAGTTTTCTTACCATTAGCACATAAAGCAATTCTGCTTGGCACCCTGGCATTCAGTGGAAAATGTTCTTGATTCCTAGTCATTCCCCAATTTTTCAACAGGCCACACCACTACTTAAGATTCATTTAAATCCTTTCAATTCATTTCTTTCACCCTTATTATCCTTCTGGTAGCTCTAGCCACCTACTTGCTGACGTACATATATGTACTCCTACACCATCCCATTCACCAAGTTGGGGCATATTCATTTACAAAGTAAAAGGAGATCTGGTAAGTATCATGATTGGTTCAGGGATCAAAGAACAAATCACTGTCATTATATGAAGACAACAAAAGAGAACTAAACTAGACAAATCTAAGGACTATTACTTATTTCTAAAAACAGATGTATAGTCTTACTGGTATTGGTAATATAATTCCATGTGACTTTAAAATTATGATGGTTTTTGCCAGTTATATAGTAAACTAATAAAGTGTAAACAGTAAAATTTATATAGAGTTTAAGGAATATACGTGACAAAATTGCCCTACATCTAACATTATTCAAGATCTCCTCCTAAATCCACTTGAGTACCTAATAAGTACATTCATTATTTGATGCCACAAGGAACTACATGTAAGGAACTTCCAGTCTAGTTAATGAACAAACATGCATACAAGGATCACAAAAAAAATCCTGCCATACCAAGCATTAAGTGCCAAGAAAAGTTGTTAGACACCTTAATACAGAAATGTGATGAGAGACCAAGAAACAGGATGAAACAGCTGAGGTTTCAAAAGGAAAGAACTACAGATGAGAATTCAAGTTAGAGTGGAAAGAAAAGGAGTTTGAAGTAAGAAAAACAGAGTAAGCAAGCTTAGAGATGGAAATGAACATATATTAATGGACCAATGTGGTTGGAGCAGAAAGATTTTAAGATGAAGCTAGGTATTATAAACCAGTTGAGAAAGGATGAATAACAAAGATAATCTCACTTCATAGGGTTCATTTGTGACTAATTTACAGCCTATCTGATCAAACAGGTTATTTTCAAAGTATGTAGAAAAAAGTGAGGGGGGCTTTATTTATCAAAAAGATAGTTTCTCACTGGCACTAAATTAAGCAAGATAGGTACAGTATCTTAAAAAACAGCTGGTAGTAAAGCCTTTCTTTGCAGGCTCAAATTGCAGGTGTTTATTTTGGATTCTTAGGAAGTTCTGGGAAATCAGACTCCTGCCTGAGAAATCACTGTGATGAAAATTGGAGTGTAGCAGAATAGAAGAGTTTGAGAATATAGAAAGCAAGCATGGAATAAGCCTTAAATTGCTGCTGTTGTAGTATATATGGTGCCATAATAGTGTATTTACATGACTGTTCTAAGGAAAGAGAACAAGCACTTCTTAATTCAGAACAAGTTTGGAGATTCATACTCTGGTTAATGTAAGGAGGACTCCATTCGACAATGAAAAAAAAAAACAAAAAACTACATGTTAGGCTGGGCACCGTGGCTCACGCCTGTAATCCCAGCACTTCAGGAGGCCGAGGTGGGCGGATCACCTGAGGTGGGGAGTTCGACACCAGCCTGACCAACATGGAGAAATCCTGTCTCTACTAAAAATACAAAATTAGCCGGGTGTGGTGGTGCATGCCTGTAATCCCAGCTACTCAGGAGGCTGAGGCAGGAAAATCGCTTGAACTCAGGAGGCGGAGGCTGCAGTGAGCTGAGATTGTGCCATTGCACTCCAGCCTGGGTAACAAGAGTGAAACTCCATCTCAAAAAAACAAAAACAAAAACAAAAACAAAACAAACAAAAAAAACTACATGCTGCTTATTTTGTCTCAGGATTAAGTGTCACACCCAAGAATTCTGAAACAGAAAGCACGCTATCAAGGAGACTAATATGTCCATTCATCCTAGTGGAATGGAAGTTAAAGTACCTGGATCTATCAAAGACATATAACCACAATCATGACACATTACCAAAAACAAAGGTGAGAAGAAATATAGTCAGCCCTCCAACTGAGGGTTCTGCATCTGTTCATTCAACTAACCTCAGGTCAATTACATTTGCAAAAAAAGAGTCTGTACTGAACGTGTATGGACTTTTCCTTGTTATTATTTCATAAACAATACAGTATAACAACTATTTGCATAGCATTTACACTATATTAGGTATTTTTATTTTTATTTTGAGATGGACTCTTGCTCGTCACCCAGGCTGGAGTGCAATGGCGTGTTCTCAGCTCACTGCAATCTCTGCCTCTCGGGTTCAAGCGATCCTCCTGCCTCAGTCTCCCAAGTAGCTGGGATTGCAGGTATGTGCCACCATGCCCAGCTAATTTCTTTTGTATTTTTAGTAGAGACAGGATTTCACCATGTTGGCCAGGCTGGTCTCAAACTCCTGACCTCAGATGATCCGCCTGCCTCAGGCTCCCAAAGTGCTGGGATTACAGGCATGAGCCACTGCACCAGGTCTGTATTAGGTATTATACATAATCTAGAGAGAACGTAAAGTGTACAGGAGGATGTATATGCAAATACTACACCATTTTATATCAGGGACTTGAGCATCCACAGTTTGGCATCCTTGGGGAGGTCCCAGAACCAATTCCCCACGAATACTGAGCAATCATTTATTGAGTATAATATATTCATGCCATGCCTTTTGTCTTTGATGTTCATAAACTCTGAAAGCACAATTAATCCCATCTTAAACAAGAACCAAAAGCCCAGCAAGGTTAAGTGATCTGGCCAAGGCCACACAGTAAGTAGAGAGGTATGGATGCAACCTGGGCCATGACTCCAAATCATCAGCTTTTTTCACTGCACCATGCTGCCCTATGTATAGTGTATTCAGAGAAAAACTTACATTTCCCATTTCTTAGAAAATTACAGCAGTACAAAAAAGTACGTGTTTCATTTTACTAAGGTACTTTAAAGCAGTCATAAGGCGCTTCCTCCAGAGACGGAAATCCCTTTCAGTTTACTCCAACAGGCCATATAAATATTGTCATCTTTGCGAACTATGGCACATAAAGAACTAGGAGGCAGGTCAGGCGTTGTGGCTCATGCCTGTAATCCCAGCACTTTGGGAGATTGAGCAGAGAGGACTGCTTGAGGCCAGGAGTTCAAGACCAGCCTGGCCAAAACAGTGAAACCCTGTCTCTACCAAAAATACAAAAAATTAGCTGAGCATGATGGCACATGCCTGTAATCCCAGCTACTTGGGAGGCTGAAGCATGAGAACTGCTTGAACCCGGGAGGTGGAGGCTGCAGTGAGCCAAGGTTGCACTACTCCACTCCAGGTTGGGCAACAGAGTGAAGGCTCTGCCTCAAAAAAAAAAAAAAAAAATAAATAAAATAAAATAAAATAAAATAAAATTAGAATTAGGAGGCACTGAAGATGAATTGCTACATGAGTTTAGAGACGACAAGAAAAATATTTCTGCAGACATGGTCAGAAGAGCCTTATGAACAAGGCAGAACCTAACTAGGTCTTGAAGAATGGGTAGAGCTTTGAAAGAAAAGATGCCAAACAAAACCCAAAAACAAAAACCATCTTATGTTTGGAAGAAAGTGTCCAAGCCCATTTGGCTTGGGCAAAAGACTTAGGTACTTACACACTTATTCATAAAGAGAAAAAGGCTTTAAAAAGGCAGTTGGTGCCAGCCATGTACTCCTTATCTTAAACATAATAGGGAGCATAATAAATGGTCTGTGAATAACGGTGAGTGTCCTGAAGTCCTGAAGGATGGGCTAAAGAATATGATCTCTTTTTTTTCTTTTTTGAGACAGGGTCTTGCTCTGTGGCCCAGGCTGGAGTGCAGTGGCATGGTGCAATCTCAGCTCACTGTAACCTCTACAACCTGGGCTCAGGTGATCCTCCCAGCCTCCTCAGTAGCTGAGATTACAGGTGTGGACCACCACACCCGGCTATTTTTGCTTGCTTGCTTTCCCTCCCTCCCTCCCTCCCTCTCTCTCCTCCCTCTTTCTTTCTTTCTTTTAAGTAGACACAGGGTTTCTCCATGTTGCCCCACGCTGGTCTCAAACTCTTGGGCTCAAGCAATCTGCTCCTCTTGGCCTCCCAAAGTGCTGGGATTACAGGCGTGAGCCACTGAGCCTGGCCAGATCTTTTTTTTCTTTTCTTTTTGAGACAAGGTCTTGCTTTGTTATACCCAGGCTGGAGTGCAGTGGTGTGATCATGGCTCACTGCAGCCTCAATCTCCCAGGCTCAAATGATCCTCCCGCTTCAGCCTCCTGAGTAGCTGGGAATACAGGCATGCACCACTGCACTTGTTAATTTTTTTATTTTTTTGTAGAGATGGGGTCTTAGTATTTTGCTCAGGCGGGTCTCTGACTCCTGAGATCAGGTGATCCTCCTGCCTCAGCCTCCCAAAATGCCCAGCCCTGAACTTAACCTCAATAAGCAGTAAGAAAATACAAGTTTTGAGCAAATGAGGCAATTTAAAAAAATGGTGCTTCTGAACGATTATTCTAAGCACTGATATGTCACAAAGAATGAAAAGAAAGACACCGTGATACAAAAGGGGTCTCCTATGTACTAAGGCCCTTGTGGGAAAATAGGATAGGGAGTACAGGCAGTTTTTGTTCTCAATGAACTTCCAGATTAATATGTGTGGTGGTGGTAAAGGTTTGTGTGTGTGTCTGTGTGTGAAGCTCTGAGACATGGGACAAGTATATTAAAAAAATTACAGTATAATGTGATATAGTATAAAAAATGCATAAAGGTTCTATTGAAACAAAGGAAGGAGTTATTAACTCTGTGTGGGGGAGCTGTGCAAGGCGTCACTGTAGTATTTCAGCTGAATTCAATATGGGTAAGACTTCGCCAGGTCTTAGGAGGGAGGAAGGCACCTAAAGCAAAAAAAGAGAAATGATAGAGCAGGATATGTTCAGGGGTCAATGAAGGGGAGTGCAGGAGAGGATGGTTAAGGTAGGTTGGGGCTGGATTATAGTAACAGATCAAAGCACATTACCCTGTTGAAAGTTTACGTTTTATCCTTTTAGATGGCACAGAGACTGGCAGATTTTCAAGTACAGAAATTGCATGATTTTAACTGTGCCTTGGCTAATTCTAGTGCCACTCTGTAGGCCAAACTGGACCAAGCGAAAAATTGAAGCTAGAAAAAGGAAAATAAAAAATATGTGATAAACAAGTGGATCTCGAAGGAAAGAAGAAAGCAAAAAAATTTTAAAAGGCCGGGCAAGGTAGCTCATGCCTGTAGTGCCAACACTTTGGGAGGCCAAGGTAGGATTGGTGGAGAACAGGAGTTTGAGACCAGCCTGGACAACATAGTAAGACCCGTCTCTATTCCCCTCCCCACCAAACAAAAAGTTAAAAAAAAATTAGCTGGGCATGCTGGCTTGCACTGTGCTCCTAGCTACTTGGGAGGCTTGAGCCTGGGAGTGCAAGACCCTGCCTCTTTAAAAAAAACAAAGAAAATAAAAAACTTTATGTTTTGGCCAGGCTCATGCCTGCAATCCCAGTACTTTGGGAGGCTGAGGGAGGAGGGTCACTTGAGCTCAGGAGTTTGAGACCAGCCTGGGCAACATGGCGAAAGCCCGTCTCTACTAAAAATACAAAAATTAGCTTGGCATGTAGTCCCAGCTAGTCAGGAGGCTGAGGTGGGAGGGTATTTTGAGCCGGGGGGTGGGGGATGGAGGTTGTAGTGAGCCGAGATGGGCCACTGCACTCCAGCCTGGGTGACAGAGCCAGACCTTGTCTCAAAAACAAACAAACAAACAAAATTTATGTTTTATAGCTGGTGGACAAGACTGGTAATATCAAAGACCAAAAATTAAGAAGTCAAGATAAGTAGCTTAGTTTTAGACTGATTGGCAATACTGTATACACATTAATGGAAATGTCCACTGGGCAGGTAGAAATTAGGTGCTAAAGGAAATGAGGAAAAGAGGTCAGGAATAAAGACACAGATCTGGGAGTCATTTGAATAAACAGGAAAGAGAGTGAGTAAGTATACTTTTTCAAAATAGTAAATGCTGAGAATTGAACCATATATAGAAATTGAAGGAAGAAAAAGGTAAAGTGATACTTAAGGACAAAAAGTCCTCAAGAAAATGTCATTGTATTTATTAAGAAATTATTGGTGATCTTGTGTGTGTGTGTGTGTGTGTGTGTGTGTGTGTGTGTGTGTATAAAGAGAGAGAGAGAGTGAGTCTTGCTCTGTTGCTCAGGCTGGAGTGCAGTAGCACCATCTCAGCTCACTGCAACCTTTGCCTCCCAGGTTCAAGTGATTCTCGTGCCTCAGCCTCCCGAGTAGCTGAGATTACAGGCGTGTGCCACTAAGCCCTACTAATGTTTGTAGTTTTTGTAGAGATGGGGTTTTGCCATGTTGGCCAGGCTGGTCTTGAACTCCTGACCTCAAGTGATAGGCCTGCCTTGGCCTTCCAAAGTGCTGGGATTACAGGTGTGAGCCACTGCACCCAGCCCTTCAGTATACTTTCAGTAGACCTAACGACAAGAAATGGGAATGAAAGTCAAATTATCAGGAGAAATAATAAAGAGAAAATAAGAACCTAAATGTCATAAACGAGACTGGATTAAAAAGAAGAAAGGCCAGGTGTGGCGGCTCACGCCTGAAATCCCAGCACTTTGGGAGGCCAAGGTGGGTGGATCATGAGGTCAGGAGTTCAAGACCAGCTTGGGCAACATAGTGAAACCCTGTCTCTACTAAAAATACAAAAAATTAGCTGGGTGTGGTGGCATGCGCTTGTAGTCCCAACTACTTGGGAGGCTGAGGTGGGAGAATCACTTGAACTCGAGAGGTGGAGGTTGCAGCAGTGAGCCGAGACCACACCACTGTACTCCAGCCTGGGTGACAGAGTGAGATTCTGTCTCAAAAAAAAGAAAAAAAAAAAAAGTTGAAAGCTGGGTGTGGTGGAACACACCTGTAGTCCCCCGCACTTTGAGAGGCTGAGGCGAGAGGATCACTTAAGCCCAGGAGTTTGAGTCCAGCCTTGGCAACATGGTGAAACCCTGTCTGCACAAAAAAAAATACAAAAAATCAGCCAGGTGTGGTTGGTGCACACGAGTAGTCCCAGCTACTCTGGAAGCTGAGGTGGGAGGATCACTTGAGTCTGGGAGGTTGAGGCTGTAGTGAGCTGTGATTGTGACACTCCACTCCAGCCTTAGCAATGGAGTAAGACCCCGATTCAAAAAAAAAAAAAAAAAAGCTGTCTATTAATACACTTTTCTATATAAAAGCATTAAACCAAGAAGGATGGAAGAATGTAAACCCATTTTATGATAGTGGAGTGGGGATGAGAAGATACAGCATGGGGGACGGTGATCAAAGGGGATTTAATTTTATCTATGATGTTTCCATTTTTTACACATATCTGGAAATAAATATAATTGATGATGGTTTTTAATTCTGGGCATTGGTCTGTAATTGTCAACATGGTGATGTGATTGAGAAAAAGAGGTCAACTGACAAAGAGAAATTGTTTATACAGCATTGCTCCTATCAGAGTATAGCTTCCTTGGTCTTCAAAGGGGTATACATCTGTAGATAACACACTCACAGAAGCAGAATTGTAATTCACTTTACCATTGTGGGAGGGGGCTGGAGGAACAGACCACCCTGCTCTTTCTCCCATCTGACCATTCTGGGGACATTCTGGCTACACTCCTTGCCTACTCACTAGATGCAAGTAAGTGATGCAAAACAACCTCAACAAATTAATGTGTCTTTATTTTAAGACGGGGGAAGCAGAAGTAGTTTCCAAAAGCAGTTCTCAGTAGGTCCAGGCTTCAAATCAGAGGTCCATTCCTGCAGTTTGTTATAATATTCTTTGCATTGTTCTCTGTAAATTCACTAACTTTGAGAAGTTTTAGAGAAAAATGAGAATGTCGGTGGTGAAAGAAAAAGTAATATATAACGACTTCTTATTAAAGAATTGAAGCAATGAAAGACAGAAGAGCTAACTAAGGTTCAAAAGGCCTGATATAAAGGGTTTGGGCTTATGAATGGTTATCATTTCAGGGAAATGATATTTGTGACACTGAAACATTCATAACACTAGAAAAATCACCCCCCTTTCCACCATTCTTGTTTACCCACAACAACTTAAAAGGTTCAAATAATAAATTTATATAAAACACTTATAGTTTATAAAAATGAAAGGCAATCAAAAGAACATATATCCATATGGCCAAGCGTGGTGGCTCACCCCTGTAATCCCAGCACTTTGGGAGGCCAAGGTAGGTGGATCACCTGAGGTCAGGAGTTTGAGACCAGCCTGACCAACATAAAGAAACCCCATCTCTACTAAAAATACAAAATTAGCCGGGCATGGTGGCACATGCCTGTAATCCTGGCTACTCGGGAGGCTGAGGGAGAAGAATCACTCGAACCCGGGAGGCGGAGGTTGAGGTGAACCAAGATCACGCCATTGCACTCTAGCAGCCTGGGCAACAAGAGCGAAACTCTGTGTCAAAAAAAAAAAAAAAAAAAAATCCATATATATATATATACTCTTTTCACCTATAAATACTGCAGTATAAACAAATAATAGCTAAACTAAAGTGAGTTATTTGCAAAGGACAAGGGAATTCAACTTCAGCTATTTAGAAGTTGCCACGTGCCAGGCGCGGTGGCTCACGCCTGTAATCCCAGCACTTTGGGAGGCCTAGGTGGGCGGATCACGAGGTCAGGAGATTGAGACTATCCTGGCTAACACCGTGAAACCCCGTTTCTACTAAAAACAGAAAAAAATTAGCCGGGCGTGGTGACGGGGGCCTGTAGTCCCAGGTACTCGGGAGGCTGAGGCAGGAGAATGGCGTGAACCCAGGAGGCAGAGTTTGCAGTGAGCTGAGACTGCGACAGAGACTCCATCTCAAAAAAGAAAAAAAAAAGAAGTTGCCACTAGTTGGCTGAGCGCGGTGGCTCACGCCTTTAATCCCAGCACTTTGGCAGCACTTTGGGAGGCGAGGCAGGTGGACTGCTTGAGGTCAGGAGTTCGATACCAGCCTGGCCAACTTGGCAACACCCCATCTCTATTAAAAATACAAAAATTAGCCGGGTGTGGTGGTGCACGCCTGCAGTCCCAGTTACTCGGGAGGCTGAGGCAGAAGAAATGCCTGAATCCGGGAGGCAGAGGTTGCAGTGAGCCGAAATCGCGCCACTGCATTCTAGCCTAGGTGACAGAGTGAAACCTTGCCTCAAAAAAAAAAAAAAAAAAAAAAGTTACCTCTAGTTTAAAAACCCTGAAAGATTAAGTGGTATAAACTGAACATACCATTCATGTTACAATTAAAATAGTCTTCACTTTGACGGTTTAGACAACACAAACACCACTGGAATTGAAACTCCATAAGGGCATTTTTGTTATGTTCAATTCACCACTATATACCAAGGGCCTAGAATGGTACTGGGCATATGAAGACACTCAGTATTTGTTAAATAAATTCAATAAGTGTAAATGTTTAATAACTGATTCATTGTAAAATAACACAACTTTTTTTTTTTTTTTTTTTTTTTTTTTTTAAAGACAGGGTCTTGCTCTGTTACCTGGGCTGGAGTACCCAGCGGCACAAACACAGCTCACTGCAGCCACAACCCCCAAGGAATCCTTCCACCTCAGCTTCCTGAATATTTGGAATCATAGGCACGTGCCACCACGCCTGGCCTAATTTTTAAATTTTTTTGTAGAGACTGAGTCTCGCCATGTTGCCCACGCTGGTCTCCAACTCCTGGGCTCAAGCAATCCTCTCATCTCGGCCTCCCGAAGTGCTGGGATTACAGATATGAGCCACTGTGCCTGCCCTAAATAAAATACATAACTTAACCTAAAAGCAACAGAACAATATGTAACACACATTTCCCTAGTCTTCACAAAGATAAAACCTGCATTCAAGAAACAAACAAACGAACAGTTATCTGAGCTAAATTCTGTCCCTCAAAAATTGCCACCAAAAACCAGGTTGAGGAGAAGTCAAATTCATGAAAAGAATTCTGGGTCCTAATAGGCTGACATATTTTAGTCTTTTGGCCCTGTTGGTATTCCTCAAGTGAACCATGTTGAGTATCTTTGTGTTCAACTTGCAGTAGGGCCAGCCCAGATGAAGAAAACTTTAAACATAAAGTAGATGGGGGAAAAACGGCCAAACTGGTTTACATTAGTCTTAAGTGCCTTCTATTGGGCTAACAGAGTGTTTTGTTGTTTTACAGAGATGTATGTTTTCATTTGCTGTAGCCCTGTGAAGTAGGGTTCCCATTTTATAAATGATCATATACATAGTGTCAGAATCTAAATTCAAAGTCACATAGCTAGTAAGTGGCAAAAGTTGAATTTCATGCTTTCTATCTCTGAGCCCAAGCTTTAATCACTATGCTTTATTATCTCTTATCTTGAAAGATATCACTGCCTTAGGACTTAGGGCAGTAGGTTTCAGCCATATCTGAAACATTTAAAAAGTTTTAAAATATAGATGCCCAGGCTCTACCCTACAGAAATTTTTGATCTTACTGGTCTTAGACAGGATCCAGCATCCATGCATATTTTGAAATGTTCCCCAGGTAATTCTAACATGGAAACAGGTTGCCAACTACTAATCTAGACAATAAAGGTCTTTGAAAGTCATGTTAAAGATCTACTTTAAGATATGTCAAAAGAGTACAAAGATGAAAGTAAGCCAGTGTCATAGTCACCTATTTCAGTAAATGGCAGCCAGAATCTTCACATTTCTGTTGAGGTTTAAATGCCTCACCAGCTTTTTTTTTTTTTTGAGATGGAGTTTTGCTCTGTCACCCAGGCTGGAGTGCAACGGTGCAATCTCGGCTCACTGCAACCTCCGTCTCCCAGGTTCAAGCAATTCTCATGCCTCAGCCTCCTGTTGGAACTACAGGCCCATGCCACCATGCCTGCCTAATTTTTTTTTTTTTTCCCATAGAGACAGGGTTTTCACCATGTTGGCTAGGCTGGTCTCGAACGCCTGACCTCAAGTAATCTGCCCGCCTTGGCTTCCCAAAGTGCTGGGATTGCAGGGGTAAGCCACTGTGCCCAGCCTCATTCTTTGGCTTCTTACTTTTATGGAAATCTCCAAAGAGCATATGAAAAGCCAGGTCAGCTTTTGGACATAAGAACTTTTCTAGGCCGGGCGCGATAGCTCATGCTTGACGACACAGCACTTTGGGAGGCTAGGCGGGAGGATCACTTGGATCACTTGAGCCCAGGAGTTTGAGACCAGCAGGGGCTACATGGCAAAACTCCAGCTCTATAAAAATACAAAAAATTAGCTGGGTATGGTGGTATGTGCTGTGGTCCCAGCTACTAGGGAGGCTGAGGTAGGAGGATCACCTGAGCCCGGGAGGCAGGGGTTGCAGTGAGCTGAGATCAGACCACTGCCACTGCCACTGCATTCCAGTCTGGGCAACAGAGACCCTGTCTCAAAAAAAGAAGAAAAAAAGTCACTATGTAAAAATGAAAGGAGGCCCTCAGAGGAAAAAATTAATTACAAAATACCCTGCATCAAAACAGGGTTTCAACAGAACAGAACTGGCAGTGGCAGGTGGTCTCCTCTGGGCATATTTTAATTTGCCAATTTACAATGAAAGGTAAACCTGGTAAATTATCAGACCCCTAGACAACTGGGGAAACTGACAAATAACTTTGTGCGTCAGTTCATACAGCAAATACTTACTGATTACCTACTGAGTACCAGGCTCTGTTCTGGGATTCAAGATAAATAGTGAGTAAGTTTCTGCCTTCCAAGAGCTTATAAACCACACACATATATAAAAGGGTAGTCAATACAATTGTCAGAATGTTGACCTGAAACAAGGGCTGGATGAATCACCAGTTACCTCAACTGAAAAAAATTAGTGACATAATTTCTATCAACTGAGATGGCTCAAAATTCTAAGCTCCAAGAAAATGTCTGTCACTCTGGAAGGATGTGTACACTTGGGTCACTTGTGTTCTGGGTGTGGCAGACCCAAACAGCATTTAACTGGGTATAAACTCAAGGGAGGGCCTTCATTTAACACCTTACAGTTGGAATTTTACTGAGTACAAAGAGTTGGTACCACCTGCTGAAATGGGTGGCAAGTGATGTCTGCTGAGAATTGTAAGCAACCACAAACATTATGAATTAGCTTGTACAACTTGCTATGCCAGAAAGTAAGACTCAGCTGGGGGGAAATGTGGATCTAGAGTCTCCCAAAACTCATGGTAGAACCCACGGACTAGAATTTCAACAGCAGAGGGCGGTGCACCCGACTTCACAAAGAGTTTTACAGACTGGGGCCCCCCAAGAATGGGCAACTGGACTCCTGTACGAGCTGAAACGTTTTCAATGAACCCAACGATCGCCAAGTACACTAAGTGTTCAGCATTGGACTCATTTGGCTGTTTTCCATAACCTCTACTTTGGTCTGACCGTTAAAGCTCCCTTGCGGATACTCTGACCTTACAGTCAGAGTGGGGACGGGATGGGGCGGGGGGAGGGTGGTGCGGGCTCAGGGAAAGGGGAGAGAACGAAATCAGCCTATCAGGCTTTCTAAAAGAATGTTTATCATTGGTTCTCAGACAGAGACTTAAAATTGTAAGGGGGTCATTCTCCTGAAAGATAACCCGGTTCTTCTTGCCAGTGACATCGCTGACACTTTACAAGTTGGGGAGGGAGGTAGGGGGAGGGGAGGAGGGTAAGGAAAACTAATTTTGTGGATTAACATGGGTCCCTCTCACGTCAAAACGGGGTTCCAAAGAAACCAGACGCCACTCCTTAGCTAAGTTTCACCCAAAGTCTACGACCCAGGCCGCTCGTTCTGTCCTCCCCAAGTCTAGACTCCAAACTTTCTGCCCCTCTCACGGCCCCCCGGCCGTGGAACTCCTCCCGGCACGCCGAGTTCTGCTCACCAAGAGCCTCGAGGGCGGGCGCGGGCAGGGCCAGAGCGAGGGTCGGCGGCTCCCGGTCCCCCCCCCAACAGCTGCCCGTACCTGTCCAGCATCTGCTGTAAGGCTTGGTCCGGCATCTTCCGCGGAGCCGGCGCACTCGGCCCTCCCCAGTGGACCCGCTCAAGGCCAGGCCCAGGGACAATAGCACTGAGAGACGGCGGAGTAGGCCGCAGTCCGGCGGCAGCCGCGAACCAGTCACCCAGCTTCCCGGGGCAGCTGCGCTAGCCGGGCGGCGGCGGTGCGGGGCCTGCGGGCGTCCGGTGGAGGCGGCGGAGAACGAGGAGGAGGAGCCTGAGGCGGGGAGGCGGCGATCGCGGCCCGGGTTCCTGTCCGTCGGCCCGAGGTTCCGGTCCATGGACCGCGGGCGCCGAGTTGCTGCCGGCGGAGGAGCTACCTTTGTGAGGTAAGAGTCACCGCCTCCGTGCGCGCCGGGGTTACGACGCAGGGCGGCCCAAAGCAGCCTGGGAGATGTAGTCCTCGGACCGTCCCTGCTTAGAGGCTGCACAGCCTGCCCGGACCAACGCCTCCGCGCCCGCCGCCGTCCGGCCGGCGCCCTCCCGTTTCCTTCCTCCAGGGGCAAAAAATGTCTTTCGGGCCGCTTTCCAGGAAGCAGCAGGATGCGCCGCTCCACTGTCAGTAGCAACAAGGTCAGCCCTCCCTGCCTGTTTCTTTTTGCCTCCGCTCTAGCCCTCAGGTGGGACCGAGCCAGGTGAGGGGAGGGGGCTGAAGGGCCATTTCTCATCAGGGTCCCCAGCCCCGGCCGTGGCGTCAGGGCGGGCAGTGGCGGCATTGGGGGTGGCAGTAACTCCTTCCGAAGCCCCCGGCGCTGCAGCCAGCCTCTCCTGCGGCAGAGCCCATTTTGGGGGAATTACACCACCCCCGCAAGGGGTCGGCTGCTTTGGTGCGTGAGGTTTTTCTTGAGGGGGCGGGCAAGTCGGGACTGCCTGGACCAGACGGCTTCCACCCGAGTCTCTCAGTGTGTGTTTGGGGCTGGGGAGTGGGGGGAAGGAAAGATGATTCTCTCCCTCTCCAGGAACCTTAATGTGCTTGGGCTTTCCAGGGCTCGCCGACAGTCTCCAAATGGAACACGTTGGTGAATAAACAGCTCTTGCTTACTCAGCTGTGGGTTGTCAGGGATGTTTGTTTCTCTCTGCTGCTGGTCACTGTTAACCGTTTGTAGTCGCGTTGACACCTTAAAGCAGGTGGATTGGGAGTGGCGGGGGTGAGGGGGAATCAAAAAGGAGAAATCATCAATCACTCCTTGGGTCAGCTTCTGACGTTCGAGGGATAGCTTTGGCGGGAGGAAAGAGCTGTTGGCTCAAATGAATGCGTTTTTTGGACGACCTGTGGCATTTTCTCTAGGGTTGTGACTGGTAGGACGCTGGTAGTTTTCCCTTGATTGTGTCTAATTTCTGCTGCAAGATGTTTGATTTTTTAAAAAATGAAAATGTGTTTTTAAAGCTCTTTTTAAATGTAGAGTTTTACAATCAACTTTTCATTATCTGTTCAAAATTTACGAAGTATATTTGAACTAGAGCGTTCATTGCTGGGAAAAAACAAACCCTCAAAAATGTGACCAGAAGTTTACTTGGCCTCCAATTTTTGAAATATGCTTTTGAGAAACAGCACCCCCCCACCACACACACACACACACACACACACACACACACACACACACACGCCTCCTAGGGAAAGAAAATGAGTAGTATAATCGGGATGTCTAATATTTTATATATATTTGTATTATATATATTACATAATACATAATGTAATATATAATATAACATATAATATATTATGTAATATATACATATGATATTATATGATATGTATTATATATATATTTTTGTAGAGACGTGGTTTCACCTTGTCGCCTTGTTGCCCAGGCTGGTCTTGGAACGCCTGGGCTCAAGCGATCCACCCGCATCAGTCTCCCAAAATGTTGGGATTACAGGCGTGAGTCACCGCATGTGGCCAGTGTCTAATATTTTATTTAATTAATTTATTTTGAGAGTCTTGCTGTGTTGCCCAGGCTGGAGAGCAGTGGTGCTATCTTGGCTCACTGCAAGCTCCGCCTCCTGGGTTCAAGGGATCCTTCTGCCTCAGCTTCCCAAGTAGCTGGGACTATAGGTGTGTGCCACCACACCTAGCTAATTTTTGTATTTTTTAGTAGAGACAGGGTTTCACTATATATTGTCCAGGCTGGTCTCGAACTCCTGACTTCAGGTGATCAGCCCGTCTCGGCCTCCCAAAGTGCTGGGATTACAGGCCTGAGCCACCGCGCCCAGCCTGTTTTATTTTTTTTGAGACGGACTCTTGCTGTGTTGCTCAGGCTGGAGTGCAGTGGCACCATCTTGGCTCACTGCAATCTCCGCCTCTGGGTTCAAGTGATTCTCGTGCCCCAGCCTCTGGAGTAGCTGGGAATACAGGCTTGTATCACTGTGCCCGGCTAACTTTTGTATTTTTGGCAGAGACGGGATTTTACCATGTTGACCAGGCTGATATTGAACTCCTGATCTCAGGTGATCTGCCTGCCTCGGCCTCCCATTGGGCTGGGATCATAGATGTGAGCCACCATGCCCAGCCCAGTGTCTTAACATTTTAAATTATTATTTTTTGCTCCTTGTGCTGTGTCAGTCTAACCTTATCGTGTACTTATTTCTTAAGCAGTTGTCAGCCATAGGAGTTGAAGACATACTTTCTGCTTAAAAACAGAATTTTATCCCAGCATATGGATAAGTACACAAGTACAAACTCCGAGACTCTAAGATCTTACCCAATGTTAGAAAATCCATTTCAACTGAAATTGGAAAATATGATACATTTTGTTGATAGTGTGCAAATTGACCTTATTATACCAACAAATGGATTTTATGTTTGCATTTTTATGAAAAGTCAGCTTCCTGGCTGTGTCAAAAACCTTTTGAAGTAAAAAAAAAATCCTGTTACTGGTCTAAAGAGTGATTAGCATGTGACCCAGTAATTCCACTTCTAGGTATTTTTAAGAGAAATGAAAACATATATCTACACAAAATCTTGTTTGTGAATGTTTATAGCAGCATTATTCTGTTTTTTTTTTTTTTTTGACAGGGTCTCACTTTGTCATCCAGGCTGGAGTGCGGTGGTGCCAGCTCACTACATCCTCAGCCTTGGGTTCAAGCAATCCCCCTGCTTAAGCCCCCCAAGTAGCTAGGACTACAGGGGCGTGCCACCATGTCTGGCTTAAAAAAATTTTTTTTTTGTAGAGATGGTGTTTTGCCATGTTGCCCAGGCTGGTCTCGAACTCATGAGCGCAAACAATCCTCCCACCTCGGCCTCCCAAAGTGCTAGGATTATAGGCGTGAGCCACAGCCCCTGGCCTACAGCATTATTCTTGATAGCCAAGAAGTGGAAACCCAAATATCCACCAATTGATGAATGGATAAACCACATGTGGTATATCATACAATAGAATATTATTAGGAGAAAACAAGGAATAAAGTTATGATACATGCTATAACATGAAAGAACCTTGAAAACATTATGACAAGTGAGAGGAGCCGGTCACAAAGACCACATATTGTATGATTCTATTTGCATGAAATGTCAAGAACAGGCAACTCCATAGAGACGGAAAGTAGGTTAGTAATTGCATAGGGCTGAAGGGGTTGGGGAGAAATGGGGAGTGACTGCTAATGAGTATGAGTTTCCTTATTAGAGGGATGAAAATGTTCTAGAATTAGATAGTGGTTCTGGTTATATAATTTTGTGAATTATATCACAAATAAGATAAAATTAGATTATGGTAATAGTGGCAAAGCTCTGTAAATATACTCAAAAAACCCATTGTACACTTAAAATGGGTGAATTTTAATGTTATGTAAATTACATCTCAATAAAGCTTTTAAAAGAGTAATTAGCTCCACATAAAATGTTCATAAAGGTATCTAAAAAGAAACATATAAACAGATAACTGATAGTTCTTTATTATCAAACTTTGCTTCTTAGTAGTATGGGCAAAAATAGTGATTCATAAAACTCAGGAAATAAATCCTAACATTTGAAATGGGTGACACATATTGTCTGAATTTCAATATTGTTTGTCAACTTTGTTTTTTGTGGCTCTTAGGTTTTCCAGTAAGACTTAGAATAATTGGAATTACAATATATTCTATGATTTTGAAGGAAAAAATGTCTCAATTATTTAGACCTTAGTCTGACCAAAACCACATTGAAATGCACTCCTGCATTTATACATAGGGTTGAAAATCTATGATAGTGGCGCATACCTGTAGTCCCAGCTACTCAGGAGGCTGAGGTAGGAGAATTGCTTGAACCCGGGAGGCCGAGGTTGCAGTGAGCCGAGATCATGCCACTGCACTCCAGCCTGGCAACAGAGTGAGACTCCGTCTCAAAAAAAAGTCTATGATAAATGATATTCAGCCGAGAGAGTAACCAGCATGACTATAGCCAAAAACATCTTTTTCCTCAGAGATATATTTTGAAATAGAAATTAACCTACAGAAAATATTTAAAGATTCTCCCGAGTTCACAGGACAAGAACAAAACTTGACAATGTAAAGTTCTAAAGAGTTGGGATTATAGGCACACACCACTATTTTAATAATTCTGTAATGGATTTAGAGATAACTATGAACTGCTGTAAATATGTCAGAAAATTTAAAATAATATATCACTCTAATGTTCTTCCATCACACTTGTTCTGAACTGTCTACCAAAATGGGGCCTGGAGTATTCCTTACAGAAATGGTATAATATTTTTAGGTGCCCTCTAAGGAGAGCTGTCAATTGCCAAATTTGGTGATAAGCTGCAGGCTGAGTCCTCATTCCAAGCTACAGAAAGTTTTTTTTTTTTTCATTAATTCCTTCAGCAGGTGTTTCCAGGAAATATATGCATAGGTACGCTAGTAGCAAATTAAACTATACAACTATACCTACTTTTTTTTTTTTTTTTTGTATATAGAGTCTTGCTCTGCTGCCCAGGCTGGAGTACAGTGGTGTCATCTCAGCTCACTGCAACCTCCCACTCCCAGGTTCAAGTGATTCTCATGCCTCAGCCACCCAAATAGGTGGGATCACAGGTGTGCATTACCACGCCCAGCTAATTTTTGTATTTTTAGTAGAGATGAGGGTTCTCCATGTTGGCCAGGCTGGTCTCGAACTCCTGACCTCAAGTGATCCACTTGCCTTGGCCTCCCAAAGTGCTGGGATTACAGGCATGAGTCACTGTGCCTGGCCTATAGCTACCCTTCAGAGGCATACAATCTACATACCTAAATATGTTTGCATTTAGAAAAATAAATGCAGGCTGGGCATGGTGGCTCATGCTTTTAATCCCAGCACTTTGGGAGGCTGAGGCGGGCAGATCACGAGGTCAGAAGATCGAAACCATCCTGGCTAACGTGGTGAAACCCTGTCTCTACTAAAAATACAAAAAATTAGCTGGACTTGGTGGCAGACACCTGTAGTCCCAGCTACTTGGGAGGCTGAGGCTGGAGAATGGCATGAATCTGTAAGGCAGAGCTTGCAATGAGCTGAGATCGCACCACTGCACACCAGCCTGGGACAGAGCACTCCAGCCTGGGGACAGAGCAAGACTGCTTCTCAAAAAAAAGAAAAAAGCAAATAAAACAGGATGTAATTCTGTATAATGATAACATGGCATGATAGCATTTGAGGAAATGTCAAATAAACGGCATAGAAATTTAGAGTGATGTAGAAGTTCCACTGGAAACTGTTGTGGACTGGTGCGTTAAAGAGAGCTTTGTAAAACCCATTTAGGCTCTACTTTGTAGCAAGAGGAGTAATTATGTGGGTGAAGAGGTAAAGAAGGATCTTGGGTCTGGGTGAGGATGAAAGGATGTAAAGAAAGAAGTCATCCTTTATAACTTGAACTATAGATCTCTGTTATGTAAGTGGAAAATACAAAGCGCTGGTGCTGTGGTTTGAATGTGTCCCTCAATGTTCATATGCTAGAAACTTAAATTTTGGCTGAGCACGGCGGCTTACGCCTGTAATCCCAGCACTTTGGGAGGCCGAGGCAGGTGGATCACTTGAGGTCAGGAATTGGAGACCAGCCTGGCCAACATGGTGAAACCCCATCTCTACTAAAAATAGAAACATTAGCCAGGCATGGTGGCGTGTGCCCATAATCCCATCTACTCGGGAGGCTGAGGCAGGAGAATCACTTGAACCCGGGAGTTGGAGGTTGCAGTGAGCTGGGATCGCACCACTACACTCCAACCTGGGCAACCAAGTGAGACTGTGTCTCAAAAAAAAAAAAAAAAAAAGAAAAGAAAAGAAAAAGAAAGAAACTTAAACTCTAATGCAGCAGTCTTGAGAGATGGGATTTTTAAGAGGTGATGAGGTTGTGAGGGCTCTGCCCTCATGAATGGATTAATATAGTTATCAAGGGAAAGAGTTCATTATCTTGAGAGCAGGTTTGTTGTAAAAGTGAGTTTGGTCTTCTCTTGCTCTCTGTGTCGCACTTTCACCATGTGATTCCTTCTGCCGCATTATGGTGCAGCAGGAAGGCTCTCACCAGTTTCTGCCCCTTGATCTTGAACTTCCCAGCTTCCAGATCTGTGAACCAAGTAAATGTCTTTTCTTTATAAATTACCTATTCTCAGGTATTCTGTTATAATAGCATAAAATGGATGAAGACAACTGGTTAAATCGGAAGAATAGTTAAAAAACCTTGAATCTATTTATTGATTGTATGTGGCAGGCACTAAGCTAGGGACTAAAGATACAATGATGAGCAAAAACAAGCACAGTTTTTACCTTGTTTGTGGGGTTTATAGTTTATCATGAGAGGGATTATCACATAAATAAATGTATCAAATTTCAAATGTGGTACATAGTGTTATGAGTGATTATAACTAGGATTTGACTTAGACCAGGAGGCCGTGGAAAGTTTCTCTGAGGAAGTGTCTGTTATACTGAGACCCCAAGAAAAACAGCATTAACTAGATAAAGGGAAGAGGGAAGAACATTCCAGGCCAAAGAACAGCGTGTGCAAATGCCTTGTGAAGGAAATGATGAATAGAAGAACTGAAACAAAAAGGAGATCTTGAGGCAAGAGAAAACCAAAAATATCACCGAGTGACCGGCTATGAAGCACAGAGCTTTGTATGCCAGTTTAAGGTATTTTGCCCTATCCTAGGAGAGGAGGAAGCTGCTTGTGGGAGGGTTTAGGCATAGGAAATAGATCCCATTCTGGCCTGGCGTGACGGCTTATGTGTGTAGTCCCAGCATTTTGGGAGGCTGAGTTGGTCTGATCACGAGGTCAAAAGATGGAGACCATCCTGGCCAAAATGGTGAAACTCCATCTCTACTAAAAATACAAAAACTAGCTGGGTGTGGTGGTGGGCGCCTGTAGTCCCAGCTACTCAAGAGGCTAAGGCAGGAGAGGCCTGAACCTGGGAGGCGGAGGTTGCAGTGAGCCAAGATTGCACCACTGCACTCCAGCCTGGCGACAGAGTGAGACTCTTGTCTCAGGAAAAAAAAAAAAAAAAGAGACCCCATTCTGAGCCAGGCACAGTGGCTCACACCTGTAATCTCAGCAGTTTGGGAGGCTGAGGCAGGTGGATCACCTAAGGTCAGGAGTTTGTGACCAGCCTGGCCAACATGGTGAAACCCCGTCTCTACTAAAAATACAAAAAAATAGCTAGATGTGGTGGCGAGCATCTGTAATCCCAGCTACTCGGGAGGCTGAGGCAGGAGAATTGCTTGAACCAGGGAGGCGGAGGTTGCAGTGAGCTGAGATCGTGCCACTGCACACCAGCCTGGGCCACAGAGTGAGACTCTGTCTCAAAAAAAAAAAAAAAAAAAAGAAAAAAGAAACAGACCCCATTCTGTAGGAACTGGGAAGTTAACTTGTAGTGGTTCCTAAACCTGCTATGAGTCAGAAAACTGCCCTGGAAATTTTGATCTGTATGCCCTGCAGTGGTGCCTAATTAGCTGTCTTTTTAACAAGTTCTCTAAGTGATTTTTAATGTTAGAGAATCTCTGCAAAGATAACGTAGGTTTGAGTCTTAACATTGATACTCAGAAGCTTGGCGATTTGATTTGGGCAGGTTACAGAATCTCTTTTAGTCAGATTCCTCATCTCCAGCGGAAGTGGGGAGAGTTATAGAACCTCCCTTTTTGAATTCCTGGGAGGAGTAAATGAGAAAATTCATTTAAATTGTTCGGTATAAGGCCAGACATGTGGTTAAGGGCTCTTAATAATTATTACTGACATTTCTTCAGAGTTCTTCAGTAAAGGTGAGAGTGATTTAGGGGAATTTTTTTTTTTTTTTTTTTTTTTTTTTTTTTTTTGAGACAGTCTCACTGTCGCCCAGGCTGGAGTGCAGTGGTGAAATCACAGCTCACTGTGGCCTTGCCCACCGGGCTCAGGTGATCCTCCCACCTCAGCCTCCTGGGTAGCTAGGATTACAGGCACATGCCGCCATACCCAGATAATTTTTTGTATTTTTTGTAAAGGCAGGGTTTCCCCATGTTGCTCAAACTGGCCTCGAATTCCTCAGCTGAAGTGATCCACCCACCTCGGCCTCCCAAAGTTCTGGTATTACAGGCATGAACCACTGTGCTGGCTGATTTAGGGGATTAATCTTGGAGTGGTATGTATGGTGGGTTGGAAACAGAAATGAGTTAGGCCTTGGCTAGGTCTGAGTAACTTGACCGTGGTCTGTAAGCATTTTCAGAAGTTTGCTTTCACATGGCTATTAGTTTTTGATTATCCTTATATAGGTTAAGTAGTTGAAGTGGATAATGTCCCTGTTACTCTCTAAAGGACATTAAGAGGAGACTTCGGTTCCTAGAATATGTTTTACTGGTTTAATGTCTACAGTATTTTCTTTCTTTCCTTCTTTCTTTCTTTCTTTCTTTCTTTTCTTTCTTTCTTTCTTTTTCTTTTCTTTCTTTCTTTTTCTTTCTTTCTTTCTCTTTCTTTTCTTTCTTTCTCTCTTTCTTTCCTTTCTTTCTCTTTCCTTTCTTTCTTTCTTTCCTTTCTTTCTCTCTCTCTCGCTCCCTCCCTCCCTCCCTCCCTCCCTTCCTTTCTTTCTCTCTCCTTCTCTTTCTTCCCCTCTCTCTGTCCCTCTTTTCTTTCCTTTCTTTCCTTCCTTCTTTCTTTCTTTCTGATGGAGTCTTGCTCTGTCACCCAGGCTGGAGTGCAATGGTGCAATCTTGGCTTATTGCGGCCTCTGTCTCCCAGGTTCAAGTGACTCTCATGCCTCAACCTCCCCAGTTAGCTGGGATTACAGGCACGTGCCACCACACCTGGCTAATTTTTGTATTTTTAGTAGAGACGGGGTTTCGCTATGTTGTACAGGTTGGTCTCAAACTCCTGGGTTCAAGCAATCAAGCGATCCACCCATCTTGACCTCCCTAGGTTTTATTTTTATTGGTACCTTTGCCTGTTTTTTTGCTCTTTATTTTTTTTTTCCCTCCTGGTGAGGTTCTTTACCCTAAATTGATTTATAGCTGTTGCTCCTAAAACTTGACTTTAAAAGTTTGCTATTATCCCAAACCTCTGTTGATCTCAAGCCTTTACAGAAATTAGTAGTGGTCCCTGCTCACAATGGCAGATCTTCTGTTGCAAGGAATAAAGATGGCAATGAATGTATAGTATGAAGTGCTATAAATAGACATACGCTGGAGTACTGTGAAGGAAAAATGAAAGTGGATTATCAAAGGGGGACGATAGAGCTTTGGAAAAACACAGACTGCAGCCATTGTGTGTTACCTAGAACTCAAACAAATAGGAATATAATTTACTGAAAAATAAGGAAAATCAAGCAACATTTTGGGAATGTGTCAGAAAGCAAGTATTAAACATTTTGGGCCCTGAAGCAAAAGCCAGGGTGTTCACTGATCTGTTATTTCCAATTGCAGCTTGCTTGTAAGAGGAAGAGAAAAAGACCATTCAGGAATAGAAGGGAACTTCCTCAACTTGATAAAGTGCATCTACAAAAAAATCCATAGCCAACATCATGCCTGATGGTGAAAGATTGAGTGCTTTCCCCCTATGATCAGGAACAAGGCAAGAATATGTCCTCTTACAACCTGTATTCAACATTGTAGTGGAGGTTCTAGCCAGGTCAATTAGTCAAGTAAAAGAAATAAAAGGCATCCACATTGGAAAGGAAGAAGTAAAACTATCTCTATTTGTGGATGAAATGATCTTGTGTTTAGAAAATTCCAAGAATCAAAAAAAGTGAAAACACCTGTTAGAACCAATAAATGAATTCAGCAAAGTTGTAGGATATAAGCTCAATGTGCAAAAATGTATTGTGTTTATGTAAATTAGCAATGAACAATCCAGATATGAATGGAAAACAGTTTGATTTATAAAGGCATTACAAAGAATAAAATGTTTAGGAATAAATTTAACACAAGAAGTGTATAACATCTGAAAAGTAAAAAATACTGTTGTAAGAAATTAAAGATATAATTAGAAAGAATCTCATGTTCGTTGGAAGATTTACTGTTTTTAAGATGGCAGTACTCCTCAAACTGATCTACAGATTCAGTGCAGTCCCTATCAAAATTCCATCTGACTTCTTTATAGAAAATGACAATCTAATCCTATAATTTGTATGGAAATTCAGGTGGTCCAGAATAGCCAAAATAATCTTTTTTTTTTTTTTTTTTTGAGATGGAGCCTCGCTCTGTTGCCCAGGCTGGAGTGCAGTGGCACGATCTCGGCTCACTGCAACCTCCACTTCCTGGGTTCAGGTAATTCTGTGCCTCAGCTTCCGGAGTAGCTGAGATCACAGGCGCCCACCACCATGCCCAGCTAATTTTTTTGTATTTTTAGTAGAGATGGGGTTTCACCATCTTGGCGAGGCTGGTCTTAAACTCCTGACCTTGTGATCCACCCGCCTTGGCCTCCCAAAGTGCTGAGATTACAAGCGTGAGCCCCTGCGCCCGGCCTTTCCGTTTTTTAAGGCAGAGTCTTGCTCTGTCCCCCAGGCTGGAGTACAGTGGCGCCATCTTAACTCACTGCAACCTTCACGTCCCGCTTTCAAGTGATTCTCCTGCCTCAGCCTCCTGAGTAGCTGGGACTACAGGCACTTGCCACCATGCCCAGCTGATTTTTGTATTTTTAGTAGAGGTGGGGTTTCACCATGTTGGCCACGCTGGTCTCGAACTCCTGACCTCAAATGATCCACCCACCTTGATCTCCCAATGTGTTGGGATTATGGGCGTGAGCCACTGCGCCCAACCACCAAAAGGATCTTGAAAGAGAAGAACAAAATTTGAGGACTCACATGTCCTGATTTTAAAACTTCCTATTAAGCTACAATAATCAAGACTGTGTGGTGGTGGCATAAGAATAGAATTTAGGCCGGGCGCGGTGGCTCAAGCCTGTAATCCCAGCACTTTGGGAGGCCGAGACGGGCGGATCACGAGTTCAGGAGATCGAGACCATCCTGGCTAACACGGTGAAACCCCGTCTCTACTAAAATACAAAAAAAAAAAAAAAAATTAGCCGGGCGAGGTGGCGGGCGCCTGTACTCCCAGCTACTCGGGAGGCTGAGGCAGGAGAATGGCGTGAACCCGGGAGGCGGGGCTTGCAGTGAGCTGAGATCCGGCCACTGCACTCCAGCCTGGGCTACAGAGCGAGACTCCGTCTCAAAAAAAAAAAAAAAAAAAAAAAAAAAGAATAGAATTTAGATCAGTGAAACAGGATGAAGAGTCCAGAAATAAGCCCTTACTTTTATAGCCAATAGATTTTTGACAAGGATGCCAAAACAATCTAATGGAGGAAAGAGTAGTATTTCTAACAAATTAAGCTGGCACAGCTAGATATCCTCTTGTGAAAGAATGTTGTTGCATCCCTACCCACATCAGAAGCAAAAATTAATTCAAAATGGATGAAAGACCAAAATGTAAGATCTCACACTATATAACTCTTAGAAGTAAACACAGGCATAAATCTACATGACCTGGGATTAGACTGTGTTTTATTAGATTAATAACAAAAGCATAAGCAACAAAAGAAAAAATAGATAAATTGGACTTACTCAAAGCATTTTTTGCTGGAAAGGATAATATTAAGAAAGTGAAAAGACATGGAATGGGAACAAATGTTTGAAAATCATATCTGAAAGGGAATGTATAAAAAATCTCTTCAACTCAATAATGTAAAATAATTAAAGGATCTGAATAAGTATTTCTCCAAAGAAGGTATATAAATGGCCAATAAGTATGTGAAAAGATGGTCACCATCATTAATCAGAGAAATGTAAATCAGAACCAAAATGAGATACCACTTCACTCTCACATAGGATGGCTAATAACAAGAATTGGCAAGAATGTAAAGAAATTGGAACCCTCATGTACTATTAGTGGGAGGTTAAAATGGTACAGCTGCTTTGGAAAACAGTCTGGCTTTTTCTCAAAATGTTAAACATAGAGTTACCATATAGCCCAGCAATTCTATTCACAGGTATATACCAGAGAAATGAAAACATATACCTACACAAACACTTGTACATGAATGTTTTTACTTTTTCTTGTTATTTTACAAGAAAACCAAAGAAATTACATGAATGTTAATAGCAGCATTATGGGCCAGGTGTGGTGGCTCACACTTGTAATCCCAGCACTTTGGAAGGCCAAGGCGGGTGGATCACCTGAGGTCAGGAGTTCAAGACCAGCCTGGCCAACATGGCAAAACCCTATCTCTACTAAAAATACAAAAATTAGCTGGGAGCGGTGGCAGGTGCCTGTAATCCCAGCTACTTCGGAGGCTGAGGCAGGAGAATAGCTTGAAACTGGGAGGCGGAGGTTGCAGTGAGCTGAGATCGTGCCATTGCACTCCAACCTGGGCAACAAGAGCAAAACTCCATCTCAAAAAAAAAAAAAAAAAGCATCATTATTCATAATAGCCAAAAGTGGAAACAACCCAAATGTCCATCAACTGATGAATGGATAAAATGTGGAATGTCCATACAATGGAATATTTGATAATGAAAAAGAATGAAGTACTGATACATGCTATAACATAGATGAACCTGGATGAACCTTGAAAACATTTTGCTATGTGACAGGAGCCAGTCACAAAATATCATATATTCTATAATTCCTAGGCAAATCTACAAAGAAAGTAGATTAATGGTTGCTTAGGGCTGGAGAAGTTGGAGATTTGGAGTTGACAACTAAGTTGTATTGGGGTTTCTTTTTGGGGTGATGAAAATGGTCTAAAGTTGATTATAGTGATTGTTGCACAGCTCTGAATGTACTAAAAGTCACTGAATTGTACACTTTAAGTGAGTGAATTATAGCTCCATAAAGCTGTTATTTAATAATAACACCAGATGCAACCTTAAAATCTGTTAGTAGACTTTCTACTCAATAATTTATGACATACCCATATAACATGAGCTAGTAAACAAATGAGATATTTCTATATAGGCCAGTAATGAAAAGTTGCCCAGAATGTGGTATCCATCATTTAGGATTTTTTGTTTCACAGAAATCAGCTCTAGCTAATTGAGTACTGACTTGGGGTTGTTTGGTCATGTCTGGAGACATTTTGATTGTTAACACTGAGAGATGTTACAGGCGTCTGATGGGTAGAGACCAAGGATACTGCTAAACATACTATGGTGCACAGGAGAGCCACTCACAACAAAGGATGATATAGCCTAAAATATCAACAGTGCTGAGGTTGAGAAACCCAGAGCTAACTTAAGCAAAAAGGAAATTCATTGGAAGGACATGGGTGAGCTCACAGGATTGAAGGTAAGGCATGAGAATCAAGCTGGGAACAGTCAAGTAGTGGCCGTCCCTGAGAATTGTGGTAGCAGCAACATTCCATGCTCTCATGGGTTCAACCCTGTTTTTATTCTGCTCACAGTTCAAAATCTAAGGAGGGAACATCTCATCAATCTTCCTTGCCATTTAGCGAAGTGAGGACAGTATACCTTAAATAAAGGCAACTCCTCAGAAGGAACTACATTTATTTTATTTTATTATTATTTTTTTAAGATAGAGTCTCCCTCTCTTGCGCAGGCTGGAGTGCATTGGCGCAGCCTCGGCTCACTTGGTTCAAGCAATTCTCTTGCCTCAGCCTCCTGAGTAACTGGGATTACAGGCATACACCACCACACCCAGCTAATTTTTGTGTTTTTAGTAGAGACGGGGTTTCACCATGTTGGCCAGGCTGGTCTTGAACTCCTGACCTCAAATGATCCACCCGCCTCGGCCTCCCAAAGTGCTGGGATTACAGGCATGAGCCACCATGCCTGGCCCCAGAATGACATTTGTTATCAGGTACTTGTTGAGCATATACTTATATTCCAGGTACTATTTAGGTGATGAGGATGGCATAGAGCAAAATACTAAAATACCCTTGTAGTGTTTGTATTTATATGATGCTAAATTGGGGCAAATCTTTAAGTAATAAAGTGGGCAAGATAATAACCAAGGTGAAGTATAAAATAATATCAAGAGCAGCCATGTGTGAAGCAGTTTTTGAGATGCCATAACTGGAAGGAGATTGACTTTTGAGAAAAGATGACGCTGCACTCAGGGAGCACTTGTTATTCAGTAAGCGTCTACTTACTGAACATCTACAATGGGCATGTGCTGGGCCCTTTACATGCATTATCTCAGATCGTGACAACAACCCTTTCAGGTTGGTGGATACGTCTTTCATTTCATAGATGAGAGAATTGAACATTGGAAAAATGAAATCATAGCAAGTAAGTGGCATGCCTGACATTTGAATCAGCTGACTTCAGAAAGTATAAGAGTATGTGAATAGTTAACAGTAGAAGTGATTTATTACAGGAGCAATCACGGGACTACCAATGATTAATTTCTGAAGAATTTTACAGATAGGTACCCTAGGAGCTCAGGGAAGGGAAAAGAAGTTGCTGCATGTTAGAGTGGTCTGGGAAGATGTCCTAATAGAAGACTGGTTTGAACTGGATCTTCAAGGAGGAGTATATATAAAAGAGCAAGGAAAAGTGTCAGCCTTTCCTGAATGCCTACTTGGGACCAGAAACATCTCACATAGGCATCATAGCTCCATTTAACAGGTGAGGAAACAGAGGCCTCTCCTTACCCTCACCCTCTGCCAGGAATAGGCAACTAATAGGTATTAATTTTTGTCAATCTGATAGGTGTGAAGTGAAATTTTATTGTTATGGTCAAATGTTTACCTCCATTTTATGACATCTGGGTTTTAAATCTTGGGTAGGATAAATGAATTGATAGAAGAGAAAATATACATAATAAACTGATAGACCAAGACACACCTTTTTTAGAGAATGGGTATTCAGCATAAGTAGTTTTCCTCTACTTGAGGAGTTTTAGGCCTTTATGAGGGTATTATATCTAATTTTGGACTTTATTATAGCTAAAATCTTGGTAAGTCTGAAGACAATCGACCTTCAATTGATCATTTATTCAGCATTATTTATTGAGCTTCAACTATATACCAGATATTGTAGGAGATATTGGCGATACAAAAATGTTAATAATAAACGTATCAGTAATTATACAGTTGTTATACAGTTTAACAGAAGAGACAAGTATGTAGTGACATATTTACAGTATATGGATCTAGACAAAAGGCCTAGATGGGAAAAAATAAAAGAATAAAATACAATATGTGAAAATGTGAGCCAATATATTTACACACTCCCAGAATCCTAGGTGTTCTCCTGGAGTCATCTTTCTCTCTTACCACATTCCCCTACCCACCAGTCAGTCACAGATCTGGTTCATTTATCTCCTAAATATCTCTCAAATCCACCTATTGTTTTCATTTCCCTTTCCTTTACCCTTGTCCAGTTGACCAGCATCTCTTACCTTGGAGTAATTACCAGTGTCATATTTGGCCTCCCCGCATTCACTTTCACCTCTTTTCGACTGATTTGGCAATTGGCCTGTCCAGTCCATTCTGCTCCATTGACTACCCAGTAGAATGACCTTTTAAGTAATGAACTCCTGATCGTGTTACTCACCTTATTAAAATCTTTCTGTGACCTGTTTAAATCCTGGTGAGCTGGTAGAAAGCATAAATTTAACAATTTTGGAGAAAAGGAAAATAATCCATAAATTGATCTTTGCTAAAATCTAAGTTTCATGAAGGCAAGGGTGTGAGACTATACCTGTTTTGTCCTTTACTGTATCCACAATGCCTAGCACAGAGCCTGGCCCATGGAGGGTGTTCACTAAATGTTTGGTGAAATAAATAAAAGAGACTTCTAAGGATAGAATGAACTCTGTAATGTTGGATTGGAATTGAAGATATCAATACATACTCTTGAGTTTATAGCTAGATACCCACATAGAGATGTGTGCCTGTATATGGTTTCTAACTCTATCTAATGAGAGGGCATTAGGCAGTGACACCCTAGAAGCAATGAATATGCCTAGTGTTATCTCCAATAAAGGGAAACAGATCTTTGGAGAAATTTGCTGATTGCAGACTGTGGCGGGAAAGGTACCTAAGCCTGGAACATCTGCGGTGCCAGAAAAGAAAGTGCTAAAAAAATGATGGGATAGAATAGAATAATGAAAAAAAATGGTGAGAGTCTGTCCAAAGCTAGTAAGTTATCTCAGTTCACAATCAGTTACAGATCAATCTCGTTGTTCTACTCTTTCTCCCCCTCTCACTACCACACTTGACTAGTCTTAAAAAAAGTAATGGGGCCATGCTTAACCCCGGAGCAACTGGAAGGGACACCAATGACCAAGTCAGATATTTTGAACAACAAAATAATAATAGTAATGAATTATAACCCATAGAGTAAATACGAATCCATTATGGACCCATAGAAATAAATATTAATTATTTATATCTACTGATAAAAATAAATGAATAAATTAGGGGAGGAGGAAAAACCCTTCCTTATAGTAGCATTCCAATTAAGGTAGAAGGGTTGATAAAAATATGAAATCACCATTTGCAAACACCACAAGAATAAATGATGCAGGTAAGAATCATTAATGGATGCTAAAATTAGTGGGTGAATGTTAACAGGATATTTACATAGACGTGTCTCCTCAAAGATATTTAAGTAAAAAGGGCAATATAGTAGGTGTTTTATAGTGGCCAAATCTGGTAGACATTTTTTTTTTTTTTTTTTTTTTTTTTTTTTTGAGACAGAGTCTCGCTCTGTCGCCCAGGCTGGAGTGCAGTGGCGCAATCTCGGCTCACTGCAAGCTCCGCCTCCCGGGTTCACGCCATTCTCCTGCCTCAGCCTCCTGAGTAGCTGGGACTACAGGCGCCCGCCACCGCGCCCGGCTAATTTTTTGTATTTTTAGTAGAAATGGGGTTTCACCGTGGTCTCGATCTCCTGACCTTGTGATCCGCCCGCCTCGGCCTCCCAAAGTGCTGGGATTACAGGCGTGAGCCACCGCGCCCGGCCGGTAGACATTTTCTTAACCAAGTGATCAAAGTTAAATAGCCGCTGTGGTTTAAATCCACACCATGTTCCTTCCGATATGATGCTCTGAGAAGGATGTAACATCTCTTCTGTGATATTATTGCAAAAACTATGTATGACCTAAGTTCAATCATGAGGAAACATCAGGTAAACCAAAATTGAGGGTCATTCTACCAAATAACTGGCCAGTGCTCTTCAAAAATGTGAAGGTCATGAAAGACAAAGACTGAGGAACTGTCCCAGATTAAGAGAGACTACAGGGACTTGACAAGTAAATGGAATGTGTGATGGTGAATTGGAGTCCTGGGTGGGACATTAGTGGGTCAATTGGTAAAATAATCTCATGATAATAATATTGAATCAGTTTTAATTTCCTGATTTTGATCATTATACCATGATAATATAAGATGTTAACATTTGGAGAATATGGGGCAAAAAGTGTAGAGGAATTTGTTTTTGTAACATTTTTGTAATTCTGAAATTATTTCAAAATGAAAAGATATTTGTTTGTTTGTTTGTTTTTTGAGACAGAGTCTTGCTCCATCGCCCAGGCTGGAGTGCAGTGGTGCGATCTTGGCTCACTGCAACCTCCGCCTTTCAGGTTCAAGTGATTCTCCTGCTTCAGCCTCCCGAGTGGCTGGGGCTGAGACTGCAGGTGCCCTCCACCATGCCCGGCTAATTTTTGTCTTTTTAGTAGAGACGGGATTTCACCATGTTGACCAGGCTGGTCTAAAACTCCTGACCTCAGAGGATCCACCTGCCTTGGCCTCCCAAAGTACTGGGATTATAGGCGTGAACCACCATGCCTGGCCAAAAGTTTTTTAAAAAGTAAAATAGAGTCAGATCCAGTGGTGCATCCCAGTACTTTGGAAGACCAAGATGGGTGGACCACTTGAGCTCAGGAGCTTGAGATGAGCCTGGGCAGCCTGGCAACACCCCATCTCTACAAAAAAAAGAAAAAAAAACCCCAGAAATTAGCTGGGCATGGTGGTGCACACCTGGAGTCCCAGCTCCTTGGGAGGCTGAGGTGGGAGGATTGCTTGAGCCCGGGAGGTTGAGGCTGCAGTGAGCCCAGATCACACCACTACACTCTAGCCTGAGCAACAGAGTGAGAACCTGTGTCCAAAAAAAAAAAAAAAAAAAGTAATATAAAAGTCACTTCTAATGGCCTTGTATTGCCCTTGCTTACCTACTAGCTTCTTTTTCTCTTCTACCCACTCCTGTTTCCCAGTTGAACTCTGAGCTCTAGCACCTGGCTACTGACTTTCTTTAGTTTCATGAATGTACCACCTCCTTCTCCTTCAGATCCTAATGCTAGGAAGAAGCATGGTATTCCCTTTGCATGGAATGCACTTCCTTTGCACTTTATCAGTTTGTTCTTTAAGGCTGATGTTACTCTAGAAAATCCTTTCTGACCCACTAAACCAGGGGTTTCATATGTCTGCTACTTTTTCATAGCATTTTAATCACAACTGCCATGAAATTATTCATCATGGAATTGATTGAAGTCTGTCTTATTCACGTGAAGTTAATGTCCATAAGAAGATAAGAGGAAATTTATCTTCTCGCTCAATACTGTTTCCCTAGTACCTTGCATAGGCTCTCAGTGACTGTTTGAGGAATTAATGCAAGGGATGCCATGAACATCCTCTTACCTGCCTCCCACCCGCCGTAACAACTTGATAAAACTGGAGACAGGAGAATTTAAGTTTGAAAAGATGAAGGTGGGGACCAGAATTGGTGACAGTGATCACCGAAGGAGACCTAGGATTTGATAAGGGAGGAGGAAGAATAAAAAAATAACTCAGCCGGCCATGGTGGCTCATGCCTGTAATCCCAGCACTTTGGGAGGTAGGTGGATCACGAGGTCAGGAGATTGAGACTGTCCTGGCTAACATGGTGAAACCCCGTCTTTACTAAAAATATGAAAAAATTTAGCCGAGTGGCGGGTGCCTGTAGTCCCAGCTACTAGGGAGACTGAGGCAGGAGAATGGTGTGAACCCACGAGGCGGAGCTTGCAGTGAGCTGAGATCCGGCCACTGCACTCCAGCCTGGGCGACAGAGCCAGACTCCATCTCAAAAAAAAAACAAACAAACTCAGGTTTGGCTGGGTGCGGTGGCTCACACCTATAATCCCAGCACTTTGGGAGGCTGAGGTGGGCAGATCACCTGAGGTCAGGAGTTCAAGACCAGCCTGACCAACATGATGAAACCCCATCTCCACTAAAAATACAAAAAGTACCCGGGCACAGTGGTGCGTGCCTGTAATCCCAGCTACCCGGGAGGCTGAAGCAGGAGAATCACTTGAACCTGGGAGGCAGAGGAGATTGCACCATTGCATTCCAGCCTAGGCAACAGAGTGAGACTGCATCACAAACAAACAAACAATTTGGGTTTAATCATCAGCTGGGTCAAGATGCACAGTTGAAATGACACTTGAGTCACTTTTCCAGCAGCATGTATAAAAAAGTATTCCCAAATCTTTGAACATGAAGATTTTGTTTATTTTTAATAAAAATACTGTATATACACGGTGAAATGCTATATTCCATGGCTGTATTCCATATTTATGCTAATTAGCATATTTGGTATACTAAAACTTCCTATAGTATTTTAATAAAATTACTATTTGCCCATGGTAAAACACTTTGTGCCGTGATGGTAGATACTGTGCTGTTTCAGCCCAAATCCCATCTTCATGGGTGATGATCCCTTAGCTGCTGGGAATTGTAGCTGTTGATATCTTGAAGCCTTTTTTTTTTTCCTGGGCATTGCCTTAGGATATAGAAAACTGTCTTGCCCAAGGTTGTGCTCCCAGGAGCCCATCGCCAGTGACTGGCTGATGCAGGGTACAAAGATCCAGCTTCCCTGCTCATTTGAGGATGTGACTGAGGGATCATTCCAGTTCCAGAGCTCATCACAGAATCAACTGAGGACTCAGTTGCAGCTATAGTAGGGGTCAGTGTCTCCCTGTGACTAATCCTGACTTCCCCATTTCATTGCAAGTGTATTTGCTAATTGTGCCCTCCTGAAATTTCTTGCATGCAAATCTTGGTTTCGTAGTGTTTCCAAGGAACTCAACCTATGAAACTCCCCAGTTAATCTCCCCACCCCTAATGGTTGCCATCATGGAAACCTCTTTCTGTGTCTATTATGTTTTGTTCTGCTACCCCCTCCCAAATGTTTAATAACTTTTAACAGATATACAAAAATGTACCCAAATTAAATGTACACTTAATGAATTTTCAAAAATGTTCAGTAGTGTTTTTATGAACGAAAGAACAAGAAAATGAATTCAAGTTGTGTGAGACCAACCTATGTTTACAACCTCCTCATGGTGAAAACTTTGAGAGAGAAGAGTGTGTTGCCAAGGGAAGTTGGAAGTTTCTCAGATTTTAAAAGAGCAGTTTTCTTTTGGTTGACTGCAGTACACTCAGAGGAAAATTAGAGGAACATTTTATTTTTTTACTAGAGATGGAGTCTTGCTACATTGCCCAGGCTGGTCTTGAACTCTTCTATTCAAGCAATCTTCCTGTCCCAGCCTCCCAAAGTGCTGAGATTACAGGTGTGAGCCACATCACCCGGACTAGAGGAACATTTTAAGTATACTTTATCATGCATTTAGGTGAAGAAGGGAAAGTAATGAATATCAGGAACAGGTGATATTCACAGAAAAACTGTGAATCATTTCACTAGGAAGAGAGGAAAAAATATCAAAAGTTCAAATATCTACAAATCAAACATGTCAAAATGTTGCAAAAATTTGATTAACCAAGATTATTCTATCCATCTAGCTTAATAAAATGTATAGGTCGGCTGGTTGCGGTGGCTTACGCCTGTAATCCCAGCACTTTGGGAGGCTGAGGCAGGTGGATCACAAGGTCAAGAGATCGAGACCATCCTGGCCAATATAGTGAAACCCATCTCTAATAAAAATACAAAAATTAGCTGGGCATGGTGGTGCGTGCCTGTAGTCCCAACTGTTTGGGAGTTGGAGGCAGGAGAATCGCTTGAACCTGGGAGGCGGAGGGGGCAGTGAGCCGAGATCATGCCGCTGCAGTCCATTCAGGCAAAAGAGCAAGACTACGTCTCTAAATAAATAAATTAATTAATTAATTAATTTTATATATCAACACAAGCTCTTTTGATTTTAAAGGAAAATTTCAAGAATCCTTCCATGATTTTATTAACCAATAATAAACATGGCTTTCATTGAAGGTGTTCAGTTCACATCCTGTTCAGTCATTTCCATCTCTACCACCAGCATCACACTCGTCCTTACCAGCCTGGGTGATATAATAACCAATTTCCTAATCTGTTTTTGTTTCTACTCTTAACTCTGCCACAGTCTGTTCTTCACACAGAGCCAAGGTGACCTTTTTAAAGCATAAATCAGATCATGTCACAGCTCTGCTTAAAACTCTCCAGGGGATTCCCATCACACTTAAAAAAAAAAAAAAATCTTAGTCTAAAAGGTCCCCTCTATGATCTGGCTGCTGACTGCCTTTCACACCTCATCTTATATTGCTTTCCTTCTGGTCCACTTACCCTCTAGCTCCAATAGATTGTGTGTTCCTCTAAAGCAGGAGTCTTGGCAGAGGCCAAATTTTTCTGGAGACCTATTTTTATACTGCCAAAACTAAGAATGGTTTTTATATTTTTAAAGGGTTGTAAAACAACAAGAACAAAAAGAATATGCAACAAGAGACTTTCTGTGACTTAACAAAGCCTAAAATATTTACTATGTAGTGCCACAGAAGAAATTTGCCAACCCCAGCTTGAAAGCCTTACTCTTGCATTAGGATTTTCACATTAGTTGTTCCCTCTGCATCCTCTACCACTAGCCATATGGATGGCTCTTTCTTTTAATTCACCTTTCATCTAGTCAAGGAGGCCTTTAATGACCACCTTTTTTTTTTTTTTTTTTGGAGATGAAGTCTTGCTTTTGTCCCCCCAGCTGGAGTGTGATGGTGCAGTCTTGGCTCACTGCAACCTCCGCCTCCCAGCTTCAAGTGATTCTCCTGCCTCAGCCTCCCAAGTAGATGGAATTACAGGCACCTGCCACCAAGCCCTGCTAATTTTTGTATTTTTAGTAGAGATGGGGTGTCACCATGTTGGCCAGGCTGGTCTCGAACTCCTGACCTCAGGTGATCCGCCTGCCTCGGCCTTCCAAAGTGCTGGGATTATAGGCATGAGCCACCGTGCCAGGCCATGACCATCTAATCTAAATATTCTACCAGATCTGTCACTCACATCACCCTTTTGTTCTTTCTAGCGCTTATACCCATCTGATATTTTTTAAATTTTTGTTTTTAGTAGCCATCTTTTTCCTTCCCTCTCCTGCTCCCCTTTGTAGGCTAAGCTTGTCTTTTTGCTTTACTACTTTTGAGTATTCTTGATCATGCATGTAGATGGAAGGAGGAATAGTAAGTTTTGGGAGCCTACCATATAATGTGTACTCAGTAAATGTATTGAATGAATGAATTTGAATATTATTTCTGCATATGAAGTTTAGGGCTTGTGCTTTCTTTTTTGTTCTAAGAGGACCAACCGTGCAAACTGCAGTGACTTTAGAAAGAAGCCTCTTTAGAAAGGAGACAATACCTTTCTCTTAAGAGAACGGATAAACTTCTCTTTTCCTCCTCCTGTCTCTTCTGGGAAAGGCCGGGGATGTTTAGAGTGGGATGTTTCAAAGGAATGCTTTATGGGCTGTCTTAGTCTGTTTTCTGTCGCTTATGACAGAATATTGGAAAGTGGGTAATTTATAAATAAAATAAATTTATTTCTTACAGTTATGTAGGCTGAGAAGTCTAAGGTTGAGGTGCTGTATCTGCCACATCTGAGGGCCTTCTTGCTGGTGGAGACTGCAGAGTCCCAAGGCTGTGTAGGGCATCACATGTCAAGGGCACTAAGCTCAGGTTTCTCTTCCTCTTCCTGTAAAGCCAACAGTCCCACTTTCATCATAACCCATTAATTCATTAACCCATTAATCCATGGTGGATTAATCCATTCATGAGGGCAGAGCCCACATAATCTAGTTAACTCTTCAAGGCTCCACCTCTCAATACTACCACACTGGGGATTAAGTTTACACATGAGTTTTGGAGGACACAAACATTCAAACCGTAACAAGGGTTTATATTTGAAAAAAAAGAAAATGATTTTTTCCTTTCATCTCTTTCTTTCTTTCTTTCTTTCTTTCTTTCTTTCTTTCTTTCTTTCTTTCTTTCTTTCTTTCTTTCTCTTCCTTTCTTCCTTCCTTCCTTCCTTCCTTCCTTCCTTCCTTCCCTTCCTTCCTTTCTTTCTTCCTTTCTTCCTTTCTTTCTTTCTTTCTTTCTTTCTTTCTTTCTTTCTTTCTTTCTTTCTTTCTTTCTTTCTTTCTTTCTTTCTTTCTTTCTTTCTTTCTTTCTTCTCTTCTCTTCTCTTCTCTTCTCTTCTCTTCTCTTCTCTTCTCTTCTCTTCTCTTCTCTTCTCTTCTCTTCTCTTCTCTTCTCTTCTCTTCTCTTCTCTTCTCTTCTCTTCTCTTCTCTTCTCTTCTCTTCTTCCTTCTTTTTGAAACGGAATTTTGCTCTTGTTGCCCAGGCTGAGTGCAATGGTGCGATCTTGGCTCACTACAACCTCTGCCTCCTGGGTTCAAGCGATTCTCCTGCCTCAGCCTCCTGAGTCCCTGGGATTACAGGCGCCTGCCACCATGCCCAGCTAATTTTGTTACTTTTAGTAGAGACGGGGTTTTACCATGTTGGCCGGGCTGGTCTCAAACTCCTGAGCTCAGGTGATCTACCCACCTCGGCCTCCCAAAGTGCTGGGATTATAGACATGAGCCGTCGTGCCCACCCTGTCTTTTTCTTTTGGGAGAGACATTTTTCATAAGGCTAAGACTAATTGAAGTCTGTCACTAAGAGGCTTTGAGGCTTTTGGGTGAAGAGTTTAGATGGAGGCTTCTGCCTGGGAGATGGTTTAACTCTGGAACACTAAGAGGAGCTAGGCTTGGTCTAAAAAGAGAAGCTGAGAACAATCTGAATAGGGCTTGTTCTAGGTGATCAGGTCTTGGGGAGAAAGGTAAAAGGCCCAATAACCACAAGTCTTGGATTTTTCTGAAATTTATTTCAAATTGTCAGACCACATGCTTTGACTTTTATTTGTTTATTTTTCTTTGAGGCGGAGTCTCGCTCTGTTGCCCAGGCTGGAGTGCAGTGTCAGGATCTAGGCTCACTGCAACCTCCGCCTCCTAGGTTCTCTCGCCTCAGCCTCCCAAGAAGCTGGGACCACAGGCGCATGCTATCACACCCGACTAATGTTTGTATTTCTAGTGGAAATGGGGTTTCACCATGTTGGCCAGGTTGGTCTCAAACTCCTGACCTCAGGTGATCTGCCCACCTTAGCCTCCGAAAGTTCTAGGATTATAGGAGTGAGCCACATGCCCGGCCTTAAAATTTTTTTTATAGAGAAAAGTCTATGTTGTGCAGCCTGGTCTCGAATTCCTGGTCTCGAGTGATCATCCTGCCTCGGCCTCCCATTGTGTTGGGATTACAGCTATGAAACACTGTGCCCGACCATCCAGCCATGTTTTTATATGCCTTCAATCAAATGATTTATTTTTATTTTTTTATTTTTTTTGAGATGGAGTCTCGCTCTGTCACCCAGGCTGGAGTGCAGTGGCATGATCTTGGCTCACTGCAACCTCTGCCTCCTGGGTTCAAGTGATTCTTGTGCCTCAGCCTCCTGAGTAGCTGAGAGTACAGGCTTGTGCCACCATACCTGGCTAAGCCTGACTTTTGATTGAGAAAAAATATGATCACCAAAGGAAGAAACACCTGAAGGCAGAGGCCTGCTTGTATGTAAAGAAAATGTAGGCACTGATGTTATTCCCAGTTATGCCTGGGTGTGGCTGTTGGTGAGGGATAACAGTTAAGCCTCGGAATAAAAATAGACCTGAGCTTATTCACCTACTAGTTATGTCACCTTGGGTAAATTATTAATCATTTTTTTTTTTTTTTGAGATGGAGTCTCACTCTGTTCCCCAGGCTGGAGTTCAGTGGTATGATCTCAGCTTACTGCAGCCTCCGCCTCCCAGTCTCCCAGGTTCAAGTGATTCTCCCACCTTAGCCTTCCGAGTAGCTGGGATTGCAGGCATGCACCACCATGCCCAGCTAATTTTTATATTTTTGTAGAGATGGGATTTTGCTGTGTTGGCCAGGCTGGTCTTGAACTCGTGACCTCAGGTGATCTGCCCGCCTCAGCCTCCCAGAGTGCTGGGATTATAGGCGTGAGTCACCGTGACCAGCCATTATTGATCATTTCTAAGATTCCTTATCTGAAAGATGAGAAGAATGATAGCTTACATCTTTTAGGATTATTATGAGGATTAACTGATAAGACATGTAAAATTCTTATCTAGATGCCTACATAGACTAAATGATCAGGGAATGCTAGTTAGTGTAAACATCATCACCAGAGGATGAGGAAATTCTCTCAATACACAAATTTTTAAAACTAATTTTAAAATCTGGCTAGGTGCAGTGGCTCATGCATGTAATTCTTGTGCTTTGGGAGGCCAACAGGGAGGACCCCTTAAGACCAGGAGTTTGAGACCAGCCTGGGCAACATAACAAGACCCCATCTCTACAGAATATTTTTTTTTAAATTGGCATCCTGTGGGTGTTTAAGAATATGTCCCACTGTATATTTTGCTTCTATAAGCAGGAAACAGGATATAGGAAGAGGTGGGATAAGAAATACCTGCGTAGCAAGATCATTGTTTTTCTAGAAGCATGGGCTTAACACAACTAATTTGACTCCTGATATTAAATGGGAAGGAGAGAAGAAAATCTACACTTAAGTGTAGATTCTAGACCATCCCATCTACTGGACAATCTCATCCACATGTCAGTATTAACTTTGGATTTCATACATTGACCTTTACTGCTTTACAGTTTATTAAAAATGCTTTATTGGGCTGGGCACAGTGGCTCACGCCTGTAATCCCAACACTTTGGGAGGCCAAGTTGGGTGGATCATTTGAGGCCAGGAGTTCGAGACCGGCCTGGCCAACATGGCGAAACCCCGTCTCTACTACAAATACAAAAATTTGCCAGGTGTGATGGTACATGCCTGTAATCCCAGCTACTCCGGGGGCTGAGGCATGAGAATTGCTTGAACCTGGGAGGCGAATGTTACAGTGAGTCGAGATCGAGCCATTGCACTCTAGCCTGGGCTATGGAGCGAGACTGTCTCCAACAACAACAAAAATATGCTTTCGGCTGGGTGCTATGGCTCACGCCTATAGTCCCAGCATTTTGGGAGGCTGAGGCGGGAGAACTACTTGAGCCCAGTAATTTGAGACCAGCCTGGGCAACCTAGTGAGACTTCGTCTCTACAAACAAAAAAGGCAGGAGGATTTTTTTTCTTGAGCCTTGGAGTCAAGACTGCAATGAGCCATGATCATGCTGCTACGCTCCCCGCTGGGATACAGGAATAAGAAGACCTTGTCTCAAAAAAAAAAAAAAAAAAAAGATGCTTTAATGCACACTTATATGATTTTAATTATTTAGGCAGCTGTTAATGTTATCTCTGTTTTATTCCAGAGGAAACAAAGACTGAGAAATTGAGAACATGGGTTTTATTTATTTATTTACTTATTTTTTTTAAATTTAAAAAACATAAGATCTCTCCATGTTGCCCAGGCTGGTCTTGAACTCCTGGGCTTAAGCAATCCTCCCCCCTCAGCCTCCCAAAGAGCTGGCATTATAGGCGTGAGCTACCTTGCCTTGCCAAGAACATGGGTTTTATTTTTATTTATTTATTTATTTATTTTGAGACAGAGTCTCGCTCTGTTGCCCAGGCTGGAGTGCAGTGGCGCGATCTCGGCTCACTGCAAGCTCCGCCTCCCGGATTCACGCCATTCTCCCGCCTCAGCCTCCCGAGTAGCTGGGACTACAGGCGCCTGCCACCACGCCTGGCTAATTTTTTGTATTTTTAGTAGAGACAGGGTTTCACCGTGTTAGCCCGGATAGTCTCAATCTCCTGACCTCGTGATCCGCCGGACTTGGCCTCTCAAAGTGCAGGGATTACAGGCGTGAGCCACCGCGCCCAGCCAAACATGGGTTTTAGAGCTAGATTGCCTGGGTTGGAATCCTGTCTTCTCTACTTGCCAACATTATAGCCCAGGACAAGTTACTTTAGCCTCAGAATCCTCATCTGTGAAATGGGGATGATGCAGGTACTTAACTCTTAGAGTTGTACGAAATTATTCTTCATGTAAATAAAGTACACATCATTGCAACTAATATGAGTTCAATAAATATTGGTTATTAATCACCTAGGGACAGGCAGCTAGTAAGTGGTAGTGCTAGTATCTGCGTTTAGATAATTAGATTTTATATCCCATGTTCTTTTTACACATCACCTCCATAATATAATGTTAATACCCTGTTACTGTGATGATATGATCTGTTAGCAGCATTAGGGCAGGTGGTCTAATTTATTTTTTCAAAAGTGGTAGGAGATTCATCTAAAGTATCTCTTTTAGGACAGTTGGCACACATATCTATTTCTCAGCTTCCTCAAGAAGAGAATAGATATGACTTCAGATTACAGCTATGCCAAAAACCTATAGATTTTGCTTCAGTTGGTTAGAGCAACGGGCTGAGGATACCAGTCTGCAACATGACAAGACAGAAATAGCACATATTAAATTGAACCATTGGGAGACTTGTAGTATAGTTGAAAAGGCTTGCTTACTAATGATTTGGAAGACCTGAATTCTAATCTTGGACTCACCACTTATTAGTTGTGTCTTGTAACATCTCTGAGCCTGCATTTTCACATCTATAAGATGGGGATCCCAACAGTCAACCTAAGTGCTGTTGCCTGCTCACATAGTCCCTTTGTAGAAATTTAGAAAAAAGAGGCTAGGTATGGTGTCTCATGCCTATAATCCCACCACTTTAGGATGCCGAGGTGGGTGGATCACCTGAGGTCAGGAGTTCGAGACCAGCCTGGCCAACATGGTAAAACCCTGTCTCCACTAAAAATACAAAAAATTAACCAGACGTTGTGGTGGGCGCCTGTAATCCCAGCTACTTGGGAGACTGAGGCAGAAGAATTCCTTGAACCCAGGAGGTAGAGGTTACAGTGAGCTGAGATCACGCCATTGCACTCCAGCCTAAGCGCAGAGCGAGACTCTGTCTCAAAAACAAACAAACAAACAAACAAACAAACAAACAAAAAAACCGAAAAAGGGACCCCTCCCTTTGGACAGACACAGCTTTACAGTAAGGTTTATGAACTTGGTGAGACGAGCATGGTCTAAATTTCCATCTTCACTAGCCTTCTTGGCTAGCCTTCTGGCACACTGAACAATCTGCAGAAGTGAATGTGAGGGTCCTGTCTATACTGTCTTCACTGAACAGGGCTGTTAACATCAAGTGAGATAATAAAGGTGAAGGAGTTAGATAAAGTGTAATGCCTTTGTGAATGTAAGACACTGATATTACACAAATACTACTTGGTTTCAGACACTAGAATCCAAGGGCAACCTGCGTAGACATATTGACTCTTACCCTTTTTTTTTTCCTGATGATCCCTATGACTCATCAGCTTGTACAGAACCTACTAGCTGCTGGCTGTTAAAGTAGAGGTTGTAGCAAACAAAGGTTTTCTCCATTACTTCAAGCCTGGACCAGCCTTGCTCACTGGATCTCTGAAGACTAAAATTAGTACTTTTGATGAATAATCATCTTAAAAACAGTCAGCTGGCTGGGCACAGTGGCTCACGCTTGTAGTCCCAGCACTTTGGGAGGCCGAGGTGGGTGGATCACCTGAGGTCAGGAGTTCGAGACCAGCCTGGCCAACATGGCGAAACCCCGTCTTTACTGAAAATACAAAAATTAGCTAGGTGTGGTGGTGTGTGCCTGTAATCCCAGCTACTCGAGAGGCTGAAGCAGGATAATTGCTTGAGCCCAGGAGGTAGAGTGAGCCGAGATGGTGCGCCATTGCACTCCAGCTTGGGCAACAGAGCAGGACTCGGTCTCAAAAAGAAGAAGAAAAAAAATAAGAAATTATCTTGAAGACAAATGATGATGATGATGATTATTATTATTTTGAGATGGAGTTTTGCTCTTGTTGCCCAGGCTGGAGTGCAGTGGTGTGATCTTGGCTCACTGCAACCTCTGCTTCCCGGGTTCAAGTGATTCTCCTGTCTCAGCCTCCTTAGTAGCTGAGATTACAGGCGCATGCCATCACACCTGGCTAATTTTTGTATTTTTAGTAGAGATGGGGTTTCATCATATTGGTCAGGCTGGTCTCAAACTCCTGACCTCAGGTAATCTGCCCACCTCTGCCTCCCAAAGTGCTGGGATTGTACAGGCAGGAGCCACCACGCCCTGCCAGAAGACATATGATTTTAGGATACCCTGCAGTAAGACTGGGTCTTGCCCATCAATGGAATTCAGAATTATTTGGTTAGAGCTTATCTCTGGTTTTCAGGGAAAGGTCATTACATAAAAGCTTTATGTCAGTGGGAGAAAGAAAAGTTGCTGAATCACAATTTGCCCTCTTAACACACCTTTGGAGTCCAAGCTATCTCCTGGGCTTCATGGATCAAGTAGGACAAGAGGACTTGCTTGTGTGAGGAGCCAAAAGACAGCTGTAGAGTCAAGCAGAATTGAAATTAGGTCCTAGTTCTGCCACAAGTTTTGTGACAGTGGGCAGGTAAGTCACTTAAGTTTATGTTTTGTCATCTGCAACTGGTAACAGGAACAGTATTAACCTCATAGATTTATTGTGTGGGTTAAATGAATTAATATATGGAAAGTACCTAGCATTGTATCAGTATTTGCCACATAAACATTAGCTGCAGTTGTTACTAAGCTCTATGTAAGATATTATACTGGCTCTGAGAAAGAAAAAAAGATAAGTTGTAGTGCCTGGCCTCAAGAAGCTTAGAGTTCTAGTTTGGGAATTAGCATAATTATTTGCCAGAACAGGTAAACAGAAATGCAAAGCAATGAATATGTGGTACAGATAGATTATATCTATATATCTATATATCTATTTTGAAATGGAGTTTCACTCTTCTTGCCTAGGCTGGAGTGCAATGGTGCGATCTCGGCTCACTGCAACCTCTAGCTCCTGGGTTCAAGCGATTCTCCTGCCTCATCCTCCCTAGTAGCTGGGATTACTGGCATGTGCCACCACGCCTGGCTAATTTTGTATTTTTAGTAGAGACGGGGTTTCTCCATGTTGGTCAGGCTGGTCTCGTGTAAGCCACCACGCCCGGCCATAGATGATATTGTTAGGAGGTAGGGTTTGAGCAGGGGTCTAAAGAAACGACAGAATGGCTGGGCGCGGTGGCTCATACCTGTAATCCCAGTACTTTGGGAGGCTGAGGCTGGTGAATCACCTGAGGTCAGGAGTTTAAGACCGGCCTGGCCAACATGGTGAAACCCCATGTCTACTAAAAATACAAAAATCAGCCAGGTATGGTGGTGTGTACCTGTAATCCCCACTACGTAGGAATCTGAGGCAGGAGAATTGCTTGAACCCGGGAGGCAGAGGTTGCAGTGAGCCGAGATTGCGCCACTGCACTCCACCCTGGGCAACAGAGTGAGACTCTGTCTCAAAATAAAAAAAAAAGGAAAGAAAGAAAGGGCCAGGCATGGTGGCTTGTGCCTGTAATCCCAGCACTTTGGGAGGCTGAGGTAGGCGAATCACGAGGTCAAGAAATTGAGACCATCCTGGCTAACATGGTGAAACCCCATGTCAACTAAAAATACAAAAAAATTATCTAAGCATGGTGGCGAGCACCTGTAGTTCCAGCTACTCAGGAGGCTGAGTCAAGAGATTCTTTAAAAAATATATATGTATGTGTGTATATATATATGTATATAAAATATCTGTTCTAGTGAACAGTTTTTGACCTAAGATGAACACAAGTACATGAAAAATATATATATAAATATTAGTTCAAAAAATATAATTGAGGTCTGGAAACTGAGCATAGATGAAGGCTACTTATCTTTTTCTCCTATTCCTATGGAATATGCACACGTGTATACTTGTGTCATAATCTGAAAAGGAATCTCCAGCTAATAAACATCAGCTATAAATATTTAATTTATCTGCACTATTTCATTATCATATGATGGTGTGATGAAGAAGAATGACAAAGTATTAAATATATTAGGACGTTGGCCAGGTGTAGCGGCTCATGCCTATAATCCCAGCACTTTGGGAGGCTGAGGAGGGTGGATCACCTGAGGTTAGGAGTTCAAGACCAGCCTGGCCAACATGACAAAATTCCCGTCTCTACTAAAAATACAAAAATTAGCTAGGTGTGGTGGCGGGCACCTGTAATCCCAGCTACTCAGAAGGCTGAGGCAGGATAATCGCGTGAATCCGGGAGGCGGAGGTTGCAGTGAGCTGAGATGGCATGCCATTGCACTCCAGCCTGGGTGACAGAGTGAGACTTGGTCTCAGAAAAAAAGAAAAAATAAAAAAATAAAAAAATATATATTAGGATGTTAAAAGGGACTTGATATTATTTGGCATATTGAAAGAGTTGAGAGACTGGGCACGATGGCTCACGCCTGTAATCCCAGCACTTTGGTAGGCTGAGGTGGGCGGATCACCTGAGGTCAGGCGTTCGAGACCAGCCTGGCCAACATGGGGAAACCCCATCTCTACTGAAAATACAAAAATGAGCTGGGCGTGGTGGTGGGCGCCTGTGATCCCAGCCACTCGGGAGGCTGAGGCAGGAGAATCGCTTGAACCCAGGAGGCAGAGGTTGCAATGAGCTGAGATTGCACCGCTACACTCCAAGCTGGATGACAAGAGTGAAACTCTGTCTGAAAAAAAAAAAAAAAAGAGTTGAGGTCCTTTTCTACATTATTACATTATCAGGAACCACATTCTGTTTTTAAATACTCTTTATACGTTGTTTTTATATAGAAGCTAATTTCCAGTGGAAGTATAAACTGCTGCAAGCTTTCTAAAGCAATTTTTTGGCAAGGTGGTTCACGCCTGTAATCCCAGCACTCTGGGAGGTCAAGGCAGGAGGATTGCCTGAGCCCAGGAGTTTGAAACCAGCCTGGGCAACATGGCAAAACTCTATCTGTACTAAAAATACAAAAAATTAGCTGGGTGTGGTGGCCCAAGCCTATAATCCTAGCTGCTTGGGGGACTGAGGCAGGAGGATCACTTGAGGCTGCGAGGTTGAGGCTGCAGTGAGCTTTGATAGTGCCACTGCACTCCAGCCTGGGAGACAGAGACCCTGCCTCAAAAAAAAAAAAAAATAAATAAAAAAATAAAAAAATAAATAAATAAATAAATAAAATAAAGTAATTTGTTAATATGTATCAAAAACAATGTTATGCCTTCCAATTGAGCAATTTCTTCTTTAGAAATATGGCTCAAGGAAACAATCAGTTTGGAAAATAGTGAAAACTTGGTGACAAATTAAATATCCCCCAACAGGAGAAAGGTAAATTATACGGAATTTCAATATGGAATGTCTTCGTAAACATTAAACTTTGTATTATTAAGCATAGGGTTTTTGGAACACATTTTATGGCAATAGAATCCATGTAACTTCTCTTTGTCTAATGTTAAAGAAGTGCTTGACATTTCAACAAATTGGGATAAAAGGTATCTGTTCTTTGATTTGATAAACAAACTTTTATCCAGCATCTCTATGTTTGAGGCCCAGTACCTGGGTTACAAAGATGAATATAGTCCCAACCCTGCAGGTCTTCTAGGAAAGGCAGATGTGTAAACAAATAATTACACTGAAATATGAAGAATAAATACTGTAATAGATATATATGTATATTACAAAGTTGTATAAAGGAAGGAATCAGCAATTCTGCTTACATGGTCAAGGAAAGCTGCAAAGAATGGACATTTGAGTTAGTTTGGCATGGCTGGGAAGAGTACGTGTAGAAGAGTTAAGTTTGGGCTGGGCACAGTGGCTCATTCCTGTAATCCCAGTACTTTGAGAGGCTGAGGCGGGCGGATCACGAGGTCAAGAGATCGAGATCATCCTGGCCAACAGGGTGAAACCCCATCTACTAAAAATACAAAAATTAGCTGGGTGTGGTGGCACGCACCTGTAGTCCCAGCTACTCAGGAGGCTGAGGCAGGAGAATCGCTTGAACCCGGGAGACGGAGGTTGCAGTGAGCTGAGATGCGCCACTGCACTCCAGCCGAGCAACAGAGTGAGACTGTCTCAAAAAAACAAAAAACAAAACAACAACAACAACAAAAATAAACAAAGAGGTTTGTATTTTATCCTCATGGCAAGGGAAAAGTTATTAGAGAGTTTTAGGAAGGGGCATAACATGGTAAAACTATGTTCGAATGATTACTCAGGATTTAGTATGGAGGCCACATTTGGAAGAATACTAGATGAGAGACATTAGGAGATCACTGCTGTAGTTCAGGTACAGTATTATACTGGTTGTGAATGAAGATGAGGGGATGTCAGTCAGAAATTTAGGAGGCAGGATTAATAAGTTTTATCAACCAGTTAGACTTGTCTCTCAGGGAGGGCCTTAAATTATTCTTCAAGACTATTCTGGGCCGGGTGCGGTGGCTCACGCCTGTAATCCCAGCACTTTGGGAGGCCGAGACGGGCGGATCACAAGGTCAGGAGATCGAGACCATCCTGGCTAACCCGGTGAAACCCCGTCTCTACTAAAAATACAAAAAATTAGCCGGGCGAGGTGGCGGCGCCTGTAGTCCCAGCTACTCGGGAGGCTGAGGCAGGAGAATGGCGGGAACCCGGGAGGCGGAGCTTGCAGTGAGCTGAGATCCGGCCACTGCACTCCAGCCCGGGCGACAGAGCGAGACTCTGTCTCAAAAAAAAAAAAAAAAAAAAAAAAAAAAAAAAAAGATGCAAAGTTCCTTGACTATAAAGAGCTCACAGTGTAAGAAAAGAAAAATTCAAATAACTTTGGTCAATTATTCAATATTCCCTAGGTAACCTAGAAAGCTTTTAAAATTGTTAAAAGCTAAGGCAATTCACATGCAGGAAATTGCAGGAAGTCCACATCTTCTGAGTAAGGATCTGTTAAGTAATTCTAGCCATGACTAAGTTTGAGAACAGAACAAGAGAAAAGGGAGCAGAAAGGTAGCCAGGTGAGCCAGATGTGGCTTAGTGGACAATCTGTAGAGCACCTTGGGTTTTTTTATGTTTCTCACCTCTCTGTTAGTCTTGAGTTAATTTGTTTCATTCATTCCATAATTTTATGAAGGGCCTCCTGGCCACGAAGAATTGCTTGAACCTGGGAGGCAGAGGTTGCAGTGAGCCGCGATTGCGCCACTGCACTCTAGCCTGGGCAACAGAGTGAGACTCTGTCTCAAAACAAACAAACAAACAAACAAATAAAAAACCAGTATGTATGTGTGTGTGTGTGTGTGTGTGTGTGTGTGTGTGTGTGTATATATATATATATATATATAAAAGGTACACATGTATAGGGCACTTACCATGAATTGAGCTTGCAGGAATGGAAGTTGTTGTGGTGTGAGTCAGTGAGTGAGCAGTAAATGAATGTGAAGGTGTAGGATTTTACTGTATACTACTGTAGACTTTATAAACTTTGTACACTTAGGCTACACTAAATTTCTATAAAGAACTTTTCTTCAATAATAAATTGACCCCCCTCCAAGAAAACTGACCTTAGCTTATTGCAATCTTTTAACTTTTTTAACTTTTTTTAAAAAAATTGACTCTTGTAATAACAGCTTAAAATAAAAATACGTTGTATAGCTATATAAAATATATATTTATTTGAGATGGAGTCTCACTCTCTCATCCAGGTTGGAGTACAGTGGTGTGATCTGGGCTCACTGCAACCTCCGCCTCCCTAGTTCAAGTGATTCTCCTGCCTCAGCCTCCCAAGAAGCTGGGACTACAGGTGCCCACCACCACGCCCAGCTATTTTTTTTGCATTTTTAGTAGAGAAAGGGTTTCACCATGTTGACCAAGGCTGGTCTGAAACTCCTGACCCCAAGTAATCTGCCTTCCTCAGCCTCCCAAAGTGCTGGGAATACAGGCATGAGCCACCGCACCTGGCCCAAAAATATTTTTTATACCCTTATTCTATAAACTTTTTTCAACTCTTAAAATTTCTAATTTTTTTTTTACTTTTTTATTTTTTATCTTTATTTTTGAGAGAGAGTCTCTCTTTATTTTTTATTTTTATTTTTGAGAGAGAGTTGCCCAGGCTGGCGTGCAATGGCATGATCTCAGCTAACTGCAACCTCCACCTCCCAAATTCAAATGATTCTCCTGCCTCAGCCTCCCAAGTAGTTGGGATTACAGGCATGCATCACCTTTCTACTAAAGAGTACACTGTAAAATAATGGTAAAAAGTAATACATGAACCAATAACAGTAATTTATTATAATTATCGAGTATTTTGTACTGTACGTAATTGTGTGTGCTATAATTTATTTATTTATTTATTTTGAGATGGAGTATCACTCTGTCACCAGACTGGAGTGCAGTGGCACGATCTCGGCTCACTGCAACCTCCGCCTTCAGGGTTCAAGAGATTCTCCGGCCTCAGCCTCCTGAGTAGCTGAGACTACAGGCGCTTGCCACCATGCCCAGCTAATTTTTTTGTATGTTTAGTGGAGATGGGGTTTCACCATGTTGGCCAGGATGGTCTTGATCTCCTGACCTTGTGATCCGCCTGCCTTGGCCTCCCACAGTGCTGGAATTACAGGCGTGATCCACCGCACCCGGCCATATGTGCTATAGTTTTATACAACTGGCAGCACAGTGGCTTTGTTTACACCAGTATCCCAACAAATACATGAGTGATGCTTTTGCACTATGACATTGACAGCTACAAAGTGAGGAGGTGATTGGACTTTTTCAGCTTCATTATAATCTTTGGGACCACCATTGTATATGTGGTTTGGCTGAAATATTGTTAATGCTATGCATGACTGTATATCCAGAAAGTGTGGTCAGTTATGTCAATGTTGTTGCAAGGTCAAGCAAGATAGACTGACAAACATCCATTGGACTTAACTCAGAGTGTCTATTGTAATCTTGGAGAAACAATTTCTGTGGAAGGGCGAGGTGTGGGTCTGTTATTTCATGATGATAATAAAATAGTCTACATACTACTGACCATCATAAAAGCCAAAGTGGTTTTCTATTTTATACCACTCCCCTTCCCATCCTTGCAGCTGAGGGAAAATTAATTGCTCTTCTAAATTTAATACTTACTGGAACCTGGCTGTTTTAAGTAATACAAAAACTATGCTTTATTCATCCATCCATTTATCCATATATTCAGCAAGCATGTATAGTGCACCTACCGACTACCCAGGACATATAAGCATTGTGCTAGGGATGTAAGTAGGGAAGGAAAAGAAGGAAGGAGGCTCAAAATGATGTATTTGACCCGTGTACAGTTGTCCTTCTTATCCGTGGGTTCCATATCCACATATTCTTTGATTCAACCAACCGCAGATCAAAAATATTTGGAAAAAAAGTGAATGCTTGCATTTGTACAGAACATGTACAAACTTTTTTTGTCATTATTCCCTAAACAATATAGTATAACAACTATTTACATAACACATTGTATTAGGTATTATAAGTAATCTAGAGATGATTTAAAGTATATAGGGGGATGTGCATAGGTTTTATGCAAATAGTATGTCATTTTACATAGGGGACTTACTTGAGCATCTGTGGATTTTGACATTTGGTGGGGTAGGGGGTTTGGAACTAAGCCAGCAAGATACCGAGGAATAACTATATATCTCCGTGAGTTAACTCTGTGAAGTATTTTTATAGCCCTTAATGGCTACTCAAAAGGGGTTTATGCTGTGAGGCAGAGGTTGCAGTGAGCCAAGATCACGCCACTGCACTCCAGCCTAGGTGACAGAGCGAGACTCTGTCTCAAAGCAAAAAAAAAAAAAAAAAAAAAAAAAAGGAGGAGGTGGGGGCGGTGATTTATGGTGAAGTTCTGTGCTCTGAAGATAAAATTTCAGAAAGTGCCTCTTTTTTGGCTAGGTGCGGTGGCTCACACCTGTAATCCCAGCCTTTGGGAAGCCGAGGCACGCGGATCTCTTGAGGTCAAGAGTTCGAGACCAGGCTGGCAAACAAGGTGAAATCCCGTCACTACTTAAAATATAAAAATTAACCTGTAATCCCAGCACTTTGGGAGGCCAAGGTGGGTGAATCACCTGAAGTTGGGAGCTCAACACCAGCCTGACCAACATGGAGAAACCCCATCTCTATTAAAAATACAAAATTAGCCAGGTGTGGTGGCACATGCCTGTAATCCCAGCTACTCGGGAGGCTGAGGCAGGAGAATCACTGGAACCCGGGAGGCAAAGGTTGTGGTGAGCTGAGATCGCGCCACTGCACTCCAGCCTGGGCAACAAGAGCGAAACTCCATCTCAAAACAAATAAAAAGATAAAAGAAAATAAAATAATTAGTCAGGCTTGGTGGTGTGCACCTGTGGTCCCAACTACTCAAGATGCTGAAGCAGGAGAATTGCTTGAACCTGGGAGGTGGAGGTTGCAGTTAGCTGAGGTCGTGCCACCTCGGGTGACAGACAAGACTCTGTTACAAAAATAAAAAAGAAGATACTTTTTTTATGGTTAAGTGAAAAAACAACATTTCAGTAGAGAAGGGCTTTGTTCTTGTTGAGGGTTCTCTGATAATTTTTTCTTTTCTTGGTATATATTTATACCTTGGTGTTTATGTTCGAGTCATTTTCTTTTTAGATTTGAGGCTCATTTTAGGGAAGGAAAAAAAAAAAGAGCAGAGATTAGTTTATTTTTCAATACAATACAATCCCATTAAGTATGGGCAGTGTTAATTATGGTTTAACAAGGGTTAGAGCCAAAGTTTATTTTTGTCTGTTGTGCATATTAATAGACCTGCACTTAGAGTCAGGTGGATTAATAAATGCCCAGAGAAACCATTTCAATTCATAACTTTGAAAGTAATAACTTAAAAATGTCTACGTTACTGATTAAAAGTTGACATCCTACGCCGGGCGTGGTGGCTTATGCCTGTAATCCCAGCACTTTGGGAGGCCGAAGCGGGTGGATCATGAAGTCAGGAGATCAAGATACTCCTTACTAACACGGTGAAACCCCGTCTCTACTAAAATTACAAAAAATTAGCCAGGTGTGGTGGCGGGTATCTGAAACCCCAGCTACTTGGGAGGCTGAGGCAGGAGAATCGCTTGGACCCGGGAGGCAGGGGTTGCAGTGAGCCCGAGATCGTGCCACTGCACTTCAGCCTGAGTGACAGAGTGAGACTCTGTGTCAAAAAAAAAAAAAAAGTTGACATCCTAATTTCAAATAATTTTAAAAATCTATTTCTTTAAGCTGTAAGGATGTTATGAAGGATTATTTTATTTTAGAGTACTTGAAAATCCATTTCTTGAAGCTATAAGGATGTTTTGAAGGGTATTTACTTTTATTTTATTTTATTTATTTTTGAGACGCAGTCTCGCCCTGTCTCCCAGGCTGGAGTACAATGGTGCGGTCTCGGCTTACTGCAACCTCCACTTCCCGGGTTCTAGTGATTCTCCTGCCTCAGCCTCCCGAGTAGATGGGATTACAGGTGCCTGCCACCACATCCAGCTAATTTTTTATAGTTTTAGTAGAGACGGGGTTTCACCGTGTTGGTCAGGCTGGTCTCAAACTCCTGAACTCAGGTGATTCACCCACCTCGGCCTCCCAAAATACTGGGATTACAGGCATGAGCCACTGCGCCCGGCTATTTTATTTTAGTTAGAGTACTTGAAAATGTGGCAAAAGTTTGGTAGGTTAGCAAAGTCTTCAGGAATAAAATTAACCGTGAGTTGATCCTTGCAAATTTTGGAATCCAAATAGTGACCACAGCACCTTGGCAAAAGTGGAGCTTTCTTTAGGAGGCTAGAGGAAGAGAAAAAAAATGGGAAATGTAAGCTAAGGTCACATCACAGTAGGAATAAGTAAACATTTAGTTGTTTTACATAGATCTTTTGGTGGATTCATTCAAAGTGATTCTTTTCTTGCAGACTTAGGCTAGAATCTTAGGGGGTCAAAAAATAGATTATTGGCCAGGCACGGTGGCTCATGTCTGTAATCCCATCACTTTGTGAGGTCGAGGTGGGCAGATGACGAGGTCAGGAGTTTGAGACTAGCCTGACCACTGTTGTGAAACCCGGTCTCTACTAAAAATACAAAAATTAGCTGGGCATGGTGGCACGTGCCTGTAATCCCAGCTACTCAAGAGGCTGAGGCAGGAGAATCACTTGGACCTGGGAGGCAGAGGTTGCAGTGAGCCGAGATCATACCACTGCACTCCAGCCTGGGTGACAGAGCGAGACTCAGTCTCAAAAAAAAAAAAGAAAGGCTCTTTTCTTAGGTTTCTTTTTTTGTTTGTTTGTTTGTTTTTAAAGAAATAACTAGAAACAAAGATTACAATATGCTTCAAATCAGTGGTTTCTGGTAATACTTCAGTTCTGGTTGGTGAAGAAGGGAAATAGAAAATTAAGACAATTTTAAATGATGACATTTTCAGTTACAAGTTCAATCAGCACAGTCATCAACTGACATTTATTCCTAACCGCTTGGGTGAGTGGCACTGAACCAAATCCCACAAGAAATATCTTCTGCCTACATGAACAAACCGGTTCTTGAACTATTGCTCTCAGAAGCTATAGATAATAGCAGTTGATTTTAATATGTTGTGAGATTCCAGCCTTGGAATCATGAGGTTAAAATAGGAAAAACCATACCAAAAAAAAAGTTTTTAATAGAAACTGGGCCAGGCGCAGTGGCTCATGCCTGTAATTCTAGTACTTTGGGAGGCAGAGGCGGGTGGATCACGAGGTCAAGAGATCTAGACCATCCTGGCTAACACGGTGAAAACCTGTTTCTACTAAAAATACAAAAAATTAGCCGACCGTGGTGGCACGCACCTGTAGTCCTAGCTGCTTGGGAGGCTGAGGCAGGAGAATCGCTTGAACCCAGGAGGCAGAGGTTGCAGTGAGCAGAGATCGTATCACTATACTCCAGCCTGGGTGACAGAGCGAGACTCCGTCTCAAAAAAACAACAGAAACAGAAAACTGTATCTACTGTTTGTCTTGAAGAAAGAAATCATTGTCTTATGCAGTATGACACTAAACATATACAATTGTTATTATTATTTTTTGAGACAGGGTCTTACTCTGTCACCCAGGCTAGAGTGCAGTGGCCCGATCTCAGCTCACTGCAACCTCTACCTCCCAGGTTCAAGCGATTCTCCTGCCTCAGCCTCCCGAGTAGCTGGGATTACAGCCTCCCGCCACCATGCTCAGCTAATTTTTTTATTTTTAGTAGAGACGGGGTTTCACCATGTTGGCCAGGCTGGTCTTGAACTCCTGACCTCAGGTGATCCACCCTCCTTGGCCTCCCAAAGCGCTGGGATTACAGGCATGAGCCACCCTGCCCGGCAGCATATACAATTATTTAAAAATATTTCACCAAATATTATTGTAGTATAAGAGTTGAAGTTTATTCGAGTAATCATTTGTATGAATAATGCAAGGTAAACTTTTATTTTGACAAAAATAAGGAGGTGAGTTGATTCAGAGCTTATCAGGTACAGTCTTAAAGTAAGTGATTTATTCCTGCATTGAAAACTAAAATACAAAGACATCTGGTGGATGTCAAAAATTTATGACTAAAATCTATTTTTACCCGACCTCCAAGGTTGATATCACATTTAATATTAAGGTGTTTTTTATTCTATACTAAAAGTGATTATTTTATGCCATCTCTGCTGAAAATTTTTTAAAAAAATTATTTAAGTGTTTAAGTATGGTCAGATTTTAAGTATCTAACATTCTCCAGTAGTTCCCCCTCCCTTGCCTATTCCTCTCCACCCCAGTCTCTTTCTAGTAGGATTCCTATTGCTGGCTACCCAGTCATTACCATTCTAACCATTTAAGGTAGCTCTGCTTGGTTTATTTATTCTGAGTACTGCAATTCAGTTTCCCTTTATCCTGGCTTCCTATGGCAAGTTGGCAAACCAATTTATTTTTCTCCCTTTTATTTCAACAACTCGTAATTTAGATTGGTTAGGAGGATATAATGTAATCAGGACACAACCTTTTCCCCTCAGAATCTGTATTTGTGAGACTTCCTCCTTTCCCGGCTGAACGTGCTGAAGTCAGACCGAGTACCTTGTGAAGGACTTCAGCCCCCACAGTTCCCTGTGTGCGCATGCCCTCTCATCTTACAGTTGTCAAAGTGCTTTTGCCAGAGCGGTCACATAATCAACCTGAAAGAAGAAAATAAATACTGTATACTTTTAAATTTTATCGATTCTTAAAAACTGGACACTCAAAGGTAACTGCTACTAAGATTTTGTTACTTGAAATTGGGTTATTGCATGTAAAAGAATATCTATTGTGTGTGGTGGGGGAGGGGAAGGAGGTATCTATTTCTCACTTTGCTGTAAATAAGCAAAAACAAAAACAAAACAAAAAAACCCCGAAAAAACAAAGAACAACCCCAAGAACACAAAACAAACTATACAGGCAGTTGCTGAGAGACGTTGCATACTACCTTTGTAAATTTTATCTTAATCTATTGCTTACCTTTTGTTTGAAAAGGTCTTATTTATTAAAGGTGTGTCTTGACCTTGACAGAGTGAATTTATGCAGAAAGCGAAATTTATATTTTTAAGGAGTGTTGAGAAGAGAAATGGGTGTTCCTGGTATAAAATTTTTAAAATTCAATGAATATATTAACATTGATTACAGCTATTATAAAATGTTCTGAGTCCAGCTTACTTTTTGGCTTTTTTGCTGAGGTATAGCATTAATTTTTCCATGAAGAGCATGTAGTTTAAACTGAAGGCATTAACAACAAGCATTGATAAAAGCAACCGGAAAAGCAGAGTGATATTAAAATTATAATCAAATGCCTATTTCAGCCATGATGATATGGCTATTATAAAGACAATTCTAGCTCACTGAAAGTGACTCAAATCTCAGATTATAATGGTTTACTGCAGCACTGTTTAAACCAAGTATGAAAATGTCTGTTTCTATGACCATCTTCTTTGGCAGCAATAGAACTTTGTCTTTCTAAATCAAAGCTTCATTTGCCTCTTTGTATTGTATTTTGCAATACCGATCAAAGCCATTGTTTTAGACCAAGGGAACTAAGGAACATGAAAGCAATATTAAACAGATTTTATTGGTAGTAGCCGGCAATCTGTGTTGTATATTATATTGAGTTGGGTTTTTTCCCTGGGGGGGTTGAAGGGAGGAAAGGCAGGGGAATGAGGAATAGAAGGGAGAGCAAGGTGGCTGCGAAGCATTTCCTTTAGCCCACCACTATTTTGTGTATGAAACTTTGAAATAAAAGATATTAATGAACCATTTTAATGATAGTTTTTAATAAAATAATCGAACTACTTTTAATCCCATTTCTTGTCTGATATATTTTGCATAATAGTTAATAATTTCATTTTCTGATACATTGATTTTAACAATAGTTATTATCATGAGGATGTCTAGAGCCAGAGCTTCTGTGTGTATCTGAATGCCTTTTCACAAGTGTCCTGAGAAAGATTCCTCTCCAAGTATCTGGGTTAATTAAGTAACTGCATTAAATTTATTAATAACTTAGTTGCAATTGTACTGAATCATCATCTAAAAATAATTATATGTTTGGTCATATGCCCCTAACATTCAAAATATTTGTTTTTAGGGTCTCAGAAGTGTAATATTTATATATTTAAAGCAATTAAGATGTTCTAAGGACAAGCTAACTACATGTATGGCCATCTCTGGGTTTTGAGTGATTAATTTTCATCCTTGAATAAGAAAACAGGCTATATGGTAGAGGTGAATATAGCCCTTCTATGTGAGATGGAAAATACCATACACTCCTTATATGGCTAAATGAAGCAGTGATGGCAATGCACTATAATTACAATGTATGAAAATTTGGGACTTTGTACTCCTCTATTTTTAACACTTTTGCTAGCATATGGTAATTCAGGGTCTTCAAACCATAGTGTTTCGCTGCTAATACTAGTGATAAGAGAATGGATTCTAAATTTGCTAAAGTCTTGTGACCAACAGCAGCAGGAGGATTCAAAATTGAAAATCTGGCAACCCCAGAATTATCTTGACTGTCTACTTTAATCTCAGGGTTTTTTTTAAAGCCCCACCCCCACCCTATCTCACAGGCGCTCGCTCGCTCGTGCGCACTCTCTCTCTCTGACCTTAAATCCAACCAGAAGCATTTCTCCACTCTGCAGAGAAATTCTCAGGCTCCTGTTGAGACCTGAAGCACTGAGATGCCAAGAAATCTCTTGTGCGGCAGAATTGGAGACAAGAAAATTGGGGAATAAGCAGAAAAACCATAATCCTTAGAGTAACAAGAAGCAAGCACTTCCAAACGTTTCAGTAGGTTTTTACTTCTTTAAAAACGTTTTTTTTTAAACTGTCTCCTAACAAAATGGAGTAGCTGCAGCTACTGGGAGGCCAGAGAATGATTGTGCAGCCGAGTCCTTCTAACAAATGCCAAGGATTTCCTCCCTCGTGGTTCGCTGCAGCTAAATGAAACAATTACCAACGCAAGAAGGCAGTTTGCTAATAAAGAGGGCTGAAACTGTGTTTTTGTTTGTTTTGTTTGTTTTTTTAAAAAGTGTTCGAGCTGGGGAAGGGAGAAGAAAGGGTCGTGTGTGCGGTGTCTTTTTAACCTTGCTGAAGGACGCAGCAGTATTTATTGACGTATGCAAATAACTGGGGGAGGGTGGTGCTTGGGAAAAAACAGGAACCAGAATCAGTTTCTCATTGCAGGGCGAACGCTCTGAGTTCCGGTGAAGGGAAAAGAGACGTGGCGAAATTGCTGTCTTTCTGTCTTATAAGCACATCTCTCACTAGTACAGAAAAGGAACCAAGACTTCTGAAAGGGTGAAGACGCTCTCACAGTATCTTTAGAGACCTTGCTCGACACCTTCCCTACCCCCCACCCAACAGCCCGACCTGTTCTTCTAAATGGGAGATTATGGATTTGCATTGCAATTGGCTAGTAGCGGTGGCGATGGATTTTCGCAAGTGAAACACCCGCCCGCTTCAGCGAGGGACATTCATGATCACATTGACAATAACGCGTCTCTCTTTTTTCCCGTTTCAGCTGCGCAAACCATGCAGGATGATTTACTGATGGACAAAAGCAAAACCCAGCCCCAGCCCCAGCAGCAGCAGCGGCAGCAGCAGCAGCAGCAGCAGCAGCCCCAACCTGAGTCCAGCGTATCCGAAACCCCGTCCACGCCCCACTCCTCAGAGACCCCCAAGCCGGAGGAAAACAGCGCAGTGCAGGCCCTCAGCCCAGCCGCTGCCCCGCCGGCCCCCAACGGCTCGGACAAGATGCAGATGGAATCACCGCTCCTGCCAGGCTTGAGTTTCCATCAGCCCCCTCAGCAGCCGCCGCCGCCTCAGGAGCCCGCGGCGCCGGGCGCGTCGCTGTCGCCGTCCTTCGGCAGCACCTGGTCCACGGGCACCACGAACGCGGTAGAGGACAGCTTCTTCCAGGGGATCACCCCAGTCAACGGGACCATGCTCTTCCAGAACTTCCCGCACCATGTCAACCCAGTCTTCGGAGGCACTTTCTCCCCGCAGATCGGCCTGGCGCAGACCCAGCACCACCAGCAGCCGCCGCCGCCTGCGCCCGCGCCGCAGCCGGCACAGCCGGCGCAGCCCCCGCAGGCGCAGCCCCCGCAGCAGCGCCGCTCGCCCGCCAGCCCCAGCCAGGCGCCCTACGCGCAGAGGAGCGCCGCCGCAGCGTACGGCCACCAGCCCATCATGACCAGCAAGCCGTCCTCGTCTTCGGCGGTTGCAGCCGCTGCTGCCGCAGCCGCCGCCTCGTCGGCCTCGTCCAGCTGGAACACGCACCAAAGCGTGAATGCAGCCTGGAGCGCACCGTCCAACCCCTGGGGCGGCCTGCAGGCGGGCCGGGACCCTCGCCGGGCGGTCGGTGTGGGCGTGGGTGTGGGTGTCGGGGTGCCTTCCCCACTCAACCCCATCTCGCCACTCAAAAAACCCTTCTCCAGCAACGTGATCGCGCCGCCCAAGTTCCCTCGCGCGGCCCCGCTCACTTCTAAGTCCTGGATGGAGGATAACGCTTTCCGGACCGATAATGGTAACAATCTGTTGCCATTTCAGGTAATGCTGTGATGCACCTGCACACTCCTTCCCCCTGACCCGCTCCTTTTGCCCCTTCTCTGACTTTTAATCATCTACCCGCTTTTATTTAAAAAGAGCAGCAATGTCCAGCTCCTCTTTCTCCTTCCGAAGCCTCCAGTTCTTTAGGGCTGTTCCATTCTCGGAAGATGAGGTTGGGAGAACGTTGCGATTGCTGGAGGAATCATATTCGTCCCTTCAGGGTAGAAGAAGCCGTTTTCTTTTAGTTTATTTTTTCCTTCATGGTGTTTGTACCTCTTATTTTGACTTCCTTTGACAAGTAAAGCTGCAAGTGTGTGGCAGGGTGCCGGCATAGTCCTAGGATGAGTAGGCTGAGATTCCTATCATTTTGAGTAGCTACACATTTCAGGTTATGCAATCCTGAGCTCAGGGTGCCGCCTGCAAGCTGTCCACACCCAAACCACCCTGGCTTTACTCTTAAAGAGGTTAACAACCCTTGAGTGGTGCTATTTCAGACGGTTGCATATGCTCAATTGAACTAATGTGAACACATGTGTTTATGTCTCGCTAAGGTGCTAGAATCATTAATAACAATCAGCATATTGCCCCTGCTGGGAAAATTATGAGTGTGAGATTCCAATCAACACTCACAACTGTGTAAGGCAAGAAGGTGGAAGAGTGGAAATTCTAAGGGCAACCCTTTCCATGTTACCTAGAAGAAGGATTTTTTTTTTTTTTTTGCAAGAGGTAAGAGACAATAGGACGTGACCTTCAGAGCCATATTGCAATGGAGTCTATTTGCTAGCTAGCACTGAAATATTTAAAGCTGCAGTGTCCTTCACCAGTTGGGTTAAGAAGACAATACAGATCAATTACATCATTTGAAACTGGGCAAAGTGAAAGTCTTGCAACTTTAATGAAAAATGAGTCTTGTGTCTTGGTGTTAAATGCCAATGAAAAACTCAGGAAGTGCCCCAGACAAAAAGGTTGAAATGAAGAGTGTCCTTGTTTCTGTTCTTGCTGTCTGATCTAGTCCACAGCCATCGCAGTTGGCAGCGTCCTGGGCATCTTGGGTTGGAAAGGTGTAGTACGGGTGTGTGTTCACGGGCGGCTTTTGCTCCCAGGCAAACGCTTATCCTTCACGTATAAGTTGATTTGGTTATAAGCTTCTAGGCTCAGTTAAATAAAAAGGGGAGAGGGGAAGGCCTCCATCAAGACCCAATTTGGATGGTCAAGGAAATGAAGCAGAAATCCTTTGAGGAGTGCTTGGTAGAACTGACAGTTTGACAGAGGTATAGTGTCAGGTGCAGTTGCAGCCTTCATCTCTTTATATTGCAGATGTTTGGAGTGGCTCCCATTCATGAAGGAAGAGATGAGGTTATTGAGAAGAACATGACTCTCTAGGTTAGAGTAGTAATTTTTAACTTTGACAGTTCAAGGGAGTCCCTGAAACCTCTAAATTGTGTATATGAGAGTTTTTAACGAGAGAGGATCTTCACAAGGGATTTTCACAACGATCCTTCAGGAATGGAAGATTTTAATATTAAGTTGTATTTCTTCCCATTCTAAAGTTTGTTTATTTTAATAAAATGAAGAGATTTTGCAAGATGGGATTCGTTTCATAGACAAAAGGAGGAATTTGCTTTCTGGAATTTATGTGCTTATTTTTGGAGGGGGTAGGGCAGGGAGGCTGCATTTGGTAGGAGAGGCCCTCTTTTTCTAACATTCCCTCTCTTTATTCTCATGCTCCCTACCTGAGTTCAGTCCTGGAGGATAACCTAAAATCTTACAGGGAGTTTCGGGAGCTGATAATGTAGACAGATCTTGTTATCTTTTTCTAGGAGTTGACTCTGAATACAACTAGCTGTTGGTGAATTATCTCCTGGCATGGGGATTAGCGAGAGATTAAATCTACATAGTTTCCTCAAACCTGATATTGATGAGTAGTATAGGGATTGCCATTTGTTACTCAGCAAACCATTCACCAATGATGCTAGTAAGAGCCAAATGGACTGGATTGAGTTTAGTCTCATCTTTCCATCCCTGGTGATGCTATTAGATAGGCAAAAATGGCCAAAAAATTTGTAGGAGGACAGATTTTATTGAAAATTGAGCATTATTTATTTGGCCTCAGGAAGAATTACATATACATTATGTCTCATTTCTTTTTCATAAAACGGAGCTTAGGGTGTTGAAGCAATTTTAGGATCAGAGGAGGAAGCTGGTTGTGCTTTGGCTGGAATGTTAGACTTGGTTTCTGTTGATAACTGTACCAAGTTTGTCTTAGAAACAAAGAACACCTGAGTCTTGTGTGCAGAATTTTGTGTATGTGCATTGTTGAAATAGTTTTTCTAAATAAGGCAGAAAATAAGTGGTTCTGATGACTTTTTCAAAATATTTACTCTGGCAAATGTGATTTTATTTAAATCAGAGTTTATAGAATACCAACTTTATTTTTTATTTAACAGACTTTTTGAGCTATTAATAAAAGAGTCTTTCTACAGTGATCTACTCTAATGTATGTTAAAATTTTAAAAGAAACCCATTCTACCCTGCACTGCTTCTTTTTTGCGAGTTTCTACCAACACAATAGATTTTGAGTAGCTTTACTTACATGGTTTATATTGTAAAAGCAATCACTATCACTGTTTTTTTTTTTTTTGAGACAAAGTTTCACTTTTGTTGCCCAGGCCGGAGTGCAGTGGCATGATCTTGGCTCACTGCAACCTCCGCCTCCCCAGTTCAAGCAATTCTCCTGCCACAGCCTCCCAAGTAGCCGGGATTAAAGGCGTCCACCACCACGCCCGGCTAATTTTTTATATTTTTAGTAGAGACGGGTTTCACCATGTTGGCCAAGCTGGTCTTGAACTCCTGACCTTAGGTGATCCACCTGCCTTGGCGTCCCAAAGTGCTGGGATTACAGGCATGAGCCACCATGCCTGGCCTAGCAATCACTGTATTTGAATGTTGTTTTACAAACTATAATACTTTTCTATTCTAATAAAGTTGATTTGTTTCCCTGGGTTTTGGTGGCTGCTTTCTTAGGGATTACTTTTATCTAAAAGTCACTTCATTTCTATAAATAGGGAAACTGAGATCGTGAGAGGTAGAGTGACTGAACTCAAGTCCTACAGCTCTAGCTAAGTTTGTTGTATGTGTCCTTAATGTCCATGTAGTGCAGGTGCTGTCTGGTAGAATTCATTTTAAGTAAGATTCTCTTTGGACTCCATTCAAAGGGTTAGTGAAGTTTTCTATTAGGCCGATGCATTTTGGTGATGCACCTCTCAGCAACAGAGCTCAGGAACAGTGAGGCACTCCACTGAAGGGAATTATATATATGAGTCTTTCTATATTTCTATAAGACAAGGAAGCCTAGGTATATATGAGTTTGGCGCGTAAGTAATTGAGGGTTTTGCCATTACTTTTTTGCCATAAAAGTAATGGCAAAACCCACAATTACTTATGCACCAATTTAATAAAAGGACTAGAGCTGAGATATTATGTTGTAAATTTGGGTTTAAATAGCATTGCTGTCAAGAAAACATTAGGAGGGACTTTTGAGAGCACCCATTCTAGACTACTCTGCTCATTTTACAGAGGATAAAATCAAAGTCCCAACATGTGAGGTGACTTACCCAGGTTCAGGTTGATAATTTCTGTCAGAAGCAAGCTTTGACAGCAGATTGCCTGGATTTAAATCTCCATTTTGCCAGTTACTGGCTTTGTAATCATGAACAAATTATATAAACATGCTGGCTCTCAATTCCTCACCTGTAAAACGGGAATAAAATGTGAAACTAAATATAAACTGCGTAGCACAGTGCCTGGCCCATAGTAAGGTATCCCATAAATGTAAGGTTATGACTATTGTTATTGTAATGGTGACCATAGGCTTTGCATGATCTTGTCATAATATTGATTACTGATTTTTTTTTTTTTTTCTTTCTTTTTTTTTTTGGAGACGGAGTCTCGCTCTGTCGCCCAGGCTGGGGTGCAGTGGCTGGATCTCAGCTCACTGCAAGCTCCGCCTCCTGGGTTCATGCCATTCTCCTGCCTCAGTCTCCCAAGTAGCTGGGACTACAGACGTCTGCCACCTCGCCCAGCTAGTTTTTTTTTGTATTTTTTAGTAGAGACGGGGTTTCACCGTGTTAGCCAGGATGGTCTCGATCTCCTGACCTCGTGATCCGCCCGTCTCGGCCTCCCAAAGTGCTGGGATTACAGGCTTGAGCCACTGCGCTCGGCTCTTTTTTTTGTTTTGTTTTGTTTTTTGAGACAGTGTCTCACCCTGTCACGCAGGCTGGAGTGCAGTGTGCGATGTTGGCTCACTGCAGCCTCCACTTCCCGGGTTCATGTGATTCTCCTGCCTCAGCTTCCCAAGTAGCTGGGATAACAGACCACACCCAGCTAATTTTTGTATTTTTAGTAGAGATGGAATTTCGCCCTATTGGTCAGGCTGGTCTTGAACTCCTGACCTCAAGTGATCTGCCTGCCTTGGCCTACCAAAGTAGATTACCAGTTTTTCATACACTGCATTCTAAATATCCCCAAACGTCAGTGTAATGCCATTTGTTCTTTTTTCCTATCTGATGGTACCCTCATGATCAGAGCCTTTGGCCATCGTAGTAATGTGATGATCCAGCATTTACCTATGGGCCAGGCCCTGTGCCAAACACTTTACATCTAGTTTCTCACTGGAACTCCTTTGAGATAGGAACTCCTTTGACATAGGAGGACTATTATTATTCTTGCTTATTGTTTTGTTTTGTTTTTGTTTTTTGGGGGGACGGAGTCACGCTCTGTCGCCCAGACTGGAGTGCAGTGGCGTGATCTTGGCTTACTGCAAACTCTGCCTCCCGGGTTCAAGCGATTCTCCTGCCTCAGCCTCGTGAGTAGCTGGGATTACAGGTGCGCGCTACCATGTCCAGCTAATTTTTGTATTTTTAGTGGAGACAGGGTTTCACCATGTTGGTCAGGCTGGTCTCGAACTCCTGACCTCGTGATCTGCCCACCTCAGCCTCCCAAAGTGCTGGGATTACAGGCATGAGCCACTGTGCCCGGCCTATTATCCTTGTTATATTGACAAATAAATTGAGGTTCAGTAAATTTACACTATTTGTTTAAGACCACAGCCAGTAATTGGCAAAGTTGCCTCCAGAGCCCATGGCTCCTACTCCCTTGACTATTCTACCTCTAGGGCATTGCTTAATAGTGCAGTGTAGATGTAAGAAACTGGACTGAATCTGTACTTGACCCTATGAGATACGCTGGAAGTTGTGTTTTGAAAAAATTTTGTATTTGTAGAAATGCAGGAAGAAAAAAATACAGTGACTATAAATATACTTCCATGATGATTCACCAGTTATAATTTTTTCTGTTTACTTTATATATTTTTGAATATTATGAAATCAAAGTCCCGAAATAGGAAGTGACTTACCCAGGTTCAGGTTGATAATTTGTCACAGAAGCAGGCTTTAGCAGCAGATTGCCTGGATTCAAATTTAATTTGGAAAAAAAATTCACATTATTCCATGCTTTCTGTCTGTATCTCTGCCTTTATTCCTCTCTTTTTTTTTTTTTTTTTTTTGAGATGAAGTCTCACTTTGTTCCCCAGGCTGGAGTACAGTGGTACGATCTCGGCTTACTGCAACCTCCACCTCTGGGTTCAAACGATTCTCATGCCTCAGCCTCCCAAGTAGCTGGGACTACAGGCATGCGCCACCATGCCTGGCTGATTTTTGTATTTTTGGTAGAGATGGGGTTTCACTGTGTTGGCCAGGCTGGTCTTGAACTCCTGACCTCGGTTCTGCCTGCATCGGCCTCCGAAAGTGCTGGGATTACAGGCATGAGCCAACGCACCTAGCCTATCTGTCTCCTTTTCCTTCTGCTCCCAAGTTAAAGGTGATTGCAGGGAGTTTTATATTTTATGACATGTCTAGTTAAATATAACTTAGTATTAATTTTGCTGGTGTGTTATCAATAACAAAGGAAGAAATTTCTTACATGAATTCATGGGAATACAAATGATATTAAAAGCAAAACAAATATGCCTACTCATAATAAATTTTTAGGAAATATCAATATTTTTCAAGTAGTTTGTGTTCCTTTTCCTTTTTTTTCGAGTAGTTTGTGTTCTGTCCATTTCCTTTTTTTTTTTTTTTTAAAGACAGAATCTGTCGCCCAGGCTAGAGTATAGTGGCATGATCTTGGCTGACTGCAACCTCTGCCTTCCCTGTTCAAGCAATTCTCATTCCTCAACCTCCCTAGGAGCAGGGATTACAGTTGTGCACCACCATGCCCCACTAGTTTTTGTATTTTTAGTAGAGACAGGGTGACGGGGTTTCATCGTGTTGGCCAGGCTAATTTTGAACTCGTGATCTCGAGTTATCTGCCAGCCTTGGCCTCCCAAAGTGCTGGGATTAGAGGTGTGAGCCACCGCATCTGGCCCCCCGCCTTTTTTTTTAAGACCATCTTTTCAGGAGGTAATATAAATGGTCTTGTTTATGCTTGCTTTTGAATAAGGATAGTATGACCTAGATTTAAAACTCTTTTCTAGTTGGTTTCTTAAAAATGCAAAACCACTTTAAGGTCCACTCATCCCCACAAACTGTTTCAGAACCTGTTATGACATGGTTGATATGAATGCCAGCAAAACCACATATCTATTTTCTATTTAAAAGAGGGATTGGTTAGGAAATATTAGGTTTTTGTGCTACTAGAAACGTTAATATAAAACTATGCGCTTCAAAATTGCATGTTGAAAAGTGGTTAGCTTTGTTTAAACTCTTTTATGACCTCGTCGTGAGTTAGTACCAAAGAACCCTCTTAGAAATGTAATTTAGATATCCTCTGACAAAGACACAAATTTCTACTTACATAGCTTTCTCTGTTGGTTAGCCAATTTGATGTGTTTCTTTTTTTTTTTTTTTTTTTGAGACAGAGTTTCGCACTGTCGCCCAGGCTGGAATGCAATGGCACGATCTCTGCTCACTGCATCCTCTGCCTCCCAGGTTCAAGTGATTCTCCTGCCTCAGCTTCCCAAGGAGCTGGGATTACAGGTGCCTGCCACCATGCCCGGCTAATTTTTTGGGTATTTTTAGTAGAGACGGGATTTCACTATGTTGGCAGGCTGGTCTTGAACTCCTGGCCTTGTGATCCGCCCACCTCAGCCTTCCAAAGTGCTGGGATTACAGGTGTGAGCCACCATGCCTGGCCCAATTTGATGTATTTCAAGGGCTGTATAAGGTGTAATGCTGTCCAGTTGGAACTGGTTTTCATTGCTAAGTTGATTTTTTATAGTATTTTGATCTGCAGGTATCAAAAGATTATGCTCTGTTGCTCAGGCACGGTGGCTCATGCCTGTAATCCCAGCACTTTGGGAGGTCGAGGTGGGTGTATCACCTGAGGTCAGGAGTTCAAGACCAACCTGGCCAACATGGTGAAACCCTGTCTCTACTAAAAAACTACAAATATTGACTGAGTGTGGTGGTGGGTGCCTGTAATCCCAGCTACTCAGGAGGCTGAGGCAGGAAAATTGCATGACCCTGGGAGGTGGAGGTTGCAGTGAGCTGAGATCATGCTATTGCCCTCCAGCCTGGATGGCAAGAGTGAAACTCCATCTCAAAAAAAAAAAAAAGTGCTTTGTTTACTGCAATATGAGAAGTTTGAGGCCAGGCGCGGTGGCTAACACCTATAATCCCAACACTTTGGGAGGCCGAGGTGGATGGATCATCTGAGGTCAGGAGTTTGAGACCAGCCTGGCCAACCTGGTGAAACCCTGTCTTTACTAAAAATGCGAAAATTAGCTGGGCGTGGTGGCGGGCTCTTGTAATTGCAGCTACTCGGGAGGCTGAGGCAGGAGAATCACTTGAACCCGGGAGGCGGAGGTTGCAGTGAGCCGAAATTAGGCTATTGCACTCCAGCTTAGGCAATAGAGCGAGACTCTGTCTTAAAAAAAAAAAAAAAAAGCAAAGTTTGATTTTACTGAGAAAAGAGAATTAGATGGAGGGGAGCATACAGTAGTGGACAACCCATGAAGCTTGGAATAAGGAAGACACTGGTTAAAGCCTTGGCTCTCTCACTAATGATGGGGTCAAGTCACTTATCCAGTGATTCCTTTTCCCAGTCTGCGAAAATGGAGGGAAGGACTAGGGGAGAGAGAGTGGACAGAAGGGAAAAGGAGCTGGGAGGGGAGAGGGAGCCTAGCTTCAGGGTTTGGTTTGTGAGAGAATGTATACAAAGTGTTCTGAAAATTATATACTGTTAGAGGAATACTGTTGTGGCTTTTGGATGCCTGCCTAACTTCTGTAATTGTAGTCGGAGTTAGAGTTTAAAAGAGGAAATATTGTTGATATTCAGTAGTCCAAAGTTAAACACTAGCTGATGGCATATAGTGGAGGGGGCTAGAAAGAGGCATGGAAGAACATTGAAAGGCACTTTGTATATTAGGGTAACTGCCTATTCTAGAAAGCTAGTCATGGTGGTCTGAAGATGAGGGAGTATATATAGACTTATGTCACACTAATGGTGGAGATGTGTGACTATCTGCTTGTGCTTGTGGCTGACTCACCAATGTAAGCGTAAGGGTTTTCCTGGATCCATGAACATTTTAATTGGTGATGGGAGAAATGCTTAAAACTCTTAATTTTCTGACTGCTATAAGGGTTGGGTTGATTTTGATGGTTCTGGGGATATCAAGGGTCTAATTTGAATCTCCTTACCACCATTTCCCTGTAGGCCATGTCTGACTCTCTGTAGGGGCCAGTGTGGTTGTCAGAGTTAGAATTCAGGATGGAGCCTCAAGTTTTGATCTTGAGAGTTGAGGTAATATAGCCATACTTATAGGAGGCTTTCCTGGGGAGGTTGCTGTACTTGCGGTAGAAACCAGCCTCACAAGGAATTTTCTACAGCTGGTCCTTATACCTTGTGGGTAGCTGCTTCTGTGAGGGTTCAAATGCCACATTTCACCTATTATACTTCAGTTCTGCTACATTTAGTTTTCACACTCTTTAGTGTTCTTTATGGTGCTGGGCATTTAAACTTCTTAATGTGAAACCATTCTAATATTTGCATTTTATAGGAATGCATATTTATGGGAATGCATATACTTTCCCATATAATATGGGAAAGTACTAGTGAATTAAAGTACTACGGTAACTTAGCATCTTGGAATAAAGCCTACTTTTCTCTCCTAAAAAGCACTATTATATAATTCTCAGAAATAATAAATATTATTATATAAATGCTTGTTGGCAGGCCTCAGAGGAGAGAAACAGAAATGGGCACAAAACAGCCTTTATATTATTTGAAGTGATCATAGAATTAATACACACAAAGGGAAGGAAACATTGTGTACTGATTATGTATGCATAGGACTATTGTGTGGCCAAATAGCTTCATTCCTCAAGCATTCAAACTCATTTCAAGGTCAAGATCAAAAACAAGTAACTCCCTGTCTGCAGTAACTCAGTGCAACTAATTAAATGGTCAATGCCATGAAGTAAATCAGTGCCTAGAAGTGCCTGACACTTAGTAGGTATTCATTAAATGAATGAATGAACATTTAAACCAAGTTATAATTTTGTCCTTTATCTTTACAATGTGATATATTTAATATTTTTGTGACAGATTCTCCATTCTAGTATTTCTTTTTTCTTTTTTTTTTTTTTAGACGGAGTTTCACTCTTGTTGCCCAGGCTGGAGTGCAATGGTGCGATCTCAGCTCACTGCAGCCTCCGCCTACTGGGTTCAAGCAATTCTCCTACCTCAGCCTCCCAAGTAGCTGGGATGATAGGCACGTGCCACCATGCCCTGCTAATTTTGGATTTTTTTTAGTAGAGATGGGGTTTCTCCATGTTGGTCAGGCTGGTCTCAAACTCCTGACCTCAGGTGATCCCCCACCTTGGCCTCCCAAAATGTTGGGATTACAGGCATGAGCCACCATGCCTGGCCCATTCTAGTATTTCTATACAAGGTATCTATAGAATATGGAAACATAGGTGAATGTACATAATACTATAAAGGACATCTTCAATTTGTAAAAATATAAAATATTATGTTCCCCAGACTTTATGGACACCCCATAGTTCTGGCCTGTGACTTCATATATGTAGGTTTGGTATGCCAAGAAGTAAGCAGAGTTCTTGCTTTGACATAAAAGGTTTATGACAGCCAATAAATGGGAACACTAGCTTATGTCTTAAGAGTTAGATTTTTCTTTATCCCTTTATCGTTGATTGACTCACTCTTTTGGAGTTAGTTTATCTTGTTATGGTGATTTGGTTTGTTTCTGTACTTGTCATGTCGAGTTATTAACAATAGAGCAGACTAGAATGAGAGTCAGGATAATTTTGACAATAACACTTAGAAATATTAAGGAGAAGGCTGGGTGTGGCTGCTGAGGACTGTATTTGCAGCACTTTGGGAGGCCAAGGTGGGAGGATTACTTGAGTCCAGCTGTTCAAGACCAGCTTGGGCAATATAGTAAGACACTGTCTCAAAAAAATTTTTTTTTTAAATTAGCTGGGCATAGTGTTATATGCTTGTAGTTCTAGCTACTCAGGAGGCTGAGGCAGGAGGATTGCTTGAGCTCAGGAGTTTGAGGTTGTAGTGAGCCATGATTGTGCCACTGCACTACAGCCTAGGTGACAGAGTGAGACCCTGTCTCTAAAAAAATTAAAATTAAAAAATTTTCCAGGTGAGGTGGCTTACTCCTGTAATCCCAGCACTTTGGGAGGCCAAGGTGGGTGGATCACGAGGTCAGGAGTTCAAGACCAGCCTGACCAACATGGTGAAATCCCGTCTCTACTAAAAATACAAACATTCGCTGGGCATGGTGGCATGCACCTATAATCCCAGCTGCTCAGGAGGCTAAGGCAGGAGAATTGCTTGAACCCAGGAGGCGGAGGTTGCAGTGAGCCGAGATTGCGCCACCGTACTCCATCCTGGGTGACAGAGTGAGACAGTCTCAAAATAAATAAATAAATAAATAAATAAATAAATAAATAAATAAGGAGGGCATTTTCTGGTTTGTTTGACAAAGAACAGGTTAGAGTAGGCCCATTCAGGCAGTCATTAATTCCAGGCATGTGAGATTAGAAAGCAGAGACGTAAAAGGCAAATAATTTTCTATCTTAAAGATGTGCTAGGGTTTTTGAGGGCTGATTAGGGATGGGAGGGAATATTTCAGAGGAAACATCTTAGTGATCTGACAATTGAACCCCCTACTCAAACTTTAGGAGTCCTAGTTCTTAAGTTTCAGATTAGCAACAATTAAAGGAGACAAGAGGTAAATGTATCTAGAAGCACCTCTCTTTTGCAATCTGGAGTGGAAAATTTATTTTCCTTTTTTGGACCGGAGAAATATAACCTAGATAAGCAGATAATTTAAAATAGTGAAAACCAGTAAAGTTTGTGAGTTTATGGAGGAAAGGCTGACAGATAATGTTTGGATCATTTATTATAAATCTGTTTCTGTGTTCGCATTTGATTTTATGGGTAGACTGTCCAACTCTTTGCCACATCATTGTTTAAAGCAATTATAGGCTGGGTGCGGTGGCTTATGCCTGTAATCTCAAAGCACTTTGGGAGGCCGAGGCAGGCGGATCACCTGAGGTCAGGAGTTCGAGACCAGGCTGGCAAACATGGTGAGACCGTGCTCTACTAAAAATACAAAAAATTAGCCAGGTGTGATGGTGCACGTCTGTAATCGCAGCTACTCACAGGCTGAGGCAGGAGAATAGCTTGAACCCGTGGGTGGAGGTTGCAGTGAGCCGAGATTGCCCCACTGTATCCAGCCTGGGTGACAGAGTGAGATTTCATCTCAAAAAAAGAAAAAAATAAAATAAGTAAATAAAGATGTTGTAACTAGTAGTAGAATCCTGAGGTCAGATAAACAGTTAAGAAGGATAGCATGAGGTAGTATTTTTGTTAACCATATAACTATTAAGGAATTCCTGATCAAAGGGATGGGATTTACATTGTTAAGTTTCTTTTGGCACCTGTGTTCAAAATCATAATCCACGTGCTCCAGCTTTTGGGCGTTGTATTATTTTGATGTCCTTCTCTAAACAGACACTACTAACACAAATATAGGGGACCAGGATGCCAGTACTGGCATCACACTTTCCACATAAATTATTTTATGTAATCCTTACACATTCTTGTGAATTAGGGATTATTATCCTATTTGAGACTCAGAGACTATTACCTAACTGGAAGTAAGAACTCTCCTCCACTCTCCCAACCTCAGACCACAGAGGTAACCAGGAGGGGAGTGCAGTCTCCCAGACCTTTTGTTTTGGAATCTCACAAACATACAGCACTCTAGAGGAGGGGCTTATTAGTTTTCATTTTATAAAAATAGGACAAAGTGCCCATATTGTGCAACAACCTTGTTTTTCAAGTGAACAGGTATTATTTCTGTTTCCTGTCTGTGCATATACCATATACAGAGTTTGACAAAATTGGGGCTCAGTCAGGAGGCGCTGCAGCTCTGAAGGGGGAGGGGGCGGAGATCCAAGTTCGCACCCTGCTCCCTGTTCCCTCCATCCCTTCCCCCTCCTTCTAAAGGCCCCCACCCCTCCAGGACCCTTCTCCCAGCTCCTGGCCCCTCCTGTGGGTCTCCTCCCTGAGCCCCCACTCTGCCCAGGTCAGCCCTGCTCTCTTCCTGCCTCTCCCTCAATATGCCTTTGATGTTCTATTCTTTACCCACATCTTCCCTAATTCCTCTTATACTACATTGTCTTTATAGTATTCATCACTCTCTGTAATGAGCCGGTTTATTTCGTTTTGTTCTAACGCACTAGAATGTAGGCTCCACAAGGGCAAGGACCTTTTCACTGAAGTGTCTCCAGGGGCTGTGACACTACCTGAGATATTTTGGGCACATGGTAAATATTTGTTGAGTGTGTTGATGATTTACATTTACAAATGACTGATTAGGCATTTATTGGTCATTTGCATGTAGCTACCAGTGTGAGTAATTAAAACATTTAGCTGGTTTCTACCAAGTGTAAGGCTGGTAGGAATTAAAGTTGAACCATACATTTCCTGTTTTCAGACAACTCCCTGACAAACATGTATTAAAATATAGAATCATAAGGTCTAAAACAAGAGTGTGTTGTGTGCAACAAAGAGAGTTTGTACTTGAATCAGACAAAAGAATGATTAAATTTGTGTGTGGTTGGGAAATCTCCAGGAAAATCTTCAATAGTTTAAGGTATTTTCGGAGTTTTTCTGATTTTGAAAGTAATACCTGTTAACTATTTAAAACTTGAGAGGGAAAAAACACGGATAAAAAACCCCAATTGCCCATAATTCTTTTTTTTTTGAGATGGAGCCTCGCTCTGTTGCCCAGGCTGGAGTGCAGTGGTGCAGTCTGGGCTCACTGTAAGCTCCGCCTCCGGGGTTCAAGCAATTCTCCTGCCTCAGCCTCCTGAGTAGCTCGGATTACAGGTGCTTGCCCCACCACGCCCAGCTAATTTCTGTATTTTTAGTAGAGATGGGATTTCACCATGTTGGTCAGGCTGGTCTCAAACTCCTGACCTTGTGATCTGCCTGCCTCGGTCTCCCGAAATGCTGGGATTACAGGCGTGAGCCACCACACCCAGCCAATTGCCCATAATTCTGTTAACCAGATACAAATACTCTTAATGTTTTGATGTATTTTCTGTTAATTATCTCTTTTTTGTGTATGTGTAATGTAATTTACATAGTGGAGATCATTCTGTTTATGCAGTTTTACCATTTTATAGCCATATTTTAAACATTTTATATAATTATATAAACATTTTGATGATTGCATAATATTCCATTATGGGAATCCATTATGACAAAATGTTAATCCATTATATAAAATGTTAATCCATTATATAAAATGTTTTCATATTTGGGGGATTTAGATAGATTTTTTTGTTTTGTTTTGTTTGAAATAGAGTCTTGCATTGTTGCCCAGGCTGGACTCCAACTGAGTTCAAGAGATCCTCCCACCTCAGCCTTTCAAGTAGCTGGGACTATAGGCATGTGCTACCATACTCAGCTGTTTTCGGTTTTTGAATATTGAACACAATGCTGTCATGAACATCTTTAGGCATCATAATACTTTATTTAGAGGTAAGTGGGCAGGGTTTGACAGGCAGATCAGAAAATGGGGTAGGGGGCTGGGCGCAGTGGCTCATGCTTGTAATCCCAGCACTTTGGGAGGCTGAGGTGGGCAGATCACAAGGTCAAGAGATCGAGACCATCCTGGCCAACATGGTGTGACCCCATCTCTACTAAAAATACAAAAATTAGCTGGGCGTGGTGGTGCACACCTGTAGTCCCAGCTACTCAGGAGGGTGAGGCAGGAGAATCGCTTGAACCCGGGAGGTGGAGGTTGCAATAAGCCAAGATCATACCATTGCATTCCAGCCTGGTGACAGAGCGTCACTCCGCCACAGAAAAAAAAAAAGAAAATGGGATAGGTTTCGATTTTTAAAAAAATTTATATATATAAATTATTAAGTATAAATATATAGTTTATAGCTAAACTATATATAACTATTATATTATTAACTATAAATATATATTTAATATATATTAATTATGTATTAAATATAAGTATATATTTAATATATGTTTAATAATTTATATATATAAAGTTTTATATATATAGTTTTTTTTAGAAGTCAGGTGGTCTTGCTCTGTCACTTAGGCCAGTGTGCAGTGGCATGATCATAGCTCACTGTAACCTCAGACCCCTGGACTCAAGCGATCCTCCTGCCTCAACCTCCCTGGTAGCTAGGACTACAGGCACATACCACCATGCCCAGCTGATTTTTAAATTTGTTGTAGAGACAGGATCTTGAACTCCTGGGCTCAAGCAATCCTTTCACCCCAGTGAAATCCTTTCAGTCCCAAAGTGCTGGGATTATAGGCGTGAGCCACCTTGCTCAGCTAGGGTTGTTGTTGTTGTTGTTTCCAGCAGAGGGACTAGCTTGTGTACAGGCAAGAAACGACGTGGTGTGCTGAGAGAGCAAGAGATTTAGGGTAGGGGTTAGGCAAGAAAGTGATGAGGCTGGAGAAGTAGATAGGTGCCGCCAGGTCACAAAGGGCATTCTAGCAGTCTGTGTCTTCAACTTTCTCAAGTGAGGAACATTGAAGGATTTTTAAGCTGAGAAACACAGTTATTGTAAGGCTTTTTTAAGTTGGTGAGTGAAGTGATCGCATCTTTGTTTCAGAATGATTACCCTAGGATATCTTTGTCAGGAACCAAACTCAGGAAACCAAACTCAGTTAACATGGGAGAACCTAAAGTGATTAAAAGGAAGGGACAGATTTAAGCAACAGTCAGGGGCGTGGTGGCTCACGCCTGTAATCCCAACACTTTGGGAGGCTGTGGTGGGTGGAACACTTGAGGTCAGGAATTCAAGACCAGCTTGGCCAAGATGGTGAAACCCCATCTCTATTAAAAATACAAAATTAGGCTGGGCATGATGGTTTACGCCTGTAACCCCAGCACTTTGGGAGGCTGAGGTGGGTGGATCACAAGGTCAGGAGTTCGAGACCAACTTGGCCAAAGAGACCAACCTGGCCAACTTGGTGAAACCCAGTCTCTACTAAAAATACAAAAATTAGCCGGGAGTGGTGGCAGGCACCTGTAATATCAGCTACTTGGGAGGCTGAGGCAGGAGAACTGCTTGAATCCGGGAGTTGGAGGTTGCAGTGAGCCAAGATCACATCATTGCACTCCAGCCTGGGTGAAAGAGTGAGACTCTGACTGAAAAAAAAAAAAAAAAAAAAAAAAATGACAAAAATTAATCATATGTGGTGGCAGGTGCCTGTGATCCCAGCTGCTTGCGGTGCTGAGGCAGGAGAATAGCTTGAACCCAGAAGGCGGAGGTTGCAGTGATCCGAGATTGTGCCACTGCACTGCAGCCTGGGTGACAGAGCGAGACTCCGTCTCCAAAAAAAAAAAAAAAAAGTAATTAGGAGGTTACCTGGAAGGACTTGGTGATTACTTGCATGTAGGGAATAAAGGAGAAGGAGGAGTCTAGATTTTTGGTTTAGGCAGCTGGGGAAAATGATTTAGAGGTGGAAATGGTTAATAGTGGCAGATTAGAATTTTCATGACTCATAAATCAGGCAGGTTTTAGAGTAGAAGAATTTCAGAAAGGAAGGCCATGTGTTGGGTATATTTGAACAAGTGATTTGACATTTCTTACTCACCCATGCTTTTGTGTGATTCTTAATGTGTGGAAAGGAAAACCTTATTAGGATAGATTACTTTGTGGACTACTTATTAGAACACTACATCTTAGAAAAGGAACAACTACCATTCTAAGTGAAGAGCTTTTTCTGGCTCTAGCCTGATTTTCCTAAATTGCACCCTGAGAATTAGAGTATGTGTTGATTAGTCATCTTGTTTGTGGGTTATAGCCTGACATTGCAAAGGACAATAAGGAATTCCTAACCAATTAATCATGTGGGAGGATTATACACAATAAAATAAATGAAACCTGCCATCCTTTATTATTTAAGTTGAATAAAATCACTGATAAATCAGTGGATGTTATTAGCCAGTCTGAGATATCATTAATAAGGTCTTAGCAAAGTTGAAATTAGATCCTATGGAATTTAGTTCTGCTGTTCTAATACAAGACTTAGTTTTCTTGTAAAGATGATGAAATGCTTTGCAGCTTGGGGTGGATAGAGTCATAGGTTGATGAGCTTTGAGGCGGAGGTGGGGAAAAGGGTACAGGAGCCACCAGAACTGCATTTTATGTGTCCATTTGTATTTCTAGGGAGAGAGGTGAACTGTAACATTCATTAAATTTTCAGAGGGGTCCATAACTTAAAAATGGTTAAGAAATACAGATACAGAGTAAAAGCACTGCTACATGGCACCCAACAATATGGCACCCAATGCAGACTTAAAATTTCTCTTTCTCCCTCTTCAGAGCTGAGAGAATTCCTACTGAACTTTAATAACTTCTTGAATAAATGAAGCCTGATTGCTATTGTATCTAGCTTTTTCTAAATTCAAATCTAGCAAATTCAAATTACTTTTCATCAAATAATTTTTTGGCATTCATTCCATTGGTTTACATATATTTAAGTCACATAATTACAATAATACTGACATTAAAAAGGTTTAGAACTGAGTGCAGAGGCTCATACCTGTAATCCCAGCACTTTGGGAGGCTGAGGTGGGCGGATTGCTTTAACTCAGTAGTTCGAGACCAGCTTGGGCAACATAGCAAGATCCCCTATCTACAAAAAATTAAAAAAAAAAAAAAGAGGTTTGGAGACAAACCTCTACCATCTCTAGGTAAGGTTGCAATTCATCTGGTGGACAGAAATTTATGGTCTTATTGGTCATGAGCGTTGAATGTGCTGTGGATATTTTTTATTGGGAAGATAAAACACAGAGGTTAATCTGGAAAGTCAGATAAGTGAACGTCTTTGACGGGGTAATTTATAAATAATAGAAATTTTAATACTTCTCGCAATTCTAGAGGTTAGAAAGTCCAAGATAAAGGCACTAACTGATTCATTGGTAAGGGCTCGTTCTCTGCTTCATGAATGGTGCCTCTTTCTGTGTCCTCACATGGCAGAAGGGGCAGACACACACCCTTCAATCAATGTCTCTCTCTCCCTCTTTTAAGAGATGGGGTCTCATTGTGCTGCCCAGTCTGAACTTGAACTCCTGGGCTCAAGCTATCCTCCTGCCTCAGCCTTCTGTGTCGCTGGGACGACAGGCCAATCTTTCTTATAAAAGCTGTAACCCCATTAATGAGGGCAGAGCCTTCGTGACTTAATTATTTCCCCGAAGGCCCTACCTCTTAATACTATCACATTGAGGAGTAAATTTCAACGTGTGCATTTTGGGGGTATACCACATTCGGACCACAGCAGCAAAGCTTCTGCTGTAGTAGATGCTTGTTATATAGTTGAATAAATAAATGAATTTGAAAGTTTTTTTTTTTTTTTTTGAGGCAGAGTCTTGCTCTGTTGTCCAGGCTGGAGTGCACTGGCGTGATCTCATCTCACTTCAGCCTTTGCCTCCCGGGCTGAAGAGATTCTCCTGCCTCAGCCTCCCGAGTAGCTGGGATTACAGGCACCTGCCACCATGCCCAGATATTTTTTGTATTTTTAGTAGAGATGGGGTTTCATCATGTTGTCCAGGGTGGTCTTGAACTCGTGACCTCAAGTGATCAGCCTGCCGTGGCCTCCCAAAATGCTGGGATTACAGGCGCAAGTCACCACGCCTGGCCTGAAAGTTTTGATTCAAGAGTCAGGTGTTGTTACACTTCTGGTACAGGAGTTATAACTCAGAAATATTAACTTGTCAGGTATTGCTGTTTGTATACATGACCTCCTCTCTTTAGGGGAACATTTCTACTCTGCATTCACTTATTTGGTGGTGTTATTATTTTAGGTCTGTTCCTACTATTGTAACCTAATGAAATGAGTGGACAGTAGAGCTGGGGAAAGGAGTAGGAGTTGGTGATTTATGGAGCAGAGGGGCATCTGTGAGAGCCCTAGTTCTGGATTTCAACAGTAGACCTTCAACTCAGAGAAGCTTGCTAGACTGGTAGATGATGTAGCGTTTTTTGTTTCTTTGTTTAGCTTTGTAATCAATTATCTACTACTTATAGGCTGGAATGGAAACCTAACCATCATCTATTACTTTGTTTCTATTGGTAAGAAGCCCGTTTAACAAAAGAGCATTTCAGAATGCAATTTGTTAAAGATGTTTAACATCAAGGCCTGGTAAGAACAATTGACTAGGCTTTTGCCAGCTCTAAGCTGTTTTTCAGCATGGTGGTCTGCGTATATGTAAATGAAAACAAAAAGATCCTGTCTTGTTTACTTGTTCTGGAAGGAGGTTGTTATTTTTTCAACATGGCAGTTTAAGGTGTAGGTTTACCATGTACTTCATTGCCATAGTGCTCATTCAAAGGGAAAAAAGTTATCTGGGCGGGATGGGGGTGGGGTGGGGAAGGCTTTACTATTTAAATCTATGGAATGGCATTATCAAAATAGTTGAATCTAGTTAAAAATCGTTGGCTCTTATGCTGCAGAAACACAATCCAAATAATTTCAGTGATTTTACATTGCTGATGAAACATTATTTTGAATATTTGTCAAATTAAACTTTGTGTTAATTTTAAACAGAACAAAGACTAATTGTGCTAATGGTTACAAACTAAAACTTTTAGTGAATGGAAAGTTTTAAATTTTACTTTCATACACATTACATATTTAACATTTTAGAAGATTTGGGGCTGGATGGGAGATTGTTTTTTTTTGAGACGAAATCTCTATTGCCTAGTCTGGAGTGCAGTGGCCCAATCTCCGCTCACTGCAGCCTCCACCTCCTGGGTTCAAACACTTCTGGCTCAACCTCTGGAGTAGCTGGGACGACAGGCATGTGCCACCACACTTGGCTAATTTTTGTATTTTTAGCAGAGATGGGGTTTTGCCACATTGACCAGGCTGGTATCGAACTCCTGACCTCAGGTAGTCTGCCCACCTCAGCTTCCCAAAGTGTTGGGATTACAGGCATGAGCCACCATGCCTGGCCTGGAGATTGATTTTATCATATTTTGATCTAGAATTTCTCAACATTTCAGAGATATGAGCTCATCAGAAGGTAACAAAATTATTTAGTTAACATTGTAGAGCTTACTGCCTGTTTTCTACTTATTTGCCAGTGCAGATAATTCTGTTTTACCTATCAATTCTGGTGTGATCCAGAATATGAACTGTTATTCCAGAGTAGCTATTTTTAGGTAGGTGAGTCATGCAGGTATAACACAAGGTTTTCATTTTAAAATGTAACGGGATATCTGATATTCTGCTTTAGGCTGAGCTTCATTATATGTGAAAAGTAGAAAACAACTTTTAGGAAATTATAGCTTAAGGTCAAAAATTCAAGGCCTGTGGTTAGGATTAAAGGCAGAAAAATCTCTTGATAGTGAATGTATTCCTTCACATTGTGAGGTATAATGGAAGGTTGAAACATACAAGGAGGTTGAGGTGACATATTCTGTTAGTGGGACATAAATAATAGAGAATGTATTGAATACTGAGACATCAAAGGACACTGAAAGACAGTGAAGATTTCAGCAAAGAGGACAAAGCTGGGTAAAAGGATGCTACAGCTTTTGTTACAATAATTAAATATTTAAAAGGGCAGCCATTTTATATGGTCCAAGAAATTAAGCAATTGCCCATTTTATATTCCAGTTTTATGCAAGCAAGCCATAGGCAAGCAAGCTGATATTAGGAATTTATATTAAAAAGTTTCTTCTAGGGGTGTCATAAGCAAGTTCAAAACCCAATCTTTTAATCTCTTGGGGCATGATCATAGTATTCATGATGCCCCGAAGACACTTCATGTTTGTTCCAAACCATCAAAGAAAGTATGTTCAACATAATTTGCATTGCATATATTATTAATCTGGACTGATGGCTTCTCACAGTAGTCAGTATTGTAAAAAGATAAACTATATAGAAAAGTTATGCACTATAGGTCTGTGTTCACCTGAGCCTTAGGAAGTCCAGGCTGCAGTGAGCTGTGATCACACCACTGCACTCCAGCCTGGGTGGCAGATTGAGACCCTGTCTGAAAAGGGAAAAAAAAAAAAAAGAAAAGATGGGGAAGTGGAACTGCTGTGAGGACAGGCCCTGGAGTAAATGAGAGGTCTCTTCATGCTATAGAGCACCCTATGACAATCTCTATTGTACTTACTCTATAGGATTCACAAAAGGTCTTTGTTCAACAGTTTATGTTGGCCTCTTGTGGGTAGTTCACTTATGGGTAGGCTGGAGAACAGGATCTATGCTTGTAATGGTTTTTGTTAAAACACAGATCCATGTCTCAATTTTTTATATACCTACGCATACACATATGGACATATATCCATGCATCCTGTAAGACTGAGTAGGAGACATTTTCAGTAGACCATGTAATGGCAAAGTTGTATCAGTTATCTAAAAGTCAAAATTTCTCTTTGATTTTGTTTTGGGTGTTTGTTTGTTTTTGAGATGGAGTCTCACTCTGTTGCCTAGGCTGGAGTGCAGTGGTGCGGTCTCAGCTCATTGCAACCTCCACCTCCCGGGTTCAAGCGATTCTCCTGCCTTGGCTTCCCAAGTAGCTGGGATTACAGGCGTGTGCCAACACACTGGGCTATTTTTTGTATTTTTAATAGAGACGAGGTTTCACCATGTTGGTCAGGCTGGTCTCAGATTCCTGACCTCGTGATCTGCCCACGTCGGCCTCCCAAAGTGCTAGGATTACAGGTGTGAGCCACTGTGCTCGGCCTTCTTGTTGTTTTTGAGACAGGGTCTCCCTCTGTCACCCAGGCTGCAGTGTACTAGTGTACAATCACAGCTCACTGAAGCCGTGACTTCCTGGGATCAGGTGATCCTCCCACCTCAGCCTCCCGAGTAACTGGGACTATAGGTATGGACTATCATGCCCAGATAATTTTTTGTATTTTTTTGTAGATGCGAGGTTTTGCCATGTTGGCCAGGCTGGTCTCAAACTCCTGGGCTCAAGCTGTTTTACTGCCTTAGTCTCACAAAGTCCTGGAATTACAGTCCCAACCTCTTTGATTTTGAAATACTGTTTTGTCAGTGGTCATTTATGATCATTTGTTGTTAATATGAATTTATTTTATATTTTAATTTTTTTTTTGAGGCAGAGTTTTGCGCTTGTTGCCTAGGCTGGAGTGCAATGGCATGATCTCGGCTCATCACAACCTCCGCCTCCCAGGTTTAAGCGATTCTCCTACCTCAGCCTCCTAAGTAGCTGGGATTATAGGCATGTGCTACCACACCCAGCTAATTTTTGTATTTTTAGTAGAGACGGGGTTCCTCCCATGTTGGTCATGCTGGTCTCGAACTCCAGACCTCAGGTGATCCACCTGAGGTAAGCCACCACGCCCAGCTTGTTAATATGAATTTAATTTGATTTCTTGAGTACTTATTGATGGTAGAGACTTGAGAAGCATTCTGGGAGTCAAAGTTGCAGAATTTATTGTGAATCATCATATTGATTAATCAATTAAATATGTTAATATTTAGATGCCAACATAGTGGTTTATGTCATTAGTGCATGACTCTCAAGTTGGGATTTTTATTCTGTGCATATACGTGTGTGTGTGTGTGTATATATATATATATATATATATTTTTTTTTTTTTTTTTTTGAGACAGAGTCTTGCTGTGTCACCAGGCTGGAGTGCAGTGGCACGATCTTGGCTTACTGCAACCTCCGCCTCCCAGGTTCAAGTGATTCTCTTGCCTCAGCCTCCTGAGTAGCTCGGACTACAGGCATGTGCCACCACGCCCAGCTAATTTTTTGTGTTTTTAGTAGAGAGAGGGTTTCACCATGTTGGCCAGGATGATCTTGTCTCTTGACTTTGTGATCCATGCTCTTCAGCCTCCCAAAGTGCTGGGATTACAGGCGTGAGCCACCGCACCCAGCCACCAAAATATATTTTTTTAAATGATTTTTATTCTGATGTTCTAGTTCAGGTTCATTAGGATTTGGAGAGTATCTGATATCTTCGTTTATTAAAAAAAAAAATCAGCTGGGTGCGGTGGCTCACGCCTGTAATCCCAACACTTTGGGAGGCTGAGGCGGGCAGATCATGATGTCAGGAGATGGAGACCATCCTGGCCAACATGGTGAAACCCCGTCTCTGCTAAAAATACAAAAATTAGCTGCGTGTGGTGGTGCACGCCTATAGTCCCAGCTACTTGGGAGGCTGAGGCAGGAGAATTGCTTGAACCTGGGAGGTGGAGGTTGTAGTGAACCGAGATCGTGCCACTGTACTGCAGCCTGGTGACAGAGTGAGACTCGTTCTCAAAAAAAAAAAAAAAAAAAAAAAAACAAGGCCAGGTGTCGTGGCTCATGCCTGTAATTCTAGCACTTTGGGAGGCCGAGGTGGGCAGATCACAAGGTCAGGAGTTCAAGACCAGCCTCGCCAACATGGTGAAACCCTATCTCTACTGAAAATACAGATAATTAGCTGGGTGTAGTGGTGGGCACCTGTAATCCAGCTACTCAGGAGGCAGAGGCAGGAGAATCGCTTGAACCCGGGAGGTGGAGGTTGCAGAAGTCGAGATCGTGCCACTGCACTGCAGCCTGGTGACAGAGTGAGGCTCTGTCTCCAAAAAAAAAAAAAAAAAAAAAAAAAGCCGGGTGCAGTGACTCATGTCTGTAATCCCAGCACTTTGGGAGGCCGAGGTGGGTGAATCAGGAGGTCAGGAGTTCGAGACCAGCCTGGCCCACATGGTGAAACCCCGTCTCTACTAAAAATACAAAAAATGGCCAGGTGCGGTGGCTCAAGCTTGTAATCCCAGCACTTTGGGAGGCCAAGGTGGGCGAATCACGAGGTCAGGAGATCAAGACCATCCTGGCTAGCACGGTGAAACCCCGTCTCTACTATAAAAATACAAAAAAATTAGCTGGGCGTGGTGGCGGGCACCTGTAGTCCCAGCTACTCAGGAGGCTGAGGCAGGAGAATGGCGTGAACCCGGGAGGTGGAGCTTGCAGTGAGCCAAGATCACACCACTGCACTCCAGCCTGGGAGACAGAGCAAGACTCTATCTCAAAAAAAAAAAAAAAAAATTAGCTGGGTGTAGTGACAGGTGCCTGTAATCCCAGTTACTTGGGAGGCAGAGGCAGGAGAATCGATTGAACCCTGGAAATTGCAGTGAGCTGAGATTGCACTACTGCACTCTAGCCTGGGCAACAGATGAGACTCCATCTCAAAAAAAAAAAAAAAAAAAAAAAAGAAAATCTTGGCTCAGCACTGTGGCTCACGTTCGTGATGCTAGCCAGCACTTTGAGTGGCCAAGGTGGGTGGATCACTTGAGGTCAGGAGTTTGAGACTAGCCTGGCCAACATGGCGAAACCCTGCCTCCACTAAAAATACAAAAATTAGCCAGATGTGGTGGCATATGCCTGTAATTCCAGCTCCTCGGGAGGCTGAGGCATGAGAATCACTTGAACCCAGGAAGCAGAGGTTGCAGTGAGCCAAGATTGCACCACTGCACTCCAGCTGGGTGACAGAGCGAGACTTTGTCTAAACAAAAATAATAATAATAAATAATAAAAAACTTTTACTGATGTTGGGAATGCTGGGAAAGTTGAAAAAAAATTGTTAAAATAAATTCGAGCCAGGCATAGTGGCTCACACATGTAATCCCAGTACTTTGAGAGGCCAAGGCGGGTGGATCACGTGAGGTCAGGAGTTTGAGACCAGCCTGGCCAACATGGTGAAACCTCATCTCTAGTAAAAATAGAAAAAAAATTAGCCGGATATTGTGGCGCATGCCTGTAATCCCAGCTACTTGGAGGACTGAGGCAGGAGAATTGCTTGAACCTGGGAGGCGGCGGTTACAGTGAGTTGGGATCACGCCACTACATTCCAACCTTGGGGACAGAGTGAGACTTCATGTTAAAAAAAAAAAAAATTGAGCAGTATCTTAGTCCATTTGTGTTGCTATAACAAAAATACCACAATTTGGGTAATTACAAAGAACAGAAATTTATTTCCTCACGGTTCTGGAGGCTGGGAAGTCCAAGATCAAAGTTGCCAGTGGGTTTGGTGTCTGATGAGGGCTCCTTCCTGCTTCCAAGATGGTGCCTTGTTGGTGCATTCTCCAAAGAGCATGCTGAGTCTTCACACGACAGAGGGACAGAAGGTCAAAAAGGAGCTAAGCTGGTTCCTTCTAACCTTTTTATAAGGCGCTAATCCATGCATGAGGATGGAGCCCTCATAACTTAATCATTTCCCAAAAGGCCCACCACCTCTTAATATCACCACAATAGAGATTAAGTTGAAGACATGAATTTGGGGGGACATTCAGACCATAGCAGGTGGGATGGGTGACTATTTGGTGGAAAATGAAAATGGTTGTGTGTTGCTTGAGATTAATATGTGTGCAATGGTAAAAAGTTGAAAGTTGAGTCATATGTATGGTTTTCTGTTTGGTGATTTTGGGGATAAATTTGGCTTTTTAGAAGTATGACCTATATTTCTGTAATTCTAGATTGTAAATGTGACCCTGAATTGCAGTCAAAATGGCAGAGTATATAATTCACTGTGTACTGGGGAGATTTGGTGGACTTCAACTAATTTGCCATATTATAATTAGCTCTAGACTAGGAGATTTACCCTAGTTGTTGGGCTTTAACATAGTAGTCTACTGAGTACTGAGACTGTTGGAAAAAGTAGTGGAGATGGCCATGTTTGTTTTGTGTTTCACTTAAAAAATCTGCTTTAAATACCCAGTCAGGAGTTAGGTGTCAAATCATAAAAACAGTAAGGTTCTACAAAGTCTGAAAATTTAGGACATGTTTATAGCCTGTTCTTAAGATTAAGCTTCAGTGAAGTTGATATATTATGCCTGTTGTTTCTACATTAATCTTATGTTCTCCTACTCTACCATTCCGGGAACCAAAATAAGGTAGATTGCTGCAAGTATGGATTTTAATTTCGGTAATTTAAATCATTAGAACAACTTATTTATAAATTACCCTTTTCAAACCAATCTTCTTTGTTTGTGTTTGTTAAACTTAATGAATCTCCAACACAACTTATTTCACTTACAATTCATATTCATTGACTTTTGTTAAAGCCCCACGTAAACCCCACTAGGGAAATCTGTTAATTATGTAAAACTGAGTTTCCTAAACTTGCTGAGCAAGCACTACCTTGACAGAGCCTCAGGAGTATCTTAGAAGAAGGAGTGTCTTAGGATGGGAGAAGTTAGGGTACTTGATAAGGTTTTGGGGACTGGGGTTACTCATAATGTGGTTTTAGGGCAGAAGTTAAACAAGATTTGGATGGGGATTGGTAAAATGTATAAACTGGCCTAGTTGCTGAAATAGTCACTAGTCTTAACTTTGGAATGCAGGAATTTAAGCAGAGTTACCATGAAATCTGTCTGTAGCAGTGCTGTCTAAAGAAATAGACTACAAGCTGCATAGATCATTTTAAATTTTCTAGTAGCACATTTGAAAAGTAAAAAGAAACAGGTGAAATTAATTTTATTTTTTAAATTTTATTTATTTTTTCTAGAGATGGGGTCTTGCTATGTTGTCCAGGCTGGTCTTGACCTTCTGGCTTTAACTGATCCTCTCACCTGGGCCTCCCAAAGTGCTGGGATTATAGGTGTGAACCACCATGCTTGGCTGAAATTAATTTTTTTTTTTTTTTTTTTTTTTTTTTTTTTTTTTTTTTTTTTTTTTGAGGTGGAGTCTCGCTCTGTTGACCAGGCTGGAGTGCAGTGGCCGGATCTCAGCTCACTGCAAGCTCCGCCTCCTGGGTTTACACCATTCTCCTGCCTCAGCCTCCCGAGTAGCTGGGAACAGCCCGCGCCCGCCACCTCGCCTGGCTAGTTTTTTGTATTTTTAGTAGAGACGGAGTTTCACTGTGTTAGCCAGGATGGTCTCGATCTCCTGACCTTGTGATCCGCCCGTCTCGGCCTCCCAAAGTGCTGGGATTACAGGCTTGAGCCACCGCGCCCGGCCTGAAATTAATTTTAATAATATATTTTATTTCACCTCTATATATGAAATGTTATTTTAACACATGATCAATATAAAAATTATTAATGAGATGTTTTACTTTTTTTTGTACTAAGTCTTTGAAATCCAATGGCTACTTTACAAATACAACACATCTCAATTTATTCTAGCAACATTTCAAGTGCTCAGTAGCCGCATGTGCTCAGTAGCCATAGTGTCTACTATATTGGACAATGAAGATATATTGTTTTAGGCTGGACAAGGTGGCTCACACCTGTAATGCCAGCACTTTGGGAGACCGAGGTGAGTGGATCACCTGAGGTCAGGAATTCAAAACCAGCCTGGCCAACATGGTGAAACCCCGTCTCTACTAAAAACACAAAAATTAGCTGGGCGGTGGTGTGTGCCTGTAATCCCAGCTGCTTGGGAGGCAGAGGCAGGAGAATTGCTTGAACCCGGGAAGTGGAGGTTGCAGTGAGCCGAGCTTGCACCACTATACTCCAGCCTGGGCAACAAGAGTGAAACTCCGTCTCAAGAAAAAAAAAAAGATATATTGTCTTAAAACGTATATGTTGGAGCTGGGCATGGTAGCTCTTGCCTGTAATCCTAGCACTTTGGGAGGCCAAAGCGGGCACATCACTTGAGGTCAGGAATTCAAAACCAGCCTAGCCAATATAGTGAAACCCTGTCTCTACTAAAAATACAAAAAATAAAAATAAAAAACCCAGCATGATGGCAGGCGCCTGTAATTCTAGCTTCTTGGAAGGCTGAGGCAGGAGAATTGCTTGAACCCTTGAGGTGGAGGTTGCAGTGAGTTGAGATGGTGCCACTGCACTCCAGCCTGGGCAACAAAGTGAAACTCTATCTCAAAAAAAGAAAAATATATATTTTCTTAGAACATAAGTGTTTGAGCTGGGTGTGGTGGCTCATGCCCGTAATCCTAGCACTTTGGGAGGCTGAGGCGGGTGGATCACTTGAGGTCAGGAGTTCGAAACCAGCCTGGCCAACATAGTGAAACCTGGTCTCTACTAAAAATACACACAAAAAAATTAACCTGGTTTGGTGGTGGGCTCCTGTAATCCCAGCTACTTGGGAGGCTGAGGCAGGAGAATTGCTTGAACCTAGGAGACGGAGGTTGCAGTGAGCCAAGATCACGCCACTACACTCCATCCTGGGCAACAGAGCAAGAGTCTGTCTAAAAAAAAACAAAAAAAAACCAAAAAAAGCATATATGTTTGAATGAGCTGTTGTTTAAAACAATTTGAGCTTAGATAGTTTGTGTTCCGTGTCATGATTTGGCACAGTTTATCTGTACTGAGTCATAGTTTCTGTTTCTGTGTGGTTTCTGTTTCATTTCTCACTTTCATGCATAAATCTGTGATCTTCCATTAGCATGCCATTATTAATACACATATACAGAGATGTAATATATAATTTAAAAGAGAATGTAAGAGTTTTCTTGGATACTTGATAAATTAGCAGACTAAGCCTTCACTTCCTATAGGTATTCTCTTTCATCAAATTTTCTAAACAAAAATTGTCTAAAAGTGACTGAATGCTTATATTGTACTACCCCTGTTTTTATTTTATGTGGTCCTTTCTTTACAGCTGACAAAAGCATTTTACATATATTCTCACTTATTATAAGATATTTCATGGCATTTTCTTTGAGCTTTCATGTTTATAGCTTTTATTTGTTGATTTATTTTTTGAGATAGAGTCTCACTCTGTTGCCCAGGCTGGAGTGCAGTGACATGATCTCAGCTCACTGCAACCTCTGCCTGTATTTGTATATGTACCAGGCTCAAGCGATTCTCCTGCCTCAGCCTCCTAAGTAGTGGGATTACAGGCACGTGCCACCATGCCTGGCTTATTTTTGTATTTTTATACAGACTGGGTTTCATCATGTTGTCCAGTCTGGTCTCGATCTGCTGACCTCAAGTGATCGCCCGCCTTGGCCTCCCAAAGTGTTGGGATTACAGGCCTGAGCCACCATGCCTGGCCATATTTATAGCTTTAAATGAAATTGTTTTTATATAGTATAGATGTTATCAACAAAATTATAACATTATTCAAATGAAGAGTAGGTTTTTTTTTTTTTTTTTTTTTTTTTTTTGAGACGGAGTCTTGCTCTGTCGCCCAGGCTGGAGTGCAGTGGCCAGATCTCAGCTCACTGCAAGCTCCGCCTCCTGGGTTTACACCATTCTCCTGCCTCAGCCTCCCGAGTAGCTGGGACTACAGGCGCCCGCCACCTCGCCCGGCTAGTTTTTTTGTGTTTTTTAGTAGAGACGGGGTTTCACCGTGTTTGCCAGGATGGTCTCGATCTCCTGACCTCGTGATCCGCCCGTCTCGGCTTCCCAAAGTGCTGGGATTACAGGCTTGAGCCACCGCGCCCGGCCGAAGAGTAGTTTTTAAGGTCATCATATATTCATTGGAATTGAATTACACTCTCAGTTTTTCCAAGAGACTACAGATTGTTCAGTAGTTTATGTATTACCGTTAAAGTGTATATGTGTGCATGTATGTTTAATATTTTTCTTCCTTTCTTTTGGTTTCCAGCAACTTTCCTATCCTGCATTATTTCAAAATAATTGAATTTTTTTTTGCTATTGCTATTACTTTTTTATATACATTCAGTTCCACTTAGTTGAATGCAATATATTTGCCACTTTCCTTTTTCACAATTTCATAGTTTGCTGCCTGTAAATCATGCCTGATTTTACTTTGGTTCATTATTACTTCTTCATGAAGACAGAATTGAGGTCCCTTCTGCTTCCATACCATAGTTTATGACCACCTTCATTTGTATCTTTATAGCATCCAGGTAAGGTAGGCATTATGGCTATCCATATTTCTCAAATGAGGAGATTAAATAACTTATTCAATTCTATTGAAATTTGAGTGCTTAACAATGTGCTGTGATTTACATCTTTTTATTTTTATCTAACTGCAGAGCAGCAGAGTGTTATAATTCTGGCTACTACAGGTTATCCCAATGAAAGACTGATTATTTGGGGTATATAATTATATAAATAGTGAGTTCTGTCTGCTTTTTCCTTTTCATTTCTTCTTGGCTTCTCTCTCCTTTTTCCCTCCTGAAATTGTTCCTTGAACTTCCACTTTCTTTTTTTTTTTCTTTGAGACGGAGTCTAGCTCTGTCACCCAGGCTGGAATGCAGTGGCAAGATCTCAGCTCGACTCACTGCAACCCCAGCCTCCTGGGTTCAAGTGATTCTTCTGCCTCAGCCTCCTGAGTAGCTAGATTACAGGCTCCTGCTATCACGCCCAGCTAATTTTTGTATTTTTAGTTGAGATGGGGTTTCACTGTGTTGGCCAGACTGGTTTCAAACTCCTGAACTCGTGATCCGCCTGCCTCAGCCTCCCAAAGTGCTGGGATTACAAGCGGATGAGCCACTGAAATTCCACTTTTGAGTCTTTGCATTTGGAATATTGTATATACCTGATAGTGTCATTGAAGGAAGATAATCATACTACCAGTCTTCTTGCTTATTGTTTCTGCCTCTAAAAAGTCTTTTTTGTTTGTTTTTTTGTTTTTTGAGACGGAGTTTCTCGCTCTTGTTGCCCAGGCTGGAGTGCAATGGCACGATTTTGTCTCATTGCAACCTCTGCCTCCTGGGTTCAAGAGATTCTTGTGCCTCAGCCTCCCAAGTAGGTGGGATTACAGGCGTGTGCCACCACAACCAGCTAATTTTTGTATTTTTAGTAGAGATGGAGTTTCACCATGTTGAACAGGCTGGTCTCAAATTCCTGACCTCAGGTGATCCACCTGCATCCGCCTCCCAAAATGCTGAGATTATAGGCGTGAGCCATTGTGCCTGGCCTAAAATGCAGTAAATTAAGACGGTTCAGTCAGAATTTCCAAAATGTCTACATCACAGAATTTTTTTTAAAATAATAGCTTTATTACTGTCAAACGTTAGTGCTAACAAAATTTTTCCAAGTATGCTCACGGCTGTTTCACTTTTCACTTATTCCACATGTTTATTGGGAACTGTACTATGCCAAGAATTGAAGATAAAAAGATTAAGTGTGGCATAATCTCTGACTACAAGAAGCTAGTGATCTAGTTAATAGATGATTATTATGTAATGAGGTAAATGCAATGACAGAGCCATATGCTAGGAATTATGGGAGGACAAACAAAGCAGGAGTCAAAAAAAGCTCAGGCCGGCAGTGGCTCCTGCCCTGTATCTCAGCACTTTAGAAGGCTGAGACGGGTGAATCATTTGGGGTCAGGAGTTCGAGACCAGCCTGGCCAACATGGTGAAACCCTGTCTCTACTGAAAATACAAAAAATTAGCCAGGCATGATGGTGTGCACCTGTGATCTCAGCTACTTGGGAGGCTGAGGCATGAGAATGGCTTGTACCTGGGAGGTGGAGGTTGCAGTAAGCTGAGATCCCCCGACTGCACTCCAGCCTGGGCAAAAGAGTGAGACTCTGCCTTAAAAAAAAAAAAAGGGCTTTCAGAAAAGGGAGGCCAGACACATTGCCCAACTTCCTTAAAATTTGGAAAGACCCAAGAAGAGATTCCTCAAAGGACACATAGGCTATAGGGCTGCAAATAGCTAAGATTTGTTTGTAAATAGCAAGTTTTTTCTGCATAAATACTTACCAGATTCTTGAAAACTATTAACATTAAGGATGTAGCTTGGTAAACCCTTTCTCCAGGACAGCATCTGGTTAATTTGTGTATGAATATACAGAAGTTCAAAACAGCATTCTACCACAAAGGAGTCTGACTTTATTTTAAAGACTTTTAAAATGTGTAGCCTTAAATCTTTACCCTGGTATTCAACTTCGGGGATTTGTAGGGAAATATTACCATTATCTGTTGAGCTAGACAAGCAAATATTCACTCTGTAGCATACTCAGGTTACAAAATAATCTAATTTCTTCCTATTACTCTTTGTTTATAGAATACTTATACAGCTCATAAAGCATTTTCCCACATATCTTGCTTAGGATACCCTATCCCACTTCAACATATCCCAGGTCCTTTCTCCTCTTGTTAAGCCAACAATAGGACTATCAAAAATTTTTGGAAGTAAATAATAGCAGAACATTAATGACCAATATTGGCTGTGTGCCTAGTACTGTTTTAAGTACTTAACATTTTGTTGTTTGTTTTGAGACAGAGTCTTGCTGTATTGCCCAGGCTGGAGTGTAGTGGTGCGATCTCAGCTCACTGCATCCTCTGCCTCCCAGGTTCAAGCAATTCTCCTGCCTCAGCCTTGTGAGTAGCTGGGACTACAGATGCATGCCACCACACCCAGCTAATGTTTGTATTTTTAGTAGAGACAGAGTTTCACCGTGTTGGCCAGAGTGGTCTCGATCTCTTGACCTCGTGTGCTACCAGCCTCGGTCTCCCAAAGTGCTGGTATTACAGGCATGAGCCACCATGCCTGGCCGCACTGTGATTAAACATAGATTAACATGTTTTATCTCATTTCTTCCTCACTAAAGCCTATAGAAATAAATACTATTATTATCCCATTTACAAATGAGAAAACCGAGGCACGAAGATATCACATACAAAGTATCTGAGTCAAAATTCAAGCGCAGGCAATTCAGAGCCTTAAAACCATTTTGTCTTTCTGTTTCTAGGTTAAGAATTATTCCTAATTAGCAATTCTTATTTCTCCTATTGTCTTACCATTATCTTATTTTTCTACTCAGCCTAGTATGTGGTGTGTGTATGTACATGAAAGAGAAATGGGCTGGGCATGGTGGTGCATGCCTGTAATTCCAGCACTTTGGGAGGCCGATGGGGGCAGCTTGCTTGAGCCCAGGAGTTTTAGACCAGCCTGAGCAACACAGGGGCAAAACCCTGTCTCTACAAAAAATACAGAAATTAGCAGGGCATGGTGACATGTGCCTGTGGTCTCAGCTACTTAGGAGGCTGAGGTGGGAGGATCACTTGAACCTGGAAGGTCCAGACTATTAGCCAAGATCGTGCCCACTGGAGTTGAGACAGAGTGAGACCCTGTCTCCAAAAGAAAAAAAAAAGGAAAAAAGAAATGTACCCTCTCATATTGTTTCTTATTCATTAAGCTGAATTCCACAATAATGAAGGAAAGCAAAAGCATCAATAATTCCAAAGCATTTTTTCAGTCTATAATTTTAAATCCCTCTCCCAGACCTATTAAAGGATTCAAAAAATCTGTTTTACTTCAGTTTGTTTCCCAATTTTGGGGAAACAGTTTACTTAAGTGAAAAACTTGAATAATTTGCTTAGAAAAGTAATTACAATATGATCTTTAAGTATAGCTATCTGAAGGTTATTAAATGGACTCAATATACAAAAATTAATTATATTCCCCAAGTTTCATGGAAACATTTGTTGCCTAAAAAGTAAGATATGAACATAAATATATAAACATAAATACAGGTTTAAGAATTAAAAAAAAAAAAAAAATAGCCAGGTGCGGTGGCATGTGCCTTAAGTCCTAGTATTTGAGAGGATGAGGTGGGAGGATCGCTTGAACCCAGGAGGTGGAGGCTACAGATATACTCCAGCCTGAGTGACAAAGTGAGACCCTGTCTCAAAAAAAAGGGAAAAAGAGTACATATAGATTACTTTTTCTGGACCCAACTATCACCAGAATATATTAAGGCTTTCTGAGGCCAGGTGCGGTGGCTCATGCCTGTAATCCCAGCACTTTGGGAGGCTGAGGAGGGTGGATCACCTGAGGTTGGGAGTTCGAGACCAGCCTGACCAACATGCCGAAATCCTGTTTCTACTAAAAATACAAAAAATTAGCTGAGCATGGTGGTGTGTGCCTGTAATCCCAGCTACTTGGGAGGCTGAGGCAGGAGAAGGTGGAGGTGGAGGTTACGGTGAGCCGAGATCGCACCATTGCACTCCAGCTTGGACAACAAGAGTGAAACTCTGTCTCAAAAAAAAAAAAAAGAATTTACTGCATTTTACTTTATGACATTTAAAGTACCCTAAAGTATCATTATTAGAATAATACAGGCTTTATTTTAAAGTAAAAAATTTTAGTCTTCTAAATACCAAATACTTTAATAAATTTGGATGCTTTGCATTTTAGTTGCTTTATTAACATGTTCATCTCTTAAATGGGGTAACATTTAAACGGAAGATTAGGTTAAAGACTTAGGTTCTTTTCTCCCTGGAATGCTTACATAACAAATAATTTGTGTGTAGTTAGCCTTCTTCAAGGATATTTGATTTGTTTTAACTGATTTTAGGCTGGGCGCAGTGGCTCACACCTGTAATCCTAGCACTTTGGGAGGCTGAGGTGGGCAGATCACTTGATGTCAGGATGTCAGGAGTTCGAGACCAGACTGGCCAATGTGGTGAAATCCCATCTCTACTAAAAATACAAAAATTAGCTAGGCATCATGGCGTGCACCCGTAATCCCAGCTACTCAGGAGGCTGAGGCAGGAGAATTGCTTGAACCTGGGAGGCAGAGGTTGCAGTAAGCCAAGATCGCACCACTGCACTCCAGCCTGGGTGACAGAGTAAGACTCTGTCTCAAAAAAAAAAAAAAAAAGGAAACAAAAAACTGAATTTAATATTTAGTTTCCTCATCTGTAAAAAAGATATTGTTATATCTACTTCATAGGACAGTTATAAAAATTAAATGAGATAATCTAATGAGATACTCATCAGCACAGGGTCTGGCACATATTAATTATCTATTATATGGTAACTGTGACTTAATCAGTTCTACAAGGCTTGTTATGGAAAACAGTATGCACATCCATTTTCCTCTCCCCAGAGGCAGATTGGCAGTTTTTGAAAAATAAACCAGCATTACTTTGTCAGGGATAGGTTTAGCATGAAAGCAGTTTGGGCGTAAGCCTGTTCAAATTAAAAAATGATAAAGCTTTAAAAGTGGTTAAGACAGCTGCGCCTGTGATGCCAGCACTTTGGGAGGCCGAGGTGGGTGGATCATGAGGTCAGGAGTTCAAGACCAGCTTGGCCAAGATGGTGAAACCCTGTCTCTACTAAAAATACAAAAATTAGCTGGACGTGGTGTCAGGTGCCTGTAATCCCAGCTACTCGGGAGGCTGAGGCAGAGAATTGCTTGAACCTGGGAGACAGAGATTGCAGTGAGTCGTTATTGCACCACTTGACTCCAGCCTGGGCAACAGATCGAGACTCTGTCTCAAAAAAAAAAAAGTAGTTAAGATAGTTTTGGCTTTTGAATACAATATTCTATTATGTTTGTTTTGGTTATTTAATCCAATTTTATTATTTGTCTCATTTTAAGTCACTTTTTATCTGGAATTAGAGTTGTGTGATAAACTTGAGATACAAAGGGTTTTTTGTTTGTTTTCCTTCTACTAGAAGATAGGGGTTTGGAAACTAAAAAATAGATAATGAGCTTCTATTTCTCTGGTCCCACACCATGAACTTGGAGTGAAGTTCTTTGGTACTTATCAGGTTCCCTGTTTTAAAATATACGGACACGTACATTGGTGACCTTTCCAGTGATGGCTAGGGAGTGACAATGAAGAGCTATAGTCTGTAGCTCTTAATCTGTGTGTACACTGGGCAGGGCATCATCTGTTGGTTTCTGAGAGGAGGAGGAGCCCTAGAAAGCTGCTAGCCCAAACTGACACAGCTGTTGTTTTATTGCTTTCATTGCTATAGGATGATTTGCATAAAAGCTGCTGCTTAGTTTCTGAATTCAAGGATCAAGGGGATAACAGGGGGCCACAGCAGAAGCGTTCACGTCGCGGCCCCTGTCAGATTCTGGTGAATCTGCGAATTCTGCTGTATATCTCCTTACCCAGCCACCCAAGTCAAACAGCAATTGAAATGAACAGCAGCAGGGCAGGCTTATAGCTATCTTTTACAGCAGAGTGACGCTTCTAGGGAGATGCTGTTGCATGTCATTCTTAAAATGTGCCCTGGTCATAAATGGGATCAGCTGGGCCTCTGAAGAACACAGTATATCACTGTAAGACAGGAATCCAGGGGATTAAAAAAACAACTCATCAGAAGCAGTGGGAGACAGGAGAAGATGCTGTTTGTGGGCAATATGGTTAATAATTGCTTATAGGTTCCTGAAGAAATATTAAAGACATCTTTTAGAAATGTAAAAGGTGCATGTTGTGATGATAGATGGCATTAGTTATTTGACTGGCAGTAGGGTTACCTTGGGAGTTTTACTACTGTCTGGTTTAGGTTTAATTCCTGGGGTCCTTCACTGGCTCCTGAATGGAGCACCTGAAGTCAAGACTTTGCCTTCCTTGAGCTCAAAAAATTGAGGGCATGGTGGCTCACCTGAATTTGGGTGAATCACCTGAGTTCAGGAGTTCAAGACCAGCCTGGCCAACATGGTGAAACCTTGTGTCTACTAAAAATACAAAAATTAGCCAGGCGTGGTGGCAGGCAGGCTCCTGTAATCCCAGATACACCTCTAAAAATACACACACACACACACACACACACACACACACACACACACACACACACACATATATGGTCTCTTATGTCTTATACCTAAAGTTAGATAATTTACAGGAAGTGCCATAGTTCTGTTAAAGTTTTAGAAATGCCTTTTAAAAATAATAGCTTAAAGGCTGGGCGTGGTGGCTCACACCTGTAATGTCAGCACTATCGGAGGCCAAAGTGGATGGATCATGAGGTCAGGAGATTGAGACCATTCTGGTTAACACGGTGAAACCCCATCTCTACTAAAAATACAAAAAATCAGCTGGACGTTGTGGCACATGCCTGTAATCCCAGATACTGGGGTGGCTGAGGCAGAAGAATTGCTTGAACCCGGGAGGCGGAAGTTGCAGTGAGCCAAGATGGCACCACTGCGCTCCAGTCTGGGCGACAGAACTAGACTCCCATCTCAAAACAAACAAACAAACAAACTTAAAAATAAAAAATTTAAACAAGATAAGAAAAAATAAAAATAATAGGTTTATTGAGATATAATTCACATATCATGAAGTTCACTCTTTTAAAATATACAGTGTAGTGGTTTTTAGTATAATGACAAAATTGTGTGTCAGTCATTACGATCTAATTCTAGAACATTTTTATCACCCCAAAAAGAAAAAAAACCAAACACACTAGTAGTCAATCTGCATTTTGCCCTGATTTCTCCAGCCTTAGGCAATGACCAATCTACTTTCTATTTCTGTAGATAATATGTCTGTTCTGGACATTTCATATAAATGAAATCATATGATATGTTATTTTTTGTGATTGTCTTTCACTTAATGTTTTTAAGGTTCATGTTGTAGCATGTATCAATACTTCATTTATTTTTTAAAATTTTTTATATTTTTAATTTTATAATTTATAATTTTTGTGGTTGCATACTAGGTATCTTTATTTATAGTACTTCATTTATTTTTACTGCTGAATGTTGTTGCATTACATGGATGTGCCAAAATTTGTTTATCCATTTACCAGTTGATAGGCATTTGGGTAGTTTCCAGTTTGGGGAAATTATAAATAACATTGTTTTATAAAGTTGTTATAAACATCAGTGTATATGGACCCACAGGTTTTTGTGTGGACATGTGTTTTTATTTATCTTGGGTAAATACTTGGGAGTGGGACTGCTAGGTTGTGTGCTTAAGTATATGTTTAACTTTATAAGAAACAGCCAAACTGTTTTTCCAAAGTGGCTGTGCCATTTTGCATTCCTACTAGGAATTTATGCGAGTTCTGGTTGTTCTGCATCCTAGTCAGCATCTGGAGTTGTCAGTGTATGTGTTTGTTTGTTTGTTTGTTTGTTCATCCATTCTAGTAAGTGAGTGGTTCTTTCTTAAAGTAAAAATATTGCAAGATAGATTCATCAAAAGAACAATTTAAATGTGAGGTGAGCATTTACTGAATGTCTGTTATATGACAGGCCCTCTGCTAGATAATGGGAATGCAGGGAAATAAGACACATTTCTGCTCCCATGAGACTTACAGTTTATTGAGGGTGACAGGCATGTAAAGAAGTAATTACAATATACTTAATTCTAATTACCTGGAATCAGTCTGGGATGGGGAAGGAGAGTCTATACCTGGAAGTGGTCAGTGTCATAGAAGGATTTTGACATTTATAATCAGTAAAAAGAAAATAATATTAGGAGGTGTATGTACTTTGTTGCATCAAGTTTTAAGATAGGTTTTGATAGCAAAGGTTAAGCTCCCTTTTTATTGTTATACCTAACAAATCAATGCCCAGTAAACTGCTTGAGATAATATTCTGCTGGCTAACAACCCAATGATTTGGGGTGACATCAGCTAATCACTTTCAAAAGTCACATATGCACACTAAGCGGGGAAAGGGGCAACTTTAATTTTTGTAGTTTTTTTTTTTGAGACAGTGTCTTGTTCTGTTGCCCAAGCTGGAGTGCGGTAGCAGCACCTTGACTCACTGCAGCGTCTGCCTCCCGGGTTCCAGTGATTCTCCTGCCTCAGCCTCCCAGGTAGCTGGGATTACAGGGATGTACCACTATGCCTGGCTACTTTTTATATTTTTAGTAGAGACGGGGTTTCACCATGTTGACCAGGCTGTTCTCGAACTGCCGACCTCAGGTGATCCGCCCACCTCGGCCTCCCAAAGTGCTAGGATTACAGGTGTGAGCCACCGCATCTGGCCTAATTTTTGTAGTTTTTTGATGCCTTCTCTTCTGACCATCATAGTCACTGCTTTCCCTTTCTTTTTTTTTTCTTTCTTTCTTTCTTTTTTTTTTTGAGATGGAGTCTCATTCTGTCACCCAGGCTGGAGTGCACTGGCACGATCTCGGCTCGCTGCAAGCTCCGCCTCCTGGGTTCACGCCATTCTCCTGCCTCAGCCTCCCGAGTAGCTGGGACTGCAGGTGTCTACCACAACGCCCGGCTAATTTTTTGTGTTTTTGGTAGAGACGGGGTTTCACCGAGTTAGCCAGGATGGTCTCGACCTCCTGACCTCGTGATCCACCCGCCTCGGGCTTCCAAAGTGCTGGGGTTACAGGGTGAGCCACCGCGCCCGGCCTTGCTTTCCCTTTCTGTATCCTTCCTGGGTCGGCCTCATTTCTGCCTTTTCCCTAGCACATTGCTAAACTGTATAATCACTCCTTTTTATTTTATTTTCGATTTTTTCTTTTAGTCAGACACCATTGACTGGAAAAATCACTCCTTTTTAAATTGCATATGTACTTAACTATGAACTGTTTACCACAGTCAGCAATGGCAGCAGGAGGCATTTGTATTTTTTATACAGTCACCTGCTGTAGCATTTACCCTGCTGAATCCAGCCTCAAAATGTAGGGTCATGTCAGGTAATTCCGGGAGCCGTGTTTCTCGGTGTATGATATACTAAGCCTCTTATCTGACCTGCCTGGCTAAAACCAGAAGAGCTGTGAGGAAACATTAGGAATGGGGAGAACATGAAAAGACTCGGCAAAAATGTGCTTCAAGTTGAGTCATGCTTATCTAATTTTTGAGCATCCTTCAGAGCAGGTGATACTATCTTTGTTTTTTTTTTAACCTCTCCAGAACCTTAGCTTGGTTTCTGGTTAGGCAGCAAGTAAAAACACAATCTGATAAAAAGGTTTAAGTAAGTGGAATTAGTCATCCTCAGGAAGAAAAAGACGGGAAATCTGTAATTTCTCTGTACGCCCTAATCTTTTTTTTTTTTTTTTTGAGACAGAGTTTCTCTCCTGTCGCCCAGGCTGGGGGCGCGATCTTGGCTCACTACAACCTCCGCCTCCTGGGTTCAAGTGATTCTCCTGCCTCAGCCTCCCGAGTAGCTGGGATTACAGGCATGCGCCACCACACCCAGCTAATTTTGTGTTTTTTAGTAGAGACGGGGTTTCTCCATGTTGGTCAGGCTTCCGACCTCAGGTGATCTCGAACTCCCGAGCTCAGGTGATCTGCCCGCCTCGGCCTCCCAAAGTGCTGGGATTACAAGCATGAGCCGCCGCGCCTGGCCTGTATTCCCTAATCTTATACCAGGGTTTTTTGACGGTTCTTGAGAATTTATTGCATGGAAGACTGTTTAACAACAATTTTAAAGAATATTAAAATTCACAGTAGATGCTGATTAATTTTCTTCCCCAAGGACAGAAAAGGGAGAAAAGTTTCAACTTCATAAGGACTTTAGGTTAGATATAAGGAGCATTTGCTTGCCATTGAGGGACTGAAGGAGAATATAGAATTAGGTTTTCCAGAGGGCTACAAATATAATAGTCTTTTTTGGGATGGTTAAAATATACCACTGAATGAAGAGAGTGAGTGGAGGCAGGTTTGGAGATGTTGGCTTTTTAAAAGAATTCTGCGTGTGTGTCTGTGTGTGTGTGTGTGTGTGTGTGTGTGTTTTTGGAGAAAAATAGGCTCGTATATTATGTAATGAATATCCATTTAAAAATAAATAAGGCACTGCCGGGTGTGGTAGCTCACGCCTATAATCCCAGCACTTTGGGAGGCTGAGGCGGGTGGATCACCTGAGGTCGGGAGTTTGAGACCAGCCTGACCAACATGGAGAAACCCCGTCTCTACTAAAAATACAAAATTAGCTGGACGTGGTGGCGCATGGCTGTAATCCCAGCTACTCGGGAGGCTGAGGCAGGAAAATTGTTTGAACCCAGGAGGCGGAGGTTGTGGTGAGCTGAGATCGTGCCATTGCACTCCAACTTGGGCAACAGAGTGAGACTCCAGCTCAAATAAATAAATAAATAAATAAATAAAAATAATAAAAATAGATAAGGCATATTCATTGCTCTTAAACTGTTTATAATGTAGAAGGGACCTGAGATATTTCCCAATAACATATACTGAGTAGAAAATAAGAGCAGTAGGATGGAAATTTAGAAGTAGCTAGTTTAGTGAGTTTGTCCTTCCTTTTTTTTTTCTTTTTTTTTTTTTTTTTTGAGATGGAGTCTCTGTCACCTAGGCTGGAGTATGATGGGGCGATCTCAGTTCACTGCAACCTCTGCCTCCCGGGTTCAAGTGATTCTCCTGCCTCCGCCTCCCGAGTAGTTGGGACTACAGGCGTGTGCCACCACGCCTGGCTAATTTTTTAGTATAGACGGGGTTTCACCATGTTAGCCAGGATGGTCTCTGACTTCTTGATCCACCCGCCTCAGCCTCCCAAAGTGCTGGGATTATAGGTGTGAGCCACCGTGCCCAGCCTTTTTTTTTTTTTTTTTTTTTTTTGAGACGGAGTTTCACTTTTGTTGCCCAGGCTGGAGTACAGTGGCATGATCTTGGCTCACCACAAACTCTGCCTCCTGGGTTCAGGAGGTTCTCCTGCCTCAGCCTCCTGAGTAGCTGGGATTACAGGCATGCACCACCATGCCTGGCTACTTTTGGATTTTTAGTAGAGACAAGGTTTTTCCATGTTGGTCAGGCTGGTCTCGAACTGCCAACCTCAGGTGATCCACCCGCCTCGGCCTCCCAAAGTGCTGGGATTACAGGCGTGAGCCACCGCGCCCTGCCAGTTAGTCCTTTCTTATGCGTTACATGCATTTAACTTTAGAATGTTTTATCCATATATATGTTGCAGTCATGTGATAAATAGAAAACCCTTCTTTAGGAATTCCTCTAAAAAGTTTTTCTGTTTTCTATTACCACATTTATCTTTTCCTAGCTCTTTCAGAAATATACCATCCTTTTGATTTTTGGTCCTGACTATGTCCGTTTCTTCCCAACTAACCATTGTTCACGGGCCACACTGCAGCTAGTTAGTGTAGAAGCATTAGAACATTACTGGTATGGACTTGAGAGTCACAGACCTGGTTTTATGTCCTTATTTCTGATCAGCTCTGTGACTGAGCAATTACATAAACCTTTGTGAGCCTCGGTTGTTTTCCTCAGTGAAATGGAGATAATACCTACCCTGCAGGGTTGTGATGAGGAAGGAGATGGCACTTTAAACCATTTAGTCCAATGCCTAGCACATGGTTAATTTTATCATTTGGTTCCAGAGCTTTTATCCCCAGATGCTGTTGACCTTTGCAGCCTTCCACTTTGTATGTCTAGCGGAGGAAATGTCTGGGTATAAGCTAGAAAGGATAGCAAGGGATTCTGGATTCCTCTTCCAAGAAAAGGGCAGGTGAATGGGATAGGGCTATTAAGAGGCGAACCTGGGATTGCCTAGAGGTAGATCAAACTACTTCTTGAGATTAATTAGTTGTCAGTTGAGCAAAGGTCATTGACCAAGGGCAAGTGAGGGTCAAGTTGCTTGTGTTGCAGAGTGGGGTCAAAGAAACCTGTCTCTGGATTGTGACAGATTAAGTTAAAGGGCGTGTTTGTGAAAAGGATTTAAGGCTAGACGGAATAGGAGGAGGTCAGGGAAGCAGTACAATGAGAATGCTTAAGAGCAGTCTGGATTTGACTGGATTTGAGCCCTGGCTCTGCCACTCACTATCCCTGTAACCTTGAGCCAGGTATTTATTCTCTCCCAGACTTAATTTTTATTTTATTTTATTTGAGATGGAGTCTCACTCTGTTACCCAGGCTGGAGTGCAATGCCGTGGTCTTGGCTCACTGCAGCCTCCGCCTTCTGGGTTCAAGCGATTCTCCTGCCTCAGCCTCCCAAGTAGCTGGGGCTACAGACACATGACACCACACCGGCTAATTTTTGTATTTTTAGTAGAGATGGGGTTTCACTATGTTGGCCAGGCTGGTCTTGAACTCCTGATGTTGCAATCCACCCACCTCAGCCTCCCAAAGTGCTGGGATTACAGGCGTGAGCCACCGCACCCAGCGACTTAAAATTGTTTAATTTATAAAATGGGACAAAAGCTACCTACTTAATAGGGCTGTGAGATAATGCATAAGCATACTTAGAACAGTGACAGGCACATATTAAATGCTTGATAAATTTATTAATATTAAATCCAGCTGAGGGAAGAAAGAGAGGACTAATGCAGTGGAGGTGAGCTGTTTTGTGTACAACTAACTGACAACATCTTCATTGATTATCTGCAAAGAAAGTCAATAATGGGCTGCATTATTTATAGATGTTCTAATACTTCTTGGTGTGTTTGCTTGTTAAAAACAAATAATGATGTTTTCCTGTTTCTCTATATTGGGAAACAAAACTTATGAAAAAAGACCTAACAGGTTAGTTACCACTTGTAACCTTTGTCATTGAATGATAAATTGTGGCTGAGTTTTCTGTATACATAATTTCTGTTGATGAATTCCACTGTAGATTTTTCTGTTTTTTCTATCCTTTTTGTTCTGTTTCTTGCAGACTTCCTGGTTAATCACTTATTTCAGCAACGTTTACTACTTCTAAAACAAAAAGGATGAATGGTATGCGGCAAATATAAGTTGATGAGGCATGGATGGAATTAATTTTAATGAGAACTCTCAGAGGCCTGAAGTTAGTTTAATTAAGCCTGTGTAAATTCTGTCATGCCTTTCACATGTCATATGTTTTCATCTGTTGAGCATTAGTGAACCCTGTTAGGTTAGTATCTGTGAACTGCTAGGTTTAAAAATTCATTTTTCAGTACTCTTGAGATGGCATCACAGAAATCTTTTTGTGCTCTCCCTAATATTATGGTAGCCACCATGGTGCAGATGCCTGTATGTTCTGTTATTTAGTACTGAAGAAACCGTGAAGAGAGAATTATCCCTCCCCCTTTCTTTTTTGAGATGGGGTCTCACTCTGTTGCCCAGGCTGGAGTGCAGTGGCGCTATCTAGGCTCACTGCAACCTCCACCTCCTGGGTTTGAGTAATTCTCCTGCCTCAGCCTCCCGAGTAGCTGGGATTACAGGCACCTGCCACCACACCTGGCTACATTTTTCGTTTTGTTTTGTTTTTTTGAGACAGAGTCTTGCTCTCTTGCCCAGGCTGAGTGCAGTGGCATGAGCTCGGCTCACTGCAACCTCCGCCTCCCCAGTTGAAGCGATTCTTGTGCCTCAGCCTCCCAAGTAGCTGGGACTACAGGCAAATGCCACCATGCCTGGCTGATTTTTTGAATTTTTAGTAGAGACGGGGTTTCATCATGTTAGCCAGGATGGTCTCGATCTCCTGACCTCATGATCCGCCTGCCCTGACCTCCTGAAGTGCTGGGATTACAGGCATGAGCCACCGCACCCGAAAAATTATCCCATTTTATAGATGAAGATAACCAAGGCTTAGAAACATATTCAAAATGACATGCCAGTAAGTGGGAGAGCCAAAATTTGAAAATTGGATTTTGATTTTAAAATTTGTGCTTTTAAAAACTAGGCCACCAAGTGCTTCTCTAATACACAGTAAATCAGAAGACTGCAAAACTGACCCTCTACAAGGTGGCCAGGCTTGTTTATTGCCTGCTGCTCACACTGGTCCCTGCCCTCACTTTACTGTCTAATTTTACTGAACAGAATCATGGGTGTAAAGGCTTAACTTGAAGAATCATCCAGTTTAGTGGCTCTAGCCAGTCATAGAATTTATTTTGTTTTAAATTACGATTAAGTAGGTTTGAGCTGGAGCCCAGGAATCTGTGTTTTAATCGGCTCTACATGTGATTTTTGACAGTCTGACAGGTTTGGGAACCATTTCAGTTTAGTTACATGAATCCCTCCTCCCAAAATCCTCTTTTAATTTTCCTGACAGGTAGTCATCTAATGTCTGATATCCATTTGTGATAGGAACTCACTGTTACATTGGCAGGAATGTGCAGTTAGTTACAGTGCAGTTTTTCTATAGAAGTAACCATGGATTTAATTAATTTCTTTGGCCAGATTTTTATACTCCTTAGGTTTTGGCATTGAGGGCTCTTGTATCTTCTCTGAACCTTGCCTTCTTCATGTGTAAAATGGGTATGTTGTTATCTACCTTGAGGGATTATCAGTAATTAAATGAAAAAATAAACTGTCCTGTCTGGAAAGATTCTTGAATGCCTTCAAATAGCCTTTTCTTATAGTTCCCTTACCATGTCAGTCTATTCGGAAACACTCTCATGTCTTCAGAGTTCTAGTTAGAAGTGTGGATGTGATAGAGGGCTCCTAGATAATTCATTTTGGGATTGTTAGTGCCAGAAATAGGTTATCATTTTGCCTCCTCATCAGTATGCTTCTTTACCTCTGGCTTTTTCTTTGGACAAAGTATATGATAGACACTCTTATGGGTACAGATAAGCCTGCGTTTCTGGAAATTCAGCTTTACTCCTTAGAGTTTCCACTAATAACTTGAACCCGGAGCAAAACAAATGATCTGCAGGAAGACTTTAAATCTAAAAGAAAAGACCTTTTTAGATTGTATAGAGACCAAAGTAGAGAACCAAAGAAAATATTCCTTGTCTCTTTCCTATCCAAGGGGAGAGATAGGTAATGGGTGAGTGTTATCCATAGAAGAGGATAAATGATCAAATGCAAAGCTGGAAAAGACTGTTCAAGACCCTGAAAATAATCTCTCATCACTGTAGGTTGACTTGGTTTGGTTGTTGAGATGTATGCTTGCCTTGCTTTTCTTAACCAAAGCAAACTTGATCTGTTCTTTAGTATTAACTTAGAACATGAGCTATGCTTCCCTTGAGGCTCAGAGTACTAAGAAGAGTTTGTAGGTGATAGTCTCTTGAAGGCGTGAGTGAAATGTGGTGAAATAACACTTTTTTCTTTAGTTTGTGTTAGATTTCTAGTTTCAAAATGTTTTTGAATGTAACATCTTGAAAATACTTCTTTGGGTTAAAGTTTCTTCATGTGAGTGCTTTTCAAAAGATAATTTTAGTACTTTGGACACATTAAAATTTTTTTTTCTTTTTGCCATTATCTTCATGAATACAACTTTAAACACATTTTTATTTTTATTTTTATTTTTTAGTTTTACTTTTTGAGATGGAATCTAGCTATGTCGCCAGGCTGGAGTGCAGTGGCGTGATCTTGGCTCACTGCAACCTCCGCCTCCTGGGTTCAAGCAATTTGCTGCCTCAGCTTCCTGAATAGCTGGGATTATAGGCATGTCCACGTACCACCACGCCTAGCTAATTTTTGTATTTTTAGTAGAGACAGGGTTTCACCATGTTGGCTAGGATGGTCTCAATCTCTTGACCTCGTGATCTGCCTGCCTTGGCCTCCCAAAGTGCTGGGATTACAGGTGTGAGCCACTGCGCCCAGCCACATTTTTATTTTTAAAAAGTGTATCCATATATGTAACTTACTGGTCAGAAATGTTAAAGATATCCAATACATTTTCATTGAAATTATAGTCGCCCTTTAGTTTTTCAGGAAAATGATTCCATCTGAGTTCTTAATTATTGTGGTCTTTATCATTTGCAATCAGGAATTCTAGACCAGCCTGGGCAACATAGTGAAACCCCATCTCTAAAAAAAAAAAAAAAAAATATTAGCTGGGCATGGCGACATGTGTCCTAGCTACTAGGGAGCCTGAGGTGGGAGGATCACTTGAGCTCAGGAGGTCAGGGCTGAAGTGAGCCATGATTGCACCACTGTACTTCAACCTGGGCAACAAAGCAAGACCTTGTCTTAAAAAAAAAAAAAAAAAATTACGGTCTTCCTCTAGGGGGGAAACATCTGTGTTCATTTGACAATGAAGTTATTGGGTGGAGGGTAGAAAGCAAAACCAATTAACTTGGCTCTTCCTTTTAAATTTACTATTTTAGTTCATTTGCAAAAAAGTCACTCTGAACTACATTACGTTATAGAATATTAGGGGAGATGATGCAATTTAATTAGTTATGGAGACTTATATTAAACTTAATGTTGCCAAATCATTATTCCTTTTTTTTTGAGATGGAGTCTTTCTCTGTCATCCAGGCTGAAGTGTAGTGGTATGATCTCGGCTCACTGCAACCTCTGCCTTCCAGGTTCAAGTGATTCTCCTGCCTCAAGCCCCCCAAGTAGCTGGGATTACAGGTGCGCACCACCACACCTGGCTACTTTTTGCATTTTTAGTAGAGGCGAGGTTCCACCCGGTTGGCCAGGCTGGTCTCGAACTCCTGACCTCAAGTGATCTGCCTACCTTGGCCTCCCAAAATGCTGGGGTTACAGGTGTGGCAAGTCATTATTCTTAATGAAGAGAGCAGGATCAGCACAGTAGCTCATGTCTGTAATCCCAGCACTTTGGGAGGCCAAGGCAAGAGGATTGCTTGAGCCTAGACATTCGAGACCAGCCTGGGAAACATAGCAAGACCCCATCTCTACAAAGTAAATAAATAAACAAATAAAAAGAAGGACTGTATGCTATTAGGGCTCTCTGTAACTTTCATTCATGTCATCATTCCACAGCAGGAAGCAAATGATATGGTGTTAATTTTATGAAGTAATTTTATGTATTGTCTTGTTTTTGTTTTTATTTTTAGGACCGGAGTAGGCCCTATGATACTTTTAACTTGCACTCGTTGGAGAACTCCTTAATGGATATGATAAGGACTGATCATGAGCCTCTGAAAGGTAAACACTACCCTCCCAGTGGCCCACCAATGAGTTTCGCTGATATAATGTGGAGGAATCATTTTGCAGGTTAGGAATATTCATATGTCCATTTCTTGCTTGGTGTTTTAAGCAAAAATCAGCTTTTTAATAATTTTGATTTTTCTGGTTTGTTTTGTGTTTGCTTGTTTTTGTTTTGCTTCTGTAAAGCATTGTGGAATGTATTTAAAGTTGATTTCTTTTAAACCTGGGTTCAGCTACCTATAATAATCAAGGTGGATTGTTATTATCAGTCATGTCTGGCAGGAGCATGAATTGGGTAGCTGAGATCAGTCACATTATGAGTTAATAGCATGAGACCAGCAGCCAGGTTTTCTGGGCTTTGTGTATTTGGAATCCTCAGCTGAACTTAGATAATTCATTTAAGTCCATATATATATACTGCAAGGAACTGTGAGAGTTAGTAAGCCAATCTCCAAAGATTGCTTCAGAAAACTGCATATAAAGGACTTCTATTTTATTAAAGCATAATCACCTTCCTGGTATAGGAAGTATCACTACACAGGCTTACGGGCAGCCAGTGACCCTTTGCATTCTCTGAGGCCAAAACACAAGAAAATATCTTAAAGCATATAAATGTTTTGGATTAAATATAAGGCAGAAGGTCTCAAAGTTAGCAGTATTAGGACTTCCTGTTTTTAGAGCCTATGTAAATTCAGGATAGATGTTGGTGTTTAATTCATAATTACAGATAGTTCTTTTTATGGGTTATAGGACTTTTTAGAGACTTTACGATATTTTAAAATACTGTAATTGCTTCTATCAGATCTTTGTAATTTACTGCTAGGCCTTGACTTTAGACTCTTAGGTTGTTTCTAATTTTTCCTCCATTAAAGGTAATGCTGCCATGGATGAGTTCTTGCACATAGCTTTTCCTTAAGGTAAATTCATAGTGAGAGTCTTTGGGTCAAAAGAGATAAACATTTAGGTGGATTGAGCTTTAAGAGAAGGATGGTAGGCTAGAGGACCTACCTTGTGGCTTCTGTATAAGTCTGTTCAGAAGCACTTCCCTCTACACTATCTTGCTTTTCCTCCTCCATTTTTTTTTTTTTTTTTTTTTTTTGAGACAGAGCTTCGCTCTTGTTGCCCAGGCTGGAGTGCAGTGGTGTGCTCTCAGCTCACTGCAACCTCTGCCTCCTGGGTTCAAGAGATTCTCCTGCCTCAGCCTTCTGAGTAGCTGGGATTACAGGCATATGCCAGCATGTCCAGCTAATTTTGTATTTTTAGTAGCGATGGAGTTTCTCCCTGTTGGTCAGGCTGGTCTCAAACTCCTGACCTCAGGTGATCCACCTGCCTCGGCCTCCCAAAGTGCTGAGATTATAGGTGTAAGCCACTGCGCCCAGCCTCCTCCTACTTTTAATATCCTTTACTCCCACTTGAACATGGGGAACACTATTTTGAGGACCTCAAAACTCAAGTACAGAGTAACTGGTCTTTGTTTGTTTTTTTGAGATGAAGTCTTGCTCTTGTTGCCCAGGCTGGAGTGCAATGGCGTGATGTCGGCTCACTGCAACCTCAGCCTCCCAGATTCAAGTGATTCTCCTGCCTCAGTCTCCTGAGCAGCTGGGATTACAGGCACCTGCCACCACTGCCAGCTAATTCTTGCATTTTTAGTAGAGACGGGGTGTTGCCATGTTGGCCAGGCAGGTCTCAAACTTCTGACCTCAGGCGATTGCCCGTCTTGGCCTCCCAAAGTGCTGGGATTACAGGCCTGTGCCACCCCACCTGGCCCCAGAGTAACTGGTTTTTGTATGTTTGTTTGTTTTGATTTTTTTTTTCCTAGAGCTTAATTTCCTTGGTTTTTCAGAAAAAAAAAAAATTTTTTTACTCATTATAAGAAATGCAAATAGTGTGTAAAAGGATGAAAAGGAAAGTAAAAAAGAAAAAAAAATCACTAGAGGCTGGACGTGGTGATTGCTTGAATCAGGGAGTTGGAGGTTGCAGTGACCGAGATTGTGGCACTGTACTGCAGCCTGGCGACAGAGCGAGACTCTGTCTCAAAAAAAAAAAAAAAAATCACTAGAGACTCCACCTAGAAGTAACAAAGGTTATTATTTTTATTAACATCCTTCCAGATATTTTATATTCTCCATATAGGAGATGAAATTACAACTCAGCCTTTCTGACTTTGCAGTCAGTGAAACCTGGGTGTGAATTCTGTCTCTGCCTCTGTCTGCCTATTAATCTGGATAAATTAGCCTCTTTAAAGCCTCAGTGTCCTTATTGTTAAAATAAATTCCCTACTTCATAGAGTGAGTACGAAGATCAAATAAAGTCCCTGGCACTAGAAACTGCTCAAATGTTATCCACAATTTTTTGCTGGAAGTAGTATGGTATACTTGCAATATTGACTTCTTTCCAACTAGACTGCAGCTAAATGTTGAAATTTTTCAGATGCACGTTGTCAAAATTTTATATTTTTCATAAGTAGTGATTATTGAAGGATAAACATCTTATTTTCAAAGCCACTTAGAAAGGAAAATAATTTTTCAATTATTTTGGCTTTCCAAAATTGTATATCTGAATGATGTAAAAAATATAAAATAGGATATCCAGTATTTTAAGATGTACTTGAAGAACATGGTAAAAATATGTTCACAATAATATTTTATCTTAGAAATGTATTCAGTAAGAAATCCCTTTATTCAACTGTCCTGTTGATTCAGGGGAAAAAACTATTAGCGTGGGAGATAACAGAATAGGAAGTTTAGGAGATAATGAGACTTCTGTTTTAGTGAAGTAAATAAACTTTAATAGCTTTTTGGTTATGTATTCGGTTGACCAGCCCTGAAAATATTTGTAGGAAATTTTAAAAGTTTCTCTATCTCATCCCCCATGATAAAAATTATATAGAAGAAAAGCTGAATTGAACTTTCTTCATAGCACACTGAAAAATATCTTCTATAGTATTAATCAGATCACAGAATGCGTATTTAAATAAAAATTGGACTAATTTATTATTTATTTATGTATTTATTTTCTGAGCTGGAGTCTTGCTCTGTCACCCAGGCTGGAGTGCAGTGGCGGGATCTCAGCTCATTGCAACCTCTGCCTCCCTGGTTCAAGCAATTCTAACTCAGCCTCCTGAGTAGCTAGGATTACAGGTGTGTGCCATCACACCCAGCTAATTGTTGTATTTTTTAATAGAGACAGGATTTCACCATGTTGGCCAGTCTGGTCTCAAACTCCTGACCTCATAATCCTCCCTGCTCAGCCTCCCAAAGTGGCTGGGATTATAGGCATGAGCCACTGCGCCCAGCCAGAGTAATTTATTTTTTTATTTTTTTTTTACTTTTTAAAGATCCCAAACTACAGTGCTTGGCTGTAACAGAATAAGGTAATGATCTTCTGGGTTTTGTTTTGTTTTTTGTTTTTTAACTATGTCTTACATATACTTTTTCTTTCGTTAGAGAGAATGCCTCAGAGATGAGAAAGGAGGCTTTTGAAGAGGGTAATGCTCTAATGCAGCTGTTTCTTATTTTATTTATTTATTTTTTTTGAGACAGGTTCTCGCTCTTTCACCCAGGCTGGAGTGCAGTGGCACAATCTTGGCTCACTGCAGCCTTGACCTCCCAGGCTCAAGCAATCTTCCTGCCTCAGCTCCGTAAGTAGCTGATACTAGAGGCAGGGGCACCATGCCTGGCTGATTTTTTCTATTTGCTGTGAAGACAGGGTTTCGCCATGTTGCCCAGCCTAATCTTGAACTCCTGAGCTCAAGCGATCCTCCTACCTCAGCCTCCCAAAGTGCTGAGATTATAGGCATGAGCCACTGGCCCTGACCCTGTTTCTTATTTCTTTTTCTCAGTACAGAAATCCTTGGATTGGCAGATGTAGTAGGAGGGAGCAATTGTTCTCTGTTCTCATTTCTAGTGGATTGAAGGAAAATCCAACTCTCTTCTTAACTATGAAGATTAAGGGGATTAATGGTGTTGAGAGAGGTGGGGTAAGAGATAACGAAAAAGATTCATCCCTATTATCTTCCTCATAGCTGTTCCTTGACTTTCTACCTGTAATGCAGGTTCACTAAGCTCCTATGGAACCACTCTGAAAACTCATGGTCATTAGGTTTAATTAATCATATTCTCCGAACTCTAGAAAGATAATAAGGAAATAGCAACTATAGCACATTGAGCAGAGAAGTAAGATCATATACCCTAACTGGGGAAGCCCAGTATAGCAGGCATCTTGGCAAAAACAGGGAGGAGTTACTTTTTCTTCATCCCATGCAATTTGCCTCTTACAGCAGAAAAAAGGCCTGGCTGACTATTTGGGGTTAGTGCCTGGTAAAACATTTTTATGTATTTGAATTTTCTCTTCCCTCACCATTCATAGAACTGAGATTTGAAAAATGAAAAGATGTCAGTTGAGAAATGATATTGAAAACTTTGCTTTTCAAAGGTATACTGAGAGTGTCTTGGGGGGCAGAGACACTAAGTAGAAATTGAGTGATTTGTATAAGTACCCTCCATTAATTTGTGTAATCATCCTTTAAGCATAGCATTTAAATCACCTGAGTTTTTAGTGGCCAAGCATGGTGGCTCATGCCTATAATTCCAGCACTTTGGGAGGCTGAGGCGGGCAGATCACTTGAGGTCAGGACTTCAAGACCAGCCTATCCTACATGGTGAAACCGTGCCTCTACTAAAAATACAAAAATTAGCCAGGTGTGGTAGTGGGCACCTGTAATCCCAGCTACTCAAGAGGCTGAGGCAGGAGAATCGCTTGAACCGGGGAGGTGGCGCTTGCTTTGAGCCAAGATTGTGCCACTGTACTCCAGCCTGGTGACAGAGCAAGACTCCATCTCAAAAAAAAAGAAAAATCACCTGAGTTTCAAAAGACACAGATGATGGTGATGATGATGATGATGATTTTGAGACAGGGTCTCGCTGTGTAACCCAGACTGGAATGCAGTGGTGCGATCTCAGCTTGCTGCAGTCTTCGCCTCCTGGGCTCAAGCTCTCCTCCCACCTCAGCCTCGTGAGTAGCTGGAACTATAGGTGCATGCCACCACACCCACCTAATTTTTTTTTTTTGGTAGAGATGGGGTTTCGCCATGTTGCCCAGGCTGGTCTCTAACTCCTGAGCTCAAGCGATCTGCCCGCCTCTGCCTCCCAAAGTGCTGGGATTACAGGTGTGAACCAGTGCATGCCAGGCTGGGAATTGTGATTTAATTGTTCTCAAGTACAGCCTTCATTAAATGAGGAAACAGAGGCACAAAATATTTAACAACTTGCCAAAAATTACCCACTACCAATATGTGAATAAACTAGGATTTGACCTCAGGTCTAAGCTGACAGCTTTTGATTATTGGTTATTTGGAACATACTTAGAATATTATAGTACCAAAGTTTTATCATTTCCTTAGAAAAGAGATTAAAAAAAGTTAACTGTATTTTTTCATATCACAGTATTACATTTTCTTAGATAGTTTTCTAAAGGAACATCTCTCTAACTTTATAGAGAAAATTAGTGGGAAATAAAACCCAGTAGAATATGCATTTTACCTGTAAGTCTTTCTGAAACGTGGCACTAACATTCTGTTACATGAAGCTTTCTGAAGTACTTGCCTTTTTAGAGCAAAGGGAGTGATTAGAGGAAGGTACAGCAGTTGTTCCCTATCTCATAACATGTTGTAGAAGTAAAGAGATGACTTTCATAATTAATTATGAGTTAATACAAATTTCAGTTTTTAATTTGGGCTCACAAAAGCATGAGTTTAGTTGGATTCTGAAACTGAATCATGATAGACGTAGGGTTTTTTTTTGTAACTAGTGTTTTAAATATGAATATGAATTGAGCTTCTGAGACTGTGATTTTAACAGAACGAATAACCATATGTAACCCTGTTTTCCAACCTCTGCCTTCATCCCCTCTCACCCCTATTTATCAGATCCTGTGCAGTGGGAAAAGTGGGACACAGTCTCAGATTTCCACAGCATCATTTAACTCAGTAAAACCAAGTATGCCTTCCAGTTTTTGAAACCTTATATTTTACACTATACTTAAAAGATCGCTAGCTGACAAGAACAATTTAAAAATAGCAGACCATGGACAGGTGACAAAATGTCATGCTGGCAGCACTAGACTGCATTATACAAAAATCACCAGATGTCACACACTTGATTCTATTTTCACAGCTGATTAAACAGCAGTATTTGTTGGACAAAAGGAAGAAAAAAGAAATGGCCTTTTCTGAATTTGGAATCAGTTTTTCTTTTGCTGTTATATATTTTATTTTCCTCCAAAATTCCTTAATAACTGTAAAACTTAAGATATACAATATATTAAGTTAAAAATTATGAAATAATTTCAATTTTAGAAAAGAAACCTTTACACATATACACTCCCTAACCTGGAAGACTGTAAATCAAGATGTTAACAGTGCTTATCTTTGGTGAGCTTGCTTTCTCCATTTTTCTGCATTATGTGATTTTTCTCCAATGAAAATGCATTGCATTTTATAATCTAAAAATTACTTTTGGAAGAGGTTAAGAAACTAGCTTAAAGATGCTGTGAGTGATTTTACTTTAAAAAATTACATTATTAGTTGGAAAAATTAGATTATATTTAGATAATTGATTCTGATGGATATGGCTTTCTTGACCCAGAGTTTCTTGTCTTGTCTTTTCTTTTTTTTTCTTTTTTGAGACGGAGTCTTGCTCTGTCACCAGGCTGGGGTGCCGTGACACGATCTCGGCTCACTGCAACCTCCACCTCCCAGGTTCAAGTGATTCTCCTACCTCAGCCTGCTGAGTAGCTGGGACTACAGGCGCATGCCACCACACCCAGCTAATTTTTTTGTATTTTTAGTAGAGATGGGATTTCACCATGTTGGCCAGGATGGTGTCCATCTCTTGATCTCGTGATCTGACCGCCTCAGCCTCCCAAAGTGTTGGGATTACAGGCGTGAGCCACGGTGCCCAGCCTGGAGTTTCTTATAAAATCTTTTGTTGCTAGCTTTCATCCAGAGACCTGTTGAAGTCAAAGAGGTCAAAGAATTAGAGAGAATACCAGGAAAGGTAAAAAGTGTTCTGCTTTTCATCAATTAGTGATACCTTCAATCTGTAAAACACTGCCTAAGCCTCTCGTTTTAATGCATCATAAGAAAGTTTAGGTTGGAAGTAATCAATGTAAGATAGAGAATGATAATTTGAAAACTACCAAGCTTCCTTTCAATTTCATCTTTCTAAGCTGAAAAGTTCTAGGAGCTCATGGAAAGGGTCAAAAAGGATCCATGCAGGTATGTTTAACTTCTGGAGGACAAAAAGGGTACCCCTTTATGTTTGGGAAACTAGGTAGTTATAGGAACATGTAAAAACTTTATTTGATATAGTGGTTGTAAACTACATAATTCTTTACTATACATGGTTGTAGACACAGGAAAGAAAAGAAGTCAAATAAAGATCAGTTAAATTCAGGCTTGCATGATTTCCTTGATAACCTTTATTATTATTCTAGGAATATTTAGGGAATATTGCTAACTTTTTAGACAGCACACCCTCCTCTAAATATTCCTTGGTTGGAGTTTGAAAAGATCCTCCATATATACGGTTTCCTTAAGTTCTGATGGGCAGTGATTTTGAAGTCTTGATGGGCTTTTAGGTAGACTTTCCAGTAACTGGCTAATTACTGTTATATTTGAATACCCCAGAAAAGGATGAACGCTGGTTTAGAGTAAATCATATCTAGTTTTCATGGATATTGGTATTTCATGATAATGAATCCAAATAAGGTCTTGATTATCCAGAAATGATGGCAAGGACATTGAGATAGCTAACTGAAATGAGAATATGCTTTCTCCCTACTGAGTCAAAGCCTTGTTCTGGTGACAGTTTTTCCTATTATATGTTCTGATAAAGGTAGTGGTAGGAGATAACACTCGTTGCTGACTATAATTTTCAGGGACTCTAAAATGACTTAGGAACTGAAAAAACGTCAGGCACATTGAACAATTACATATAGATACAGTACATGTATCTTTTAACAATGGGGTAGTTTTTGAAATTCCTAATAGTTAGCTTCTAGTAAATATGAAAAGGTTTATGAAATCTATAAAAATAAAATAGATGATTCTCTTAGATGATTCTTTACTCATATGGCTTTTTAATAGAAAACATGATCTAATCTAAGAAAATAATTTTACTATATTACAAATGCTAGCAAAATTGTCTCTGCAAAACCAGAGAGAGATGAAACATTTTTCTCCTAATAAGGTTTGAAATAATAAAAACTAAATTTTTTCATTGAAAGCTCTATAATGCTTCATGATAAAGTTAGAACAGTTTCATCAGAATCCATCAAATTCTGGTGGATTTTCTTATTTATGGATGTATTTAAGATTTTCTCATTCTTCAGTACATACATACACACCAATACATGTGACGCTTCGCTTGCGAGGATTTTGTTTTTCCCTGCCACTTTTTTTTTTTTTTTTTTTTTTTTTTTTTTTTTTTTTTTGAGATGGAGTCTTGCTCTGACTCCCTGGCTGGAGTACAGTGGCACAATCTTGGCTCACTGCAACCTCTGCATTCTGAGTTCAAGTGATTCTCTTGCCTCAGCCTCCTGAGTAGCTGGGATTACAGGCACCCACCACCACACCCAGCTAATTTTTGTATTTTTAGTAGAGACAGGGTTTCACCATGTCGGCCAGGCCGGTCTCAAACTCCTGACCTCAGATGATTCGACCTCCCAAAGTGCTGGGATTACAGGCGTGAACCACTGCGCCTGGCCTTCCCTACCTGTTAATATGAAATGACCTTTTACAAATTATCGTAGCCTGGGGAGACATAAGAAATCAGGATGGTCCTGTCTAGGCAAAAACTTCATTTGTTTAGGATTTGTTCATGATTCTCCCTTTTTATTTAAGGCAGATGCTCTGTTTTGTCTACTATGATGCTTTCCTTTTGGGCAAAAAGAACTTAATTATGCTATTTGCCTCCAGTCCCCCATAACAGAGTTTACTATCAAATGATGACTGACTCTTTTGCAATTATGTAATATAAAAGTATATATGTTGTAAAAATCAATCATTTTAACCTTATCTCCAGCTTTTTCTGTACTACTTTCTCCCCAAGATACTGTTGACATTTATTTAAACAATGGTAGTGAAATAAGATTAACATTTTTTGAGAATTTCATGATAACCCTTGACATAATTGAACATTAAAACCTTGCAGAGCCAAGTTTATAGATACTAGCTTTAAACAAAAGCATTGTTTCAATAACTATTTTGTTGAAGGAATTTGGTCAAGAAAGGTTTCTAAGTACTTTTTTTTTCATATAAGACTCTCTCTAATTTTTCTTTTGATACATCTACCTCCTTGTCCCAAATAATTAATGAAAAAAACATAACAAAAATGTCTGCATCTTCCATTCTTGCCCCTAGGGGCCATTAGTTGAAGCATCTGATTCTGACTTAACATCTTACAGACCAGGGGTTGACAAAAGTTGTGAAGTGCTAAAGAGTAAAGATTTTAGGCTTTACGGGCCACATGGTCTCTGTCATATATTGTTCTTTGTTTTAATTTTGGTTTGGTTGTGTTTACAAGCCTTTCTAAATGTAAATATGATGCTTAACTCAGAGGCATACAAAAACAGGAAGCCAGCCATGTCAGCAGAAGTTTGCAACTCCTGTTATAAACTTAAGGATGAACATATGGAAATTAGCATTATATTCAAGGTCATATAACTAGTTAGTGGTGAGGAGAGCCACCAGAACCCTAGATTTTTAGGCCAATCATTTTCCCCCCTTCTATCTCTTATATAAATTTTACCATCTTCCTTCTGGTTGCCATTCTGATTATTATGTTGCATTTTTAAGCCACTATGAAACCTGTCTTTTTGTTCTCTCTAAGCTTCAAATTTATATACTTGTTTGAATCTTTTTTTTTTTTTTTTTTTTTTTTTTTTTGCTGCTTGAATGGAAGAACAGTATAAATGGTTGTTTAAATAAAATGCTTAATCCAAAGAGTTGGCATGTTTAAATTGGAATGCAGGAGGTGTGTTAAATTTTAGACTATTATAACAGAAGCTTCTTTTTTGTTTTGTTTTATTTGTTGTTGAAACTTTGGCTTTAAGACTTTTCATGTGTATGTTTTATGCCTTAATTTTTAAAGCTGTTGTAACTGCATTGGCCTTTGATAGCACTGTTATAGATTAATCCGTTTTAGATTTTTGTAATGTTTATATTTTAAGGTGTATTTGAAATGATTACATTAAGCATTCTTTGTGCTTAAAATTATTTTATTTTTTAGGACGCATGGGGATAAATTTCCATCATCCAGGAACAGATAATATTATGGCACTTAACAGTAAGTCTTCATATGAAATATTCTATGAAATTAGCAGTCAAGTTTGCAGCATGTCATTTCTACATTCTTGATTGTTGGTTACATTTTAACCTTCCACTGAATGTAGTATAGACCATTGTTTTGTACTAGTGGTTCTCAAAGTGTGGTCCCTGGACCAGCAGCATCAGCATTGCTTGGGAGCTTATTAAAATCTCAGGTCCCGTGACAGGGCTATTGAATCAGAAACTTAAGGATGAGGCCCAGAGGTCTGTATTTTAACAAGCCTGTGTGATTGTGATTCAGGCTAAAGTTTGAAAATTGCTTCTTCAAACCAGGGTTGGCAAACTATAGCTCTGCAAGCTGAATCTGTTTTTGTAAATGAAGTTTTTTTGGAATATAGCCACACTCATTCATTTATGGATTGTCTGTGGCTACTTTTGTGCTACGAAGGCAGAGCCCACAAAGGCCAAACTATTTACCATCTGACCCTTTACAGAAAATGTTTGCCAACTCCTGCTCCATACCATTGGGTTGGAGGAATGAAGAGGTAGGTGAAGGGAGAGAGGAAGTGGGGTAGAGAATGTAATGTGAATGAATAAATCAACTTATTTATACATAACTCAGAATTTTTTCATTGTGGTAGATAGCCAGGTATTTCAAGCTGGACATCCAGGCGTCTCCCATTAATGGAATTTGCATGGTATATGTGTCAGCAGCTTTACAGGTTTGAAACAGTTTTGTCAGTTTAATTGTTGGATCAAGTTCTAAAGCAGCAAAAACTTACTAACCAGGAAGTCATATTAATTAACACCAGAAGAAATATCTGGGTGGCATCAGCTCTCCTTCCTAGTGTCAATGGATCAGATAGCTTTGCAGAAGAACAGTCTCTAAATGGAAATTTTTCATTTTCAGAAGGACCTGTATAAGCCATTGAATCTTTTAGAATTTAAGTTTTCTCCTCTAGTAAATGAGTGATACCAGATTGTCCCCTCTCATCTTCCCAGATATACAAGCTGACTGTCAATACACATGGGAGACATACTGAATGAATCTAGGGTTGTGTACAATATTATTTATTTCCCTCTTGCTTGAAGTAGGTATGGTTGACTGTTGTTGGAGTTCTTTAGAACAGGTTTTAGGTTATCTCTAAAACATATATTTTACATCTCCTTGGTTCTGACATGCAACCAGTGAGTACTGCTGAGAACCACTGACAGTGCTTGATGATGCAGGTCCTAAGCCTCTCCATGCATATTTTTTTCTAGATTGCTAGTATCCCTTCCTTTTGGCGGGGTTGAAGGGGAGGTGGTCTTAGAGACAATAAAAATTCCAAGGTATCTACCTCTAATTTTCTAACTTCTAAATGAAAGGTCACTTTAAATTTAGATTATGCTGCCTCTAACTTTTTTTCTAGTGTGATGGGAATTAATAAACATGCTTAACTTGCTGAACTTGTGCAATAATTAATTGTGAAAAGACTTCAGTTAGATTATGGGATTTAAAGTTGAATGTAGAAGAAAAGAACAGTATGGTAGTGTGTCTGCCTGAAGGAATGAGTGTGTATCTCAAAAATACCTAATTGACATGATGTGAATCCTCTTCTGCAAGAGGGAGAGGATATAGTTTGTGATTTTCTGTGGGAAAAAAATGGAGCTAAAATACATTTTTCTTTTTAAAAGCCTTTTATTTTCTTTGGTTTGATTTTCTTTACTTCTCTGCTTTGAAATCCAAGATTTCATTTATGCTCTTTCCGTTTTGTTCATGTTGTGCAAATTCCCCTTTTAGCTTCAATTTCTCCAATCCTTGCGAAAAGGGGGCTGATTAGGTAATCTTAATGACCGTTTTCAGCATGAAGATACTGTTACTCTGTAATTTTTTTTTAAGTACTGAAAGGGCCATTTTGCTGATATCTGTAACAAATATTGATGAGTTACACATACTTGCAACAGATATCAGAGTGCATCAATCTTTGAATGTCTCTGTGGTTGCTGCCCAAGGTCGAAGAACCTTGTTGTCTTCTTAAAATAAACCATACAAACAACCAGAGTTTGATGTTTACGTTACAAAGTTGACTCCAGCTTGAGATGATCGGAACAAAAATATCCTCCATAGTAGGTTCTTGTGGGACCTGCAGGCTTTGACAAATTTGCTGGGATAAACCTTGTTTTCCCTTTCATACAGTTGATCCCAGCCCATCTGGTGACTTACATATGTAGCATATGCACAAACATAAACACACTTATCTATTATTTTTGTCTTCTTTTTAAAAATATGTATTTATTTTTATATTTTGTAGAGAGAAAGTGTTGCTATGTTGCCCAGCCTAGTCTTGAACTCCTTGCCTCAAGCTATCCTCCCACCTCAGCTTCCCAAAGTGCTGGGGTTGGAGGTGTGAACCATCACACCCAGTCTTTCTTTTTATGCCTACTGTTTGTTGCCCTAACACTTTTTGTCCTGTAACTGGTCTATCCTTCTTCCTTTCTCTCAACCATCATGTAGGAATAATTGAGATGGCTGGGCACAGTGCCTCACACCTGTAATCTCAGGACTTTCGGAGGCCGAGGTGGGCAGATCACTTGAGGTCAGGAGTTCGAGACCAGCCTGACCAACATGGAGAAACCCTGTCTCTACTAAAAATGCAAAAATTAGCTGGGTGTAGTGGCACATGCCTGTGATCCCAGCTGCTCAGGAGGCTGAGGCAGGAGAATCACTTGAACCCAGGAGGCAGAGGTTGCAGTGAGCCGAGATCATGCCACTGCACTCCAGCCTGGGTGACAGAGTGAGACTCCATCTGAAAAAAAAAAAAAAAAAAAAGGAATAATTGAGAAGAAGTAACAAATCCTGAAATCCTGAAACACTGTTAACTCAGAATTTGTGATTATCGGAAGGGACTAGGTTGAAGTTAAGCTGTATTTTCAGAAAAGAAGGGATTGGCTAAGAAAATTATAGCAAATTGAGGCAGTTTAAATTTTTTTAAAAAAGAAAATGTGAGTCAGCTGTAGTTCTTTCTTACCCTTTTTTGCTATGTGAAATTTGTGCTTCCTAGGTCTCTATGGAAAGCTGCCATTCATTATGTTTTCCAAAAGATCTTCCATCCTTTTTTTACTTTCTTGACCTCACCAAAACCTGTCTCCTAAAGATATGGTCTCAGTTCTCCTGTCTTTATGGGAAAGATAGATGTCATTATATACATTCTTCTCAGTACTACTTTCCAGCTTTGAATTGGCCAAGTTCCCATTTTTTGGTGTTCCTAGTGCATGCCCTCCAGTTATACCTTCCTCCGAGAATCACCACTGCTGACGTCATCTAGAAGACAGAAAATGAAACTTGGAAGAGAAAGATAGGATACCACTATGGAAGACAAATAGGAGTTACCAGTAAACCTTCAGACATTTAGGGTGTGGAAATATTGGCAAGGTTTGTGTAAACCAAAGAGTCTACTGATTTTTCCTGTTCAAGACCGTGAATCTATTAATAATAAGAATTGGCAGGCCAGCCTTTATGGAGGAACCCAAGAGGCACATTCCAAATTTTGGCCTTTCTCAAAATATTAAGTCTTCAAGTATTACAGAATATAGAAGGCGAGGTAGGGGGAAGAAACTCTAATCCATCAGTAAGACCTGCCACTTGTCCAGTATTTCCAAAATAAAGTTAGTTCTGAAGCAATATACCCCTTCCACTTAATCAGGTAATATAATTTTTTCTTAACTGTTTAATAATTCTGCCCATTATATTTTAATCTTCCTTTTAAATGAAAACACTTGACATTTGCATAATATATTTTAATTTTTCCCACTGGAGAAAGAAGGCTGCTAAGAGTTCTTCTAGCTACGTATGTAGTAGTAGTGCTACCATCCATATTTTTCTAATACTAATAGTAGCTTGTGTTTCCTTTTTCTTTTTCTTTTTTACATTCTAGGTCAGGGATTTCCAACCTTATGACTTCCCTGGGCCACCTTGGAAGAATAATTGTCTTGGGCCACAAATAAAATACACTAACACTAATGATAGCTGGTGAGCTTAAAAAAAAAAATCACACACACAAAAAAATCTCATAGTGTTTTAAGAAAGTTGACGAGTTTGTGTTGGGCCGCATTCAAAGCCATCCTGGGCCACATGTGGCTTGCGGGACAGAGATTCGACAAGTTTATTCTAGGTGTAGAGTTGGTTTAGCATTCGTGGTCTTGTGTAGGATTGATGCCTGACTTGGTGACTTTTCCTCTATTATGTTGATCCTTAGAAAAGGATACTGGTGCCTCCATGGTTCATCACATGAACCAAATTTATGTTCAAAATCAGCATGCCTAGTCTTTACTCCATTTAACTGGTCAGTTCCTCTTTTTCCAAGTAGAAAATGGGCTTGGGAAAACAGAATATCAGAATATGGGAAAACAAAATATCGGGAAGTTGCTTGATAGGTACAAAAGTAGAAACTGGGAGTAGTGTTTCTTAAGGAATAGTATCATTCAGTTCTAGGAAGATGTCTTTGAAGCAGGCTGGAAAGCATGTGAAACCTGAAGATGCAGCAGTGAATTAGCGAAGCCAAAAGCGTCTTCTGGAGTTGGGTAGATCCCATTCCCCCTTTACAAGCTATATGGCCTTGAGGCCACATTCTTAACTCCTCTTTGCCTCTGATTTTTTCACCTGTAAAATGGAGAGAGAAATCAGTAAAGTGGTTATATATATATTTTATAAAACTTAGTATAGTGCCTGATTTGTAGATAATGCTCATATGAGCTGCTATTGTGAATGCTTGCAACAGCCTTATTATTACCTTTAAAGATCTTTCTTTCTTTACATATTAGTTTCCAAAATATAAGTTTATCTCACATTGGTTACATTTAGGTAGATGCTTTCCTGATAGAATTTAAGACAGCACCCCTGTAAGTCATTTGGTTACATTTATGTATTTATTTGGAGACAGAGTCTCACTCTGTCGCCTAGGCTGGAGTGCAGTGGTGTGATCTCGGCTCATTGTAACCTCTGCCTCTTGGGCTCAAGCGATTCTCCTGAATCAGCCTCCCGAGTAGCTGGGACTACAGGCACACGCCACCATGCCTGGCTAATTTTTTGTATTTTTAGTAGAGATGGGGTTTTGCCATGTTGCCCAGGCTGTCTCGAACTCCTGAGCTCAGGCAATCCACCTGACACGGCCTCCCGAAGTGCTAGGGTTACAGCTGTGAGCCACCATGCCCGGCCACGTTTAGATAGGTGCTTTCCTGATGGAATCGAAGACAGCACACCTGTAAGTCATCACATAAGCTAGCGTAGCTGTATTGAGATGTGGTTCCATTTGTTTTTGTGTGAATCTTTTTCTCTGGATGAAATACTTTCTATCTATTACTTGACTTTGGAACATGCAAACACGCACCATCTTTGGACCCTACAGGCCTTTCTCAGTTGTTAAATATCTTGTGATGTTGGCACTTTAAAAAGTGTCACATGCTGCTGTTTGGAACATATTAATAAAATGATACAGCCACTTTGGAAAACAATTTGACAGTTTCTTGCAAAGTTAAATTTACAACTATCATATGATACAGGAGTTCTCCTGGGAATTTACCCAAGACAAAAAATGAAAATGTATGTCCACACAAAGATATATATGCAAATATTCAAAGCTGCGTTGTTCTTAATAGCCAAAAATTGTAGATAAAACAAATGTCTCTCAACTGGAGAATGGATAAACAAATTGTGGTACATCCATACAATGGAATACTATTTGGCAAATAAATAGGAATGAGCTATTAATACATGCAGCAACATAAATGACAGTCAAAATAATTATGCTAAGTTAAAAAGCTAGACAAAAGAATACATACTAGATGATCCTGTTAATATAAAATTCTGGAAAATGTAAAGTAATCTAGTGTGAAAAAATACAACAACTTCAAGAAAGGAATTTTTGTAGTAATATTGTCTTCTTTTTTCAGAGGACAAAAGTGAAGGCTTAGATCTTGGAGAAGAAGTCATGTGTAATGATGGCATCTAGTTGAGCAAGTTTCTGAATCTCCTTAAGCCTTTGTTTGAAAACCTGTAAGTGGGCAGTTAGGATATTTACTCTCATTGTTTTTGTGAGATTCAGATGAAGTAAGGCACATGTACAAATAAGGTATTATTACTGCTACATTTGGGAAGTAGGAAGCATAGTCTCACTCAGAGAAGATACTTTCAGAGAGTTACTTTTTTTGTTGTTTTTAAAGATCATAGCTTTGTAATATAACAGAGATTCAATCTTGTTTAAATTAAAAGTTTTCCTGCCATTCCTTTTCTGAGATCTTTGATGTTGTAATTAGAGTCTGTTACAAGTTATAAGGAGATAAATAAGAATTCTGAAGTACCACTTCCCCTCTGACAAGGAAAGATGATTGTTTACCCTCACTCTTCCATATCAAAGTATGTAACTTTGCAAAATTGAAGATTCCTAGAATAAAACCTAAGTAGTTTGAAGACTTAAACTTTTGATATCTTTTTTTTTTTTTTTTTTTTTTTTTGAGACGGAGTCCCGCTGTGTCTCCCAGGCTGGAGTGCAGTGGCGTGATCTCGGCTCACTGCAAGCTCCGCCTCCCGGGTTCACGCCATTCTCCCGCCTCAGCCTCCCAAGTAGCTGAGACTACAGGCGCCCGCCACCACACCCGGCTAGTTTTTTGTATTTTTAGTAGAGACGGGGTTTCACCATGTTAGCCAGGATAGTCTCGATCTCCTGACCTCGTGATCCACCCGCCTCGGCCTCCCAAAGTGCTGGGATTACAGGCTTGAGCCACCGCGCCCGGCCTTGATATCTTTCTTCGTTATTTTTTCTATAGCTCATGAATTGGTATATAAACATTTTTATATCTTAAGCCAAAAAAAGACACGCACCTCTTTAGAAGCTCTGAGGTCATTGATTGTTAAACAACATATACATAGCTGATACACCAAGAAACTTGGAACTTTATGTTATTCTGTTTTCCACATTTTCCCCTTATTAATGCCTTGAAAGCATTTTAGAACATTTTGCTTATATTTCTATTTGAACTGAGGGCTGACAGTGCATTTGTTGAATCAAAAGAGGCAATGTGAAAGGGCATTGACATGAACATTTGTGTTGAGTAGCGACTCCTGTGTGGCTGCAGAGCCTCCTCTTCCCCCTCCTTTTTATCCTCTGCTGGGAGTGAACTCCTTGGGGAGCGGCTCAGCTGAGAGGAAGTGGCAGAGAGGGAGCTGAGCACGTGATGCCAGAATGGGAATAGAGCCAGCTTTGCTAGAATTCCAAATGGAATTTTCCAAAATTTGAAGAACACATTGTTGTTTCTGTACACTGTGAGTGGATATAAGTAAATAATTTCTTGGTAGCATAAAAAAGTGTAGTAAAGGAATTATTTTGAGATTCTCAGATTAAAGACATTTTGTCTGAGAATTTTGAACTTTTTGAAGACAAGATTCAGACTTTCTGTTTCTGTCTGAACAGGTTTCTATCTGAACAGGTTTAGAAGTAAAACTAATGTATGGTTGTGCTATGAATACGTTGCAAAGGATGGCTAATTTAAAAATGAAAAAATTAGAAGGATAAGTAATGTTCCATGACTTCTAAGTACTCAAATTTCAAAACATTCTAGTTGGATGCTGCACATGAACGTGGTAAGGGACCTAAGAGATTGTTTTGTTTTGACCTTTTCATTTTACAGTTGGGAAGCTGAGATTCAAAAGGCTATGGGAATTGGCCAGGGTGACATGGAGCTAGGAGCAGAACCTCTTGCCTCGTGGTTGAGGGTGGTAACTTTTGCTTTAGATACTTAATTGTTACAAGTGGTTACATTATTATTATTATTATTATTATTATTTACTGCCTTAACGCAAACATGCAAATTCGGTGTCTTTGGGAAAATAGTTTTTCTGTTGTTATTATTTGTCACCTTGTTTATGCTCTGAATGCTTAGTAAATTCTCTTTTCCTGAAAAATAGAATAGTAAACCTAGTCTACATGGCCCGATATTGAATACTGTTAATAAATGAAGTCTGAAATGTTCTTGACTGACTTTATTGCATTTTGGAAGAAGTTCTTTGTATTTGTGAATGTCTGTAAAGTGACAGTATTGGGTAGTGCTAACCAAATAAGGAGGATACAGAAAACTGAAAATTTACTTACTTTTCCCTGTGGACTTCCCTGTTTTCTCCACTTGTGTAGGCAGTGGAAACTGGACTTCACATTTATAGCACTCACCCCACTTGTAATTAACTATTTAATGTTGGTGTTTTTCTTTAATGTGTATGCTTCAAGAGGGCAGAGACTAGCTTTTATTCACAGTTGGTCCCTGGCTTCAAGTATAATGCCTGGCCTGTTGAATAGGCACTCAATGTGGATGATCAGAAGAGAGGGAAGGAGGGGTGGGAAAATATCTCAGTGTGACTGTGAAAAGCACAGTCTAACAGTCTTAGAGAATATCCAGTCCACCTTAATTTCTTCCTAAAAGATGTGCTTTAATTCTTCCTTTTGAAAGGTGGTTATAACACATATAGATCTAGCAATGAACAGTTTATGAAGTGGTCTCCCAGACCTCTGTGCTTTTGTAATGCTTACTATGGTTTTTCCAGAACGTGGAAAAAAATCCTCTTTTCTTGAGCACCAACTTTACCCCAGGACTATTCTCTTATCCAGACAAAACATGGCCATATGATAGAGTAGTGTGTGAAACTGAAATGCAGTTTTTTCCCCTTTTCAACTTTTAGGTTCAGGGGTTACATGTGCAGGTTTGTTACATGGGTAAATTGCATGTCAGCAAGTTGCTAATGTCATACAGCCAGCAAATAGCTGTATAAGGTTTAGACACACAGATTATTCTGCCAACCAGTTCCTAATCCAGTGTGATTTTTACTCTTTTGGATTTTCCCAAAAGGTAACTTGGGTTTCATTTAACTCCTTTATAACAATTAAATAAATAATACTTTATTGATTGTGGAGAGTCAATATACTTCCACACATGTTCAGTGTTACTTTCAGAACATAGTCCCCCTCAATAGCAGCAGGAATTTTAAATGCATTGTTATCTTTATTACCCTCCACACACATACACTTTTGTTATATGACTAAAGTTTTGTGTTTTTGTTGTTGTTGTTGTTGTTTTGTTTTTTTTTTCAGCTGAATACAGTAGAAACAGTGCAGTTTGGGGTAGGGAGGCAGACAGATCTGAGTTTAAACCCCGAATCCATCACTTATTTGCCACGTGACTTTGTGGCAAGTTACCTGTGTCTTTTATTTTTTATTTTATTTTTTTATTTTTTTGTAGAGACAGGGTCTTGTTATATTGCCCAGGCTGGTATTGAACTCCTAGGCTCAAAAGATCCTCCTGATTTGGCCTCTCAAAGTGCTGTGATTACAAATGTGAGCTACTGCACTAAGCCTGTGTCTTTTATTTTAAATGGACAGTTTAACACCTCTTTACAAATGGTGAGGTTAAGTGTGTAGTGCTCCTATTACCATATCTGGCAAGAAATACACACCAAGGCTGGGTGCAGTGGCTCACGCCTGTACTTCCCAGCACTTTGGGAGGCTGAGGTGGGTGGATCACCTGAGGTCCGGAGTTCAAGACCAGCCTGGCCACCATGGTGAAACCCCATCTCTAGTAAAAATACAAAAATTATTTGGGCATGGTGGTGTGTTCCTGTAATCCCAGCTACTTGGGAGGGTGAGGCAGGAGAATCACTTGAACCCAGGAGGAGGAGGGTGCAGTGAGCCGAGATCACACCACTGTGCTCCAGCCTGGGCAACAGAGTGAGACGCTCTCTGGCCAAAAAAGGAAAAAAAAAAAAAAAAAACAGAGAAAAAAAGAAGAAGTACACACCAAACAAATGTTAGTCTTTGTTTATTCCCTATTCTACCCCCTTTCCTTTGTTTCCTTTTGGGTTCACACTAATTCTGAACCCCAGTTGTATCATCAAAACAGGAGCCAAAATAGAAAACACCCATGCCTGAGAGACTGTAATTTCATTGGCCTAGAGTGAAATCTGGTTGGGGGTAGAGGGTGGGCAAAGGATATGGAAAGGACCAGAATTGGATGTGTGTCTATCTTTATTTGAGGATGAAGGAATCAAGTAGTATAGGGACTATGCTGTGCATATCCTAGTGTTCTTTCTTTTCCCTCAAGACTCGGTCTGCCTTTACTGTTCCCTGAAAGTTTTCCCAAGTCCAGTTCAGAAGAGGAAGGTGTTTTTGAAGGATCAGGGGAGGGCTGATAGGAATGAGCAGCTTCTCCATGCTACTGCAGCCCTTCCCAAATGTCCAGGTGAATTCCTTGACATAACTTTCTTCTGTGAAGGAACTCTCCTTCCCACATGAGAGGAGCCTTGTTGACAGAGAGAAGACAACACTGACGAAGGGGCCCAACCTTTGGTTCAGCTTAGGCTCCTGAACACACCAGCACCCATTTTGTTTACCTTATTTTCTTTCTGTATTATTCCTTATATTATTTGGGAGTTCAGAAATGTAGAACTAGCAAGTATTGGCTGTCCTGAACAGTGTAGGAATTGAGTCTTTATATAAAGTTGTAGAAATCTCATGAGATTTTTGGCATAGTGGTTCAGAGAAGATGGTTTGTTGAAAACAGATGCCAGATATTTGAGTGTATACCACTGTAGTAAGCAATTTCAGACCTGAATTGGACAGATTGATCAGTATAAAATACAAAATACTCCGTTGTGTAATTACAAATTTATAACTTTCTTCTTTCTCTCTCCTCCTCCTTCCCTCCCTCTCTTTCTTCCTCTCTCCCTCCCTCCCTTCCTTTCATTCTCCATCTTTCTCTTTCTTTCTTCCTTCTTTTCTCTCTCTTTCTTTCATCAGTTATTGTTTGATTTAGCAATGTGCTACTGAAATAAAAGCAAGGTGGTAATTAATTACTCCTAGTGGAATGCTATCAGGTCACGAGTATGAGAGTGCATAAACATCACCTGATGTGAGTGAGTGTGGATGCCCACTCTCTCCTGTAAGGTATAGTAGTATTATGTAGAGGGATTCTTTACCTAGGTTTGTTTCCAGAGATGCCTTGTCTGATGTATACATTTTCAATTATCTTTTTCTGTTTTGATGAGGAATTTAGGAAATGAACTTGGAAATTCTAGAGTGATTACTTTGATAACATGTTATATATTGAGAAGTTGTATTAGTATCTTATATGTTAAATATAATTTAGAAAGTAAAGTAATACTAAGTATGTGGGGATGCTGAAATGTGGTATAGCAAAGCCTTGAGCTTGCATTTCGTACAAGATGGGAAGAAGAATAATAGAGGAAATGGACAATGTGGACTAGGGGTTTCCCAGGGAGTAGAAGAGACTAGATGTCAAGACATGCAGGTATCAAGATTTTTATACTCTCTGAATAGGTGCTTACTTGTAATGATAATACTGGAAGAGTAGGTTGAATTGGGATTACTGGAATGTATGGGTCTGACGTATGGAATAGTGAGAATAGTGAGAATAGTAGAGAAACCCCATCTCTACCAAAAATACAAAAATTAGCTGGGCATAGTGGCATGCACCTGTAATCCCAGCTACGTGGGAGGCTGAGACAGGAGAATCTCTTGAATCTGGGAGGCAGAGGTTGCAGTGAGCCAAGATCACACCATTGCACTCCAGCCTGGGCAACAAAAGCAAAACTCCATCTCACAAAAAAAAAAAAAAAAGAGGAAAGAGGTTTAATTGACTCACAGTTCTGCATGGTTGAGGAGGCCTCAGGAAACTTAAAATCATGGCAGAAAGGGAAGCAAACACATCCTTCTTCACATGGCAACAGGAGAGAGAAGTGCCAAGCAAAGAGGGGAAAGCCATTTATAAAACCATCAGATCTCGTGAGAACTCACTTCACTATCACGAGAACAGCAGCATGGGGGTAACCGCTCCAGTGATTCAGTTACCTCCCACCGGGTTTCTCCCATGACACATGGAGATTATGGGAACTACAATTCAAGATGAGATTTGGGTGGGGACACAGCTAAACCGTATCAGCTATTTAGAAAGAAGTTTGGAAAAAACACATTAGAATAGGCTGAAGAGACTTGAAGCAAGCCTGTTTATTCTTTTATCTCATACTTTTTATCTCATAATATCTTTATTAAGGTATTCTAGCAGAACCAGGTAAAACACTTTTCTATTAGTTCCAGAAATAATTCGTGTTTTGCTTAAGATACCTGTAGGTTTCTCTGTAAGATATTGAAAACAGTGAAACAGGATGTTGCAAAAGTTCAGTTGGTGAGAATACAGGATATATTTTGTTAGGTTCCAAATAACAACTGAATTTTCTGACCAATCCACAAAAATACCTATAGGCATGTTTCATTTTATTGTGCTTCACTGTATCATGCTTCAGTAGAATTTTGTTTTTTATAAATTCCAAGTTTGTGGCAATAGTTATGCTGTTTTTCTAACAGCATATGCTCGCTTTTTTCCCTCTATATCATGTTTTGTTAATTCTCACAATATTTTAACCTTTTTTGTTATTACTATATCTGTTAATGGTGATTTGTGATCAGTGATCTTTGATGGTACTATTTTATTTTATTTTATTTTTTTGAGACAGAGTCTGACTCTGTCTGCCCAGCCTGGAGTGCAGTGGTGCAGTCTCAGTTTACTGCAACCTTTGCCTCCCGGGTTCAAGCGATTCTCATGTCTCAGTCTCCCAAGTAGCTGGGACTACAGGTGTGCGCTGCCACGCCTGGCTAATTGTTGTATTTTTTAGTAGAGACAGTGTTTCACTATGTTGGCCAGGCTGGTCTCAAACTCCTGACCTCAGGTGATTCACCTGCCTCGGCCTCCCAAAGTGCTGGGATTACAGGCATGAGCCACCGTGCCCGCCTTGATGTAACTATTGTAGTAGTTTTGGGATGCCATGAACTGCGCTTGTAGGAGATACAAACTTAATTGATAAATGTGTTCTGTCTGCCCCACCAGCCAGCCATTCTACTGTCTCTCTCCCTCTCCTCGGACCTTCCCATTTTCTGAGACACAACATTGAAATTAGGCCAATTAATAATCCTAAAATGGCCTCTAAGTGTTCAAGTGAAAAAAAGAGTCGCACGTCTCTCACTTTTAATCAAAAACTAGAAATGATTAAGCTTAGTGAGGAAGGCATATTGAAAGCTGAGACAGGTTAAAAGCTAGGCGTCTTGTTCTAGTTAGCCAAGATGTGAATGCAAATGGAAAAGTTCTTGAAGGAAATTAAAAGTGTTATCCCAATGAGCACACTAATGGTAAGAAAGTGAAATAGCCTTATTGTTGCTGTGGAGAAAGTTTTAGAGGTCTGAATTAAAGATCAAACCAGCCATAACTTTCCCTTATGCCAAAGCCTAGTCCAGAGCAAGGCCCTAACTCTTTTCCATTCTATGAAGGCTAAGAGAGGTTAGGAAGCTGCACAAGAAAAGCTAGAAGCTGGCAAAGGTTGGATCATGAGGTTTAAGGGAAAAAGCCATGTCCATAACATAACAGTGCAAGGTGAAGCAGCAAGTACTGATGGAGAAGCTACATCAAGTAACTTACCCAGATTTAGTTAAGACAGTTGGTGAAGGTGACTACCCTAAATAGCAGATTTTCAGTGTAGGTGAAACAGCCGTCTATTGGAAGAAGATGCCATCTAGGACTTTCATAACTAGAGAGGAGAAGTCAGTGCCTGGCTTCAAAGGATAGGCTGACTCTCTTGTTAGGGGCTAATACAGCTGGTGGCTTTGAGTTTAAGCCAATGCTTATTGACCATTCTGAAAATCCTAAGGCCCTTAAGAATTATACTAAATCTACTTTGCCTGTTCTCCACAAATAGAACAATAAAGCCTGTATGACAGCACATCTGTTTAACAGCATGGTTTACTGAATATTTTAAAACCACTATTGAGACCTGCTGCTCAGAAAAAAATACTCCTTTCAAAATATTACTGTTCATTGACAATGCACCTGATGGAGATGAACCGGGCAGTAATGTTTTCATGACTGCTAACACATCATCCATTCTACAGCCCGTGGATCAAGGTAGAATTTATACTTCCAAGCCATCTTGTTTAGGAAATACATTTTGTAGGCCAGGAGTGGTGGCTCATGCCTGTAACCCAGCACTTTGGGAGGCCAAGGCGGATGGATCACCTGAGGTCGGGAGTTTGAGACCAACCTGGTCAACATGGTGGAACCTCATCTCTACTAAAAATACAAAAATTAGCCATGAATGGTGGTGCATGCTTGTAATCCCAGCTACTTGGGAGACTGAGGCAGGAGAATCGATTGAACTAGGGAGACAGAAGTTGCAGTGAGCTGAGGTCATGCCACTGCACTCCAGCCTGGGCAACAGAGTGAGACTTTGTCTCAAAAAAAAAAAAAAAAGAAAAAGAAATACATTTTGTAAAGCAATACTTGCCATAGATTGCACTTCCTCTGATGAACCTAGGCAAAGTTGAAAACCTTCTAGAAAGGATTCTTTGTTTTAGAGGCCATTTAGAACTTTTGTGATTCATTGGAGGAGGTCAAAATAACAACATTAAAAGGAATTTGAAGAAGTCAATTCCATTCCTCATGGACAACTTTGAGGGGTTCAAAATGTCAGTAGAGAAAGTCACTGCAGATACAGCGTAAATAGCAAGAGAACCAGAAGTAGAATCTAAAGATGTGACCAAATTGTTATAATCTCATGGTGAAACCTGATAGATGAAAAATTGCCTCTTATGTACAAGTAAAGAAAATGGTTTCTTAAGGTAGAGTCTACTTGACGAAGATGCTGTGAACATTGTTGAAATGACAGCAAAGGATTTAGATATTACGTACATTTAGTTGATAAAGCTGTTGCAGGGTTTGAAAGGATTGAATCCAGTTTTGAAAAACATCCTGCTATAGGTAAAATGCTCTCAAACATTGCATGCTACAGAGAAATATTTCATGAAAAGAAGAGTCAATCGATGTGGCAAACCTCACTGCTCTCTTTTTTTATGATATTGCCTCAACCACCCCAAACTTCAGCAACCACCACTCTGATCAGTTAGCAACAATCCACATGGAGGGAAGACCTTCCACCAGCAAAAAAAAAAAAAAAAAAAAAAAGAAGAAGAAGAAAAAAGTGATAACTTGCTGAATGCACTGAATGCACAGGTGATCATTGAGATTTTTCGCAATAAAGTATTTTTTATTTTTTATTTTTAAATTTTTTCGAGATAGGTTCCTGTTCTGTCACCCAGGCTGGAGTACAGTAGCATGATGATGGCTCACTGTGTAGCATTGAGCTCCTGGCCTCAAACAATCCTCCCACCTCAGCCTCTTAAGTAGCTGGGGCTACAGTTATGAGCCACTGTGCTGGGCAACAATAAAGTATTTTTTAAATTAAGTTATATATATCTTTTTTTTTCTTTTTTTTTTTTGAGACGGAGTCTCGCTCTGTCATCCAAGCTGGAGTCCAGTGGTGCGATCTCAGCTCACTGCAAGCTCCGCCTCCCAGGCCCATGCCGTTCTCCTGCCTCAGCCTCCCGAGTAGCTGGGACCACAGGCGCCCGCCACCACGCCCAGCTAATTTTTTGTATTTTTAGTAGAGACGGGGTTTCACCGTGTTAGCCAGGATGGTCTCGATCTCCTGACCTTGTGATCCGCCCGCCTCGGCCTCCCAAAGTGCTGGGATTACAGGCGTGAGCCACCGCACCCGGCTATATATCATTTTTTAAGACATAATGCTACTGTACACTTAATAGACTACAGTATAATGTAAACATAACTTGTATGCACTAGGAAATAAAAAAATTGTGTGACTTGCTTTACTGTGATATTTGCTGTATTACAGTGGTTTGGAACCCTAAGACTGTAATATCTCTGAGGTATCCCTGTATTTTAATTCATGAAATAACAGTTTTAAGTGTAATAATTAGTAGAAAACAAGAATGTTCTGTTACTAATAATGAAATAAAATTTAAAAAAGAAAATAGGGGTGAGAAGTTTATTTTCTTAAATTTTGGCTTGTGCTGCTGAAAAACAGGATAATGGAGCCTGTGAAAATTCTGAAGAGAATTTTTGGGTACTTTCAAGGTATTTCTAGATTTGAAATACTGATTCTTCAGTCTTAGTGGTTAAGAGTGAGGGTTTTTCAAATGTTTACCAACTGGTGAATGGATAAATTGTAGTTTGTCCATACTATGAAATACTACTCAGCAATAAAAAGAAACAAAATACTTATACATGTAACAACATGAATTAATCTCAAAAACATGCTAAGTGAAGGAAGTCAAACATACTGGTTTCATTAATGTGAAATCATAGAAAAAGCAAACAAAACTATGGTGAGAAGGGAGATTAATGCTTGCCAGGAACCATGAGTTAGGGGAGGGGATCAACTGCAAAAGCACACAAAGAAATTTTCAAAGGTGTTGAACTGTCATATCTTGATTAGAATGGTGGTGGTTATATGTCTATATATAATTATCAAAATTAATCAGATCATATACTTAAAGTGGATAAATTTTATTGACTGTAAATAATATCTTGACTTAAAGTAGGTGCTTTAGAGCCAGACTAAACCTGGATTCAGTCCCAGCTCTGCTGCTTAGTAGCTGCATAACTTTGGGCCAGTCATCTTCTTTGGACCTTGGTTTGCCCATCTGGAAATGTGTATAATGATAGCTGCCTTGGGAATTAGAAGACATATTAAGTACTTAGCATATGCCTGGAACATGATAAATTATCAGCAGGTTATTATTTTACTTTATGATAGTCATTCTCCTTTATAAAATACCCCAGTAATGCTAGTATTTTGCTTATCAGTCATTAGTATTAGTTTTTAGGTTTGCAAATACAATGGAAAGAAGATTTTTCTGAGAAGAATGTGTAAGAGTGAAAGAGAAGGGAAGGAAGAATTTTTAAGACATCCAAATGCTTAATATGTACAAAACAAAAACAAAAATAAAACAAATACTTAATGTGAATGTAGCAGATGAATATATATCCTTCCCCTTCAAGCATCTTTTTTACCTGCCACTTTCATGTTGTTCATGGAGAAATTGATATTTTCAATTATAACTTGCCTAGTTTGAGAAATGCTATCAAACATCAAACATTGGGTTAAAAGTGTCTTATCTGCCATTGTAAGACAAAGATATAGGAGGAGCATTTAGAGACAAACCCCAGCGCTCCTGCTGTGTAAGAATTTATAGTCTAATGAGGGAAAGGGGGACATTTTGATTCAAACTTTAAGATCTTAACCCATATTAAGTGAAATTTTTTCTATGACTAATACTCCAAGGCAAGCTGAAAGGGAACATTAGATGTTTGAATAGTTTTATGATGCCTACTGAAATGATTTAAAAAATCATTTTTGAATCAAAAAAAATCATTTTTTGTGATTCAAAAAATAAGTTGCAAGGTGTTTCTTAAAAACTGATTTTATCACAAGGAAAGTAATTTTTTTTTGCTCTTATTGCCCAGGCTGGGGTGCAATGTTGTGATCTTGGCTCAATGCAACCTCTGCCTCCCGGGTTCAAGCGATTCTCCTGCCTCAGCCTCCCCAGTAGCTGGGATTACAGGCATGTGCCACCATGCCCGACTAATTTTGTATTTTTAGTAGAGACAGGGTTTCTCCATGTTGGTCAGGCTGGTCTCAAACTCCCGACCTCAGATGATCTGCCTGCCTCGGCCTCCCAAAGTGCTGGGATTACAGGTGTGAGCCACCGTGCCTAGCGTCTCCTACAGTCACTTTTAATAGTTTTGACAAAAACTTCCATGCCAATTAATAAAATGTTTTACTAAATTCTTTGAATCTTCCTTCCTTTTTCATCAGGCACAGCATTCCAGGGGCTCTGCCTGTTTTGAAAATGTTGTGTGCTGCATTGATCCACAATCGAGGGAATATCTATCTATCTCTACCTGCCTACCTACACCTCTGTCCCTTCCTCCCTCTCTCCCTTCCCTTTTTCTTTTTTCTTGCTCTTTCTCATTTTTCGAGCCAGTATCATGGAATCTGTATGTGATATTACCTTGCTTAGAGAGACTTCCTCACATTCAGAGGAATCCATGTAACAGAAGAGTTCGTTTAGATTTAAACCCCATATCAGCAGTTTGGCAATTTCTTACAAAATTAAACATATTCTTACCATACAGTCCAGCAGTTGCACTTCTTGGTATTTACCCAAAGAAGTTGAAAATATATATCCACATAAAAACCTGCACATGGATGTTCAGAGCAGTTTTATTAATAATTGCCAAAAATTGGAAGCAACCAAGATGTAAATAAGCTGTGGTACATCCAGATAATGGAATGTTATTCAGCACTGTAAACAAATGAGCTATGAAGCCATGAAAAAACATGAAGGAACCTTAAATGCATATTACTAAGTAAAAGAAGACAATCTGAAAAGGTTTCATATGATTCCAACTATATGACATTCTGGAAAAGACAAAACTATGAAGATGGTAAAAAGATCAGTGGCTGCCAGAGGTTAAGGGGGAGGGAGGGATGAATAGATGGAGCACAGGGGAATTTTTTTTCCTTTTTTTTTTTTTTGGTGAGATGAAGATTTACTCTTGTTGCCCAGTCTGGGGTGCAATGGCTCAATCTCAGCTCACTGCATCCTCCGCCTCTCAGGTTCAAGAGATTCTCCTGCCTCAGCCTCCTGGATTACAGACATGCGCCACCATGCCCGGCTATTTTTGTAGTTTTAGTAGAGATGGGGTTTCACCTTGTTGCCCAGGCTGGTCTCAAACTCCTGACCTTAGGTGATCCGCCCGCCTTGGCTTCCCAAAGTGCTGGGATTACAGGTGTGAGCCACTGCACCTGGCCGAGCACAGAGGATTTTTAAGCCAGTGAAACTATTCTATATGATACTGTAACAGTGGATACATGTTACACATTCATCAAAACCCATGGAATGTACACCAAGAGTGAACCCTAATGTAAACTGTAGACTTTGGATGATTATGATGTGTCAGAATAGGTTCATCAGTTTTAACAAAGGTACTATGGTAGGGGATGTTGATAATTGGGGAAGCTATGCAAGTGTGGGACTAGGGAGCATACACGAAATCTCTGGGCCTTCCTCTCAATTTTGCTGTGAACCTAAAAAGGCTCTAAAAATATAAAGTCTTAAAAAAAACAAAAGAGTAGAGCATAACATGCCCTTCCCTTGGGAAGTCACATTTATAAGAATGCAACCATTAAAACTTAGTGCAGGCCAAGTCATAAGGAATAACAGATGATCTATTTTAGTGTTGCCTCATATGCCCAGCAAAGTACCATGCCGTTAACATGAGAGTGCTGTTCACAGAGTACTTGTCACTGACCATACAAATCCACTTTTGGAATAATTCTTGTATTTCCACCTGTAAAATACATGTACCTTTTAATTTTTATTCTGATGGATTGGAAATAAGTATTTTTTTCAATTTTTAATTATTCAGGTTTATGATTTAAAAGCTACAAAAATATTAGCACTGTGGATTTTCTGTACTATTTTTATAACCAGTGAACTAATTAAAATATTTGTAATGTTTCATTTTTAACTATTCAAATACAAACAGTACACAAATCATAAATACATAGGTTTAATATATTGCTCAATGTAGTATCACAAATTCAGCGTACCCGTGTAGCTCGTACCTGGATCAAGACCAAAACATTACTAACACCCCAAACTACACCCTTAGGCTCCTCTCTGGTTACTATCTCTAGCCAAGGGTAATACTACTCTGATTTATAAAAATTATAGGTAATTTGTATGGGCTCTAAATTGCTTAATATATATGAAACAGTAAAAGAATTCTATGTCTTAAAGAAAAAAGAATTCTATCTGTAAGACTGGTAATAGATGATAATTGGCCGGGCGCGGTGGCTCACGCCTGTAATCCCAGCACTTTGGGAGGCCAAGACGGGCGGATCACGAGGTCAGGAGATCAAGCCCATCCTGGCTAACATGGCGAAACCCCATCTCTACTAAAAGATACAAAAAATTAGCTGGGCGAGGTGGCGGGCGCCTGTAGTCCTAGCTACTCAGGAAGCTGAGGCAGGAGAATGGCGTGAACCTGGAGGCGGAGCTTGCAGTGAGCCGAGAACGTGCCACTGCACTCTAGCTTGGGCAACAGAGCAAGACTCAGTCTCAAAAAAAAAAAAAAAAAAAAAAAAAGTTGATAACTGAGAATTAAAGTTCTTAGAGGGAGTAGATGGACCTTTGAAAGAATATTGTCTTGTTATATCTGGTATAAATTCATCTTAGCATAGATAGGATATTAGAAAAATGAAATAAGTCACATTACTCTCTTTTTAAAAATGTGGAGTCAACCAGGCGCGGTGGCTCACGCCTGTAATCCTAGCACTTTGGGAGGCCAAGGCGGGTGGATCACAAGGTCAGGAGTTCAAGACCAGCCTGGCCAATATGGTGAAATCCCGTCTCCACTAAAAATACAAAAATTAGCCGGCAAGGTGGTGCACGCCTGTAGTCCCAGTTACTCAGGGGGCCGAGGCAGAAGAATCTCTTGAACTGTGGAGGTTGAGGTTGTAGTGAACCAAGATCATGCCACTGCACTCCAGCCTGGGTGATACATGTGAAGCATTTTGAACTGTTCCCAGCACATAGGAAGCACTCATTAGCTGCTATGATAATCACTGCAACAGGACCAAGATAGTACATAATAAATTCCACAATGAATGATAAAAACAAATCTAAGCCACTGGGTGCGGTGGCTCATGCCTGTAATCCCAATACTTTGGGAGGCCAAGGAGGGTGGATCACCTGAGGTCAGGAGTTCGAGACCAGCCTGGCCAATATGATGAAACCGTGTCTCTACTAAAATTACAAAAAATTAGCTGGGCAAGGTGGCAGGCACCTGTAATCCCAGCTACTTGAGAGGCTGAGGCAGGAGAATCAGTTGAATCTGGGAGGCAGAGGTTGCAGTGAGCCGAGATCATGCCATTGCACTCCAGCCTGAGCAACAAGGGCAAAACTCCGTCTCAAAAACAAAACAAAACAAAACAAAACGAAACAAAAAAAATCTAAGCATCTCAGATAGATCACTACCTGATATTGACTACCTATTCCATATGCCATCCTGTCTCTCTGATGTCAGAGTTCCCAACCATCATGAACCAATTAGTCCCAGCACTTTGGGAGGCCAAGGTGGGTGGATCCCTTGAAGTCCAGGAGACCAGCTTGGGTGATATGGTGAAACCCTGTCTCTACAAAAGACACAGAAATTAGCTAGGGGTAGTGGTCCCAGCTGCTTGGGAGGCTGAGGTGGGAGAATGGCTTGAGCCTGTGAGGTGGAGGTTGTAGTGAGCAGAGATCTTGCCACTGCACTCCAGCGTTTGTGCCAGAGTGAGACCCTGTCTCAAAAAAACAAACCAACAAAACTCCCAGGTAGGTCTTTTGTAATTCTTCCTCTCTCCCACATTCAACATGCTGCCCTCCACCCCTAAGCCTGTCTAGATCTATTAACTTCATCTATATTACTTGGATGTTTAGTGGTTGAAGACTTGTGTGAACAACAATCTCATTTATCCTTTATGGGTGTTAATGTCCAATGAGTAATTTTTACCTTAGTATTGCGTCAGATTTGTTTTCATTGGGTATCTGGCCAGAAATCAGATATAATAGGAAAAAAATGAATTTGTTGTTTGGGAGAGAAATAAGTAGTTTTAAAATGTGGAGTATTTCCTTTCTCAATAGAGATTTTTCATTGGGATGTCAGGCAGCATAACATCCTTTGGGATGGGAAGAAGGGACAAAGAGACAAGTGATAGGATGTCAAAATTTATTTCATCTTTTAAGTGTTATATTCATCCATATAATTGTGGATGAAGCAAATTTGGGGGAAGGGTCAAGCTAGGAAGCTACCTACCATTTATTATACTTTTTGTAAGAAGAGGAATTCTAGGTTGCAAATAATAAACAGTATAAAAGTCCCTTAAATTGTTTTTGGAATGCACCCCCCTTTTGTAAATTATGTAAACAGTAAAAGCTATGTAAATTCAGGAGAGATTTTTTTCAGCTGGGCAGAGTGGCTCACCCCTGTAATCCCAGCACTTTGGGAGGCCGAGGTGGGGATCACTTGATGTCAGGAATTCAAAACCAGCCTGGCCAACATGGTAAAACCCCATCTCTACTAAAAATACAAAAATTAGCCGGGCATGGTGATAGGCATCTGTAATTCCAGTTACTTGGGAGGCTGAGGCGGGAGAATCGCTTGACCCTGGGAGGTAGAGGTTGCAATGAGCCAAGATTGTGCCATTGCACTCCAGCCTGAGTGACAGAGCAAGTGAGACTCCATCTCAGAAAAAAAAAAAAAAAAGATTTTTTTTTTTGTTGAGGGTTGTAGTACAGAAGGAATCAAGGAAAAAAAATAGAGCTTGAGCTGGATAATCCTTTCTAATATTTGAGTAGTGGGAAAGTGAAGAAGTTAAAGGTGTGGAGTGAGGGCATGTCTGATACCTGAGGAAAAGTGGAAAGTAGTAGAAGATGAGATTGACTTAGTGGTATTTCAACTCTCTGGCTGAAAAGTCTGAATTATTTTCCTATGGAATAAATAGTTTTCTTTTCTTTTCTTTAATTTTTGGTTTTTCAAGACAGAGTCTTGCTCTGTTGCCCAGGCTGGAGAGCAGTGGCACGATCTCGGCTCACTGCAAGCTCCGCCTCCCGGGTTCACTCCATTCTCCTGCCTCAGCCTCCCGAGTAGCTGGGACTACAGGCGCCCACCACCACGCCTGGCTAATTTTTTTGTATTTTTAGTAGAGACGGAGTTTCACTGTGTTAGCCAGGATGATCTCGATCTTCTGACCTTGTGATCTGCCTGCCTCAGCCTCCCAAAGTGCTAGGGTTACAGGTGTGAGCCACTGTGCCTGGCCTCTTTCTTTTTTTTTTTTTTTTTTTTTTTTGAGACGGAGTCTTGCTCTGTCACCCAGACTGGAGTGCAGAGGCGTGATCTTGGCTCACTGCAACCTCCACCTCCCGGGTTCAAGCAATTCTCCTGCCTCAGTCTCCTGAGTAGCTGCGACTACAGGCGCCCGCCATCACACCTGACTAATTTTTGTATTTTTAGAGAGATGGGGTTTCACCATGTTGGCCAGGCTGTTCTCAAACTCCTGACCTCAGGTGATCTGCCCGCCTTGGCCTCCCAAAGTGCTGGAATTACAAACGTGAACCACTGTGCCCAGTCAGAAATAGTTTTCTTTAATGCTTAATATAATACACTGTAAATATAACCCCAAAGTATCTTCCTTCTTCAGTATAAGCTAGTTGTGTGACATTTTACACTTTTGTTTATTTACTTATTTATTTTTATTTATTTATTTTGAGACAGTCTCGCTCTGTCGCCCAGGCTGGAGTGCAGTGGCGTGATCTCAGCTCACTGCAACCCCTACCTCCCAGGTTGAAGCGATTCTTCTGTCTCAGCCTCCTGAGTAGCTGGAATTACAGGCATACGCTACCATGCCCAGCTAATTTTTTGTATTTTTAGTAGAGATGAGGTTTCACCATGTTTGCCAGGCTGGTCTAAAACTTCTGACCTCAAATGATCCTCCTGCCTTGACCTCCCAAAGTGCTGGGATTACAGGTGTGAGCCACTACACCCAGCCTGTTATGCTTTTAAGAAATGGATTAAGCTCTAAATCGTTTTAAAAAACAGAACCTGGCCGGGCGTGGTGGCTCACCCCTGTCATCCCAGGACTTTGGGAGGCCGAGGCGGGCAGATCACTAGGTCAGGAGATCGAAATACAAAAAATCAGCCAGGCATGGTGGTGGGCGCCTGTAGTCCCAGCTACTTGGGAGGCTGAGACAGGAGAATGGCGTGAACCTGGGAGGCGGACCTTGCTGTGAGCCGAGATTGCACCACTGCACTCCAACCTGGGTGATGAGCAAGACTCCATCTCAAAAAAAAAAAAAAAAAAAAAAAAAAAATGGAACCTGAGGTTTCAAATTTGAGAAACTTTCCACTCTGAAAATCATTTTACATGACAGGATTTTTAGCGATACATGACACCATAGTCTAGCTCTATTAAACACTATAACAATACATTCTATAGGGCTGGAGTTTTAAAGAGGAAGAAAACCTTTAAAGCACTGTATTATTAAGCATGGCCTGAGGTGGACCCAGTGCCTTAATCTCATTTTACTTTTGCAGTTTGTTTTGTAGATCAAAAAGATATTACATTCCCCCATCTGTAATACTGAGTGGAAAGTAAATGGAGAGAGTAAGATAAACTTTACTGAAAATTGTACAGAAACACATTCTGTAAAGTAACAGCTGGTTGTATGAAATTTCTGTACATTTTTCAGGGGAATCTATGAAGAGAGAGAGAGTGTGTGTGTGTGTGTGTGTTTAGGGGGAATGTGTGTGTAGTAAGAAATTCAGAGTGACCACCGCATGGTACAGTTTTTAGTTATTTAGAATGAATAATTTTTTCTTATCTGGTGGTAAGATAAAGTACAAATGAAGATTTACAAATCAGTTTTTTAAAGTACTCTATGTCTGATATACATAATAGGCTCCAATATAAACCATCATAAGACTTCTGAAACATCCATTGTATCTGTTCCAGTGGCTGCCACATCCAGTTAAATTTCTTTTTAAGATTGTGATTTAGCTTGTACTTCATAAAGGTTTTTTTTAAAAAATATAGTGTTTGCAGTCAAGTTGAACAGTATCTTCATATCAATTAAATAATTCCAAGAATACATAGAAAAGCTTTGTGTGAATTTTTTTTTAATTTCTAAATTCACCATTTTGATACAAATACCCATGGTTTTCTTCTATGTTTACATGCAGCCAGGAGCTATGGGCGGAGACGAGGTAAAATTTTTTTTTTTTAATGAGATCTTTTGCTTGCCAAATTGTGAGTAAATATGAGTGTGTTTATGTGTGTGTGTATTTATACCTGTGTGTGTGTAAAACAATAATTATTATATGGTGTGATGTTCTATCTTATTTTAGCAAAATAATTTATCACTTTCATTAAAATTACTTCTTGTTGTTAGTTGGTAATTTGTTCTTTTAATTATAAAAAAGATATAGCAAAGACTATTTCTCCTTAAAGTTTTTTGTTATATAGCTTATTGTGAATAAACATGAGGAAATAAAGGCCAAGCATATGTATTTTTCTGCCCTGTATTCATTGTGTTCTTTTCATACAACTTGGAAGGCAGAACTTGGTTTTGGAGGGCAATTTTTGATCTTATTAGGTTGGCTGGTGAATTTCTTTCTGTTATATTCAGAGTCAGATTTACCCCAGAGGTAAATGAAGCTTAAGTTTCAGGGCCTCTCACTTGCTTAGACTCCTTCCAAAGTCTACCTAATTTTTGTGTTCTTTTTCTTAAAGAGGGACCCCAAAAGAGGCTTTGGTCCCCATAAAACCTGCATTCTCTCCTGGTTATACCCAAACGAAGCAATACGACTTTCATTTGTGTAATGCTGTAACTGTTCTAAAGCATTTCCTATATCTGTAGTTTTTTCAAATAATTTTACGAAGTAGCTAGGAGAAGCCGGATGTAGTAGAAAGCATATGGGACTTAGGGTCAGACACGTAGGTTGTAATCACTGACATCATTTAGATTTGGTATGCTTATCTGTAAATTATGAGGTAATAAAACCAGTCTTGTCCTACTTCAGAGTATTAGTAAAGTTCTAGTTAAAAAAAAAAAAAAGGGAAATGAAAAGCTATCCATGTAAATTAAAAGTATTCCAGAAATGTAAGTTACTTTGGTGCTCATTTGCAGAAGCTGAAGGAGAAGTAGTAATTGACTTGCCGTGTGACCAAGTTAAAGCCAGAGTCAAGATCACAATCTGTGTCTTTTGGCTCTTTATTTGCTAATGTTTACCATTCATCAGGCTGTCTCTGACTTTGTAGTTGAGTCATGAAGAGAAGATAATGATGCTAAATTCAGAGTATTTTATTATGCTATTTAAAAAAATATTACAAATATTTTCTGCCTATGCTTATCCAAACAGTACTTTTATCATTTCTTTCACAGCAAATATTTGTTGAATGAGTGACTATTGGCAGAAGCTAATATGTATGTACAGTGGATCATACAGTCCTTTTGCTTTTCATCATCATGTGGAAAAACATTTATGTAAATGATTATTTTCTATCCATGGAAATAAATATCATTAAATTTTATTGCCTTCTTTTTAAATTTAAAAAAGTTAAAGCCTAGAAATAATGTTATTAAGACATATTTTGTACCATATTTGTTTCCTGTTGCTAGAAAAATGATCGCTGTCAGGAAAAAAAGGAAATGGACTATTTTATATAGAAAATAGACACCATCTGGAGAATAGACAGCAGGGACTGACTTTTCCTCTTCTCACGTGCTAATCAGTCACCAGATCTTTTCAAGTTTTTCCCTCTCATTTTCTCAGGTTTTGTCCTTCTCATTTCTGCTATTTTTGTTTCTCCTGTTCCATTTCTACAGCTTCATCTTTCTGAAACACCACTTTGTCTATGTCAACCCCATTGTCAATTCAGGGTCCCCATGATCTGGCCTCTGCCTCTTTTACCAACGTCATTATCTTCATTTTTCTCACCTCATCTTCCCCTGACCAATCTATTTGCTTTCCCACTGTCTGGCCATACAGGTCACCCTTCCTCTCATCTATGTATCTAAGGACTATCCTTATTTTACTAGTTCAAACCTAACCCTTTCCAGGAAGCCTTCCCCAGTTTCTTGCAGACCGTGTTTTCCTCTGATTCTGTTGTCTTGCATTTTTCCTGCCTTTTCTGTATGCCCTGATTCTTCAACTGGGATAAGTTCTTTGAGGATAGTTGTCTCTAGTGCCTAACACTGGGCGGTATGTATAGTTAGCACTCATTAAGTGCTTATTGATAAGGATTATTTTGAAATAACACCCTACATTTATGCAGAGCAGAGTTTGGCATCATATTTTTTTAAAATTATTTTATTTTTATAAATAATAGCATATTAATACTATACATCAAGAATATAAAGTCACCTATAGTTTCCAAGCTTCTGAAAAAAATACTCATCCTTTTTTCATTTTACTTTCTCCCTATCTATTTGTGAGGTTGATTTTCTTGTTCTCAGAAGTCACTGTCTTCTTAGTATGAGGTGCTATACTAAATATTTCCTAGAATGACTTGGTCCCTGCTCTTGGTCTGCAGTTTGATAGGTATAGATGAAGAAGAGAATGATGAGAGAGAGAAAGAGAGAAGCACAAATGCTAAAAGACTGAATGTTGGCTTTCTGTAATAAAAAAGAATGGACAGAAAATGTTTTGTCCATGTTTTCAATAAGTATTTCATTTCCAAAGCTGAAAAAGAAGTCATCTTCCTTAAATGTAATGATATAACCATATGGGATGAAGTATGTCTAGATCTCATATCTAGAACGCTCATTCTCTGAAATGTATTCATTTGAGCCAACTCTGCATAATATACTTCTGAGGAATTGGCACACGTCCTCATGCTTATTTTTTCATGTGATCAGGGATTAAATTAATTTTTGATCCCTTTCCTCTAATTAACATTTAGACTTGCCCAAAAATCATAAAAATTAAGCTTGCTGATGTACGTTACTTCCCTCTACCTATGATTAGGAATAGAACTGGAGCTATAGCTCATTTTCTACGTGTTACATAAACACATTGGTAAATTTTTTTCTTTTTTTGAGACAGAGTCTCACTTTGTCGCCCAGGCTGGAGTGCAGTGGCATAATCTTGGCTCACTGCAACCTCCGCCTAATGGGTTCAAGCGATTCTCCTGCCTCAGCCTCCCAAGGAGCTGGGACTACAAGCTTGCACCACCATACCTGGCTAATTTTTGTATTTTTAGTAGACATGGGGTTTCACCATATTGGCTAGGCTGGTCCTGAACTCCTGGCCTCAAGCCATCCACACGTCTCCCAACATGCTGGGACTACAGACATGAGCCACTGCACCTGGCCATGTTGGTAAATTTTCTAGGAACAGAAAAAAAGGGAATGTAATGTATGTGAAAGTTTTGAGTTCTATTGGCCAGTGGACTTTTACACCTCTCCTGATAAGTGTGAAAAGTTTCCTGGGATAAGTAGAATTTCAGGACCTATTTGGATAATGGAATAGGAATGGGAAGCAAGACATTCTAGTATGTATTTCTCCTTAGAAGAAAGCTTAAAGATGAGATTGCCATGACCAGATGCTTAGAGTACATATCTCTGAGTGTATGCTGTGGGGCCAGCTGGAGAGGAGAAGCTGGTAGTAAGACGATCTATGCTGCCTTAATGAATGTTTTTGAAACAGAAGGTGAAACTCCTGGACACAGATATTGTCAGGCTTTAGAAAGAGGGTTTTATGATAAAGTAATGAAAGCAGGAGATAACTTGAACATCAGCTCAAGGCTTGGATGGGGGCATTGAAGGTGGACTCTTAGCAAACCAAGTGCTTCTAGTAATGTAGTTGAAGCAGTAATAATGAGAAATGAGAAGAATTATATGTAAAAGAATAAGATTTGAAAATAAATATCAGTTATGTATAGTTTAAAAATACCCAATTTATATCTATTTTTATTTTGTTCCAGTAGACAAACCTTGATTTCATTTGTGGAATAAGAATCACACCAAAGAATCTTACCATTTTTCTTTGGTAGTATTCTGCCTTTGATAAGCTTTAATATGTGTCTTCCTATACAACTGCAACCGCTGTTAGAAACTAGTCTACCAGGTAGTGTCACTTAAGACTTTTGCCTACACATTTAATATATGCTGTGCTTTTCATTTCACATGAGAATGAATTTTTATGGTCTCCATGAAACTCTTGTCCATAAGTGGACATGTTGGCTATGCCAGTATTTTTGATGTTTAACAGAATTTCCTAGTTATAGAGCAGTAAGGAGAATATGAAAGGTCCTTTTAACAATGCAAATGAGAAAATACAACTAGTCTACCAGGTAGTGTCATTTAAGATTTTTGCCTACATATTTATATTGTGCTTTTCATTTACACGAGTATGAGTTTTTATGGTCTCCGTGACACTCTTGTCCATAAGAAGACATGTTGGCTATGCCAGTATTTTTGTTTTTGTTTTTTGCTTTTTGAGATGGAGTCTCGCTTCATTGCCCAGGCTTGAGTACAGTGGCGCAATCTCGGCTCACTGCAACCTCCACTTTCCTAAGTTCAAGCAATTCTTCTGCCTCAGCCCCCCAGAGTAGCTGGGATTACAGGCATGCACCACCATGCCCGGCTAGTTTTTGTATTTTTAGTAGAGATGGGATTTCTCCTTGTTGGCCAGGCTGGTCTCAAACTCCTGACCCCAGGGGATCTGCCCACCCCAGCCTCCCAAAGTGCTCGGATTATAGGCGTGAGCCACCATACCTGGCTCATGCCAGTATTTTTGATGTTTAACAGAATTTCCTAGTTATAGATCAGCAAGGAGAATATAAAAGGTCCTTTAAACAATGCAAATGGAAAAATACAAAGAATGATTAGAGTTACTGCTATAAATGTACTCCTGCATATATTTAGTTCATAAAAATATATTGATATTAATTGGTTACTTAATTGATAACAAAAGTTCTAAAATCCAATCAGACAAACTTGTGTGCTGAGTTGAAGTTGAGTATTTCTGTCAAAAGCCTGCTTAAGGGAAGAGAGATCAGCTATTCCAGTGAGACCATGCTAGAAGCATACCATCCTGCTAATTCAAATCCAGTTGTATGAGCTTGCTTGTTTAAGGGTATGGATGATTCTAGAATAAAACATGGACATGAATCGGAGAATTTTCTGAATGTTCATGGTTATAATATCTGAAAATGTTACTGCTCATAGTAATAGGAAAATTTGAGCACAGACAATAGTGAGGGGAAGATGACTAGTTTTTCACTTTTATGGGAAGTTAATCTGGGAGGGACCAAAAGAAAGACTGAAGGAGGGATTTTCTGGGCCTTACACCCAAATTTTGCTCATTAAGTGTTTTCATACCTGTATTGTACTAGACTCCAGATGTGGTCTCTGACATTGCTTAATGGTCACTCTAGTAGGGAGAGAGACAATAAATAAGTGAAACTAATATTTTTATTCTTAACAGTCGTGATAAATACTAGGCAGAAAAGAATAGGGGAGTCCCTCCAAGGTAGGGAGGTCACCTCTGAAGAGGTGATATTTAAACAAACTGAAAGGATGGAGGGACAGCTATCTAAAACTTTTTTTTTTATTAAGGAAATTTTCAAATATATACAAATATAGAATACTTTAATGACCACCAATATATCCATCATCAGCTTCAATTATTATCAGCATTTTTGCCAGTTTTGTTTCATGTATTCTCTTCCCTTTCTCCCCAGGAATATTTTAAAGGGAATTTCAGGTATTATGAGACAGATAGCTAGTTTAAAAGGGGAAGGTGGAAGGAACTGCATTTGTAAAAGGCTTGAGGCAAAGTACAGATACATGCTACAACATAAACCTCGAAAACATTACACTAAGTGAAAGAAGCCAATCTCAAAAGTCACATATTTGTGTGATACCGTTTATATGAAGTGTCCAGAATAGACAGATGTATTGAGACAAAACGGGGATTAGTGGTCGCCTAGGGCTGAGAGATTGGGGGAAAACGAAGAGGGACTGCTAATGGATTAAATGGATCAATTTGGATTAAATGGATCAATTGTATAATATGAGAATTATATTTTGAAAAAGTCATGTTTCTTTAAAAAAAAAAAAGGCTTCAGGCAAGAAAGGGCTTACTTTGAGGAAGCCTAGAATGGCTGATACTTGGTAGGTGATGGAGGAGTATGTCTTAAGATGAGTTTGGAGGAAGGAAAGAGAATCTGATCTTGCTGGACATTAGCTCCTGGTAAGGATTTTGAACTTGGTCCAAGTACAAGAGGAAATCTTTGAAGCTTTAAAGCAAGGTCAAATGATTGGATTTATGTTTTTTTTTTGTTTGTTTGTTTTTTTTTTTTTTTGAGACGGAGTCTTGCTCTGTCGCCCAGGCTGGAGTGCAGTGGCGCAATCTCGGCTCACTGCAAGCTCCGCCTCCCGGGTTCACGCCATTCTCCTGCCTCAGCCTCCCGAGTAGCTGGGACTACAGGCGCCCGCCCCTGCGCCCGGCTAATTTTTTCTATTTTTAGTAGAGACGGGGTTTCACCATGGTCTCGATCTCCTGACCTTGTGATCCGCCCGCCTCGGCCTCCCAAAGTGCTGGGATTACAGGTGTGAGCCACCGCGCCCGGCCAGATTTATGTTTTTTAAAAGAGCACATCTGGTTGCTGTTTGGAGTGGAGTGGAAAGAGAAGTGGGTTGCCTGGTTAGGAGGCGATATTAAGCATGAGATGAGGATAGTTAGGATAGGGTGATGGCCGTGGAGTTGGAGAGAAGTGAACAAATTAAAGATATATCTTGGAGAATGGGATCAACAGTGGCATTTAACAGATGGTGTCAGGTTGCTGAATTAACCTTGGAGAGTAAATAAGAAGGAAAACTCAGAAATGATTTTGAGATTCTGGCTTGAGTGATTGGGTTAATTGTAATGCCACATATTGAAATGGGACTGGGAGAGAATAAGTTTAAGGTAGATGTCAAAAGTTCACTTGTAAACACATTAAGTTTGTGATGCCTAAGAAATACCAGATATTAATATGAAGTAAATCTATATTTATGTAAGATTTCTGTGTAATAAAAGGGATTCTCCTGTCCGCAGGGATCTGAAAGCCTGTCATCTAGTTAAACTCTCTCATTATGCAAATGAGACCATAAGTGAAATGTTTTTTGTTCAAAATCACATACTGGACACTAGGCTGGAAACTATCTTGACTTCTAGGGAATATATATGTATTTTATGAGGGAGTTATGCCTCATAATTCCTTTTTCTTAAACCCCCAAAGTGACTGATTTCTGAGCTACTTGCAAGACTAAAATGAAAAGAGTCAGGCTTGGAATAGAAGTGCTGGGCCAGAGGTACCCTGGAGCTGCTGGAGTGATGGCAGAGGCCTTGGTGGGAGCTCAGAGGTGAGGTCCTAGCAGCTTTGACAGCATAGTTTGGCCAATAGACTTTTGTTTTTCCATCATTTGCTGAAGGAAAGGGAACCTTCTGGGGAGGAATTATCTTGGACAAGCCTTCCATGCTTAACTAATGCTTTGCAAGTCTTCTATTTGGCACTTTTCCTACAAGCTCGTTTGGTTTTAAGCCATCTCCACATTCAGAGATGATTTGTCCAATTACTGGACCAAAAACTAATTGTAGATAGTAATTGAAATAGATATCAGAGAACCAGACCATTGGTGGAAAGCCAAATGGCCAACTTGCAGCATTTGAGAAACCTTTCTCCTGCTTTTATTGAAATATTGAATATACATATTTTATGTGGCAGTATCATGGTGTTCTAAAGCAGGTTTATATTCTCCTCACATAGAAATATAATTTTTGATAAGTAATGTGGCTTGCTTAACACATTTTGGTATTGGAAATGTTTTCCTTAAAAAAAAGAAATATGTCAGAGAGATGCTAGTTAGTGAAGCAAGACTCCTCTTGGGGCACTATTTAGGTGCAGCCTCTTAAATTTTCAGTTTCTAGTAACACATGTCCAGGAACTAAAATTTTCCCGACTTCTCAGGGATGATTTGTTTTGGAGATGGATTTATGCCAATCAAATGAATGCATGAATACCACCCTCACAAGGGATTACTGGACAAATCAGAATACCATTGTTTTCTCATGAGCTGGATGTATATAGAAATAAAATTTCAGTAACTGACTGTCTACAAGCTCAAGAATCACCCCTTCACAATAGCAGAGTCCTGAATTTAACAATAGTCCCTCAAGAGCTTATAATAAGAGCATAGGGGCCAGAAGCGGTGGCTCATGCCTGTGATCCCAGCACTTTGGGAGGCCCAGGCAGGAAGATCACTAGAGCCCAGGATTCAAGACCAACCTGGGCAACCTAGTGAGACCCCATCTCTATATTTAAAAAAAAAAATGAGAGAGAGAGCGAGCAGAGGGAAATAGATTATTTTCAAGCTCTGGAAATACCAGGTGAACCATTCTGTCCCCTGGAGGAATAAGCCTACATAGTATGATAAAGTTATCGTATCTCCTGTTGGTCTGCACTGGGTAAACACTACAAGCTCTTACTCTACAATTCTGTCTTTTAAATCCTTTCTGCAGACTTCTTGTTCTGCCAACACTTCAGGCAGTCACGTTACAGTAAGGATGAGTAGGTTATAGATTTTACATTCCAGTGTTGAGAATATACTTTCCTTAACTTGATTGAACTTGGATATTTCCCAGGGCTGCATATACTTCACACAAAATATCTCTTTCAATGGCTGCCTGTAGCAGACAAATAATCTCCACCTCAGTGATTCTTAAACTTGAGCATAGGAATCACTGGGGAAATTTGTGTGAATTCAGATTTTCAAGCCTGACCCCCACAGATTCAGATTAGTAGATCTAGCGATTGGGCTCTCATACCTATATTCTTAATTATTACCCACACTTAGAGAAATATCATTTATGCGTTAGTTCTTAGCAGTTTCATTTCCAAGGGCAACTTTATTGTATTGCTAAAGTCTCTAGTACTCTCAATACTAATAGACAGAGGTTTGGTTTTAAAACCTTGGGAAATTTCTTAATTACCCATAACCACTTAATAAAACTGTCCAAATTTTTACAACTCTTGATTTTGTTTTCTTTGCCAAAATACTCTGAGCTGTGGTTATGTTGACCATGCAGAAAGTTCTTTTTGTGCCAGAATGTCTTCCACATCTGCTTCTTCTCTTTCACTGCTCTGATTCAAGACTTCCTCATGTCTCATCTGGACAGTCACAGATTTCTTCAGACTCTCACCTCATCCACCCCCTCCCTAAGTTCAAAATGTTGGTGGAAGTAATAGAAGTTATGGTAGGATTTTGGTTAGAGGACTAACATGGTCATAGATATCTTAGAGAAGTCATTCTGACAGGACAGAAGATCGATTGGGTGAGAATATCATGGTCTCTATGGAGTTAGTGTAGTTCAAAAAAAGCTACTATTAGAGCTGGGCACAGTGGCTCACACCTGTAATCCCAGCACTTTGGGAGGCAGAGACAGGCAGATCACTTGAGGTCAGGAGTTCGAGACCAGTCTGGCCAACTTGGCGAAACCCTGTCTCTACTAAAAATAGAAAAATAAGCCGGGTGTGGTGGCACATGCCTATAATCCCAGCTACTGGGGAGGCTGAGGCAGGAGAATCCTTTGAACCTGGGAGGCAGAGGTGGCAGTGAGCCAAGATTGTGCCACTGCACTCTAGCTTGGGTGACAGAGCGAGACTCTGTCTCAAAAAACAACAACAACAACAACAAAACAAAAAAAACAGTATTCAAATAAATATTAAATTCGAAAAGTGGGAAAATAATTTTTTCCATTTTGTAATGTAGAACATTAATGCCTGACCAAATAAAAGCAATAGGAGGCCAGGCACGGTGGCTCACGCCTATAATCCCAGCACTTTGGGAGGCCGAGACGGGCGGATCACGAGGTCAGGAGATCAAGACCATCCTGGCTAACACGGTGAAACCCCGTCTCTACTAAAAATACAAAAAAAAAAAAAAACTAGCTGGGTGTGGTGGTGGGCGCCTGTAGTCCCAGCTACACAGGAGGCTGAGGCAGGAGAATGGCGTGAACCTGGGAGGCGGAGCTTTCAGTGAGCCGAGATTGCGCCACTGCACTCCAGCCTGGGCGATAGAGCGAGACTCCGTCTCAAAAAAAAAAAAAAAAAAAAGCAATAGGAAAGGTCTCAGTTTTCTAGGACATGATTACATCTCTGTCATTCTCACACCTGTGTATTGTGTTTCATCATAGATTTGCAGCCACATGCTTTTGCACATACTGTTTTCCTTCCCTGGATGCTGCCTCATATTTAACATTTTTGGTGTGCCTTTTATGTGACCTAATTAGGGCAGGAAGATACAGTGGTGAACAAGATTAAATTGGTCCCATCCTAATAGAGTTTTCAATTTAATAGGGTTAGGGAAAGAGATACTCAATAAAAATGCATCCAAATGGTATAATGGTCCTTGGGGAAAGTGTTAGGAAGGAGAAGTACAGGGAGCTGTATGTGGATAGAAAAGGGAATCTAACCTAATCTAAAGGCTTAGGAGAGTTTGACCTGAGGAAGACTTTTCAGCTGAGACCTGAAGAATTAGTAGGAATTAATTAGAAAATTGGAGAGTTGAAAAGGGTATGTTTGTTTTAGGTAGAGGGAACACATTGTCCTCATGGCCTGCAGCAAGGAGGAATAATCGGAAATACGAAAGAGGTCTGTGTGATTGGCAGTTAGTGAGCAAGAGGGAGAGGCAGCAACTGTGATGTAGAAGAGGTGTGCAGAGGCCTTGCAGTTGACAGTAATTTTTTAAAAATTTATCCAAAAAGTAATGGGAAATCATTGAGGGCTTTTGAGGATGGGATGAGGAGTGTGCTTACATGTTCAAATTAATGTTTGACAATAGTACCTTTGGCTGTTTTGTGGAGAAAGCATTGTGGGGTACAAGGTAAAAGTCAGTAGACTAAACAGACTATTTAGTCTGCTTGAATTGGCAGACTAATTCAAGAGATGGATTTGACATGGAGTGTAAGAGAAAGGGAGATGCCAAGGATGATTTCTAGGTTTCTGGATTGAATCCAGTGTGGATAATCAGCATTTTTATTGAGAGTTTAGGGACTACTAGAGAAGGAGCAATTTTGGAGGGAAAGATCAAGAGCTGTTTTGACAGTACTTGCTCTGTGGCTTCTTGTTCTTTTACTTCAGAAATTCCCATTCTGACAAGATTCTGCTCAAAATTGCCCTCCTGTGAAAATACTCTAAAAATCTCTCCCCGCCCATCTCCAGAAGGGTAGTAAATTGTGCTCTTGTGTCACTTGGTAAAGTCTTCTCTTAGCGTATCTGTTTTATAATTATTTATGTACTCGCCTGTCTCCCCCACCAGACTGTGATTTCTTTGGCAAGGAAGTATCTTATTTGTTCGGTGTCACTGAAATATGGGTGAATATTTCCTCAAGTGTTTTCCACTGAGTTTTGTATAGTGAAGGGTTACTTTAACATCTGGGTAATGCTGGCGTAAGTTAATGTTGGTTTTTTTTGTTTTTTGGTTTTTGGTTTTTTTGAGACAGCCTCGCTCTGTGCCCAGGCTGGAGTGCAGTGGCGCCATCTTGGCTCACTGCAAGCTCCGCCTCCTGGGTTCACGCCATTCTCCTGCCTCAGCATCTCCGAGTAACTGGGACTACAGGTGCCCACCACCACGCTCGGCTAATTTTTTGTATTTTTAGTAGAGACGGGATTTCACCGTAGTCTTGATCTCCTGACATCATGATCTGCCCGCCTCGGCCTCCCAAAGTGCTGGGATTACAAGCGTGAGCCACCACGCCCGGCAATGTTTTTTTTTTTTTTTTTTTGAGACGGGGTCTCACTGTGTCACCCAGGCTGGTGTGCAGTGGTGCGGTCTCAGCTCACTGCAACCTCTACCTCCTGGACTCAAGTGATCCTCCCACCTCAGCTTCCCCAGTAGCTGGGACTACAGATATGCATGACCATGCCCGGCTAAGTTTTGTATTTTTTGTAGAGACGGGGTTCACCATGTTGCCCAGGCTGGTCTTGAACTCCTGGAATCAAGTGATCCACCTGCCTCGGCCTCCCAAAGTGCTGGGACTACAGGCATGAGCCACCATGCCTGGCCAGTTAATGTTTCTTTACTGTAGAACTTTTCATAGCCTTTTATTTTCTGAGGTGGAAAGGCATAACATATGCATTTTTTTTCCCAGCTTATTTATTTTCCCCTTCCCCAGCTCTTGTTTTCTGAGTATCTAATGTTACTAGTGTTGAAGGTAAGAGGTGGAGTTAGGAACACTCAGTGGGAAATGCTGATTTGCGCATGTGCCTGACACTGAGTAGGCATGTAATTCACTGAGTGTGGTCTATGGAATAAAGCAAACCTGTCAGCTCTAGGAGAATGTCACTGGATGTTTTTGGGAAGCTCTTTTTGCTTATAGTTGCTGCAAATGTATTTCTTTCACCCCCAGTGATCAAAACAAACATCAAGGGATGAGAATTTACTGTCTATTGTTTGTTGCTGCCAGGCTAAAAAAGATAGGTGGCATGAGATGACAGATTTTGTTCTGTTTCTTTGTAGCTAAGCTGGGGAAAACTGAACAAAAAATTCTTTGGTCTTTTTATTTAACTCCTAGCATTATAACAGTGTCTTTCTTACACTAACTGAGTTGTTCACGAAATAACCAGAGTTATATTAATAACTTTAACTTTTTTGTAAAAGAATTACATGTTCAGTATTTTTCTAAGGGCTATTGATAGAATGGCTGTTGTGACACAAAAAACCTAGGTTTCAGGGAAATAAAGATAGGATAGACTAAATGGGGAAGACACTGCTCTTTTTTTTTTTTTTTTTTTTTTAAGAGTATATGAATTTACTTTAGAGGGGAATTTTCCTTTCCCCCCCAAAAGTTAGAGTGCTCTAATGATTCATTTTTAGAGTGGAACCTAGTGGAAAGTTTTACTAGGAAGTCACTGACTCAAACAGGAAATATATTTGATTTTAAATTTAGATTTTATTTTGTAATGCCAAATGGCATTATTGTATTACATTTACTGCTGGTAAATTTACTGCTGACTCTAACTGTGGTATCTTTCTTATAGTCATGTGGTGTGGGTAGGTACTTTTGCTCTACAAACTTTATTTGGCTATAAAGTTAATGAAAATAATTCTTTTTTCATTTCTTTTTATATATTTTTTGAGTGATATAAAATATAGCCTAAATTGGTAGGGTTAAGGGTTTCATAACCACATCCACATTTATACTCCCACATCTTAAGTTATGTGTTTTCATTTATTTACCCTGTCCTTTATTATTGCATATGTTTATTTCCAAATTGGAGTAGCTTGGAATGACAAGGAAAACTTGATGATCTTTAGTTCTGCTATTAGAAAAGAAGTTGTCAGCCTCTGTCACCAGTTTTGTATTCCCTTGGCTATCAGGACCACTCTTTAGAACTAAACCTCTGAGGATACTGTAAAGAGCAGGTAAAAATCTGTGGATAGAGATTACTTTGTCCATTTATTTTAAGAAATGACTAAAGAAAGAAAAGCTGCTGAATATACTCCTAGTAGCTATGATAGAGACTGAATGAGTAAAATGTAGTGATTTTTTAGCAAGGAAACCACTGAAATTTTGATGCTTTTTTTTTTTTTTTGGAGACTGAGTTTCACTCTTGTCACTCGGGCTATAGTGCAATGGCACGATCTTGGCTCACTGCAACCTCCACCTCCCGGGTTTGGGTTCAAGCGATTCTCCTGCCTCAGCCTCCTGAGTAGCTGGGATTACAGGCATGCACCACCATGTCTGGCTAATTTTTATATTTTTAGTTGAGACAGGGTTTTGCCATGTTAGCCAGGCTGGTCTCGAACTCCTGACAGGTGATGCACCCACCTCAGCCTCCCAAAGTGCTGGGATTACAGGCATGAGCCACCATGCCCACCTGGACGATTCTTTTTCTTTAGTTAGCAATCTGGTCGTCCCAAGGCTGTGCATACCCTCACACAAAAATGATGATAAAAAGTTATCTAGATCTGGTAATCTTCAGTCCTGGTAATCTTGGAAAAGTCACAGCTCAGGACACTTTTGTTTTGTATGCTTCTCTCTGCACTTCGGGCTTCTAATAGAGCATTTATTGTCCTAGAAAATCATTTTAATTATAGAAACTCCCACATTTGTTTCAGGTCGATCTTCTCTCTTTCCCTTTGAAGATGCCTTCCTGGACGACAGCCACGGCGATCAGGCCTTGTCATCTGGCTTAAGTTCTCCCACTCGCTGTCAAAATGGGGAACGAGTAGAACGCTACTCTAGAAAGGTGTTTGTTGGAGGCCTTCCTCCTGATATTGATGAAGGTACTATGCATTCATTAATGATTTTGCAAAGGCTGAGTTTGTTCTTTGTGTGTTCTGACCCTGCCTCTCCTCTCCAAGTCAACTTTAGGACATTTATATCTTAGTGTATAGGAGGTGAGGCTATTTGGTAGATTAGAAAGTAATAGTCTATTATTGTACTAAGTACTTCATGTTACATTATCTCATTTAATCCTCATAGCTATCTTATAAGGATATCCTAGCATCTCCATTTTATAGATAAGGAAACTGAGGATCAGAGAGAAATAATTTGTTCAGGGTTATATAGCTGATGGTGCAGTTACAACTCAAATTCAATTAGATTCCAGAGCTTTTGCTTATGTCCATCACACCAGACCATCTCACATTTTAATATAAATACTGGCCAGTGCAGTGGCTCATGCCTGTAATCCCAGTCCTTTGGGAGGCCAAGGTGGGAGGATTACTTGAGCCCAGGGGTTCAAAACCAGCCTGGGCAACATAGCAAGACCCTGTCTCTACAAAATAAAAAGATTAGCCGGGTATGGTGGTGCATGCCTGTATTCCCAGCTACTTGGGAGACTGAGGTGGAAAGTCACTTGAGCTCAGGAGTTTGAGGTTACAGTGAGCTGTGACCACACCACTGAACTCCAGCCTGGGTGACAGAGTGAAACCCTGTCTCATAAGTAAATAAATAAATAAAAACAAATACCTATTTAAAAAAGCATAATCCCCCTCTTTAAAAGAATGAAAATGAATTTGAATTTTTCTTAATAATAGTTTTGAGATGCTATCAGTCCAAAAGTGAGTGTTCACTTATGCCTAAAGCCAGTTTATTTTAGCACACAGTAAGTTGTCAATAAATATTTGTTGAAAGGATGAATGAAATAAAATTGTGACAAAGTTAACTTAAGCAAAAAACAACTCTAGTTCCAGTAGGCTTTGGGTCTGATATAAAAATACTGTCTGATATTCTAACAGTCTTGTTTTTCCAGCATTTTTCTGGCTATGACACACTTCTAATTTATCATGATTTCCTTTTTTCATGGTGAAAGGAGAAAAGTCTCAAAAAGTAGTGTTATTTTAGACTAACTACATTAAAGTTATACATAGCTGAACGCTTATTTTCCTCCAAATTGTTCTTGGATTCATATTAATCTCATCTATTGATTAGATTTTCTTCAAGACAATTCTTAAGATCATGGCTGAGAAAGTGGTACCCTAAACCTGAGTAGGAGCCAGGTTATAACCTCTGCTTTGGGTCATATGTCAGAAGGAAAATATAAATGTGTTGATCTATAATTTTTGATATATTTTCTATATAGGGTATGTAATATGTAGTTATTAAAGATAGTATTGGCTGTCAACATTTTCTTATCACTCAATGGAATTACCTACTTATTGCCCCTACTCCTCACCAAAAGAATCATATCTATTTCTTAAATAATCTTAGAGGTTCCATACAAGTGAAACCATATTTTAAATATTTTCTGTATCTTACTTTCTTCCTAAAAATCAGAGAACATTCCTATTTTTAGAATCTTTCTATTTGACATAGAAGTCACCTTAGTTTAATATGAGATATTTTTCTTCCAAATTCTTTATGTCAAGTTTATTGGCAGTGAAAAGAAATGAATTATAGTTAGAAACACACTTTACATGATTAAAAATGAATAACCAAATGTACACCCAAGCAATGGTATTTCACTTAGTAGGTTTCACTTCTGTAAAAATGCTTTAGAAAACAACCCTCAAAACATTTTTTTAAACTAAAAAGACATGTTTTGTGCTATTCTGGTTTTCTGATTGCAATATTTTTTTCTCTTTTGCTAAGATTCTTTCTTTGTTTTGTAGATGAGATCACTGCCAGCTTTCGCAGGTTTGGACCTCTCGTGGTAGACTGGCCTCACAAAGCTGAAAGCAAGTCGTATTTTCCTCCTAAAGGTAATGCTCTTAGAATGTCTTCACTGCCTGCCTGTTGGAGAGATAGCATGACAGTTCAATAAAAGGCAGCCTTTTACTGGTTGAATTTAGCTGTTGAATTTTAGCTATTGAATTTTTTCAATAGCTGTTGAATTTTTTCCCCCAATTAGGAAAACATTTTAATGTTTATCATCCTTTTGTGTATTACGTTTCCACTTAGAGACTCTTCCCCAGAAGCACACTGATGGTTTCATGGCACCGATTTTATTGACAGTGAGACCCTGGGAGTCTGTTGTTGATGAGCCTCCTGCTAATTTTCATTATTTTGAAAGAAAAGATCTAGGGTTTTGAGGAATGTCAGCAATGGTAAAGAAAAAGATTATTTAGGGTCAGATTATATTTGCATTCCATAACCCTATGGTTTTATAGATTTTGTAAACCCCAAACGTGGGAAACCTAGTGGCTAAAGAATGGCATTGTACAAAATTATTTTTATCCACATCTGTATCTTAAGTGACTTAGCCTGTTTGGGAGTGGAGGGCAAACTAGCAAAAGACTCTCCGTATGACCCTGCTTCTGTGATTTTTGGGGAGGCTCATTTGATAATTTATGAGGGCATGAAAATATATTGCTTTGTTCCTAGTTTGTCATTTCTGCAGAATCTAGGGAACTTTACTGGTGATATTCACTTGGGTGTGTTCCTAGGTTTATATAGAAGAATGTTTTGGGTTAAAGGTTTTGTTTGTTACATTTGTAGATAGGTTTCAAGAATACATTTCATTTCAGATAAATGGCTTTTTAATACATATTATTGTGTAATATTACCCAGCACAAAAAGATGGAGTGAAAATACTTGTCCTTCCTGTGCCTCATAAATGAATCAAATTATAGCTTAACCTGAGGAAGGCAAGTGGCTTCCTTTTATGTCCTGTTTATTAGGTTTCTTTGTCAGTTGTACTTCTCCAATTATCACTCTCTTTATAACCCACAAAAATAAGTTAATACAGAGTTGCTTGTTCTTTTTTTTTTTTTGAGACAGAGTCTCGCTCTGTTGCCCAGGCTGGAGTGCAATGGCGTGATCTCGACTCCTGCAACCTCCACCTCCCAGGTTCAAGCGATTCTCCTGTCTCAGCCTCCTGAGTAGCTGGGATTACAGGCACGCGATACCAGGCCTGGCTAATTTTTGTATTTTTGGTAGAGACGGGTTTTCACCATGTTGGCCAGGCTGGTCTCAAACTCCTGACCTCATGATCCGCCCACCTCAGCCTCCCAAAGTGCTGGGGTTACAGGCATGAGCCCCCGTGCCCGGCGGTTGCTTATTCTTAACAATCTTTTGTTAATTCCAGAAAAATTTGTAAGTTAAAAATATTAAGTTTATAGTAATCAGAAAAGATGATCATCATGCTGATTGTTTCGGTGAAAGAATATGTTCATCACACTATGGTGCAAGTATTATATTATGTAATGATACACGTATGAAATATGTTACTAGCGATGCTAGTTATTTCATGCATCAGGGTAGTTTTTTTTTGTTTTTTTTTTGTTTTTTCAGTGAATGAATGTGTTCACCACATTGTGGTGTAAGTAACATACTCTATAAAATGACGTGCATAAAATATTTTTCTGACCTGCCTGGTGAAGATGATGAAACCCTGTCTCTACTAAAAATACAAAAATTAGCTGGGAGTGGTGGTGGGTACCTGTAATCCTAGCTACTCGGGAGGCTGAGGCAGAGAATTGCTTGAACCGGGGAGGCAGAGGTTGCAGTGAGCCGAGATCACGCCATTGCACACCAGCTTGAGCGACAGAGTGAGACTCCCTCTCAAAAAAAAAAAAAAAAAAAAAGTTCTAAGAGTGATAGTTACAAAAAAATGCTGAGAAAGTTATAAAAATAATTCTGAGATAAAAGCCATTAGATGATCACGGTAGAAAGTAAAAATGAAGATAAACATGTATGTGGTCATGTTTAAAGGAAATTATCCCAATCTACCTCTACTTGAGATTATCACTGTATACATTTTGCTAAATATCCTTCTGAAATCTCTTTATAAATATATACATTTATGTGAAATTTTGAATTATACTATATATGCTGTTTTATAACCTACATTTCCCTCCCTAGCAATGTTAACATCTTTCTATAACAAACCTACATTATCCTTAATGACCTTAGTTTATTTAATTAAGCCTCTTGATGGCATGTAAGTTGCTTCCAGTGGCTTTCTTTCATAAATCCTGCTATATCCTTGTGCCTTTAACTTTTTGCCCTTTTATAATTACCTCTGTGGGTAAATTTCTCGAAGCGAACTTCCATGTTCATACAGATTGCCAGAATGCACTAAGAAGGCCCATATACATTTATGTTCCCATTGATAGTACCAAATTTGCAAAACTATGTACATTTTTTTGAGACAGGGTCTCACTCTGTCGCCCAGGCTGGAGCGCACAATCTTGGCTCACTGCAGTCTCCACCTGTTGGGCTCAAGTGATCCTCCCACCTTAGCCTCCCAAGTAGCTGGGATCACAGGCATGTGCTACCTACCACGCCTGGCTAATTTTTGTATTTTTGACAGAGACGGGGTTTTGCCATGTTGCCCGGGCTGGTCTCAAACTCTTGAGCCGAAGCAGTCTGCCTGCCTTGGTCTTCCAAAGTGCTGGGATTACAGACATGAGTCACCGTGCCAAGCCCAAAACTAAGTTTTATTGAGGCTTTTTCAATCGTTGCCAATCTGATGGCTAAACTGACAACTTTTTTTTTTTTTTAATCTTGCTAACTATATACTTCATCCATTTTAATTTTGGGGTATTTGTCTTTTTGTAAAGACTCCTTTTTTTAATTTTTATTTTTTACAGGTACCTAGTAGATATATATTAATATATTTGTGGAGTACATGAGGTTTTTTTTTTTTTTTTTTTTTTTTTTTTTTTTTTTTGCTTTTTTTTTTTTTTTTTGACAGCATCTCACTCTGTTGCTCTAGCTAGAGTGCAGTGGTATGATCTCGGCTCACTGCAACCTCTGCCTCCTGGGTTCAAGCAATTTTCCTGCCTCAGCCTCCCGAGTAGCTGGGACTACAGGCGTGTGCCACCACACCCGGCTAAGTTTTGTATTTTTAGTAGAGACAGGTTTTCACCATATTGGCCAGGCTGTTCTCGAACTCCTGACTTCATGATCCGCCTGCCTTGGCCTCCCAAAGTGCTGGGATTACAGGTGTGAGCCACCGTGCCTGGCCAAGATATTTTGATATAAGCATACAGTAAGTAAAATCACATCAGGGTAAATGGGGTATCCATCACCTCAAGCATTTATCATTTCTTTCTGTTATAAACATTCCAGTTATACTTTAGTTATTTAAAAATACACAGCAGGCCGGGCGCAGTGGCTCAAGGCTGTAATCCCAGCACTTTGGGAGGCCGAGACGGGCAGATCACGAAGTCAGGAGATCGAGACCATCCTGGCTAACACGGTGAAACCCCGTCTCTACTAAAAAAATACAAAAAATTAGCCGGGCATGGTGGCGGGCACCTGTAGTCCCAGCTACTCGGGAGACTGAGGCAGGAGAATGGCATGAACCTGGGAGGTGGAGCTTGCAGTGAGCCGAGATCGCGCCACTGCACTCCAGCCTGGGAGACAGAGCGAGACTCCTTCTCAAAAAAAAAAAAAAAAAAATGCAGTAGATTATTGTTGACTGTAGTCACCCTGTTGTACTATCAAAGACCAGATCTTATTCATTCCATCTAATTATGTTTTTGTACCCATTAACCATGCCCACTTTTGCCTACCCACCCCCACCTTCTTTCCAGCCTCTGGTAACTTGCATCATTCTATTTTCTGTCATCATGAGTTCAATTGTTTTGATTTTTAGCTCTCATAAATGCATGAGACAATGGGAAGTTTGTCTTTCTGTGCCTGGCTTATTTTTTTTAACACATAATGTCCTCCAGTTCCATCCATATTGTTGCAGATGACAGGACTCTTTTCTTTTTTTTTTTAATGTCTGAATACCACTCCACTGTGTGTATGTACCACATATTTTTTTTTTTTTTTTTTTTTTTGGTGATATGGAGTTTCACTCTTATTGCCTAAGCTGGAGTGCAATGGCACAATCTTGGCTTACTGCAAACTCCACCTCTGGGGTTTAAGAGATTCTCCTGCCTCAGCCTCCTGAGTAGCTGGGATTACAGGCATGCGCTATCATGCCCGGCTAATTTTGCGTTTTTAGTAAAGATGGAGTTTCTTCATGTTGGTCAGGCTGGTCTCGAACTCCCGACCTCAGGTGATCCACCTGCCCCGGCCTCCCAGAGTGCTGGAATTACAGGCGTGAACCACAGTGCATAGTCATGTACCACATATTCTTTATCCATTCGTATGTTGACAAATGGATAAAGGTTGTTTCGAAATCCTGGCTATTGTGAATAGTGCTGCAACAAACATGGGAGTACAGGTATCTATCTCTTTGATATACTGATTTCCTTTCTTTTGGTTATATACCTAGCAGTACGATTGATAGATCATATGGTAGCTCTATTTTTAGTTTTTTGAGGAACCTCCATATTGTTCTTCATAGTGGCTATACTAATTTATATTCCCACCAACAGCGCACAAGTGTTCCCTTTTCTTCACATCCTCACCAGCATTTGTTATTGCCTGTCTTTTGGATAAAAAACATTTTAACTGTGGTGAGATGATATCACATTGTAGTTTTGATCTGCCTTTCGCTGACGATCAGTAATATTGAGCACTTTTTCATACATCTCTTTGCCATTTGTATGTCATCTTTTGAGAAATGCCTATTCAGATCTTCCCCTCCGCCTTTTTTTTTCCCTCAAAAAGTGACATTTATTCAAAAAAAAAAAATTACAGGATGTCCATTCCTTGGCTCTCTTTCCTTCTGCCTCCTGCTGCTCCTCAGTTTCCCATGATTGAATCCTGGCTGGGGTTAGGTAGCAGGATAGCCCCTCAGATGAGGTCAGCAACATTGAGGGCCATCTGCTAAATGGAGGTGTTGTATAAGGTCTCAATTTCTTAAAGAGTCCTCTTGTCTTCTTCTGTCACCATGTTAATAGCCACACCCTTATGGCCAAACCGTCCACCTCAACCGATTCTGTGGATACAGTTTTCGTTGTTGGTGGGAAGGTCACAGTTGATAACTAAAGAAACCTGCTGCACATGAATGCTTCTGGCTGCAGGTCAGTGCTAATCAATACTCTGTGAGAGCCAGAACAAAACTCCCTCATGATCACATTTCATTCCTTTGGTCCATATCTCCATGCATGGCAGTGAAGTCCCAAGCATGCATCTTCTCAGTGAGCCAATCCACCTTCTTCTTCTTTTTTTTTTTTTTTTTGAGACAGAGTCTTGCTCTGTCACCCAGGCTGGAGTGCAGTGGTGAGATCTCGGCTCACTGCAAGCTTTGCCTCCCGGGTTCATGCCATTCTCCTGCCTCAGCCTCCGAGTAGCTGGGACTACAGGTGCCTGCCACCACGCCCGGCTAATTTCTTTTTGTATTTTTAGGAGAGACGAGGTTTCGCTGTGTTAGCCAGGATGGTCTCAATCTCCTGAGCTTGTGATCCGCCTGCCTCGGCCTCCCAAAGTGCTGGGATTACAGGCGTGAGCCACTGCGCCCGGCCGAGCCAGTCTACCTTCTTTCCGGTGTTGACGAAGATGACTGCCTGGGTGACAGTCAGGGTTTCATACAAGTCACACAATGTGCTCAACTTCCACTCCTTATGTTCCACATTGATGTAGAATTGGTGGATCCCCTCCAGGATCAACTCTTCCTTCTTGACAGGAATCCAAATGGGGTCCCTCATGAACTTCTTGGTCACCTTAAGCACATCTGAAGGCCTTGTGTCTGATAGCAAAACCACCTGGGTGTTGCTGTTAAGCTTTTGGAATATATCATAGATTGAGTCCTTCAATCCATGGCTTAACATTTCATCGACTTCGTCCAGTACAAATATCTTGATGTATTTGGGAGACAGGTATCTCTGGTTAAGCATATCAGACACGTGACCAGGGATACCCACGATGATATGGGGAACTTCCACCTGCAGTTTCTGCACCTCAGCACGCACATTGGTGCCCCCAATACAGGCTTGACAGGAGGCACCCATGTAGTCTCCTAGTGTCATGACCACCTTCTCTATCTTTTGAGCCAATTATCAAGTGGGTGCTAGAACCAAGGCCTGGGTAGTCTTTAGATCTAATTCAATCTACTGCAGAATTTATAAGGCAAAAGTGGCCATTTTCCCAGTCCCAGATAGGGCTTGAGTGATCACATCATAACCCTTGATACAAGAAGAGTGGCTCGCTGCTGGATGGCAGAGGACTTCTCAAAACCATAGGCATAGATGCCATGGAGGAGGAACTCCAAGAGGTTCATATCATCAAAACTGTCAGCAATCTCATTCCAGTTTCTCTCAATGATGCCTTCAGGCTCCATCTCATTGGGACTATTTTCTCTGGATCAGAACTGGGTGCAGTGGCTCACGCTTATAATCCCAGCACTTTGGGAGACCAAGGTAGGCAGATCATGAGGTCAGGAGTTCGAGACCAGCCTGATCAACGTGGTGAAACCCCATCTCTACTAAAAATACAAAAATTAGCTGGGCGTGGTGGCCCACGCCTGTAACCCCAGCTACTCAGGAGGCTGAGGCAGGAGAATTGCTTGAATCTGGGAGACAGACTTTGCAGTTAGCCGAAATCGTGCCCCTGCACTCCAGCCTGGGTGGTAGAGCAAGACTCTGCCTTAGAAAAAAAGAAAAGAAAAGAAGTACTCACTCTCAGACATGATCCTTAGAAACTCCCTTTTGCCCATTTTTAAATCAGATTGTTAGGTTTTTTTTTTTCCTATTGAGGTGTTTGAGCTCTTTATATATTGTTATGAAACCCTTGTTAGATTGACAGTTTGTAACTATTTTCTCCCATTTTGTGGGTTGTCTCTTCACTTTGTTGACTGTTTCCTTTGCTGTGCAGAAACTTTTTAACTTGATGTGATCCCATTTGTCCATTTTGCTTTGGTTGTCTTTGCTTGTGAGATATTACTCAAGTAATTTTTGTGTCCAGACCAATGTCTTGGAGATTTTCCCCAATGTTTTTTGTTTGTTTGTTTGTTTGTATGTTTGTCTTAGTTTTTTTTTAGTAGTTTCATAGTTTGAGGTCTTAATTTGAAGTTTTTTTAAATTATTATACTTTAAGTTCTAGGGTACATGTGCACAACGTGCAGGTTTGTTACATAGGTATACATGTGCCAGGTTGGTTTGCTGCACCCATTAACTCGTCATTTACAATAGGTATTTCTCCTAATGCTATCCCTCCCCCTGCTTCCAACCCCACGACAGGCCCTGGGGTGTGACGTTCCCCGCCCTTTGTCCAAGTGTTCTCATTGTTCAATTCCCACCTATGAGTGAGAACATGCGGTGTTTGGTTTTCTGTCCTTGTGATAGTTTGCTCAGAATGATGGTTTCCAGCTGCATCCATGTCCCTGCAAAGGACATGAACTCATCCTTTTTTATGGCTGCATAGTATTCTGTGGTGTATGTGTGCCACATTTTCTTAATCCCGTCTATCATTGATGGACATTTGGGTTTGTTCCAAGTCTTTGCTATTGTGAATAGTGCCACAATAAACATACGTATGCATGTGTCTTTATAGTAGCATGATTTATAATCCTTTGGGTATTTAGTAATGGGATCACTGGGTCAAATGGTCTTTCTAGTTCTAGATCCTTGAAGAATCGCCACACTGTCTGCCACAATGGTTGAACTAGTTTACACTCCCACCAACAGTATAAAAGCATTCCTATTTCTCCACATCCTCTCCAGCATCTGTTGTTTCCTGACTTTTTAATGATTGCCATTCTAACTGGTGTGAGATGGTATCTCATTGTGGTTTTGATTTGCATATCTCTGATGACCAGTGATGATGAGCATTTTTTCATGTGTCTGTTGGCTGCATAAATGTCTTCTTTTGAGAAGTGCCTGTTCATATCCTTTGCCCACTTTTTGTTGGGGTTGTTTTTTTCTTGTAAATTTGTTTAAGTTCTTTGTAGATTCTGGATATGATCCCTTTGTCAGATGGATAGATTGCAAAAATTTTCTCACATTCTGTAGGTTACCTGCTCACTCTGATGGTAGTTTCTTTCGCTGTGCAGAAGCTCTTTAGTTTCATTAGATCTGATTTGTCTATTTTGGCTTTTGTTACCATTGCTTTTGGTGTTTTAGTCATGAAGTCCTTGCCAGTAAATAAATACCCTTTATTCCCTATGTCCTGGATGATATTGCCTAGGTTTTCTTCTAGGGTTTTTATGGTTTTAGGTCTAACATTTAAGTCTTTAATCCATCTCGAATTAATTTTTGTATAAGGTGTAAGGAAGGGATCCAGTTTCAGCTTTCTACATATGGCTAGCCAGTTTTCCCAGCACCATTTATTAAATAGGGAATCCTTTCCCCATATTTTGTTTTTGTCAGGTTTGTCAAAGATCAGATGGTTGTAGATGTGTGGTGTTATTTCTGAGGCCTCTGCTCTATTGCATTGGTCTATATATCTGTTTTGGTAACAGTACCATGCTGTTTTGGTTACTATAGCCTTGTAGTATAGTTTGAAGTCAAGTAGCATGATGCCTCCAGCTTTGTTCTTTTTGCCTAGGATTGTCTTAGCTATGCAGGCTATTTTTGATTCCATGTGAACTTTAAAGTAGTTTTTTCCAATTCTGTGAAGAAAGTCATTGGTAGCTTGATGGGGATGGCATTGAATCTATAAATTACCTTGGGCAGTATGGCCATTTTCATGATATTGATTCTTCCTCTCCATGAGCGTGGAATGTTTTTCCATTTGTTTGTGTCCTCTTTTATTTAGTTGAGCAGTGGTTTGTAGTTCTCCTTGAAGAGGTCCTTCACATCCCTTGTAAGTTGGATTCCTAGGTATTTTATTTGTAGCAGTTGTGAATGAGAGTTCACTCATGATTTGGCTGTTTGTCTGATATTGGTGTATAGGAATGCTTGTAATTTTTGCACTTTGATTTTGTATCCTGAGACTTTGCTGAAGTTGCTTATCAGCTAAGGAGGTTTTGGGCTGAGATGATGGGGTTTTCTAAATATACAATCATGTCATCTGCAAACAGGGACCATTTGACTTCCTCTTTTCCTAATTGAATACCCTTTATTTCTTTCTCTTGCCTGATTGCCCTGGCTACAACTTCCAACACTATGTTGAATAGCAGTGGTGAGAGAGGGCATCCCTGTCTTGTTCCAGTTTTCAGAGGGAATTTTTCCAGTTTTTGCCCATTCAGTAAGATATTGGCTGTAGGTTTTTCATAAATAGCTCTTATTATTTTGAGATACGTTCCATCAATACCTAGTTTATGGAGAATTTTTAGCATGAAGGGCTGCTGAATTTTGTCAAAGGCCTTTCCTGCATCTATTGAGATGATCATGTGGTTTTTGTTGTTGGTTCTGTTTATGTGATGGATTATGTTTATTGATTTGCATATGTTGAACCAGCTTTGCATCCCAGGGATGAAGCCAACTTGATCGTGGTGGATAAGCTTTTTGATGTGCTGCTGGATTCAGTTTGCCAGTATTCTATTGAAGATCTTTGCATCCATGTTCATCAGAGATATTGGTCTAAAATTCTCTTTTTTTGTTGTGTCTCTGCCAGGCTTTGGTATCAGGATGATGCTGGCCTCATAAAATGAGTTAGGGAGGATTCCCTCTTTTCCTATTGATTGGAATTGTTTCAGAAGGAATGGTACCAGTTCCTCTTTGTACCTCTGGTAGAATTCAGCTGTGAATCTGTCTGGTCTTGGACTTTTTTCGGTTGGTAGGCTATTAATTATTGCCTCAATTTCAGAGCCTGTTATTAGTCTATTCAGAGATTCAACTTCTTCCTGGTTTAGTCTTGGAAGGGTGTATGTGTGCAGGAATTTATCCATTTCTTGGCTAGATTTTCTAGTTTATTTGCATAGAGGTGTTTATAGTATTCTTTGATGGTAGTTTGTATTTCTCTGGGATCGGTGGTGATATTCCCTTTATCATTTTTTATTGCATCTATTTGATCTTCTCTCTTTGCTTCCTTATTAGTCTTGCTAGCAGTCTATCAATTTTGTTGATCTTTTCAAAAAACCAGCTCCTGGATTCATTGATTTTTTTGAAGGGTTTTTTGTGTCTCTATCTCCTTCAATTCTGCTCTGATCTTCGTTGTTTCTTGCTTTCTGCTAGCTTTTGAATGTGTTTGCTCTTGCTTCTCTAGTTCTTTTAATTGTGATGTTAGGGTGTCAATTTTAGATCTTTCCTGCTTTCTCTTGTGGGCATTTAGTGCTATAAATTTCCCTCTACACACTGCTTTAAATGTGTCCCAGAGATTCTGGTGTGTTGTGTCTTTGTTCTCATGGGTTTCAAAGAACATCTTTATTTCTGCCTTCATTTCGTTATTACCCTTTAGTCATTCAGGAGCAGGTTGTTCAGTTTCCATCCTAGTTGTGTGGTTTTGAGTGAGTTTCTTAATCCTGAGTTCTAATTTGATTGCACTGTGGTCTGAGAGACAGTTTGTTGTGACTTCTGTTCTTTTACATTGGCTGAGGAGTGCTTTACTTCCAACTGTGTGGTCAATTTTGGAATGAGTGCGATGTGGTGCTGAGAAGAATGTATATTCTGTCAATATGGGGTGGAGAGTTCTGTACATGTCTGTTAGGTCTGCTTGGTGTGGAGCTGAGTTCAAGTCCTGGATGTCCCTGTTAACCTGTCTCGTTGGTGTGTCTCATATTGACAGTGGGTTTTAAAGTTTCCCATTATTATTGTGTGGGAGTCTGTCTTTTAAATCTCTAAGGACTTGGTTTATGAATCTGGGTGTGCCTGTATTGGGTGCATATATATTTAGGATTGTTAGCTCTTCTTGTTGAATTGATCCCTTTACCATTATGTAATGGCCTTCTTTGTCTCTTTTGTTGGTTTAAAGCCTGTTAGGATTGCAACCCCTGCTTTTTTTTTTGCTATTTGGTTGGTAGATCTTCCTTCATCCCTTTATTTTGAGCCTATGTGTGTCTCTGCGTGTGAGATGTGTCTCCTGAATACAGCACACTGATGGGTCTTGACGCTTTATCCAATTTGCCAGTCTGTGTCTTTTAATTGGGGCATTAGGCCATTTACATTTAAGGTTAATATTGTTGTGTGTGAATTTTATCCTGTTGTTATGATGTTCGCTGGTTATTTTGCCTTTTAATTGATGCAGTTTCTTCCTCGCATCAGTGGTCTTTATAATTTGGCATGTTTTTGCAGTGGCTGGTACCGGTTGTTCGTTTCCATGTTTAGTGCTTCCTTCAGGAGCTCTTGTAAGGCAGGCCTGGTGGTGACAAAATATCTCAGCATTTGCTCATCTGTAAAGGATTTTCTTTCTTCTTCACTTATGAAGCTTAATTTGGCTGGATATGAAATTCTGGGTTGAAAATTCTTTTCTTTAGGAATGTTGAATTTTGGCCCCCACCCTCTTCTGGCTTGTAGAGATCTGCTGTTAATCTGACGGGCTTCCCTTTGTGGGTAGCCCGACCTTTCTCTCTGGCTGCCCTTAACATTTTTTCCTTCATTTCAACCTTGGTGAATCTGACAATTATGTGTCTTGGGTTTGCTCTTCTCAGTAAGTATCTTTGTGGCATTCTCTGTATTTCCTGAATTTGAATGTTGGCCTGCCTTGCTAGCTTGGGGAAGTTTTCCTGGATCATATCCTGAAGAGTGTTTTCCAACTTGGTTCCATTCTCCCCATCACTTTCAGGTACACCAATCAAATGTAGATTTGGTCTTTTCACATAGTCCCAGGTTTCTTGGAGGCTTTTTTCGTTTCTTTTTACTCTTTTTTTTCTAAACTTTTCTTCTTGCTTTATTTCATTTATTTGATCTTCAATCACTGATACCCTTTCTTCCACTTGATCGAATCGGCTATTGAAGCTTGTGCATGCATCACATAGTTCTCGTGCCATGGTTTTCAGTTCCATCAGGTCATTTAAGGTCTTCTCTACACTGTTTATTCTAGTTAGCCATTCGTTTAATCTTTTTTTCAAGGTTTTTAGCTTCCTTGTGATGAGTTCGAACATCCTCCTTTAGCTCGGAGAAGTTTGTTATTACCGACCTTCTGAAGCCTACTTCTGTCAGCTTGTCAAAGTCATTCTCTGTCCAGCTTTGTTCCATTGCTGGTGAGGAGCTATGATCCTTTGGAGGAGAAGACACTCTGGCTTTAAAAATTTTCAGCTTTTCTGCTCTGCTTTCTCCCCATCTTTGTGGTTTTATCTACCTTTGGTCTTTGATGTTGGTGACCTACAGATGGGGTTTTTTTTTGTGTGGATGTCCTTTTTGTTGGTGTTGATGCTATTCCTTTCTGTTTGTTAGTTTTCCTTCTAACAGTCAGGTCCCTCAGCTGCAGGTCTGTTGGAGTTTGCTGGAGGTCCACTGTAGACCCTGTTTGCCTGGGTATCACCAGTGGAGGCTGCAGAACAGCAAATATTGCAGAACAGCAAATATTGCTGCCTGAACCTTCCTCTGGAAGCTTTGTCCCAGAGGGGCACCTGGCTGTATGAGGTGTCATTTGGCCCCTACTGGGAAGTGTCTCCCAGTTAGGCTACAGGTGCGTCAGGGACAACTTAAGGAGGCAGTCTGTCAGTTCTCCAAACTATGCTGGGAGAACCACTGCTCTCTTCAGAGCTGTCAGACAGGGATGTTTAAGTCTGCAGAAGTTTCTGCTGCCTTTTGTTCAGCTATGCCCTGCCCTGAGAGGTGGAGTCTACAGAGGCAGCAGGCCTTTCGGAGTTGCGGTGGGCTCCGCCCAGTTGGAGCTTCCCCAGCCTCTTTGTTTACCTACTCAAGCCTCAGCAATGGCGTATGCCCCTCCCCCTGCCAGGCTGCTGCCTTGTAGGTCAATCTCCGACTGATGCACTAGCAGTGAGCAAGGCTCCTTGGGCGTGGGACCCGCCAAGCCAGTCGTGGGATATAATCTCCTGGTATGTCGTTTGCTAAGACCATTGGAAAAGCACAGTATTTGGGCAGGAGTGTCCCATTTTTTCCAGGTACCATCTGTCACAGCTTCCCTTGGCTAGGAAAGGGAAATCCCCGACCCCTTGCGCTTCCCGGGTGAGGTGATGCCCCGCCCTGCTTCGGCTTGCCCTCCGTGGGCTGTACCCACTGTCCAACCAGTCCCAATGAGATGAACCTGGTACCTCAGTTGGAAATTCAGAAATCACTCATCTTCTGTGTCGATTGTGCTGGAAGCTGCAGACTGGAGCTGTTCCTATTCAGCCATCTCGAAAGAGAAAAAAAAATTTTGAAGTTTTTATTTCATTTTGATTTAATTTTTTTTTTTTTATGGCAAGAGATAGGAGTCTAGTTTCATTCTTCTGCCTATGGATATCTAGTTTTCCCGGCAATATTTGTTGAAGAGATTGTCCTCTGCCCAACACATGTTCTTGGCACCTTTGTCAAAAGTGAGTTTACTGTAGATGTATGGATTTATTTCTGGGTTCTCTGTTCTATTCCATTAGTCTATGTGCCTGTTTTTATGCCTGTATCTTGCTGCTTTTGTTACTATAGCTCTGTAGTATAATTTGAAGTCAGGGAATATGATTCCTCCAGTTTTGTTCTTCTTGCTCAGGATAACTTTGGCTGTTCTGGGTCTTTTATGATTCCATATGAATTTTAGGATTTTTTTTTTCTATTTTTGTGAAGGATATCATTGGTATTTTGATAGGCATTACATTGAATCTGTAGATTGCTTTGGGTAGTATGGATATTTTAACAATATTGGTTTTTTCCAATCCATGAGCATGGAATATCTTTCCTTTTTGTGTGTGATGTGTCCTCTTCAATTTCTTGCATCAATGTTTTATAGTTTTCATTGTAGAGCTCTTTCACTTCTTTGATTAATTCCCAGATATTTAATTTTATGTATGGCTATTGTAAATATGATTACTGTTTAAATTTCTTTTTCAGATTGTTCAATATTGACATATAGAAATGCTACTGATTTTTATATGTTGATTTTGTACCTGCAACTTTACTGAATTTGTTGATTAGTTCTAAGAGTTTTTTGGTGTCATCTTTAGGTTTTTCTTTCTTTTCTTTTCTTTTTTTTTTTTTTGAGACGGAGTCTTACTGTGTTGCCCAATCTAGAGTGCATTGGCGATCTTGGCTCACTACAACCTCCGCTTCCTGGGTTCAAACAATTCTCTGCCTCAGTCTCCTGAGTAACTGGAATTACAGGTGCCCACCACCATGCCCAGCTAATATTTTTGTATTTTTAGTAGAGACAGGGTTTCATCATCTTGGCCAGGCTGGTCTTGAACTCCTGACCTCATGATCCAGCTGCCTTGGCCTCCCAAAGTGCTGGGATTACAGGCGTGACCTACCACGCCTGGCCTTCTTTAGGTTTTTCTAAAAGATCGTATCATATGCAAACAAGGATAATTTGAGTTCTTCCTTTCCAATTTAGATGCTCTTTATATCTTTCTCTTGTCTGATTGCTCTAGATAAGACTTCCAGTACTATGTTGAGTAACAGTGGTGAAAGTGAGCATCCTTGTCTTGTTGCAGATCTTAAAGGAAAAGCTTTCATTTTTTCCCCATTCAGTATGATACTAGCTGTGGGTCTTTCATATATAGCTGTGATTGTGTTGAGATATGTTCCTTCTATACCCAGTTTTTTTAGGGTTTTTATTATGAGGGAATGTTGAATTGTATCAAATACTTTTTCAGTATCAATTGAAATAATATGGTTTTTATCTTTCATTCTGTTGATATGATGTATTACATTGACTGATTTGCATATGTTGAACCATCCTTGCATTCCTGAGATGAATCCCACATGATCATGATGAACAGTGTTTTTAATGTGTTGTTGAATTCAGTTTGCTAGTTTGCTAGTACTTGGTTGAAGATTTTTGCATCTATGTTCATCAGAGATATTGGTTTGCAATTTTCTTTTATTGATGTGTCTTTGGGTTTTTTTTGTTTTGTTTTGTTTTGAGACAGAGTCTCACTGTGTCACCTAGGCTGTTGTGCAGTGTCATGATCTCAACTCACTGCTCTGCCTCCTAGGTTCAAGTGATTCTCATGCCTCAGCTTCCCAAGTAGCTGGGATGACAGGCATGTGTCACCACACCTGGTTAATTTTTGTATTTTTAGTGGAGATGGGGTTTCATCATGTTGGTCAGGCTGGTCTTGAACTCCTGACCCCAAGCAATCTGCCCATCTCAGCCTCCCAAAGTGCTGAGTTTACAGGTATGAGCCACTGCACCCAGCCATGTCTTTGGTTTTGATGTCAGGGTGATACTGGCCTTGTAGAATGAGTTTGTAAATACTCCCTTCTCTATTTTTTTTTTTGGAATAGTTTGAATGGGATTGGTATTAGTTCTTTAAATGTTTGGTGGAATTCAGCAGTGAAGCCATCGGGTCTCAAGCTTTTCTTTGCTGGGAGACTTTATTATGGCTTTGATCTTATTGTTATTGGTCCATTTCAGTTTTTGATTTCTTCGTGGTTCAATCTTGGTAGGTTGTATGTGTCTACAAACTTATCCATTTCTTCTAGGTTTTCTAATTTATTGGCAGATAGTTGCTCATAGTAGTCTCTAATGATCCTTTGAATTTCTGAAGTATCGGTTATTTCCTTTTTAATCTCTAATTTTATTTATTTGAGTCTTCTCTTGTTTTTTTCTGAGTTAGCCTAGCTAAAGATTTGTTGATTTTATCTTTTCAAAAAACCAATTTTTCATTTTATTGAATTTTTAATAATTTTCTTGTTTCAGTTTCATTTATTTCAGCTCTGATCTCTGATTTCTTCTACTAATTTTGGGTTTGGTTTGTGCTTGCTTTTCTAGTTCTTTAAGATGCTTGCTAGGTTGCTTATTTGCAGTTTTTCTACTTTTTTTTTTTTTTTTTTTTTTTTGATGCAGACCTTTACTGCTGTAAGCTTTCCTCTTAGTGTACTGCTTTTGCTGTATCCCATAGGTTTTGGTTGTTGCCTTTTCATTTGTTTTAAGACATTTTTAAACTTCCTTCTTAATTTCTTTATTGACTCGCTGGTCATTTAGGAGTATACTGTTTAATTTTCGTGTGTTTGTGTAGTTCTTCTTGTTACTGATTTCTATTTTTATTCCATTGTGGTCGGAGAAGATACTTGCTGTTATTTCCATTTTTTTTTAAATTTAAACATTTGTTTTGTGGCCTAACATATGTTCTACCCTTGAGAGTGTTCCATATGCTGACAAAAAGAATGCATCTTCTGGAGCCATTGGATGAAATGTTCTGTAAATATCTGTTAGGTCCAGTTGGTCCATACTGGAGATTAAATCCAATATTACTTTGTTCATTTTCTGTCTGGGAGAGCTGTACCATGATGAAAGTGGTGTGTTGAAGTCTCCAGCTTATTATTGTATTGTGGTCTGTATCTCTCTTTAGCTCTAATAATATATGCTTTATATATCTGGGTGCTCCAGTGTTGGGTGCATATATATCATTGTTATGTCCTCTTGCTGAATTGACCTCTTTATTATTATATTAATGACCTCCTTTGTCTTCTTTTATGGTTTTAGTCTTGAAATCTATTTTATCTGATATAACTACTGTTCTTTTTTCATTTTCATTGGCATGGAATTTCTTTTTCCATCCCTTTATTTTCAGTCTATATGTGTCTTTATAAGTAAAGTGTATTTCTTCTAGGCAGCAGATGGGACTTTTTTTTTTTTTTTAATCCATTCAATATTATTATTCATAAGAATTTACTACTGCTATTTTGTTATTTGTTTTCTAGTTTTGTTGTCTTCTCTCCCTCCCTCCTTTCTCCTTACCCTCTTTCCTGATTCCCTGACCTCCTTTCTGGGTTCCTTTTTATTTTATGTGAATCTGTTGTGTGTATCTGTTTTTGATTTGAGGTTACCATGAGGCTTGTAAATAACACCTTACAACTCATTATTTTAAACTGATGAAAACACTGATTGCAAACAGGCAAAGAAAAAACTCTGTACTTTAACTGCATTCCCCCCAGCTTTTCAACTTTTTATTGTTTGTATCTTATTGTACTATATCAGGAAACGTTGTTATAGTTATTATTTTTGATAAGTTCATCTTGTAGTCTTCCTACTCAAGATACGAGTCATTTACACACCACAATTACAGTGTTATGGTCTGTATTTTTCTGTGTATTTACCAGTGAGTTTTGTACCTTCGGATAATTTCTTATTGCTCATTAGTGTCCTTTTCTTTCAGATTGGAGAACTTCCTTGAGAATTTCTTGTAGGATAGATCAGGTGTTGAAATTTCTCAGCTTTTGTTTGTCTGCGCAAGTCCTTATTTCTCCTTCTTGTTTGAGGGATATTTTCATTGCATATACTATTCTAAGATAAAAGTTTTTTCCTTAAGCCCTTTAAATATATCATACCACTGTCTTGTGGCCTATAAGATTTCCAGTGAAAAGTCTGTTGCCAGATATGTTGGAACTCCATTGTATGTCGTTTCTTTTCACTTGCTGTTTTGAGGACCCTTTCTTTATCCTTGACCTTTGGAAATTTGATTATTAAATGTCTTGGGGTAGTCTTATTCGGGTTAAATCTGCTTGGTGTTCCATAACCTTCTTGTACTTGGATATTGTTACCTTTCTCTTGGTTTGGGAAGTTCTGTTACTATCTCTTTGAGTAAATTTTCTGCCCTAACCTCTCTCTCTACCTCTTTTTTAAGGCCAATAACTCTTAGATCTGCCCTTTCAAAGCTGTTTTCTAGTTTTTATAGGTGTGCTTCGTTCTTTTCATTCTTTTTTCTTTTTTCTCCTCTGATTGTGTATTTTCAAGTGGCCTGTCTTCAATTTCACTAATTCTTTTGCTTGATCAGTTCTGCTATTGAGAGACTGTGATGCATGCTTCAATTTTTTTTTTTGAGATGGAAAAAAATAAAGCTGGATCCTCTCTCGTGCCTTACTCTGTCGCCCAGCTGGAGTGCAGTGGTGCAATCTCAGCTCACTGCAACCTCTACCTCCCAGGTTCAAGCGATTCTCCTGCCTCAACCTCCTGAGTAGCTGGGATTACAGGTGTGCGCCACCATGCCCGGCTAATTTTTGTATTTTTAGTAGAGATGGGGTTTCATCATGTTGGCCAGGCTGGTCTTGAACTCCTGACCTCAAGTGATCTGCCCACGTTGGCCTCCCAAAGTGCTGGGATTATAGGTGTGAGCCATCTGCCTGGCCTCATTCTTCAATTTGTTAATTGAAGTTTTCAACTCCAGAATTTCTGCTTGATTTTTAAAAAACATTTTAATCCCTTTGTTAAATGTATTTGATAGTATTCTCAATTTTTCTCTGTGTTATTTTGAATTTCATTCAGCTCCTGAAAATAGTTTTTTTACATTCTCTATCTGAAAGGTCACTATCTGTCACTCTGGGATTGGTCCCAGGTGCCTTATTTAGTTTATTTGGTGAGGTCATGTTTTCTTGAATGGTCTTGATGCTTGTGGATGTTCATTGATGTCTGGGCATTGAAGAGTTAGGTATTTGTTGTTATCTTTGCTGTCTGGGCTGGTTTGTACCCATCCTTCTTGAGAAGGCTTTGCAAATATTCAAAGGAAATTGAGTGTTTTGATCTAAGTCTTTTGTCACTGCAATGTAAACGTTCCTTTTTATATGAAGAGTTTTAGGGCCATTCACAATGGCTCACGTCTGTAATCCCAGCACTTTGGGAGGCCAAGGCAGGTGGATCACCTGAGGTCAGGAGTTCGAGACCAGCCTGGCCAACATGGTGAAACCCCGTCTCTACTAAAAATACAAAAATTAGCTGGGCGTGGTGGTACATGTCTGTAATCCCAGCTACTCGGGAGGCTGAGGCAGGAGAATTGCATGAACCCGGAAGGCAAAGGTTGCAGTGAGTGGAGATCGTGCCACTGCACTCCAGCCTGGGTGGCAGAGTGAAACTCTGTCTCAAAAAAAAAAAAAAAGAGGTTTTTTTTTTTTGTTTTTTTTTTTTTTTTTTTTTGAGATGCATTCTCACTCTGTCACCCAGGCTGGAGTGCAGTGTCATGATCTCGGCTCACTGCAACCTCCGCCTCCCAGGTTCAAGCTATTCTTCTGCCTCAGCCTCCCAAGTAACTGGGTCTACAGGTGCATGCCACCATGCCTGGCTAATTTTTGTATTTTTAGTAGAAATCGGGTTTCACCATATTGGCCAGGCTGGTCTTGAACTCATGACCTTGTGATCTGCCCACATCGGCCTCCCAAAGTGTTGGGATTACAGGCGTGAGTCACTGCGCCTGGTCAAAAAAAGAGTTTTAAAAAACACTTTGTATTAGTTCATTCTTGCATTGCTATAAAGAACTACCTGAGAATGGGTAATTTATAAAGAAAAGAGGTTTAGTTGGCTCACAGTTCCACAGTCTGTACAGGAAGCATGACTGGGGTGGGGGCTCAGGAAACTTACAGTCATGGCAGAAGGCAAAGAGGAAGGAGAAATGTTTTACATGGCTGGAGCAGGAGGAAGAGAGAGCAAAGTGGGGGGGTGCTACACACTTTCATAAACAGACAGATCTTGTGATAATTCACTCACTATTACGAGAACAACAAGGGGGAAATCTGCCTCCATGATCCAATCACCACCCACAAGGCCTCTCTTCCAACACTTGGGATTACAGTTCAGCATGAGCTTTGGGCAGGGACACAGACCTAAACCGTATCACACTTTGGTCTGTGTTTAAAATATTTCCCCCGATTTGTCATTTACTTTTTGACCCTCTTTAATGTTTTTTGGTAGTACTAACATTATAAATTTTTATATAAGTAAATTTATTAATGTCTTCTTTATGGTTTCTGAATATTTATGACATGCCTTAAAAGATTTTTCCCACTGCAAAACAGTAAGAAAATACTACACATGTTGTTTGCTTTCTTTTTTTTTTTTTTTTTTTTTTGAGACAGAGTCTTGCTCTGTCGCCTAGGCTGGAGTGCAGTGGCATGATCTTGGCTCAGTGCAAGCTCCACCTCCCGGGTTCACGCCATTCTCCTGCCTCAGCCTCCCACGTAGCTGGGACTACAGGTGCCTACCAACACACCCGGCTAATTTTTTGTATTTTCAGTAAAGACGGGGTTTCACCATGTTAGCCAGGATGGTCTTGATCTCCTGACCTCGTGATCCACCGGTCTCAGCCTCCCAAAGTGTTGGGATTACAGGCGTGAGCCACCACGCCCGGCCACATATTGTTTTCTTTTTGTTGTTGCTTGTATTACTTTACTTTTTACATTGATATCTTGTTTTGGTCTGGAATTTATATTGGAATAAGGCACGAGAAAGGATCTAGCTTTATTTTTTCAGGTAGCTTGACAGATGCCCCAATTTTGTTTATAGGCTGGTCCAATTTTTTCCTCATTGATTTGAGTTGTTAGAATTGAATATTGATTGGAAGGTCATCTCTTCTGTTTCTCAAGAAATGCACAGTTTTTCTAGAACTACTTGATACAGTATGTAGCTAATGAGCACTTGAAATGTGACTAGTTTGACTTGAGATATGGTTTTACGTGTAAAATATACACTGCATTTCAAAGGCTTAGTTTTTTTAAAATGTAGAGAATCTCATTAATAATTTTGTTTGCATGTTAAAATAACTTTGTGGAGATATTGGATTAAAAAGATATTAAAATTAACTTCACCAGTTTCTTTTTACCTTTTAAAATATATATACTGGAAAATTTTTAATTACATATGTGAGTTATATTACATTTCTGTTAAACAGTGCTTCTCTAGAACAAAGGTCAACAAACTACTTGTTTTTGTATGGCCTGTGAGCTTAAGGATTTTTTTTACATCTTTAAGGAATTATGTGTGGCACACACATCTCTTTACAGAAAACGTATGTTGACTCCTCCAAAATAGCCCACAGAATTGCTCATTTTGCTTTGAGACATCCAGTGACAAAGGGACGCAGTTTATTTCAGAAGAAGTCTTTATATTTGTAGACCTAGTTAGTTATTAAATGTTTCCCTCTATTGTATCAAATTCTTCCCTGAAATCTATACTCCTTGGTCAATGATGTCTTATGAAGTAAGACAGAATAAGTCATCATTGTGACATCTAACTCTAGGTACTTAAAGGACTATCAGTTTCTCTTTCCAAGCTAAATATTTTTATTTTCTAAGTTATAGGTTATGTCTAATAGTTTCTGGATCAGCATTCTTCTTTTCTGCCTTCTTTGTGTATATGCCGTATTTTATAACATCCTACTTAAATTGTTAACTGAGAATTGGAAAGCACGTTAGGGTTTTTCAGAGCAGTATGGAGTTTAGCACCTCTATAGCCTCCACAGATAGCTCTTGGTACACTCCAAAATAGCAGCATTAAATATAGAACTGTAGTACATTGCAGTATATTAGTGCTGGTGCACTAATTTTTATAGCTGAGGTTAGGTGTTGAGATGGACCAGTGAGAGCTATGCCAAGAAGAGAATCTGATCTCCTAATTCTGGTCTTCAGGCTTGCATCCTCAGAGAGCAGATTGCCTTCTTGGTGATTGGGGTCAGGGAAGATAAATAATTATTAGACTATTGGCTCCTGTTGTGTCTTGCTCTCAGCTAAAGTCTGAAGGTTGATAACCTATTTGGGGAGAGCCTAAAGAAATTTGATGTTATTCCAATGTTAGGAATATCTACATTGTTCACCTCAAACTATTTGGTGCCTTCTTAATAATGCCCCTTCTTGCTGATAATAATTTTTCTTAGGTCACCTCACATTGGCCATTAGGTAAAGTTTGTTTGGCTGTATTAGGCTTATGTGTAACTAGAAAGGAAAACATGAACCATCCACTATTGAGCCCTTTAGCCTTTCTCTCAGATAGTATATATGTAATGAAATAGAATCATCTGTTCATCTGGCAAGTTTACCTTGGTGCAGATTTGAAGTAGGGTTTGTAAAAGCATGACTGTTTTCAATGGATTGTTGAGAGTTTAATATTCACATAGATAGACCTCAGTTGGTGGCAAAAAAAAAAAAAAAAAAAAAAAGCCACAAAGGGAAAGAATGGCCAGGTGACCAGATACATGGACTGTCTCATTGCATGTTTTTGAATTAGCGGAGTGGGAAGCCATGCAGACTTCAGCTCTTTCAGCACAAGGGCCATTAAGACATTTAATGACCCATTGAGGATATACAGAGCCTTATGGATCAGTTTGTCTGTGGACCACGAGTAAGGAAATGCTTGTTGCCCTTCAGAGCACCACTGAGACCACGGAAGGCAAAGGCAGGCATAAAAGTCACATTGTTTGTTTTCATGATTTGGTCCTGGACCTCACAAACTTATAGTCCTATGGGGGAGATAAGAAATTAATCAGATAGTCACAAAAGTAAACATGATTACAAACTGGTAAGTTCTCTGAAGGAAAAATAGAGTGCAGTAGAGACTCTAAAAAGGGGGCATCAGTTCAGATTGGGAGTGTGGAGAGAGCTTGTTTGAGAAAATGGCATTTAAGCAGACCTGAAAATTGAGGAGTTAGCTAGAACATGTAGGGAAGCAAATTCCAAACAGAGGACTATCATACAGGGAGAACTAAGTATGAAAAAAGGCTTTTGGGCCTTTGGAGAAATGAAGGAAGTGTGGCTGTAATTTGTTTTTTGCTTGTTTGTTTGGAGACAGGGCCACAGTCTGTCACCCAGGCTAGAGTGCAGTAGTACAGTCATGGCTCACTGCAGCCTTGACTTCCTGAGCTCAAGCAGTCCTCCTGCCTTAGCCTCCTGAGTAGCTGCACTCACTACCATGCCTGGCTTATTTTTTATTTTTATTTTTTTGTGGAGACAGGGTCTTGCTCTGTTGCCTGGGCTGTTCTCAAACTCCTGGGCTCAAGTGATCCTCTCAGTTCAGCCTCCCAAATTGTTGGGATTACAGGCGTGAGCTACCATGCCCAACAGGGATGTTGTGAGGTAGAAGAAAAATGGAAGAAAGAGCCTTAAAGAAGGATTTTTTTTCTCCTGAATTGATCTAGTCTCCCAGAGAGAGTAGATATGAAGGCCCTCTTGTCAGTTACATGATCCCAATATTTTCTATTGTTATTCTAATTCTAGACCTTAGTATTATAATGAAGTAGTAGAACCAGAACAAAGCAATCTGGTTCTCTTTGAACATGTTATTTTATAAACAATAAGAATAATCCCAACAGAACAGCAGAACCATCCCAGCAGAACTAACCATCATCAGCTTTCTATCTCCTTCCAGTCTTTTTGTTATGTAGGTCATAGGAGTTTGTTATATAGATTATTTGGTCACCCAGGTATTAAGCCTAGTGCCCATTAGTTATTTTTCCTGATCCTCTCCCTCCTCCCACCCTTCCCCCTCCGATATGTGCCAGTGTCTGTTGTTCCCCTCTATGTGTCCATGTGTTCTCATCATTTAGCTCCCATGTATAAGTGAGAACATGTGGTATTTGGTTTTCTGTTCACTCCTTTGCTAAGGATAATAGCCTCCAGCTCCATCCGTGTTCCTGTAAAGGACATGATCTTGTTCTTTTTAATAATTGCATACTATTCCATGGTATATATGTACCATGTTTTCTTTATCCAGTCTACCATTGTTAGACATTTAGGTTGATTCCATGTCTTTGCTATTGTGAATGGTGCTGCAGTGAACATACATGTGCATGTATCTTTATAATAGAACTATTTATGTTCCTTTGAGTTTATACCCAGTAATGGGTTTGCTAGGTCGAATGGTAGTTGTTTTTAGGTCTTTGAGGAATTGCCATACTGTTTTCCACAATGGCTGAACTAATTTACACTCCCACCAGCAGTGTATAAGCATTCGTTTGTCTGTGCAACCTCAGCAGCTCCTGTTATTTTTTGACTTTTTAATAATAGCCATTCTGACTAGTGAGATGGTATCTTATTGTGGTTTTGATTTGTATTTCTCTAATGATCAGTGATATTGAGCTTTTTTTCATATGTTTGTTGGCTGTATGTGTGTCTTCTTATGAAAAGTGTCTGTTCATGTCCTTTGCCAACTTTTTAATGGAACTATTTTTTTTTCCTGTAAATTTGTTTAAGTTCCTTATAGATGCTGGATATTAGACCTTTGTCAAATGCATAGTTTGCAAAAATTTTCTCTCATTCTGTAGGTTGTCTGTTCACTCTTTTGATAGTTTCTTTTGCTATGCAGAAGCTCTTTAGTTTAATTAGTTCCCAATTTTCATATTTTTAAAGAGGTCACCTTTCAAGGAGTTTGTACCATAACTGACTTGCTTTTTGGTCATCTAGGCCGAGCTTATCCAATCTGTTGCCTGCAGGCCACATGCAGCTCAGGAAAAATTTGTATATTTTCTTAAAGCATCATGATTTTTTTGTGTGTGATTTTTTTTTTAAAGCTCATCAGCTATCATTAGTGTTACTATATTGTATGTGTGGCCCAAGACAATTATTCTTCAAGTGTGGCCCGGGGAAGCCAAAAGATTGGATGCTTCTGAAGGGCTATTAGAAATGATGCTTCTGTTGATATATTTTTGTACATGGCCTTCTCTTTCAGATTATTTTCTGTAGGATAAATTTTTTGAAGGTTACTTAACCACAGTTAAAATAAATGAAAATATTAATGACTCCAGATTTGCTATTATTTGGCTTCCCAAAGCAATTTTCTTTATGCAGTTTTTGCCAGTTTGGACATCTGTATCAAATGTTGTGCTTAGTTTCAAGTCAGATAAATAGTGTGCTGTGGTTGTGAACTTACCTTTTTGCTTCTGTGTTTGGCGTATAGTGCACCCTTGAAGAAGCCAGGGGCCGCATTGGTATGAGTCTTGTACTTGAAGTGTTTTAAATCTTTTTCTCTTAGGTCTCATCTGTTGAATTTTGGGTATTTTCTAACATTATCTCCTATCATTCTCTCCCTTACCCACTATGGCCACACTGACTACTTTGCTATTCTTTGAACAAGACAACTGAGGCCTCTGAGGGCCTTAGTACTTCCTTTTATCTGAAACCCTCTTTCTCCACATTTCTTTGTTTGTTTTGAGACAGTCTCGCTTTGCTGCCCAGGCTGGAGTGCAATGGCACAGTCTTGGCCCACTGCAACCTCCACCTTCTAGGCTCAAGCTATTCTCATGCCTCAGCCTCCCAAGTAGCTGGGATTATACGTGTGTGCTACCACATCTGGCTAATTTTTAGTATTTTTTAGTGGCGATGGGTCTCACCATATTGCCCAGGCTGGTCTCGAACTTTTGACCTCAGATGATTCACCTGCCTCGGCCTCCCAAATTGCTAGATTTACAGGCGTGAGCCACTGCACCCGGCCTTCCCCCACATTTCTAAATGGAGCACTTCCTCACTTAGACACTGCCCAAATGTCTAGCCCCTGTATCCTCTTTTTCTGTATTCCTCTTACTCGCATTTTCTTTCTGTCTACTTATTTATTTAGTTAGTAGAGATGGGGTCCAGGCTGGGCTTGAACTCCTGGCTTCAAGCAGTCCTCCTGCCTTGGCCTCCCAAAATGCTAGGACTACAGATGTGAGTCACCATGCCTGGCCAATTTATTTCTTTTTAACCTTAATTTTATTTTTCTTTAAAATGCTGATTATGACCTGAAAAGATCAGATGTGTTTTTCTGACTTTTTACCAGACTGCAATGTAAGTTTTATGAGCACAGGGAATTTTTTATATTTTGTTCACTGCTCTGTACCAAGTAGTTTGCGTACTTGGCTCAGTGACCTTCAGGTATCTATTAAATGAATGAATTGTATCCTGGCAAATGATGAGTTCATTACTTGATCAGAAAGTAGAACCCAGCACATTTTAGAGCTGGAAAGTTCCTCAAAGATTGTCTCATTCTAGTGCAACCTTTATTTTAAACTGAGACTGAAAGAGGTGAAGCATCTTTTCATAAGAACACGCAGCTTTTATTAGACATACTTGAACCTGACAGACCAATAGTTTATACTATTTTACCCGGTGGATAATAAAGTTATTTTTATTTGTTTTGCCGCTGTTTATGATTTGTGGAAAAGGAGGACAGGTTTAAGCTATATAATCTGATAGATAATGCTGTTACTTACAAGGCTGGATTTTATATTAAAATTAGCATCTTAAGCTATATGACCCAAGGTACATTTTAACATTTGAAAACGAAAGTGGTCCTTGGCTTTTTCCTGAGCCTTCGTGTTCTGTTTGTCATACTCACATAGCTGGAGTATTTCCAAAGAGGTGGTTTACACTGGGGCTGTAGGTTTGAGCTGCCCTTTAGCCATAACTTAACCATGGAATTCTGCCTCCTGGATAATACCACACTATTTCTGGACATGGGTGAACTGCTTGCTAGATGAGTTATTTGACTGTAAGGATAAGTTCTTTTGTGCTACCTCAAATCAGAGGTGTGGTTATGAGTGACAAGGGGAGTCCAAGAACAGGAGCTATAATATAACCAGGTATCATGGAGGCTGTACTAGGGTGTGACAAACTGCAGGGATTTGAACAGTGGAAGTTACTAATTATCCATTGTAATCTCCCACCATTGTCATGACTCAGTTTGTATAGTTTTCATATTTCTAGTTAAATTCCAGAGAGAGGGAATTTGATTGACCCAGTTCATCTTTTAACACCTAGCTGTGACATAGGTCATCCTAATGATAGGGCCCTAGAATCCTTGACTACTTAGTAAAAGAAGTTATAGGGCCAGGTGTAGTGGCTTATGACTGTAATCCAAGTACTTTTGGAGGCCGAGGCAGGTAGATCACTTGAGCCCAGGAGTTCAAGACCAGTCTGGGAAACATGGTGAAATGCCATCTCTACAAAAAATGCAAAAAATTAGCTGTGCATGATGACATATGCCTGTAGTCCCAGCTACTTGGGAGCTGAGGTGGGAGGATCACCTGTGCCTGGGGAGGTAAAGAGGCTGCAGTAAGCCAAGATTGTGCCACACTACACTCCAGCCTGGGCAACCGAGTGAGACCCTGTCTTAAAAAAAAAGAAAAAGAGAATTCTGTTTCCTTTAGCATGCAGCTGTGAATGTGGCCACTAGGGGATAAGATGGACATGACAAGCTTGAAGATAGATAGCATAACCTCCCTCATTGCCCACTGGGAGAATATCACATCTCCAAAGTTGCTGTCACTGGAGCTACCAAAAAATATTTATCCACCCTGAGCCTTCTACCCCTTGTTCTGCACTAAGAGCTGATCCTGATACTGCAATAGCCTCACCTTTCATAGTGGGACAGAGAATATGAGCCCAGGGAAAGGAGCTGGCTTCTGCTGTTCAATGAGCACAGCTATGCTACCATTGTTGAGGCCTCTTGGGCAAAGGCAATGATGGCAGCCAGCTACAGATATTGTACAGGAGTTTGGCCATCTGGCTCTGAAACTGTTTTGAGAAGCCAATGATGCTGGCAGTGGAATGGAGGAGGCTGTCATTCTCAGCTTACCGGGCAGCTTACAGTGTTAGCTTCAGCAGTCTAGGGGCACAGGGTCCAGGTGAACAGAAATAATAGGCACACAGCTTTATACAAGAGTGACCAAACCCTTGTGCACTAATGATTCCCACTCACTTTTAGAAAAGTTTGTATTCCTGAATGGCTATTTCTACTGGTGATTCTGTACGTCCTCTGCACTGCTTGGCTAGCTTGCCCTCTTGGTCCTCTTGACCTCTTGATCCTCTTGACTAAGGTCATGTAGTTGTGGAAGTTTATGCAGTACCAGCATGGTTTGTGAACCTGGCACAAGCCAGGCCACATACTATTCGGATTGAACACAAGCCAGGTAGCTAAGGAGATACTGCTTGAGGAACAAGGAAGAGGAATCTACTTTGAGTGGGCAAAAACAGGCCATTGTGGAGCTGCAGTGGGCTGCAGTGTAGCATTTATTTCTTCTTCCTTCAACTTGTCTAAATCTCGCTTTGGAAAGGAAAGTTTTCAAACTTCACATTTTTTCCCTTGTAGCATAACTTGAATGGAAATAAGTCAGTGTTGTTTTAGGCCAGATTCCAAGTTTTTCCACCTTCTGAGTTATGTAAACTGATCAAGTTGGGAAGCCAAGGGTTTTAGCCTGTATTTAACCTTTTGCAGTTTGTCATCTTTTGAGTAACATTCTGTCTTCCTTTAAAAAAAAAAAAAATCAGGTCCTGGCTTATAGTGCTCACACTGTTTGGTGATTTATGAATCTTATATTTTAATATTTTACTTGATTGTGGTTTTCATACCCAGGAAGGATTTTTTTGTAAAAACATGGAAACTGCATTGTGTGATAGCAAGGGTGGGCTTTGTGTTTTGTTTTGTTCTGTTTTGACAGATGGAGTTCATCTATCTTTGCTTTTAAAAGCTTAGCACACTCTCAGTTTACACTTTTATAAACACTTGTCTCTTCTGCATTGTATTGAAGATGAACTATAAAGTTAGTCTTTGCTTTCAAAGCATTTATAGTTTGAGGGACTGTACAGAAAGAAGTCATTAGGAATATATAGGCCACAGGACAAAGCTTCAGCAGCCACATAAATAACATAAACATCTTGTTCAAGATCACATAAGTACACACTGTGCTATGAGCAGGCAGAGGTGATGGGGTGGGGGAAATGCTTTTTTAGTTCAGAGAAGTCATAACTCCTCCTGATGAGAACTTTTTTTGAGGAAAAAATAGACTTTAGGAACTGAAATGGAAGATGGAAATTTGGCAGACTGAGGCAGAGAGGATGTTTTAGAAGAGGGTATGGCTTGTTTTGGGACTTGCTGACGGTAGTTAGATAGGGCTAAGGCTATGAGCAGGTGAGACCAAGAGAGGATATGTTAATTGAAGAGTTAGGAATGGGAAGCCAGCTGGGAGGGTCTGGTGAAATTTTTTGAAAACTGAGACCAAAGACCTGGGTTGTCTTTCAAAAAAGAGAATGGCCCCATTTTAGTCTTGAGAAGAGTGGCACAGAAAAAACTAATTTGAAACAGCATTAAGAACTGATCAGAGGAATGTTAAAGTCCAGGGAGGAGAAGAAATGAGACTATCAAAGCTCAGGCAGTATATGCACAAGGCCAGACTAAAGCTTCATCTGTCTATAGGAGAGCATCACCTGGATTGAAACAGAGTTCCCTGGTTGTTTGCTGACTGAGGGATCGTAACAGGCAGTGGGGCATAAGCTAGGTTTGTGGACTCAGACATGGGCACCAGCATTTACTAGCTATATGACATTGAGCAAGTAATTTAACCTTTAAGCCTCAGTTTACTTATCTGAGTTACTACTACTCTTTGGGTTGTTAAGAGGATTATGTGAGGCAGTGCGTGTAAGCACCAATACAATACTTAGGCTTATTAGGTGTTAAATAATCTTAGGATTCTTGCCTGTGGTTTAAATGTAATGCTCAATAATAATAAAATTACCCAACTAGTTTGACCAGTTCTCTCCCACACCCCAGTCTGGTCTCAGTTTCCTTGGTCAGGTGCTTGTTTGAACTGACTGTGACTAGAACTGACAGATTGGCAGACTTCACAAGGACCTCTTTATATAGGGAATGTATGATTATGTAAACAGCAGATTTTAAGTCCAAATGCCCCAGGTCACTGCCCTGGACTGCAAGACTTTACTAAGAACACAGGAAGTAGATTACCAATTTTGAACTCTGAGGTGGTTCTACTCTGCCAGCTTATTTTCTTGTCCATTCCCAACTATTCCCACCCCTGCCGCCAAACAACAAACCCACAAAGAAAGTTACTAGTGTCACAGAAAACACAAAACAGGCTAGAATCAAGCCTCAGCCCCACACAGTAAATATTGTTAAAGAAATATGTTTAGTTTTGAATCTTAAGGGGAATGTTTAGGAATTCTTGCACTTAGGCAGTATCTATCTGCAGAGCTACCTCTACATCTTAACTTGGGTTAGTTGTTTGCCTTGGAATGTCTCCTCCGTGTTTTCAGTGTTTTCACCTGTCATACCATTAAGGTCTGGCCCCTGTGCCACCACCTACAGAAAACCTTTCCTGATTTCTCTATTCATGTCTTCTCTGAAAATGATCTTCTTTCTGTGAAGTCCAACTTTTAAAAATATGTTTACAAAAATACTTCTTAGGATCCTTAATGCATTGTTCCTAAGTTAGAGTTCTCTGTGTATTTATGCTATACTATCTTCTAGTGCTAGTGTATCAACTCCTTAAGAACAAGAATTTGCTCCTGATAGTATTCCCCTGCAGTGCGTAGATTACATAAGTGTTGAGTAAATCTTGGAGATCAGGTGTCCTCATTCGAGAGGAAAATGAATAAGAGATCCAGTTCAGAGACCTACAGTGAATGCTCTCCGCTGCAGGCAGGGATTGATGAGCTGCTTCAACTCTTCCCACCCACCACTCTCAATCCTATAATGAACTCTGCTCACTGTTCTCCAAGTGAGCCGACCCTTTGGCCTTTCCATGCCTTGGCCTGTGCACCTTCCTGAACTTGGAATGCCCTTACTTTCTGGAAAAGTAATCGGTTGCCGGCTCAGATATGGCCTTTGCTCTTTGATGTTCCCTGATATTTGGACAAATCTGCTCCCTTTTTTCCTCCCCGGTGTCCTGTAGGACATACCTCCAACATAACACTTTTAATGTTGCTTATTAGTTATTTACAGTCTGACTTTTTCTGGGTGAGGGTTCTTCTTTGGCTTGTTCATCTTTGCAACCTCAGTACTTAGCATCAAACCTGGCACCTCCTAAATGTTTTTGGTACCCTTGAATTGAATCCAAAAAAAGTCTCCTGAGGCAAACCAGGTAAGTCCTCTGACCTGAAAGCCAGGGTCAGAGAGAATGTTCAGGACAGACTGCCTGTGCCAAAAAAAGTCTGAACTCAGGCAGCTCTGGCTAGAGCAGTGCCCTCTAGGTTTCTCTAGGAAGGTCACTGGTAATAGGAAGCCTGATTTTGTGAGAGGAGAGAGTTGCCTCTCTGTCCAGGTCATGGACCTTTCCTTCTAGGGTTGGTCTCAATCTGAAACCAGCCATTCCTTGGTCTGCCATTTTATGAATGCTACAGTGGTTCTGGGCACAGCAACACAAGCTGATTTTTTTTTTCCATTTGTAGTTGGTACTTGAAACAAATACATCACTAATAGTATTAGTTGATTTTAAGAACTGTTGATTCTTTAAAAAAAAAAAAAAACTATACACCTCTTTTTAGAATGGGAGACCTTGTACTTTTTTTTCCACAAATTTTTATTTTGAAAAACGTCAAACCTACAAGAAAAAGCTCTAAAATATTACAGTGAAGCCACCTATGTAGCTTTCTTCTAGATTCACCAATTGTTAGCATTTTGCCACATTTGTGCGTGCATGTTCGCTCGCGCTCTCTTTCTCTTTCTCTCTCTCTCTCCCTCCCTCTCTCTCTCTATATATAAAAGATTGTGAGGCAGTGCATGTAAGCACCAATATAATACTTAGGCTTATTAGGTGTTAAGTAATCTTAGCATTCTTGCCTGTGATTTAAATGTAATGCTCAATAATAATGAAATTACCCAACTAGTTTGACCAGTTCTCTCCCACACCCCAGTCTGGTCTCAGTTTCCTTGGTCAGGTGCTTGTTTGAACTGAGCCATTCCCAAAAGCCATTTAAGAGTAGGTTGTAGGCCGGACGTGGTGGCTCACGCCTGTAATCCCAGCACTTTGGGAGGCCAAGGCGGGTGGATCATGAGGTCAAGAGATTAAGAACATCCTGGCCAACATGGTGAAACCTCGTCTCTACTAAAAATACAAAAAATTAGCTGGGTGTGGTGGCACGCACCTGTAGTCCCAGCTACTGGGGAGGCTGAGGCAGGAGAATCGCTTGAACCCTGGAGGTGGAGGTTGCGGTGAGCCGAGATTGTGCCACTGCACTCCAGCCTGGGTGATAGCGCGTGAGACTCCATCTAAAAAAAAAAAAAAGAGTAAGTTGTAGGCCGGGCACAGTGGCTCACGCCTGTAATCCCAGCACTTTGGGAGGCTGAGGCAGGTGGATCACCTGAGGTCAGGAGTTTGAGACCAGTCTGGCCAACATGGTGAAACATACTAATCATTGAACATACTAAAGGTTATTTCTTTTTCTTGCATATCCAGAAAACCCTCTTAATTTTATGCTTTTTCATCCAAGTCATGTACCATTTTTTTCTGAAACTAAATTAAAATACTCATTAAAAAAAAAAAAACTAAATGCAAGTTGTTGTATCTCTTCGAGTGGATCTTGGATTTAAAAAAAAAAACAAATTGCTAGGCCGGGCACAGCGGCTCATGCCTGTAATCCCAGCACTTTGGGAGGCCGAGGTGGGCGGATCACTAGGTCAGGAGATCAAGACCATCCTGGCTAACACGGTGAAACCCCGTCTCTACTAAAAATACAAAAAATTAGCTGGATTTTTTGTAATTTTCTGGATCTTCCTCTTGTGTCAGAAGCTATATATATATTTCCTCCTCAAAGCAGCTGCTCCAAGAACTAACTAGCCCTCTTTATCTCCCTCTAGCTGGGATAGACTAATTCCCCTCCACCCTCATCTCTCTTCTTTCAATAACACTGCATAGGTGTTAATGGCCTGGGCTCTCACCAATGAACAGAACCGTCCTTTAAGCCAGCAGCCCACAGGCAGTGGGACCCAAAGCCTCATCCCCAGTCCCCAGGGCAGAAGCCACAGAGCTGGTATTGTTTCCACTGTTTCAGGAAGAAGGAGCCAAAAGCTGACCCTCAGCACAAATCAAAGTCCAATATGGAAAGAGAATAACTGCTTCTAGTCCCAGGAGTAGGCAAGCTGTGGGCAAAAAAGTTTTTGCAGCCACCCCATCTTTAGAAACAAGGAGAAAACTAGACCCTTTTCCACTATTGTGGTCTACAAGGTACTCTACTGCTCCAAGGGGATCTGAAAGCGCAAAGGATCTAAACAAATAAGGAGAACTTTTCCCAGGCTGGAGATAAGAGTGACAAACAGAAAGATGGGTGAATGTAATAATGCATAAGAAGATGATGCTGGGAACCTCCATTCTTCATATGGGTGCCAGCCCTACAGAGGACAATACAGTAAGAACCAGGACAACCACTCCAGACTGGTATAGCTGGGGAATCTTCAGGCCTTTTCCTAGGTCCCACATCAAGTTTCAGACCCCATTCCAGGTATGATACATGAGAGGGAAGACGAGTGCAAACTTAGCTGTGTGGATCAGTGCTGGCCCCAGACACAGGGACTTCACGAGCTCCAAATAAAACTCAAAGTTCCCAGGGAGTAACAGGGCTGACATGCCAAAAAGAGAGGCTCCTGCACTCAAAGTAGTACCAGTGCTATGGTGGCAGATGGCCATCGCCATGGGAAGAGACCAACTATAGATAGTGACGCGGGGAGATACGGGACAGTTTAAACCTGTGTTCTTATTCCAGAACCGCTCCATCTCTTCTTTGGCCGTGGTTCCCAAAGGAACAGCATTTCTGATACAGAACTGAAGGCTAAAGTGGGCTCGGAGGCAATGTCGACCAACATGTCTCAGCAAGAGTGCAGCCATCTTGGGTTCCACATTTAGTTGTTATATCTCTTTAATCTCCTTTAATTTAGACAGTTTCCTAGGCTTTTTGTCTTTTATATCATTGGAAGAGTCCATGCCCATTGTTTTATAGAATATCCTTTAATATAGTTTTTATGGACTTTGGAGCAATTATATGTACATAGGCCTTAAATTATAGGACTAAAGCACAGGGTGACCACTTACTGCTATTAAAACAGTGTCAGACCGGGCACAGTGGCTCACACCTGTAATCTCAGCACTTTGGGAGGCCGGGGCTAGTGGATCACCTTAGGTCAGGAGTTCGACACCAGCCTGACCAACATGGTGAAACCCCATCGCTACTAAAAATGCAAAAATTAGCCGGGCGTGGTGGTGCACGCCTATAACCCCAGCTACTTGGGAGGCTGAGGCAGGAGAGTCACCTGAACCCAGGAGGCAGAGGTTGCAGTGAGCCGAGATCGCGCCATTGCACTCCAGCCTGGGCAACAAGAGCAAAACTCCGTCTCAAAACAAAAAAACTGTCAAATGGTCACTGTCACAAGGACATTTTAAAGGCAAGTTCTTTATGAGGGATATTGAAAAGTTTATCTTGACATTTTTAGATGAGATGGCATAAATTAATGGGCTCTGGAAACTGATCTGGTTTAATTCCAGATTTCATTCCTAGGTTTTAATCTGAGAATTCCCTTAACCTCTCTGAGCTTCATTTTCCTCATCTGTAAAATGGTAATAATAACAACTGTATTTACCTCATAGAGTTACTGTGAAGATAAAATGAGCTAACATGTACAATATTTATTAGCAAAGTGCCTAGAACATTGTGAGCATTTAGTACTTGATAGTTGTGGTAGTAGAGCTGTTGATAATTTGTACTAGGGATCAAGTATTAAAAAATTGTAACATGAAAAATTAGGTATTTAAGAGATCAGGAACCTTTGTTTTTGAAAGGTAGCCAAGAATGTTTTAGAGGTTGTTATACTTAATGTGTTCTCAGGTATTAAAAGAAAAAAATCGGCCAGGCGTGGTGGCTTATGCCTGTAATCCCAGCACTTTGGGAGGCCGAGGCGGGTGAATCATGAGGTCAGGAGTTCCACACCAGCCTGGCCAAGATGGTGAAACCCTGTCTCTACTAAAAATACAAAAATTAGCCAGGTATGGTGGTAGGCACCTGTAATCCCAGCTACTCGGGAGGCTGAGGCAGAGAATTGCTTGAACCTGGGAGGCGGAGGTTGCAGTGAGCCAAGATCGCACCACTGCACTCCAGCCTGGGTGACAGAGTGAGACCCTGTCTCAAATAAACAAAAAGAAAAAAAACATTTTAATTAAATTTACACTTCACACACCTGGTCAATGAAATGGAATTATCCTAATTAAGTTCCTCCCCAAACCTTGGTGTTCCTTTTTCTCCCAGAAAATTGCATTTGTCAATTTAGGATTGTTGAAAAAGAATCCCTCAGTGTTCTACCCTTCTTCCCCAACCTGTCTGGCATCAGTGGGAAAGCAAGGAATTTTCGGCCATCCATTCTACCTGTAACCCAGGGTTGTGTTGGTGACAGTGACTAGGAACTGCTCCTGTTCCCTCCAGAGCCATCTGCCTTCATAGACAGGCTTGGAGCTGAGGGCCTCTCATAGCTCACCACATCACTGAAGCCCCCACATACTTCTCAGGTTACCATTTCTGAAACTGGAAGAGTTTTATAATCATATTATCTGTTACTGGGTCAGAGGGCAAGAGAGAACAGAGGAAGTTGATAATTTTTTGGCCAAGTTTTTTTTTTTTTTTAATACCTTTCAAACTAATAGAGAAGCTCTATTTATAGGCATAATTGGCTTTTACTTTAAAAATGTATTAAAATCAGAAAATAATACTACATCTGACATTCTCGTGGGGGAAATGGCTAATCATGTATGAAAGCAGATATTCAGTCATCCACTGTTTGTTTGCAGTAATATTCAGCCTGTCATTCAAGTAACTTTAGGGCTTTTCTTCAGTATCTAGGTTACTTCTCTTTATTCACCAAATGCTTGTAAATGCAAAATAGAAAGTGCATATTATTAATTTGAATTCTAATGTTTATAATGAGACCATATGCAAAAACTTTAATTTTATCTATTACAGAAATAATTGAAAATGCAGTAAAAGAAAAATCAATGCTCACATAACTCCCTAGTTTATGAAATACGTTTGTATACATTATCTTACAACCTACATCTCTGTACGGTAATTGGGACAAATATTTGGTTTCTTCATTTGACAGAGAAGAGAGGCAAGATTCAGAAATGTTAATATTCAAGTTCATGGTTCTACCACTTACTGGGTGATCTTGAACTAGTCCCTTAATCACTCTGTGTAATTTCCTTAAATATGAAGCAGAATTCAAAATAGGGCCTACTGCATAGGGTGTGTGTGAAAATGAAATGAGTTAACTTAGAACAGTATCTGGTACACAGTAAATCTCAACAAATGTTAGCTATTAGCTGTTATTATCACACAGCTAGTAAATGTTAGGACTTGTACCCAAATCTAGAGCTTCTGTCTCCTAGTCCAGAACGCTTTTCATAGTACCATGTGCAATTTACCTTTTAGTAAATCATTGAATGAATTTCTGCCTCACATTGATCTTGTTATTCTTGAAGGGATCTTTTTCTACTTCGTTTACTTTGACTTTAAATTTCTCAAGATCAAAAGAGAAATGTGTTTGAAAGATTCTTCCTGATTTTTAAAAATCCTCTGATTTCTGTTGTCATCTGGGTTTGCTTGAACTCAATTGAAGTATCAGAAGGTGTTTTAGCAGGTGAAGATATCATAAAGTTGTTTTCAAGAGTGATTTTGGGTGTTTCTGGTGAATTTTGTTTTGGTTGGAAGGCCTAAAGTGGGAAGTAGAGTTGAAAGAAATTGTTGGACTACAGCCCAGATTTTGGGGGTTGGGGGGAGTTCAGCCATATCTCTTATCTGCAGTGCTGAGAGAATATTGCCGTTGCAGAGAATGGCAGCTTGGTGACCTCAGAGTAAAGATAATTGTTTTGACACAGGATTATTTATAGTAAAAGAGCCATCCTGAAGAAGTTGGTAAACTGTTATGGACCATTTCCTGGGAAAGGAAAAATTGTTTGTAGATATTTCTTTTGATAATAGTATTTGTAGCAGGCTTTTACTTGTGACTCCCAGTTGTTTTTACTCTATCTACTGCCAGTGTAGATATTTTATGGCTGAGAGATGGGCCTAAGTGAAAATCTGCATGCTTTTGTGGGAGCTACTCAGCTGCTGTAGGGAGACAACCGCCCTTTCTTTGGATGCCCAAGGTCAATGCAAAACTGGATTTGATGTGGAAGATTGCAGAGGGTGGGCAGTGATGTGCAGGAAAGATGGAGTCAGCCTGGAGGCCTTCTTGAGGCAAGGAATAAGAGAAAGCCCCAACTCACTGGGCATGCCCTATCACCAGGCCTTTTTGATGTGTGCATAATACAGTATATACATAGATGGGTACTTTGACTGCAGGATATTCAATATGCTTACAATCTTTGTAGATATCTGTACCAGTATTTAACCTGGTAAGACAGGAGGTTTTAAAGAACCTGCTGAGACCTCCTCTTTGTGATATTTGGACTATTTAACCCTCTTATTTCTAATATTATCTTTAGCAAGTAGAATTAATGTTCTCATATTAAGTGAAAATACTGAATTTTTAAGATTCCCTGGCACCTGATGATAGTTCAATACTGTTTGCAAAAGAGGATATGAAGAAATGATGTATTTATTATCTTTTCTAGTTTTGCAATCAGGTTTTATTTTTCCTGACTAGCCACCAACAGAATCTTCTGACCTATGCAGCATGAGACTAAAGCCCAGAAAACAGCTCTGGGTCCTAAAACCTTGGCAGTCTCTCTCTTGCAACTACATGGCTGCCCATTCAGTTTGGTGCCTTCCCCTGTGTGTTAGTTTCTGCCTGCTATGCTGGGGAGTGGCTGGTCTTTTTTTCTGCTGTATTTGCTTGGATGCTCTGTGTAGTAGATGGGCAGTTGGAGAAAAGGCTAAAAATGAATAGCCGTTATCCATTGCCACTGTCACTACATGTTGCCCAGGACTCCAGAGAGTTTTGCTTCTTAGCCAGTTGATTATGAATTAAACACCTCTGATGTGTGAGAATCTTCTGTATGTGGGGATTCGTATCCTTCTCTGCCATTTACCTTCTTCTGATATGCAGTGTACCAGAGGAGAACACTATTGATGATGGTTCCTTTGAGGTTAGTAGCAGAAGGAATGACAGCTGAGAGATTTAGCAAAGCTAGCAGGGTTGTAGAGAAGTTGAAAGCTTAGACTGGTTCATGATGGGCCTTTGCTCAGTTGTCATTTATGAATGCCAGTGTGGCCACGAGTGCCACAGGTGGGCCCTTGAATATCTGTTGCTCTCTTTAAAGTCTTTGCTGATTCTCCCAAGTTGGGCCTTTGCTCCTTAGGATTTCAGTGACACATTTTCCCCCACTTATCTCCCTCAGCTTTGTAGTGAGTAGTTAATTGTCTAAATGTTTCATGTACTTCGTAAGTTTCTTTACAAGAGGAACCTGGGGCCAGGCGTGGTGGCTCACACCTGTAATCCCAGCACTTTGGGAGGCCGAGGCGGGTGGATCACTTGAGGTCAGGAGTGTGAGACCAGCCTGGACAACATGGTGAAACCCTGTCTCTACTAAAAATACAAAAATTAGACAGATATGGTGGCGGGCACCTGTAATCCCAGCTACTTGGGTGGCTGAGACCTGAGAATCGCTTGAACCCGGGAGGCAGAAGTTGCAGTGAGCGAAGATCATACCACAGAGATTGCGCCACTGCACTGAGATTGAGTGACAGAGCAAGACTCCATCTCAAAAAAAAAAAAAAAAAAAGAGGAACCTGGTCTTGCTCATTTTAGTATTCTCATAAACCATGGATATGTCCCACTTGCATCAGTTACTTGGTAAATCTTATGGAATTAAACTGAACAAAACTGGCTGTGTCTATGGAAATCCTGCAGCTAGTATCCATTTTTCTAGACCTACTGTACTCTGCCAAGAGGGCATCCCTTAGAGAAGCAGAGCACCATCATCAGAAATAGCATGCAAAAGCACACCAGCTTATTGTTGGCCTTTTTAAAAACTTTTCATGAAGCTTTTTGTGTGTGTGTGTTTGTAACAAAGCTTTTTAAAAAAAAATGAGGGCAGGTGGACTCACCATTGGCCTTAGCCACAACTAACAAGTAGCCAGGAAACAGGCACCTCCTACTTTCCAATTTCTACCAAGCTCTAGGTAGAAAAGCTCTAGCTTTTTTTTTTTAAAAAAAAGCTTTGTTGAAATATCATTCACATACCATACAACTCACCAATGTGACATGTGCATGTCAGTGGTTTTCAGCATGTTTACAGAGTTGTGCAATCATCACCACAATCAATTTTAGAAAATGTATCATCCCAAAAAGAAACTCAGTGCCTATTCCCTCCAGCCTCCCCGTCCTAGGCAGCCATTAACCTATTTTTTGTCTTGATAGATTTGCTGGTTCTGGACATATTTTGTCTGGCTTCTTTCACTTAGCATAATATTTTCAAGGTTTATCCCTGTGGCATGTGGCCAGCCTAGAGCTTGGTAGAAATTGGAAAGCAGGTGGTGCTTGTTTCCTGGGTACTTGTTAGTTGTGGCTAAGGCTAATGGTGAGTCCACATGCCCTCATTAAGGACAACCAGATGTATTTAGTGGAAATTCCGTAGATGTGTTCTAAACTTGCTCCTGTGAGTAATTATAAAAATTAAGATAATATCAATGAGCACCTAACTTAGTTCCTGGACAAAGTCCCTTTGTCCCACTTGAACTTTTTCGATTTAGTAAAATTTGCCAAAATGAAACAACAGATAGTTTGTAATTGGTACTTTGAGTTTAATGTACTGATTCTCCCTTTTGTTTTTGCTCTCCCCAAGGCTATGCCTTTCTGCTGTTCCAGGAGGAAAGCTCAGTACAAGCTTTGATAGATGCCTGCCTGGAAGAAGATGGGAAACTGTACCTGTGTGTGTCAAGCCCCACCATCAAGGATAAGCCAGTAAGTAATACATGGCCAGCTGTTGCTTTTCCAGAGCACATAAGCGATTGGAATAGCTGACCTCCTCCTTCTGATAATGGAAATGCTGGTAACTAGGATCCTCTTACCCAGCTTGGCCTTGCTATGCAGTAGAGTTGGACTTTCGTTGGTGATGGGAAACTAATAATAAATTACTCAGTATTTCATTTTATACCTTTGGGACTGTGTGTAAACAAATATGTCCTTGTCTTTCACTTACAGCTATTTTAAGCTAATTCCTATTCAGAAATTCTGAATTGAGGTAAATAATGCTCTTAGCGGTTTTGGCAGCTGGTTTCCGTCATTATTTCAGATCAAGGACAGGAGTTATTTATTTTTGAAAAAGGTCATAATTGTTGATGTTTGTGTGCCTCTGAATGCAAGGCATTGTGCTGGGTGGTACCCACAGCTAGTTAAATAGAGCCTTCTGGGTCAGGAGCTTACACTGTAAAATGGATAGTTTCAACAGAGCAGGAGAGAGGAAGGGCAGATAACGTGGAGCTAAAACCATAATACAGAGTTTGTGGTTAACAGTTTGTGGCTTCTGAGCCAGAGTATGAGTGAGTAAGTCACTGGATAAGGGAGGAAGATTGTGTCCTTTCTCTGGCAGAAGAGATATCAGTGAAGAAGGGGCAAGATCATGTTCAGAGCAGAATAAAAGAACTTTGTTTATTTGACAGAAGTAGGGATCTCTGGGAAGTTGGCAGGGGTGGGGTGAGGTGAGTTTGTATGTCAAGGCTTCGTGCTAGGTGTGGCAAATAGAGCAAAAATATGACACAGGGTGTGCAAGAGACCAGAGCTATATATACCAGAGGGCTTGCAGCGGCCTCTGTATGACTAGCACCAGAAGTGTGGGGCCTACTTAGCAGCTAGGTTTATTTTCAGAAATGTGCATGGGGAAATAGTTGGATTGAATATAGAAGTTTGAGTGTTGACTCTTGCATTTAAATATCTGCTTGGCTTTGAATAAATCATCTAATCCTTGCTGAACTGTGGTTTCCTCACCTGGAAAATGGGAAGAAGAATCATTCTTCCCTGGGTTGTTGAGAGGCTCAGATAAGAGGAAAATGAATATGAAAGCATTTGGTAGAGGCCAGATACTTGTACAAATTTAACTGGCTAATGTTATCAGTCCTACGTAGGATTCAATAGAGCAAGATTAGAACTCACTTACATGGCAATATCTGTTGAGAAGGATGATGACATCTTGAACAGGGTTTGCGACTGTTTGCTAAAAAATGATATTGGGACTTGGCCACATATAAAGGGGAGAGTGCCGCACTTAAAGCAGAAGAGAGAACTACTAAAGAATGGGGATATTGAGAATATTCATTGGAGAGTAAGCAAATGATGCGGAAAAAGAGGCAAGGATTTTAGCCAGTATAAAAGTGTGACTGTAATTTTCAAATCTGGGGGGCTGTTGCCAAATTTTGGAGTGGTATGAGTTTAGAAAGTCTGTACCCAAAGAAGAAACAAGCCCCTCTCCACACACAAAAAAATCTGTACCCGGCCAGGTGCGGTGGCTCATGCCTGTAATCCCAGCACTTTGGGAGGCCGAGGTGGGCAGATCATGAGGTCAGGAGATCGAGACCATCCTGGCTAACATGGTGAAAACTGGTCTCTACTAAAAATACAAAAAAAAATAGCTGAGGGTGGTGGCATGTGCCTGTAATCCCAGCTACTTGGGAGGCTGAGGCAGTAGAATTGCTTGAACCTGGGAGGCGGAGGTTGCAGTGAGCCGAGATCGCGTCATTGCACTCCAACCTGGGCGACAGAGCAAGACTCCGTCTCAAAAAAAAAAATCTGTACCCAGTTTGATAGGGTCAGATATCTGAGAGGCAAATTCTCAACCTCCAGAGAGCCTCTGCTACTGGCATGTCAGTTGGAGAGAAGCTGGAGTGAGCTAGGAAGGTTTAAGATCACACGCTATAGGAGAGGATTAGAAATATATTTTTCTACATAAAAAGGCAGAGGGATAGTAGTACACATTGAGGTAGTTATGTCCACATAGGTTAAGAAGCTAGAGATGAGCACACAGAGTTTATATACCTTGGAAGAATCATGTCACTGGCTCTGTAGGGAAGGAGAATAACATGCCTTGTGGGACAAGCCTTCAGCTGGACAGGATGTCTCTTGAGCAGGGAGTGAGCAGCAGTAGTGGTCAGACGGAGGTGTTGTGGTGGCAATGCCATTACTCTTGAGTGTTTTCACTCGAAACACATGTATTACCCTTGGATTGAAGGACTTTTGAAAATAATTAGTAGAATTATCTGTTTTGGAAATGTTTATGGGGAAACTAACTTTCACTGTTTGTGTTTTGGCAAATTCTGCCTTATTACAGTTTTCATTTTCTGAGCTCAAGTGCAGCAGTTTTATTGTAGCTTGGTGAATTCTGAATGGTGACTGCCAATCACACATTTCTTTGACCCAGGCATACTCAGAATTTCCAGCATAAACAGTTTGAGTAAAACTTAGGATAGGAAACTTAAAAGTCCCCAAACACCTGCAATTTTAATGAACTGGATCCTACTTTGGGTTCCACTCTTTTGGCTTTATTTTTGAAACCTTCTCTTTCTTGGTTTTAGCTCCACATCTGCCACCCCCCCGCCTCATTTATTCATACATCCCTACCTAGGTTCTGGTACATTCCACCTCATTGTGCATGCTCCCATGAGGGGAAAAAAAGCAAGAACTGTGTTGAACCTTTGGAAGTAAATGAGGACCTTGGCAGTAGCTCAAGGCAAAGTCACACTTTGGAGCTCATTCACCGAACTTTTTTTGAGCCATGGCGCTTCCTTGCTCCCAGCTTTTGGCTTGGCTAGCCTTTATTTTCTACCTTTCAGGATCCCAGTGCCCTCATTCTGTTGTTTCATTCTTTCTGACTCTCCCTGGATTTCTTCGTGGAAATACACCATGTTCCAAAATGACCTTGCAGATTTTCTACCCTTTGTCTTTCTTTCTCATCGTTTCCCCTCAAACTCCTATTCCCTTTGGAACAGATTAATCAGATTGTTTTTCTAATGCAGAACCTGGTAGTGAGGTCTCCTTTCACCTATCTTGTCCAGGATCATGCTTGTTTTTTTAACTCAAATGAATTCCAAATTTGTGGATTTCAGGTTGTATTAGGGAGATATTTTTGGTCAGTGACTACGTTTTGTTAAATGACTCAACTCAGACTGTTCTGTGCATAGTTCTGGTCCTGAAAGATTGCAGAAGGAACTGTATTTATGGCCTGATTGATTGACTTCCTCAGTTCCAAAGAATGGGAAGACAAATTGGCAAGAGCAAGAAGAGATACTGAGGAGCTTCTAGATCTATGATTTTTTTTCCTTCTCCAGTAAGAGGAGTTTCATAGTTCAGGTATCCCAGGCATATGAGAAGACAGCTGTGTCCATGTGCAGCTGTGTCCAGGGATTCCAGTGAAGCAGGCAGACATTGTTCACAGTGGTCCTCTCATCAGAGTGACTACTTTTTGAGTATATTAATAGATTGAACCTGAAGGTTCCAGACAGCAAGCTAATAGAGCAAGGGACCTAGAAGGTCTATCAGAGATAGGGGCTGAAAAAGAGTAATCTTGAAAAGAAGGTGGGGAAGGAGCTATTTAAGATTCTAGAACATGTTGGCCAGAGATGTGGGATAGCAAACACCTTAAAAGGAGTATCAGAGGAGTTTCCTGCTTCCTGTTCCTTATGATTTATTTATAGCACGATCACAGTTTCTCTATATCCTGAAACACGACAGAATGATTTTGCTATAAATTTAATAACCATATTACCAAACTAAAGTATGTTTATGTGGGGATCCATTCTTTATGTTATTGCTCAGGTAATGTGGTCATCCACTTAAAACTTGAAAAACAAAAATTGAAAAGAATAAGGAATAAGAATAAGAATAAGGATAAGGATAAGAATAAGAATAAGGAATCTGGAAATAAAGGCCAATTTAATTCTTCAGTTTTTAATTCTGTCCCATCTGTCTATCATTCTGGTGTTTCCTCCCCCTGTTTATATGTCAGTGAGATGTGTAGCACTTTTCAGTCATTCCTTTTTAGTTACAAAAGCAGTCCAGATCCTTTTCCCAGCTATTTAAGACCTTCCCAGTCTGGCTTCAATTTTTTTCCAGCTTTGCCTTTTTCTGCTTTCCTTCTGAACCCCATATTTTAACCAAACGGAAATATCTGTGCTCTCATCTCGATTTCTTTCTCTCTTTCTTTCTTTCTTTCTTTTCTTTCTCTTTCTTTCTTTCTTTCTTTCTTTCTTTCTTTCTTTCTTTCTTTTCTTTCTCTCTCTCTCTCTCTCTCTCTCTCTCTTTCTTTCTTTCTTTCTTTCCTCTCTCTCTCTCTTTCTTTTTCTTTTTCTTTTTCTTTTTGAGACAGAGTCTTGCTCTGTTGCCTAGGCTGGAGTGCAGTGGTGCAGTCTCAGCACGCTGCAGCCTCTACCTTCTGGGTTCAAGTGATTCACCTGCCTCAGGTAGCTGGGATTACAGGCATGTGTCACCACACCTGGCTAATTTTTATACTTTTAGTAGAGACTGGGTTTCACCATGTTGGCCAGGCTAGTCTCGAACTCCTCATCTCAGGTGATCTACCCACCTTGGACTCCCAAAGTGCTAGGATTACAGGCGTGTGCCACTGTGCCCGGCCTCCCATCTCAATTTCTAATTCCTACCCTTATTTCAAGACTCCTCACAAATGCCATCTCTTTCATGAATCCTTCCCTGATCACCACGTCATGTATCGTGAATGTTACCTATTATTGTAGCTGTCTCCAGCCCCATCTAGAGCCATCTTTTTAAAATGGTGTGCCTTCCTTCAGACCGTGTTTGAGTACCTGCTGTGGTCAAGGCACAGTACTGGTTACTATGAATCAGAACGTACTATAAGTTGATATAAAATCTTGTGTCCATAAGTATAGGCTGGGTGCGGTGGCTCATGCCTGTAATCCCAGCACTTTGGGAGGCTGAGGTGGGTGGATCACTTGAGGTCAGGAGTTCGAGACCAGCCTGGCCAACATGGTGAAACCCTGTCTCTGTTAAAAATACAAAACTTAGCCAGGCGTGGTGGTGGGCGCCTCTAATTCCAGCTACTCGGGAGGCTGAGGCACAAGAATCGCTTGAACCCAGGAGGCGGAGGTTGCAGTGAGCCGACATTGCACCATCGCACTCCAGCCTGGGCAGCAGAGGGAGACTCTATCTCAAAAATAAATAAATTAATTAATTAATTCAATTAAATTAAAAATACACAAATTAGTCAGGCATGGTGGCAGATGCCTGTAATCCCAGCTGCTGGTGGGCTGTGGCAGGAGAATCGCTTGAACCCAGGAGGCAGAGGTTGCAGTGAGCTGAGATTGGGCTGCTGCACTCCAGCCTGGGAGACAGAGCAGGACTCAGTCTCAAAAAAAAAAAAAAAAAAAAAAAAACAACCCACAAAACAAGTATATAAATACACAGTGTCTATAGAACCTAACACATAAAAGGTTCTCAAATATTTACCAAAGTAACAAAGACAAAACAAAAGAATAAGATACAGATTATGTACTTTGGAGAGTTCACCTATACCTAGAATGATGAAAGAAAACTTCCTGGATGAAGTGTCATTTGAATTAGGCTTGAAGGATGAGGAGAATGTGGAGTTGGCCAAGAGAAGGGTGGAAGTATAGGGAATAGAAATTTCAGAGAAAGGTAAAAACATGAACACAGAAATGGGAAATGGTGTGACATGAATGGAGAATATTTAGGTTGGTTAAATGGAGCACAAATATATGAACGGGAATAGAGAGAATTAAATTGAGCAAAATAGATAGAGACTAAGTTATAGAGCACCTTGATTGATTGCCTCAATCCTTCATTTGTGATGTGTTTACTAAAGGTATTTCATTCTTTGCTTGGTACCTCCTAACACATAACTACAATTTTATCTTGGTCCATTCGAATCTGGTTTTGTATGTCCATCTTAGAATTCACGGCTAAGCCATATCAGCATGTGTGTCATATCCCACCTTGGAAATCTTTAGCATTTCTTATCTTGATTTATTTATTTGTTTCTTGAATTCTTGGTCTAAATTATGGTTTGGGGCTGGGCACAGTGGCTCTTGCCTGTAATCTCAGCATTTTGGGAGGCTGAGACAGGAGGATTGCTTGAGGTCAGGAGTTCGAGGCTGCACTGAGCTGTGATCACACCAGTGCACTCCAGCATAGGCAACGGTGAGACCCTGTCTCTAAAAAAAGAAAAGAAAAGAAAAGAAAGAAATCATGGTTTGGACACCTTCCATCATAGGAATTTCTTCAAAGAAGGAATTTCCTTTCCAAAGTGAGAGAAGTATCTCCTATTCATTATACATTTGATTTTTTTGCCCTGGGTCTCTGAATCTGCAAATTGGTCCAGAGTTTCTTAGTGCTCGAATCTTTGGAAGCTGTATTTTTTTCCCAGGGAGGTCTAAAAAATGTTGCATTTCCAGCTGGGTGTGGTGGCTCACATCTGTAATCCCAGCACTTTGGGAGGCTGAGGTGGGCGGATTATAAGGTCAGGAGATCGAGACCATCCTGGCTAACACAGTGAAACCCCATCTCTACTAAAAATACAAAAAAAAAAAAAAAAAATTAGCTGGGCATGGTGGCAAGTGCCTGTAGTCCCAGCTAGTCTGAAGGCTGAGGCAGGAGGATGGTGTGAACCTGGGAGACAGGGCTTGCAGTGAGCCAAGATCGTGCCACTGCACTCCAGCCTGGGTGACAGAGCAAGACTCTGTCTCAAAAAAAAAAAAAAAAGTTGCATTTCCATTGTACTAAATGGTAGCTAGTGGACAAAATAGCCAATGCCACTCCTTAAGGGATAATGTTCAGTGTTTTCCAGTGTTCTGAAGAATACTTCTCCCATCAAAGACTAATCTCTTGAGAGGATCGTTGACAAAAGGTTTCCTCATAATGGTAATAGGTGTCATTTTTTGAGCACTTTGTGCATTGTATATCCATTTTGTCTTTTAATTAAAGTTTCCTTAGCCAAAATCATTTGGGAAACATTGATATATTAAGGTTCTGAGAAGTCTTACAATATATACATTTGTGTAAAATTGTTTAATCCAGCATTTTACATACCTGCTTTGGGGATGATACTCGTGTAGATTCCTGTGGAATTAGTATTCCATGAAGCTCATTCAAAGAATAGGCATCTTCCCAGGAAAAACTTCGGTAACCTGAACTTTTATGTGTACATTCCTCTCAAGAGTTTTAGTGATCAGCATGCCAGTAACAACATCCTTGTCCTAGTACCATGGAGCTGAAAGTTCATATTTATGTAGACATTGGACGAAGTTGTCTGGCTGGAGTACAAGATTGCCTGAGACTGTGAACCTGAAAGTTAAAATAGCTGGATACAGTGCTAGTTTCACTGCTAACTCATTTTTCTTGAGCTTTGCTAACTGCTGGTTTTGTTAATAGGTCCAACAGATGTCCGTTGGTCATTTCTTGATGCATTGCAAATAGGCATAAAGAGTTTGGAGAAAAAAGAGTTGTTAATCACTCACCAGTAAAAATTCATGTTGACTTGTCCAGGAGCCTCTCTGGAAGCTGTGACTGGTGGCCAGTAGCCTGGAGAACAGGGAGTCTTGCAGGCACACAACATGATTGTAGTGGAAAGAGTACATGTAGACTGTTTTATAAACCTGGAGTTCAGTTCCGAGATGACTTCCCTCTTCTGATCCTTAGCTTCCTTAGCTCTAAAGTAGGGATAATTTTTAGAGCATATAGTGTGGTGCTGTTTAAGTGTGACTGTAAAATGCCCAGCACAGTAGTGCAATATAAGTGCTCAAACGTGCTGTTGATTTCTTTTTTCTTTCAAAAGGGAATCAGCTGTCATGTTTATGCTTTCTGAGTGATGTAGCAGCATCAGCAGTGATGATGAACACTAGATAATTTTGATCACTGAGTGGGTCTCACCTAGTGGCATCAGAGATTTGCACTCATTAAGCCCAAGACCTTGGGCATTCACTGGTGACCAAATACACCCTATTTTCCTACCCCTGGAAGGTAGCTCTCAGTGGAGTGAGGAGAGTAATCTGGGAGCTGTGGAAGAGCAGCTGCTGGACATGTTTTGTGACACCAGTGTCAGCCCCTCAGGAAAACATTTGTTTACACACCAAACTTGCACAGAGCACTCACTAATGGTTAGGCACTGTGCTGCGCAGTTGGGATCCACACAAATATATGGTTTCAGCCTTAGAGGATCTTAGAGTCCAATAGAGGGAAATAGACATATGACCAGTAAGTGACCTAAGGAGCCACAGATGCTCTGAAAACCTGAAAGTTAAAATAGCTGCATGGAAGTATTAGAGGGAGTAGTTGTGATGGGGAGAGCGCTCCAAGGGCAGAGTACTCAGATGTTTCTAAGACAGTCAGAAAAGCCTTTAGAGAGAAGGTGTTGACTTGAGTCTTCTGGGCATAACATTTAATTGATAATGGCTTTATTAAATCAAATACAGTGCAAAGATATGCATAACCATTTTCATGGGTCAGTTTATGCATGCTCTATTTCTGCACTGAGTGCCCTTATGAAACAGTGTACCGAATTGTTCGAATTGTTCATCAGTAACTGAAGGTCCCAAAGGGGTTGTAAAGCCTGTAGTCGCCTTGCATCAGATAATAGGCTCTGCAGCCTGGTGATGGGGGTAGGAGTTTCCTTTTTGTACCTGGACTATTTCCTAAACCTGAGGGTGGACTTGGAGTATCCAAATAGGACGTGAAAGAATTTCCTAGGGTTACTTTTGGCTCCCTGTCTAGGAAGAATCCTGGCTATTTTGACGAAGATTTTCTCCTTCTACTTGGAGACTACTTGTATCTAGGGAATGGGAGGAATAGTCTGAATGTGAGAGTTACAGCTTTTTGCCTTGAGGCCTGACGGAGGTCTGACTGAAGCCCCCAGAGCTACCTGGAATATAGAAGTCTTACTAAGGCCAAAGACTCTGATTAGCTGTTCCTTTCTCTCCACTGCCCCCAGAAGATGCAGGGAAGGCCTCTCTTTCTCTTCAGCACTTGAGAATAATAGATAGCATCTAAACTCCTGAAACTTGCTGACCTATTTGTTAGGGAGCTATGTGGTCAAAATTATGTTGAAATGAGATGCCAATATCAGTGTGCTGTGAGGAGTCCAAACCACAATTATTATTGTGGCTCTTAGTTTTGGTGATTAATAATAAACCAACTCCTTATGCCAGGGAAGAGATAAAGATGCCTCACAAACCACAAACTAGCTTGTTTATTTATTTATTTATTTATTTATTTATTGAGACAGAGGCTGTCACCCAGGCTGGAGTGTAGTGGCATAATCTCGGCTCACTGCAACCTCCACCTCCCAGGTTCAAGCGATTCTCTTGCCTTAGCATCCTGAGTAGCTGGAATTTCAGGCACACACCACCATGCCCAGCTAATTTTTGTATTTTTAGTAGAGACAGGGTTTCACCATGTTGGCCAGGCTGGTCTCGAACTTTGACCTCAAGTGATCCACCCACCTTGGCCTCCCAAAGTGCTGGGATTACATGTGTGAGCCACCACACCTGGCCACAAACTAGTTTATTTCTGATATTGCTGGGGCAATCCAGTCATTTTGTGAAGTCTGTGATGCTTAAAATAGAATTGCTGACAGCTGGGGTGGGTCTGAGTTCATCACCACTACAACTGAGCTGTTGCAGCTGTATGTCAGCAGACCTAGGTTTAGCTGACTCATCCTGGCTATTGGGATGAGCTGGGGTGCTGCTGCTTGTTGGGGAGAGCAGTCCTGATGGTTCTGCAGTATTGTTTTTCTGATTTATGTAGACTAAAAGGATTGTAGGATTGGGGAGAGAATAATGGAGACTTTTTTTCCTAAAGAGCTTGAGTTTGAAGGGTACTGAAAAGAGGAAAAGGAAAAAGGAAATCAGAGTATGGGGGAAGTAGCTGAGCTCTGAACCAGGTCCTTTATGGGAAAAAGAGCATATGGCTTTGAGGGGGTCTTTAGTCAGGTAGTTTCCCGAGCTGGCTGCCCGAACAGTTTGCCGTTTGGAGCTGCCTTGAGATGAACAGATGAAAATGAAATCCTATGCAGTAGGATGTTCATATGATGGATGCTGTAATCTAAAGAAGGGACCATACAGAGTGAGAAGTTAAAAATGAACTTGATGATATGTATTGGTAGATGAATATCTAAATACTAAATTGTAACTGAGAACTCTAGGTGTAGGGATATGTGGTTATGCTGAGAAATTTGAAGTCTTGAGGTTTGTGTTAGAAACAGTTCATGGCCAGGTGCGGTGGCTTATGCCTGTAATCCCAGCACTTTGGGAGGCATAGGCTGGTGGATCACGAGGTTATGAGATCGAGACCATCCTGGCTAACAGGGAGAAACCCCATCTCTACTAAAAATACAAAAAATAGCCGGGCGTGGTGGTGGGTGCCTGTAGTCCCAGCTACTCGGGAGGCTGAGGCAGGAGAATGGTGTGAACCCGGGAGGCAGAGCTTGCAGTGAGCTGAGATCGTGCTACTGCACTCCAGCCTGGGCGACAGAGTGAGACTCTCTCAAACAACAACAACAACAACAACAAAAACTGTTCTTATCTTATCGGCTGGGCGTGGTGGATCACCTGAGGTTAGGAGTTCGAGACCAGCCTGACCAACCTGGTGAAACTCCGTCTCTACTAAAAATACAAAAATTAGCTGGGCATGGTGGCGGGCGCCTGTAATCCCAGCTATTCAGGAGGCTGAGACAGGAAAATCACTTGAACCCAGGAGGTGGAGGTTGCAGTGAGCCGAAATTGTGCCATTGCACTCCAGCCTAGGTGACAAGAGCAAGGCTCCATCAAAAAAACCACAAAAAACAAAAAACAAACTATTCGTATTAAAACTATGTTTTCAGGCTGGGCGTGGTGGCTCACGCCTGTAACCCTAGCACTTTGGGAGGCCGAGGCGGGCGGATCACCTGAGGTCGGGAGTTTGAGCCCAGCCTGATCAACATGGAGAAACCCTGTCTCTACTGAAAATACAAAAAAATTAGCCAGGCGTGGTGGCGCATGCCTGTAATCTCAGCTACTTGAGAGGCTGAGGCACGAGAATCGCTTGAACCCGGGAGGTGGAGGTTGTGGTGAGTAGAGATCGTGCCATTGCACTCCAGCCTGGGCAACAAGAGTAAAACTCTGTCTCAAAAAAAAAACAAAAAAAACAACTATGTTTTCTCCTTGCTGCTGGGGGGAAAACAAATATGTTTTCTCCCTGCTGCAAGGAGGGAAAACAGAAACAAAAACTTGTGTTTTCTCTTATCCTGTAATTAAATTAGATACAACAAAAATATTTTCCTGAGAGAAGGGCTGGTTCTGTCGCCCAGGCTGGAGTGCAGTGGCTTCATCACAACTCACTGCAACCTCAAACTCCAGGGCCTAAACGATCTTCCCACCTTAGCCACCACACCTAGCTAATTTTAAAAAGGTTTTCATAGAGACAGGGTGTCACTATGCTGCCCAGGCAGGTCTTGAACTCCTGGCCTCAAGTGGTCCTCCAGCCTTGGCCTTCCAAAGTGCTGAGATTATATAGGCATGAGCCACCATGCCTGGCCAAAAATGCTTTTTTTTTTTTTTTTTTTTTTTTTTTGAGACGGCGTTTCACTGTCCAGGCTGGAGTGCATGGCGTGATCTCAGTTCACTGCAACCTCTGCCTCCCGGATTCAGGCAATTCTCCTGCCTCAGCTTCCAAGAAGCTGGGATTATAGGCACCTGCCACCAAACCCAGCTAATTTTTTTTTTTTTTTTTTTTTTTTTTAGTAGAAATGGGGTTTCACCATGTTGGCCAGGCTGGTCTCAAACTCCTGACCTCAGGTGATCCACCCGCCTCGGCGTCCCAAAGTGCCGGGATTACAGGCGTGAGCCACCGTGCCTGGCCAAAAATGCATTTTATATTTAATTTTAACTAAGAGGTTCTGGTCAATTGTCAATGAAATTTTCTTTTTAGGAAATGATGTTATCATATAACATTCTGATTAAAGAAGTAACCCATTGTAGAGGGCAGACACAGTGGCTCACGCCTATAATCCTAGCACTTTGGGAGGCTGAGGTGGGTGGATTGCTTGGGCCCCTAAGTTCAAGATCAACCTGGGCAACACAGCAAAACCCTGTCTCTACAAAAAATACAAAAATTAGCTGGGCATGGTGGCGCATGCTTGTACTCCATGTACTACTGTACTCTAGCCTGAGTGACAGAGTGAGACCCTGTCTCAAAAAAAAAAAAAAAAGGCGACGAAAAGACCCATATTGCATGTCTTGTTTTTCCTAGCCCTTGACCTAATCTTATCCCTATTAATGACCTTCAGTTTTAAGTAGGATGAAACTTTAGTTTTTATATGGAGCTATAATTATTTTACTCTTTATTGATAAAAATTTCAAACTGGGCCAGCCATGGTGGAAACCCCATCTCTACTAAAATACAAAATTAGCCAGGCATAGTGGTGCATACCTGTAATCGTAGCTACTTGGGAGGCTGAGACAGGAGAATCACTTGAACCTGGGAGGCAGAGGTTGCGGTGAGCCGAGATTGTGCCATCACACTCCAACCTGGGCAACAAGAGCGAAACTCCGTCTAAAAAAAAAAAAAAAAAAGAGCAAGGTATAGTAGGGCAGAATTATTGGAAGTGTAGGTATTAATAGGTATCATGCAAAAAATGGGGTCTATGGAAATAATTTTAGAAATGCTGAATTAAACAACATTGAACAGATTTTTTTTTTTTTTTGAGACGGAGTCTCGCTCTGTCGCCCAGGCTGGAGTGCAGTGGCCGGATCTCAGCTCACTGCAAGCTCCGCCTCCCGGATTCATGCCATTCTCCTGCCTCAGCCTCCCGAGTAGCTGGGACTACAGGCGCCCACCACCACCTCGCCCAGCTAGTTTTTTGTGTTTTTTTTAGTAGAAACGGGGTTTCACCGTGTTAGCCAGGATGGTCTTGATCTCCTGACCTCGTGATCCGCCCGACTCGGCCTCCCAAAGTGCTGGGATTACAGGCTTGATCCCCTGCACCCGGCCAGACTTTTTTTTTTTTTTTTTTGAGGTGGAGTTTCGCTCTTGTGCCCAGGCTGGAGTGCAGTGGTGTGATCTTGGCCCACCACAGCGTCCACTTTCTGGGTTCAAGCAATTCTCCTGCCTCAGCCTCCCAAGTAGCTGGGATTACAGGCATGCACCACCATGCCTGACTGATTTTGTATTTTTGTAGATATGGGGTTTCACCATGTTGGCCAGGCTGGTCTCAAACTCCTGACCTCAGGTGATCCACCCACCTTGGCCTCCCAAAGTACTGGGATTACAGGTGTGAGCCACTGCACCTGGCTGAAAAGATTTCTATAGAATTTCTTAGAGCCTTTAATTAAGTACACTAATGGGTGCCATGAAACGCCAAGAAGGAGAAGATAATCTACAGCTTTTCCCCAACACTGCTTATCTGGCAGACCAACCTTAGGGACCCATGTTCCACAGAACACACTTTGAGAAACCTTGAAAAGGAATATTACTGATTTCACTACTAACTGTTGATATTATTAATGTTAAATTCTTTTAGATTTCTTAAAGGCTGATGTTAAAGTCACTATATGGTATAAATTATTATATTTATAGCACTCAGCACTGTGTTTGGTTTTTGTCTTTATTCCTAAAAAGATTTTGCCTTTGGAGGTAAGCAGTTATATGAAAAAGAAGATAAGAATTTAGAAGATAATGTAATTCAGCCAAAAGTAGTCCTCAGGAGAGCTTCCATAGGAATACGTGCTTTAGAGAGAAACTAAAGAAAAACGATTTTTGTATTTTCTCTCATATGTGCTAATGGAACAAAACGTTCCATCATTGTGAGCTGTGTGGTAACTAAACTCTTCAAGCCAAAGATCATGGACTGGGTGGGGCCCGTGGCATACATCTGGTCTGCAGATAGTTTTATTTAGCCTGTATAGTGACTTTTAACATTTGAATTAGTTCCTATTTTAGAATCTTGAAGTTTCACTTAAAAATCTGAATTTCTAGCCACTCTTGAAAAATGAGAAAAGTCTGACAATACATAGGCAAGTGGTAACTACTTGCTGGAGCTGAGAAGTAGTTTACTCCAGTGTGTTACTGCCTGCATACTAACCCAAACGTGGCTTGACATTTGTGCTACCTGTCTGACCCTATGGCCATTTGAGTTTGTGTGACCCCCTACTGTAAGGACATGGCATGGCCCAAGAGCTGGAGCTTCCCAAAGGATACTGTAGCCCCTCTTTTTATATGTTTATTTTTATTTTATTTTGAGACAGGGTCTCACTCTAATCACCCAGGCTGGAGTGCAGTGGTGCAATCTTGGCTCACTGCAACCTCTGCCTCCCAGGTTCAAGTGGTTCTCCTGCCTCAGCTTCCTGAGTAGCTGGGATTACTGGTGCCCACCACCACACCCAGCCAATTTTTGTATTTTTAGTAGAGACGGGGTTTCACCATGTTGGCCAGGCTGTTGTCGAACTCCTGACTTCAAATGATCTGCCCAGCTCGGTCTCCCAAAGTGCCGGGATTACAGAAATGAGCCACTGCACCTGGCCAGCAAACTCTTTTTAGAGTCACCTTTACAAGCAAATGTGGTCAGGCTGCTCCAGGAAGAAGTGCTGGAATCATGTTAGGATAATTTAAGGGAATCTTTACTGTTTCTGGGGGACATCCTTATACTTGTCCTCAGGATGCTGAGGCTTTTACTGCCCCTAAAGCGCCTACTTGACAACATACTGGAAGAGTTGTTTCACTCACACACCTTCTTTGTCACACACACTCACAGAGTTAGCCCTGTACAGTTGTTCCTAAGTTTGCATAAGAGATTGGTTCTAGGACCCCCGCTCAGATACCAAAATCCACAGATGCTCGAGTCCCTTACATAAAATAGTGTAACCTATGTGCATCCTCCCATACACTTTGAATTGTCTCTAGATTACTTATAATACCTAATACAATGTAAATGCTATGTAAATAGTCGTTCTACTGTAGTTTTAAAATTTGTATTATTGTTACTGTTATTTTTGTTTTAAAACATATTCTAGGCCGGACATAGTGGCTCACACCTGTAATCCCAGCACTCTGGGAGGCCGAGGCAGGTAGATACCTGAGATCAAGAGTTTGAGGCCAGCCTGGCCAACATGATGAAACCCCATCTCTACTAAAAAAAAAAAAATCAGCCGGGTATGGTGACACGCCCTAGCAACTCAGGAGGCTGAGGCAGGGGAATTGCTTGAACCTGTGAGGTGGAGGTTTCAGTGGGCTGAGATTGTGCCACTGCACTCCAGCCTGGGTGACAGAACGAGACTCCATCTCCAAAAAAAAAAAGTTTTCTATTTGAGATTGGCTGACCCTCGTTGCAGACTCAGAACCCTCAGACATGGAGGACCAGTTTTGTATAGAGAGAGGAAATTTATATTGAATTAGGACAGAATTATAATTTCATCTATTCTCAAAAATAATTATTAAACGAAGATAATTAAAAAGTGGTTATTTTATTTATACTCTCCACAAAATATTTGAATTAGCTTATAAAGTATGATATAACAATGAAGTATATATATACATATATATATACACATACATATATATATATATATATATATATATATGCACATACACACACACACACAGAAAATCAGGACCAGAAAATATATCCAAACAAAGAGTAAGTCCAGAAGGATAGAACATGGATATCAGGACCTGAGGTCTGGAGAAACAGGCCTGATGTGAGAATGGGCTTAGATTTCAGAGAGAAACCAGAGTGTGAGTGTAACTTTTCATACAGGTAGTACCACAATATTATTATTTGCTTAGTAGATAGAGTGTGTTGATATTGTTCTATGTTGATTAATTCTGCAGAGGTGACAGCTCTGAGCAACTGTTTTCTGGTGGCAGCTGGGAAATGTAGGTTTTGTGAATAGGGTTAATCAGCACTGTGTCTTGAGCCCTCTTCCTATATTTTTACCTTATCTACAATGCCAAGAATAAAGGAATGGGTTGTGTGCAATGTGATGAAGTGAGGTCGGGGGTTGGGGAGTGGGCAGAAAAGGCAGTAGGCAATAATGAAAGCTCTCAGCAGGAAGGTTTGAGATCTTTTGCAGAGTTCTTTTGAGCAGTGGTAACCTACAGCTATTGATAAAAGGCTGTATTTCCTGTCTCAGTTAATTGAGCATGAAAGCAGACCACTGGATACTACACAAGAATAGTTTTCATTTTTTAAATAAAGTTATCTATGATCGAATGCAATTAACATAAAGTGATTGGAATTACCTTACCAGGTCCCTAAGCTGCCTTAACTGCTTTATTAGGAATGAGATCAGAAGAGAGATTGTGTGTAGAAAAAGATACATCTGTGTGTGTGTGTGTGTGTGTGTGTGTGTATGTGTGTATTTAAGGGAATCTTTACTGTTTGTTCTCACAGTGTCAGGAAATTATTGTGTATTAAATGAAAAAATTAGTAATAGGCAATAGTTCCTCATGAAGGCATTTAAAAGTAATGCTTTATGGTATTAGTGAATCTGCCTTTGTAGTAAATGTCAAGGGAATGATAATTTAGTCAAACAGACCAAAGTTTACACGGAAAGAACTGCATTTTTTTTCATGCAATAAAGGTGGAGCAAATGTCTGAATGTGAACGGTATTGTAAACAGGTCCAAATTTTCAGGGTCTAGGGAAGAAATGGAGATTTTGTGTCTTCTGGCTAAGTGGTGAGGCCAACAGTGTCATAAAAGGCAAAAAGTGGCTGGGCTCAGTGGCTCGCTCCAGTTATCCCAGCCCTTTGGGAGGCCGAGGTGGGCAGATCTCTTGAGGTCAGGAGTTTGAGACCACCCTGGCCAACATGGCGAAACCCTGTCTCTGCTAAAAATATAAGAATTACCCAGGTGTGGTGGCAGGTGCCTATAATTCCAACTACTCAGGAGGCTGAGTCACGAGAATCATTTGAACCCAGGAGACAGAGGTTGCAGTGAGCCGAGATAATGCCACTGCACTCCAGCCTGGGCAATAAGGCAACACTCTTGTCTCAAATAATAATAATAAAGGCAAAAAGTTAGGTGAGGGTGAATTTTTTTAGCAATCTTAAAGAATGTGTAGACTGGCCAGGCACGGTGGCTCATGCCTGTAATCCTAACACTTTGGGAGGCCGAAGCGGGTAGATCCCCTGAGGTTAAGAGTTTGAGACCAGCTGGCCAACATGGTGAAACCTTGTCTCTACTAAAAATACAAAAATTAGCTGGGTGTGGTTGCGGTCACCTGTAATCCCAGCTACTTGGGAGGCCAAGGCAGGAGAATTCTCTTGAACCCAGGGGTTGGAGGTTGCATGAGCCAAGATGGTACCACTTTACTCCAGCCTGGGCAAAAAGGAGACACTCCATCTCCAAAAAAAAAAAAAAAAAAAAAAAGTAGACTATTTCTAACTGAGCAATTCCAGTTTTAAAGTTAATTCAAAATTTTTGAAAGTATAATTGCCACAGGTGCTACCTTTCAAGTGGGAGTACTCCTGGGTATAAGCCAAGCCACATACGAAATTATCCCATATGTTTCTTTGCATTGAGTGTTGATGTCTGAGCAAGGGGGAAAATGAACAATTCTATTAATACTAAGGAAATGAAAAGTCAACTTTTTTGTTTTCTATCTTAGTCATTGGTGGAGGGGAGGGGGAATGGCATGTTCCTTGAGGACAGATACCAGGTTCCCTTTCTGCACCCAGCCCGCTTCTCAGAGCATATTGGCTACTTGCCTAACTGGTTGGTTTTGAGGCAGTGCAGAATTTGCCTTCTCATGCAGGAGGATGTTTTTGTGTTTTTGTTTTGTTTTAAGCTATTCTTTGATAACATGTTTTAAGGTTTCATGTATAAAATCATATACATAAAGGCTCATGTTTTAAGGTTAAAATTCTAATGAAATACCTTATTTTTTACTCTGTGATAAAATAGTACAAACTATGGGCACTAAGTCAGAGTCCCAGTTAAGAAAAATGACCAAATAGAAATATGCCACAAAGATTTCTTTTTCTGCTTTAAACAAAATTTACTTAAACTTTGAGGCTTGCTTTTATTTAACCAGCCTCGTTTGTCAAAATCAGATAAATCCGAAAGAGATATCTCTCTCTCTCTCTTTTTTTTTTTTCCGGAGGCAGTCTTGCTCTGTCACCCAGGCTGCAGTGCAGTGGCGCGATCTCGGCTCACTGCAACCTCTACCTGCTGGGTTCAAGTGATTCTCATGCCTCAGCCTCCTGAGTAGCTGGGACTATAGATGTGAGCCACTACACCCAGCTAGTTTTTGTATTTTCAGTAGAGACAGGGTTTCACCATGTTGGCCAGGCTGATCTCGAACTCCTGACCTTAAGGAATCCACCTTCCTCGGCCTTCCAAAGCGCTGGGATTACAGGTGTGAGCCACCGTGCCTGGCCAGAGAGTACTCTCTTTGTGCTATATTGTTATCTCTGGTAATTCTATGCTAACTTGCTGCGTGTTAATCTGTATTAAATCATATTGCTGAAAGATATGTTTGAATTTGGAAGGTGATGAGAATTAAAAAGTCAGACATGGATAATTTTTAGAAAATACTCCTGATGTACTTTAGATGAACTCTTAAAACAAAGTGGTGTATTGTGACACATTGTAAACAGTCTCTATCGTGTGTTAAAATGAATCTGATTCAAAATGCAGACTGTCTCTAAAAGCCTGCCTTACAATAAAAAAAAACACAGGCAGAGGTGGTTTCCAGTGGTTTCATGTTATATGTCATATGTCTAGAGTGCTGAGTACAGTACCTGTAAGTAGATTCCCCAAGAGATCTATTGAAAGGTACTTAATGCGGATTACATTAACTAATTAACTGGATTTTGTTTGGGTCATGTTCATTGTGAAATGCACAAATCAGTGGGTTTGTCTTTAGTCATCTTATTCTCATTTGGGGTTGCTGGAAATGAAGTAAGGACCAAGTAAACGACTTTTTTTCAGGTGCAAATTCGACCATGGAACCTAAGTGACAGTGACTTTGTAATGGATGGTTCTCAGCCTTTGGACCCCAGAAAAACTATCTTTGTTGGGGGAGTTCCACGACCCCTTCGAGCTGGTGAGTGGAAATAGTAACACCACAACAACAAAACCAACAACAACAAAATCCCCAATGCCTTTAGTCTTAAATATTTTCTAGGTTTCCAGTGAGCTATACATAGTCTCCAAAAAGAAGGCTGTTGTCGTTTTCACTGAGCTTTTTCAGGATTAAAGGTTTTCTCCCAAAATGCTCTATTTTGTTATGGTGCAAAAGTGAATTTCATTAAACAGTTATGTTGAAAAAATGAATTTTATTTAGTGCTTTCCTATTTAATCCCTTATGTAAAAAATAATAACACATTTAGCAGTGTGCATTCTTATGCCAGTCAGCATTGTTATGTATGACAGAAATCTGTCTTTTTTAAAGCTTCCCTGTTGTTTTTTTTTTAAGTTACTTTCCAATGATGAAATAATTGTGCTGCTTGATTTGAGCAGAATCATAATTGACTGGAGAGTTTGAAGTGTTGTTGAACTGATGGCTTCAATACATATTTAAATCCAAAGACAAATCCAATCAGCTGTGCATCAGCCTCCTAATAACCAGTATTAATGCCAGTGGAGTATAACAAAATTATTTCTAAGATCTAAGTTTTTGAAGCACTTAGAATAATTAAGTTTATTTTTTTAAAGTAAAACAAAAAATGTTACTGTTGCCACTGTAGTTGTGAAAGTACATTTCTTTTGTGTTATTTATATGCACATAGACTTAGTTCTACCTAAAAATTAAAACAAAAAGCAGAGATCATTAAAATCATGTTGTGAAACAGAATTATAAAATGTAACCTAACGTTATTTAGCTGTATGACTTTCGTGACTTCTTAATTCTGAAAGTTCCTCAACATTTCTAACATATTTATCCAAATCCCATCTCCAGGCTACACCTAAAAGATAACTTTAAACCTATATAAAGACATTAATAATTTCATTTTGAAGGACTTTTAAACATATTTTTTCTGACTGGGTCTTATTTTCTTCATTCCAATGGAAAACTATCAAACAAAAGGTAGAAAGCAAAGCAGCAGAGATGCTTCCCTTTTATCTGCAGTCGGAGAAGAAAGTCTAAGAAGGGCTAATTCAAATGTGAAAAGCATTATGAGATGGGGGCAAATGCAGACCTTTGTTTGTAAACTGTTTGTGCTTTTAAAAAAAATGATGGGGGTGTTGTGGAATATTTCTGAATTTTTCTAACTAGTGTTATATTTAGGAGTGGAGAGGGACAGAAATCCTTTTTCTTATTTTACAAATGGACAATCATAGCTAGTATTGTAGCTTTTCCTTTTGCAACTATCTACAAGCACAAATTAGTTTTTTTGTTTGTTTGTTTGTTTGAGACGGAGTCTCACTCTGTCGCCCAGACTGGAGTGCAGTGGTGCCATCTCGGCTCACTGCAACCTCCGCCTCCCGGGTTCAAGGGTTTCTCCAACTTCAGTCTCCCAAGTAGTTGGGACTACAGGTGTGTGCCACCACGCCTGGCTAATTTTTGTATTTCTAGTAGAGACAAGGTTCTGCCACGTTGGTCAGGCTGGTCTCGATCTCCTGACCTCAGGTGATCCGCCCACCTCAGCCTCCTAAAGTGGCTGGGATTACAGGCGTGAGCCACCACGTCCGGTCACAAATGAGTTTTTATGTTCTAGCCCCTTTCCTTTTTTTTCCTAGATAGGAATCTGAAAAAATATTCTGAAAAAGTCCTATAGTTATAAAAAATAACAGAACTGGCTGTAACGTCTTATGTCTATCTTAAGGCACAGACATAGAGGTTTATTCACTCTTTATTCTTCCTGTTTTAATGATTTGGAAGGATAGGTAAGGGCCTATATATCATTTTTCTTCTGTAAATCCTGTGAAGATCTCTTTTCCACACTTGCTGTATGATCACACCAACACTGCAAGAAGTGAACCCCTGAACCTGAAATTATATTCTTTAATATTTGTTGTCTGCAAGATGCCACAAATTCTAGGATTAGACAAGAATTATATTTAGTTGTCTAGTAAGAAATGGGATTTTGTGTTCCCTGACTAGATACTATACTATACCTTTCATAATTTGAAGTTCCTTTTTTTTTTTTTTGAGATGAGTCTCACTCTGCCACCCTGGCTGGAGTGCAGTGGCATGATCTCGGCTCACCGCAACCTCCACCTCCCGGGTTTGGGCGATTCTCCTGCCTCAGCCTCAGGAGTAGTTGGGACTACAGGCGTTCACCATCATGCCCGGCTGTTTTGTATTTTTGGTAGAGACAGTGTTTCACCATGTTGGCCAGGCTGCTGTCAAACTCCTGACCTCGTGATCTGCCTGCCTCGGCCTCCCAAAGTGCTGGGATTATAGGTGCGAGCCACTGTGCCCGGGAGAAGTTCTCTTTTTTCAACTACGCTAAAGTGTTTTGTTTTAAAATGTTTTGTTTTATAGTTATGTGGATAGTAATCTAAAATCACTTGTATTACTGATAGTGTTCCCTTAAGCGTAGCTAGTTTCTAGGTGGCAAAGTAATCTATATTATTGTCTTAGAATTTTACCATTCATCCCAAGACTTCTAGTTTAGAGGGCCATGTTATCAAGACAAAAAGTTAACATCTGCAACTTTTATCTATAATCATAGGAATTGGGTTTCTTTGAAACACACTGAGCTTTGGGAACTGATGTATACCTTGGAATAGAAGACAATTTTTAAAGAATTCATTGTGACTTTGCTAGACAAGCTGAAATTGAATACAGTATAGTTCACTTGAACGATAAACATTTATTGAGCATCTACTGTATTACTGGCACTAAGAAAGTATGTGTCATGCAAAACTGAATATCCCACTATCATGTTAAAGAGGTCATCATATACAGAGTCAAAAAATGTCAGGAGAAAATAAATGTGCTTACAGAATGTGAACTCAATTAATTGGAGACCAGATTGTATTCTTTAACACGATTCTCAAATTTGGTTTTGAAATACTTTAGAGCATTTTTTATTATTTCCAAGGAATGTTCTAGTTATGGAATTTTGGAAAGTCTAAAACTATTTTAAGCATTTTATGCAGAGTGATCATGGACTAGATATGGGCATCCCTACTCAACAGGTGAGATTTTAGATGTCCAGGTGGATTTTTACCTTATTAAGGGCCAAAAAGTATCCCTTAATACGTCACAGTGACTAAAATGTTATCACTGAAGTGTTATTCCTTTGGATCTTGTGAGTTGGGGTTTTTTTTTATTTATCTTTGATATTTCCTCATTGTAACACAAGGACCAATATCACTGATAGTTATTCTGAATACAGGCCTTATCCCTTTAAACAGAAATACACAAACACCTCTAAAATGAAAAGGCAACCTGTTTTAAGCAGTATTGTCCTGAGTTTCTGGTTCTTTGATAAACCTTCCTTTTAAGAACTCAGGTTGGACCAGCCTGGGCGACATGGTGAAACCCTGTCTCTATAATAAATACAAAAATTAGCCAGGCATGGTGGCACACGCCTGTAGCGCAGTCTCCGGAGGCAGGAGAATCGCTTGAGCCCAGGGAGCTCGGGGCTGCAGTGAGCTGATATTGCATCAGTACACTCCAGCCTGGGTGACAGTAAGACCTTATCTCAAAAAAAGAAAAAAAAATAGGTTGGAAAAAATCACAGTCCTGGAAAGGAAAACAAAAGAAAAGCTGAAAATGGGAAAATATCAGTGGAAAATTTAGATGAGCTTACTTATTGCCTGATTGTGGGTTTCTCTATGTCAAATAATCCACATTCTTACTGTCTCTTCCTTTCATCACTCCCATTGGTGACAATAGCAAGCCAAGGATGGTTTGCCTGAAGTCTCCTGGTGTTTATCAGATCTTGTCTTCTTTCTACTCCCCATCTCACCCTACCCTCACATTAGGAAAGCCTGTAAGTGGACTCACCATGCCACCATGTGGCTAAAGCTCACATATTCTTCAGAGTCAGTACAGGGAAATGGGCAATTTGATTCTTCTCCTGCTGCCACCTGGAAGTACAACATGTTGCCACTATGCTTCATTCACGTAATATGAGCAACATGTCTTCCTAAATCTCCATACAGAAATAGCCCAGTTGCATATCCCTATGGCATTAGGACCTCTCCAGAATACATACCTCTTCACTCTGACAGAAAATAAGTGCCAGGCTTGGGGGTTATGATACCACCAGGAACAAGTAGAAGTGAGGTATGTGGTCTCTGTACTCTTCCCCAGTTGATTAACATGAGTATTTCTCTGATCCCAAATTTCTTGGTTTTGGCATCTGATTGGAAGACTGCCTCAGTGACCAAGCTTTTGGATCCATTCATTCCCAACCTTGATCAGGCTGGAAAAACTTTCAGTCTTTCTCATTAGAAGCATATGAACTGTTCTTTACTTCATGACTTCCTTAGGCCCTGCAAAACAGATCGATCTCGAGAGAGTGCTCATCTGAGTCCCCACAGCCTACTGTTTGCTCGTTCATCTTTCAGCCCTATCTTTCCTAACAATTGCTCTGATAATTCTTTCCTTTCTTTTTCTCCCCTACTAATATTCTGTGATGAATCCTGAAATTTCTTTCTGTCTTTCCTTACCTGCCCTGACTGTTGTGAGGATGGTTTTTCTGTGGGAGGCAAAAATTTCTGAAGTAAATATTCAGAGATATATGGCATATATCTAGAGAACATATATCCTGAATTTTTCTAAGATCATTTATTTCAGACATTTTGTATAAACATTTCATAGTTCACATGTATTAGAAACCATATCCTGATTTGTGATTTAGGAAACAGGAGTATTATAACCGTATCCTTTATTGTTGTTTTATGAAGTGGTTGCAGGCAGAAACCATCTTGTATCAAGTTTTTCAACAGTAGAAGCTTTTTCACCATGTCCTAAGTTCAGTATGGGTTGTCCTGGATAAACTCCAGATTTGGCATACTGACTTGATTAACTGTATTACCTTTAGGGATAAGGATTTTCTAATGTTAGTATGTGTTTGTGTCCTCCCTCTGCACCAAAAGCAAACCCTCATCCATAGCTGATGTCAAACTTTGCCATATCAGTGGCAGGCTGTGTGATGTTAGCCTACAGCCAAAATAACACTGCGATGAATTGATACTTACAGAGCAGAAACCAGGCCAACTTAAATGTTAAGCAGAGATTCACAGGATGGGAGTGGGGCAAGAACCCTGGACAAAACTAAACATTTGAATACTACTCTGTCCTTAGCAGTGTGCCCAGAGCTCTCATGGATGTTTAATTCTCACAGTAACCCTGCGAGATTATAAGTGGTAGACTGTGCTTTAGAGATGATGAAGCAGAGTTCAGATAGAGTAATTGGTCTTTCTCAGGTCGAAAGAAAGATGCTTTATTAAGCTGAGATCTGAGGTGTTGTCTCAGTAACAGTAGTAACAGTCAACTTGGTACCAGTGCACTCTGTCTGATTTAGTTCATTGTTCATACCATCTATTTGAAAATATTCTTAACTTCCCGACATATCTGATGCAGAGCAGAAGCTTATTGAGCACATTTCTTCCCCTTGAAGTATGTGAATTGCCCTTGACAATTGTGGTAAACCTAGGAAGCCCTCGTCAAGTTTAATCTTCCTGCTTTCAGAAGTCGAGACCTCTTAGATATCTTAAGGTGCCCTATGCCTCTTGCCTATCTGTTTTGTCCTTATTTCCAAAGAGAAGAAATACGGATTCTAGATTCACAGTTTAGAATCTGTAAAGACGAATGTGTTATTTTCCTCTGGAATCCTCATTTCCACTCTATCTCATTTGGCTGTCCAGTATCTCAGGCTCACATGTTGCCTTAGCTGGCTTTGAAATATATTATAATTAAATGATATAAATAGGGCCGTGAGGTGAAGCAGGACTGGGAGGAGTCATCATGGGTTTCCTCTCTGGTGAACTAAAGACCCTTTCACATCTTTGTAAAGAATCAGGAGCAGGCCAAGAGCGGTGGCTCACGCCTGTGATCCCAGCACTTTGGGAGGCCAAGGCAGACGGATTACCTGATGTCAGGAGTTCAAGACCAGCCTGGCCAATATGGCAAAACCCCATCTCTACTAAAAATATAAAAATTAGTCAGGCATGGTGACCTCACACCTATAATCCCAGCTACTTGGGAGGCTGAGGCAGGAGAATCACTTGAACCCAGGAGGTGGAGGTTGCAGTGAGCCGAGATTGTGTCACTGCACTCCAGCCTGGGCAACAGAGCAAGATTCCATCTCAAAAAAAAAAAAAAAAAAAAAAAAAAAAAAAAAAAAAAAAAAAAAAAGAATCAGGAGCAAATCCAAGGAACCATAATTGAAGCTTACATTCAACTCCAGAGATATAGTCATCACAATCCAAAGGAATTCATGGGGATGCTATGTGCTCCACATTGCTGCAGTATTCTAGTTTGCCCCTCCAGTCTGCAGCACAGTGACTCTCATCACAAGAGCCAGCATGTGGATTAGACTCATTGTGTTGCTGCTACCATGGAAGTTGTTCATGAGACAATTTAAGTTGTCTTAGGATCACAGAGCATCTTGTCCAAAGTACGGTATACCCTTGAACCATAGCTATTAGACCTGCCATCTTCCCACCATGACCAGACAGACCCATGAGCACTGTCTGGATGGGAAAGAAAATAAAAAATGGTTTGGAAAGTCTTGACTTCCTCGTGGACTGTATACCTGTTTTCACCTCTATGTGAACGCTGGATTCCTTCACCTCTATGCCCTGCTCTGGTACCCTTATCTTCCTCAGGTGAAATGTTAAGAACATGCTCCTGGGAGCTACTTTGTCTTTGCCCTCTGCAGAGGATGGTTTCAAATGAGGACTAGAAATTCTGTTTAGTACTTAAATGAGTTCAGCCTGCAGGAAGTATGCTGAATGAAGACTTACTGGTTGAGCAGAAGACCAAGTACAAACAGCAGCTGTTTGACTACCATTTACTTCTCTTCAAGGGTGGTCATAGTATTAGACTTTCTGTAGTTAAAATACAGATGAGGGTAGAGAGAGAGATGGGAAATTTTCATATTCTTCTCCCAAAAACCTCTTCTTAAGTCACCTTGGTTTCTTCTAGCTTCTCAACAAATTGCCCTTCACTTAAGTGAGACCTAATTGACTCAAATGTCTGCAGACTTTTTGGTGGCCAAAAAAGCAACTATATATAAGTTCATAAATGGAAATTATTTATTTATAATTAGTTTTCATAAGAGCATAAGCAGATGAGGGTTTCTGCTTCCTATCAAAAGTACTTAACTGCCAGCAACATCAGTCATGATCTAATCCTTGGAACGTGCAGATGATTTCAAACAGATAGATTCACAAAGTAATGGAATGTTTGTGCTTCTCTGGCATCAGAAGATCCTGAAGATTTTTTGGAGAACACTGTGGTGTAGAAAAATCTGTGGTTACAGTAACTCTTCTGCTTAGCTGGAGTTTCAAGCTTACCACTCATGTGCCTTCTTTCTAAATCAGACACTTTGTTGAGTCCTTCCTATGGTGGAAGACAAGTGCCATTCAATTCCTTGCCAGCATTCTTTTCCTGGCCATTCACCAGGCTTGGAGATTGTTACTTCTCTTATTTCACTACAGAGGAAGCCTTGTCTTTTGAAAATTAGTATTTAAGTTATAGGGTCCTGAGGTTACTTATTTCACTAAACCCATTCAACCAATAAGGGAAATGCATTAATGACTGCAATTAACAATTAATTCTGCCTTCAGTTTCTTGGTCTCTGTTACTGCAGTAATAGCCATATGAGGAGATCCTCAAACCATCAGAGGTTGTTGGGATGAAGTATAAGGACCTCTGATATTCAGGGTATGCGCACAATTCCTGTTACATTGTTTGAATGAATGTGATTCCTGGATCCTGCCCCAAGACTGCAGTAAGCAGCTACTTGGCTTTAACAGACAATGCTCCCTTGGCTGATATGGCTTAGTAATTCTGACCATAGTGGTATAATTGAGATAACTTTCTGCTGCTCTGTCTTTAATGGCGCTTACTCTTAGGCTTAGTTCTTACTAGCTTATTTTCTCACCTTCTGAAAATTACTTGTTGGTTATGGGTTGTCCTTCCTATTAAAAATAGGCAGTTAGAAAATAGTCACCAATAGGCAATCTGGTATGTAAAGAACTTTTGGAGAAGTGTAAAGATAGCCTCTCTGACGTAGCAACACAGTTTTACTTACTGCCTCAGCAGTTTCGTAGTACAGAAACCAGTAATGCTTGGCTTTCCTTTTGTTCATAGACATCTAGTGGAGTTCTTCTACTGTTCAGCCCTTCACCCTTTGTACATTCTGCAGAACTCTTCTCCTAGAAGAGAAGAGTTGTGCTGCTCTCCATCTCCCCAGATACTGATTGCTGTGGAGCTCTACTATGTGATGATCTTTGCACATTGGCTGTGGCCCAGGTCATTGTCTGTCTTCCTTGTCTTCTCCTTTCCAAATACCATATATAGGTGTTGAAACAGGTTCTTGGGTCACTTCCCAGGGGTAGTGCTGAGTCTTTTGGACTTATACTATGTGAGTAGCCTAAAAGGAATGGTCATACCTGGAGAAGGTGCTGTCCACTATCAAGTAAACAATTGCCTTCAGACAATCTGGTATGCAGGTAAGTGCTACATGTTTTTCTAATGGGACCTTTATTGTTTTATAACTATACCAATATAAAGGCATATTTAGGCCAGGCATGGTGACTCACGCCTATAATCCCACCACTTTGGGAGGCCAAGACTGGCGAATCACTTGAGGTCAGGAGTTCAAGACCAGCCTGGCCAACATGGTGAAACCCCATCTCTACTAAAATTACAAAAATTAGCCAAGTGTGGTGGCGCATGCCTGTAATCCCAGCTACTCGGGAGGCTGAGGCAGGAGAATCACTTGAACTGGGGAGGTTGTAGTGAGCCAAGATCACACCACTGCACTCCAGCCTGGGTGACAGAGCGAGACTCTGTCTCAGTAAACAAACAAAGGCATATTTAGAAGAAATGTGACAAGGAGTACAGGCCACACCTCTGGATCTATAGCAAGGTACAGCATGGGTATGTTTTTACTATTTGTGTAGCACCTTAGTGCTCTGTGGTAGGTTGTAAGTGCTCAGTAAATGTTTATTGTGGCTATTATCATTACTAGTATTATTATTTAGAATTCAATGGGAGAGGTTAGTATGAAGAGTTCACAGTTGGATTAGAATATACTCTAAAATCTTTACTTTTTTTAAATTGTGGAGATTTACTTTAAGGCTGTAAATAAATTGTCTCTAGTTAAAACAAGCAGTTAATCCTTTCTATAGCTTAGTCCTAATATAGTAGTGTAACACTAGTAATTTCTTTTAGTCTTAGAGGTTAGTAAGTAGGACTGTTTGTTATTAACTTGTTAGGGCAGCATGAAATGCCTTGCCTACCCAAGGCACATTCTACTGGACTAACCAGTTAGAAATTAGAACAGGAGGATTACTGGTAGTTCATTTCTTCAATACTACTGCTAAAGTTCTGATTATATAAATCCTTGTGTGTATGTGTGTAAATTCCTAATTTTTTTTCCATTTTATTGCAAAACACCCTATTAAGACCTTCCCTACTTGAGTTGTAAGACTGGTGTGGACAGTCTTCTTGATACTTAACATGCGTTTTCCTTTTCTTAATTACATTGCATGATCTCTAAATAATTCTTCCTTCTCCTGGGCAGGAGTACCTCCCAAATATTTATACACATCCATGTTTTGTTTTGTTTTTTGCAGTTGAACTGGCAATGATCATGGACCGTTTGTACGGTGGTGTCTGCTATGCTGGCATTGATACGGACCCAGAGCTGAAGTACCCCAAAGGTGCTGGCCGCGTGGCATTCTCCAATCAGCAGAGTTACATCGCAGCCATCAGTGCTCGCTTTGTGCAGCTTCAGCACAATGACATTGACAAACGGGTAAGCACCTACTGAGGGTGGAACTGCTATGGGAGAGAAAAGAAGTTTGTTCTGTGGTTTCCTGGGAAGAAAGGCATCTTATGATCGTAAGTGAGCAGCTCTACCTTGCATGGCATTAGTCCATGAGTCCATCTAGGCTACCTGAAGAAGAGAGCACCACTGATGTTTAAGGCATTAAGGAATCTTCTGCCTCACCCATCCCCAGAGTGATGTTACACTTATGAAAATAATCTTGCAAAATTTAGCATACCAAACTAGTGCTGTTCAGAAGATGACACTGACAGTGTGTTAGCAGAGGTGGAGAGCTGGTGACCTGCTTGACCTACATAGTGCTCTTAAAACAAACAACAAAGAAACTTAGATTAACATTTAAACATTCAGGAGTATATATGAGATGTTGAACTTCTGGTTTGAAAATTGTCAGATGGCTGGGCCCGGTGGCTCACGCCTGTAATCCCAACACTTTGGGAGGCTGAGGCGGGTGGATCACGAGGTGTGAGATTGAGATCATCCTGGCTAACAGGGTGAAACCCTGTCTCTACTAAAAATACAAAAAAAAAATTAGCTGGGCGTGGTGGTGGGCGCCTGTAGTCCCAGCTACTCGGGAGGCTAAGGCAGGAGAATGGCATGAACCCGGGAGGCAGAGCTTGCAGTGAGCCGAGATCGCACCACTGCACTCCAGCCTGGGCGACAGAGCTAGTCTCCGTCTAAAAAAAAAAAAAAAGAAAGAAAAGAAAACTGCAAGATCATACATTGTGGCAATCATTGGAATCAAATAGCTGCTTTTCCCTTCAGTCTCCCCTTCAGCTCACTCCGTTTCTCCTGCTTACACCATAGATGCGTATGCATTACCGGCCATGTTGTTCATCGGTGTTACCTGCCTGCCCTCTAGAGACATTAAGAGTGCTACCTCTGATGTAAAGAGGGGGCATGAAGTAGAGTTTTAGGCAGTTGGTGTACTTAATTGGTTTTGTAGATTGGCATGAGTTTAAATTCCTTGAATCCCAGCTTTGCCACTGTCAGGAAGCTTAGGGGTATGGAAGGCAGTAAGAGCCAATCTGGACCCTGTATTAATAAATGAAAAGAGCATGTAGGAGAGTAGCACCAAGTCTTGAACACCTGCCTGTGCAACGGTGTAGTGACTATTAATTCTTCTAGTAAAGAATGTTCTTGGGGCACACACTGGACTAGAATTAATAAAGTAGTAAATCTGTTCCATACGAAGTTTCACATGATATCCTTTACAGTCAACTTTGACTCATTTTGTGTAGCAGGCAAGTTTCTTAGGTAAAAATTTTAACTGGTGATGGATTTTTCATGTTCAGGATTATAGTTTTGTTAAGACATGTATCTGATCAAAAAGTACAAGAGCCAGGACTTAGAATAAATATTCTATTTGCTACTTCACCGAGCTTCCTGAGAGTAAGTGGTAGTGGTTTGGTTTTAATTAAAATGAATAAAATAATTTAGAATTTTGAAACACTTTAAATTCATGGAGATACAAAGGCATAATAAAGATTCAACTTCATTCCTGGTTTTTAAGTATCCATAGCAATCTGAGCATGCCCTTTTGTAACTGTAATCCCCCACACGACTGTAAGCTCCACAAAGATGGGCGTGGTGCTGTCTCATTCTCTGTCTGATCCCCAGTATTTACCCGTTGCTCGATTTAGTCATTGATGCTTGATAAACCTTTGTTGAATTAACACGTGGTGCTACTTGAGGGTTCTTTTAACTTCTGCTGCTGTTGCTGGTAGACGTGCTTGTGCCTGTACATTTGGGAGTCGTGTACCAGATTCCATTACATTGAGACCTCTATCGCGACTATCACTGGTGAACCTAGGCAATGAATTTAATCTGAAGAGCCTTGGCTTCTTATTTATTTGGAAGTAGCTTTCTTTGTTCTCCTCTAAAGCCAGAACTAGTGACTGTACAGGAAGTAGATCCTGGAAATAATAAAGTCTAGAGGAGGTCTCCATTTCCCCATGTCTCTGCCTTCCCTTTGCCTCCATCCTACTGACCTCCTGTCCTATTCCTTAGTAGAGGGAGATATGCTTGCCCCAGGGATTTATAGTAGGCATTGAGCCCCTGTAAGAACCAGAATAAAATCAGATATTTATTTATTTGTTTGGTTGCCTACTGCTATTCCCACAACTACTGCAAGGCTCAGGCCCTCAGTATTTCTTCCCACAAGATTAGAACTAGGCTAAAAAGGAGAGAAATGGCTTTGCTTTTGTTAGCATGACTGTAGAACATGCTATGAAAATGTGTTTGGAACATCAGACTTCTCAGGGCTCAGGAAAACCATTGACTTTTCTGATTGCTATAATTGGGTTAACCATATACTGTCTATATCTCAGAGTAGCCTTTGGTGAACACTTTAAGGTAGCAGCCAGTTGTAGTGGAAAGAATAGGGAATTTGGAGCAAGAACAGATTCCAATACATTTAAACCTTTGCTGCTTCAGTCAGTCACTGTCAAGCCCAAGCAAGTTACTTAAGGCCGGAAGCCTCAGGTCCTCATCTGTAACTCCTTCCTGGGGATGGTCTGGAGATTAAATGAAATTTTACTTCTGAAAAGCCAGATCCTTATGGCAGGTCGACAAGTATTTAACCAGCAAGTATTCATCTTACTACAAATGTACTTAATATTGATTTTTGTTAATATTTTATAGCTTGAGTTTTAAAAGTTGATCTGTTGAAGAAGTAGCAAAAAGGTTCAGTGGTTAGTGAAAAAAGCACTGGTCCCGAGTCAGGTGGCCTGGGTCTAGATCTGGTCTTGTTCTCCCTGGGGTTATATGGACCTTGGGCAGGTCACTTAAATTCTGAGCTTCAGTGTACAGTGAAGGTAATAGTAATAGCCCATGAGATTGGTGAGAAGCCCAGAAGAGATATTGTTCAAGAAAGCAGTAGCCGGGCGCGGTGGCTCAAGCCTGTAATCCCAGCACTTTGGGAGGCCGAGACGGGCGGATCACGAGGTCAGGAGATCGAGACCATCCTGGCTAACACGGTGAAACCCCGTCTCTACTAAAAAATACAAAAAACTAGCCGGGCGAGGTGGCGGGCGCTTGTAGTCCCAGCTACTCGGGAGGCTGAGGCAGGAGAATGGCGTAAACCCGGGAGGCGGAGCTTGCAGTGAGCTGAGGTCCGGCTACTGCACTCCAGCCTGGGTGACAGAGCGAGACTCCGTCTCAAAAAAAAAAAAAAAAAAAAAAAAGAAAGCAGTATGTACACTGTGTATGTGTATGGTGGGACAAGAATGCTGCTTCCATGTGACACTGGGAAAGGACCCAACAGTTTCTTCAGTGCCCTGGGATGAGAGTCATCTGAGGGGGAATATTGGAAGTCATTGAAAGTGGCAAAGTCCCTACTCTCCCTTTTTCCCGTCAGGGATCAGCTCCATCTTCTTTGTTTGCTCTGACCAGTATGGAGATCTCTTCCCCTCCCCTCTCCTACCCTCCCCTCCCATTTTCTTCCATTTTCTTCTCATTTTGAGACCGGGTCTCACCCTGTCACCCAGGCTGGAGTGCAGCTTCAACCTCCTGGGCTCAAGTGATTTTCCCACCTTAGCCTCCCCAGTAGCTGGGATCACAGGTGCATACCACCATGCCTGGCTAATTTTTTTGTATTTTTGGTAGAAATAAGGTTTTACCATATTGCCCAGGCTGGGCTCAAATTCCTGGGCTCAAGTGATCTACCTGCCTCAGCCTCCCAAAGTGCTGAGATTACAGGCTTGAACCACTGCGCCCGGCCCAACATCCTTTCTTTATTATGAGACGCAAGCCAAGTTCCATCTTGAGTTGGGCTCCTTTTTCACTGTTCATCTGTGAACATTACACTCCCTTCCCCCAAACTGTTACTCTGTCCCCTTCGTTTTCTTCTTGCTTAGAATATAGCCAGTAGTACTTTATTTTATTGCCTCTGGCATTTTGAGCTTCTGTTAACTATACCTTTCATAGGTACATTTTTAGGTTCATTCATGGTTTTATTTTTATTCATCTTTCTCGTAAAGCTTACATTTAAGCTTTCCAGAGAGCTCCCATTTCATATAAGCACATTTGTATTTCCTTAGGTAATGCCATTTTTCTTTTTCAGAAAAAATGATCATCCATGATTGTCTACAGATAATTTCTATCACTAGGCAAACCTTGTTTCCTGAATAACCCCTCCAGGTTTTTAGTAGTAGTCTGATATCTCATGGAAAGGTTCTGAAACTTGCAGTACCAAAAGTCAGGAGCACATGTCCACCTGTGTACACAGTCCCTTTTCCTTGCTATTACAGATTCCGAGGTGCCACAGTCATTTCCTTCCTTCCTTCCTTCCTTCCTTCCTTCCTTCCTTCCTTCCTTCCTTCCTTCCTTCCTTCCTTCCTTCCTTCCTTCCTTCCTTCCTTCCTTCCCTCCCTCCCTCCCTCCTTCCTTCCTTTTTCTTTCCCCCCTCCTCCTTCTCCTTTCTTCTCTCTCTTCTTTCTTTCCTTCTTCTCTTTCTCCTTCTTTTTCTTCCTTCCTCCTTCTTCTTCCTTCTTTTTTCTTCCTCTACTTTGAGACCTTTATTTACTTTCCCGTATCAATGAACATGAGTAGGCCAGGCACAGTGGCTCATGTCTATAATCCCAGCATTTTGGTAGGCCAAAGTGGGAGGAGCACTTGAGCTCAGAAATTCGAGACCAACCTGGGCAACATACGGAGACCCCATCTCTACACACAAAAAAATTTTTTTGATTAGTCAAGTATGGTGACACGTGCCTGTGTGATTCCAGCTATCAGGGGAGGCTGAGGAGGGAGGATTGCTTGAGCCCAAGAGGTCGAAGCTACAATGAGCTGTGATCATGCCACTGTACTCCCGCCTGGGCAACAGAACAAGACTTTGTCTCAAAAAAAAAAATAATAATAAATCATGGATTATTATGTGATGATTATGTAGTGGCTGTCTTATATCTCCTCAGGAAAATAGAGCACTATTGAGTGCTGCGGACTCTACAGAGAACTTCAGTCTTTGGTCATAGCATTCATCTCCTGCCTTCTGATGCGAGCCCAGAGTTGGCTTTAAACCAATACCTTGACTATTTTAAGTAGCATCAACCTTTATTACCTTTTTACTCAAAGCATCCTCCTTTACTGTCTGCATCATTATAAATATAGATGCAGTGAATTTTTAAAACTAGAGATGGCATTGAAGGGTCACTTACTTCGTCTTTGCAGCCCTTATCCCTCAAGGAGAGTGGGAGGGGGCCACCTGCAGAGCAGCAATGCCTGACCATCGAGTGAGACAATTCATTAAGTGCTGGGACAGTGAACGCAGTAGGGCCATATGATGCGTGTCCCCTCAGGTTGCACCTTTCTTATGTACACTGTGGAAGGTACATGAAGAAGAAATTGACTGGTATATCTCCTTTACCTCTTTTGTATCCAGCCAGCTTTTTCCAAAAAAGATATCTCTTTTGATAATTTATATGTTTATTATTGTTGTTGATCTTTGGCGAAGCTTTTATATGGAGTGTTTCATGGGAGAAATACAAGCTTTATAGATTTGATTTCTCACCATCTTAAGAGACTTTTTGGCTTGCTTATGAGTATAAAATATGTCAATATGCACCATTTAATTTATCTGTGTTATCCTGTAGATTTGGTACTTTCATCTCTGCTGTCATCTTACTCATCCATAATCTCATGATCTTTAAGGAAGAGGTGTTTTTGTTGTTTGTAACAGCTTTGTTGAGCTGTTTTATGCTATTCACATAGCATACAGTTCACCCAGTTAAAGTGTACAATTGCATGTTTTTTAGTATATTTACATAATTGTGTAGCCATCACAATCACTTTTAGAACAGAAGTATTTTTTTAATCATCCTGTATTTCATGTCTTAAGGAACATAGAGGTGTTTTAATGTACAGCCTTTAAGTCTGCAATAAGAAGATCATAAGCATAATAACAATAGTGGAATGGTTATAGGGGATACACTTTATTTATTCTCTGTAATTACTCAGCTCATAATTTAGAGAGGATCCTACTTATTTAAGCCGCACTCTTCAAAGTCACAGGAACAAAGTAGCCCAGGCTCTTGGGGGAAACTTCTGAACCCTGCTATAACTGTGATTAGAGTCCCTCTTGTTGGAGTAGGTTGATAAATGTACACATCAGCAATGTGGGAGGACTAAGAGAAGTGGAAGAGGCTTCTTCTGCTGGGAGTTCCTCACAGCGCTGCTATGATCTTAATTCTGTCACTTTTGCTCAGGAGTCTGAATGGAAGTGCTTGGCACACAGCAGGCACTCACTAATGTGCAGAATCAAGTAGGAGGATATATATTAGGGCAAGGACTGGAAGCAGCCATGGAAGCCTGAATACTAGACATCTAGAGTCATCTCTCACCTGGACATCCAGAATATCTTCCCCTGGGGCTCCCAATTCAATTTTATCCCATCTCCAAGTCAGTTTTTACATAGCAACCAGAGCAAGCTTTTTATACTCACAATTTAATCATGTCTTTTCACTCCTTTAAACCTTTTGATTATGTTCCACTGCCCTTAGGATAAAGGTCAAACAAAGTCCTTAAAATTGCCTAAATGACCCTTCATGTACTATGTACTTCTGCCTTAGCACTCACTTCTCCCTTCCTTATCTTGAGCCAGCCACAGCTGGCCTTTTCCCCTATTTCTCAGGGTCATTATACATACGGTGACTGGCTAATACCCACCTTTCCTTCAGGTCTCAGCTTAATTGTGATATTTTTAAGAATCCTTTCTTCATTGGAGCTTACACCTCCCCCATAGATTGTTGTTGTAATACATGTCTGCCATTCATTCGTGGCATTAAATGCCAGTATAATGAAATAATGCTTTGTTTAATGTCCATCTACTCTGTTAGATGATACAAATTCAGGAGGGCAATAACTGTGTCTTTCAGTTTAACTACAGTATACACAATGCTTGACATCTAGTGGGCACACATTAATTATTTTTGAATTAATGCATGAATGAGTTATTATAGTGAATGAATGATGATTGAGAGGTGACACAAGAGGCCAGACACAGTGGCTCATGCCTGTAATCCCAGCACTTTGGAAGGCTGAGCTGGGAGGACTGCTTGAGGCCAGGAGTTTGAGACCAGCCTGGGCAATGTAGCGAGACCTCATTCTCTTAAAAAAATTTTTTTTAATTAAAAAAAATTAAAAAGAGTTAAAAAGAGAGGTGGCCCAGATGGAAGACCTTTTATACCATTCTTTCACATATCCAACTGTCCACCAGAGGGCACTTTGCACAGCTTTCTTTTTGTACTTAAAGACACTCAAATAATAAAGAAATTTAGATTTCGCTGTTTAGAATATCAAAAGTGTTTTTTGGCACTTATAATACACTCAAGTTGGACTTAACCTTAGGTATGATCTGGTCCAACCCCCTTTGTTTTGTACACAGGAGAATCTAAGAGAGGTTTGGAAACTTTCTCAAGATACTTGACAATTGAGGGCAGAGCTCTCTTCGTTGGATGCCCTTCCTGAGCCTTGCTGCTCATCCAGGGGCTCACACCTATAATCCTAATGTTTTGGGAGGTTAAGGTAGGAGGATAGCTTGAGGCCGGGAGTTCAAGACCAGCCTGGGCAACATAACAAGACCCTCATCTCGCCAAAAAAAAAAAATTTTTTTTAATTAGCCAGGTGTGGGGACACATGCCAGTAGTCCTAGCTACTTGGAAGGCTGAGGCAAGAGGATCTATTAAGCCCAGGAGCTTGAGGCTACAGTGAGCTATGACTGCACCACTGAATTCCAACCTGGGTGACAAAGCGAGATCCCATCTCTTTAATTTTTTTAAAATTTAGTAAAGATGTTGGTAGTTTTAGTGTTATGAAACTTATTTTTTGTTTATGTTTTTGTTTTTTTGAGATGGAGTCTCGCTGTGTCACCCAGGCTTGAGTGCAGTAGCGTGATCTTCGCTCACAGTAACCTCCGCCTCCCAGGTTCAAGCTATTCTCCTGCCTTAGCCCCCCGAGTAGCTGGGATTACAGGTGCCTGCCACTACGCCCAGCTAATTTTTTGTATTTTTTTTACTAGAGACAGAGTTTCACCATGTTGGCCAGGCTGGTCTCAAACTCTTAACCCTAGTGATCCACCTGCTTTGGCCTCCCAAAGCGCTGAGATAACAGGCATGAACCAATGGGCCTAGCGTCTGAAACATTTTGTTGTAAATGACACAGATGGGGCCAGGCACACTGGTTCACACCTGTAGTCCCAGAACTTTGGGAGGCCAAGGTGGAAGGATCACTTGAGGCCAGGAGTTCAAGACCAACCTGGACAATATAGTGAGACCCAGTATCTACAAAAATAAAACAAATTAGCCAGGAATAGTGGCACATGCTGCTAGTCCCATCTACCCGGGAGGCTGGGATAGGAGGATTGCTTGAGCCCAGGAGTTTGAGGCTGCAATGAGCTACAATTGTACTAGCCTGGGTGACACAGTGAGACCCTATCTCAAAGAAAAAAAAAAAGACACAGATTCATGCCTTAGTTTTTACTTCCAAGGAAAAAAGTCATTAACGTCTTGAAATAAATCAATTAAGGCTTACTTATGGCTCATGTTCACTAGTTATTGGCTAATTGGTTATTTGTCCATGTGTTGACAACATCAATGTTGTATGATACTCAGCACATAATTCTCAGCATTTCTTCTGCCTCCACATACTTGAAGTGTATGTTACACTCATGGGTGACAGAGGCTCCCTAGAACTCTAATAGGGTGGGGCAGTTACAGGCATGACCATTAGCATGTAAGCAGGGATACATTCCATACTCAACTCTATCCCCACCTCCTAAGAACCATTGCTGTAGTTTGAAAAAAAAAAAAAAAGTACTGGCTTAGGAATTGAGAGATCTGGGTCTATTCCTAGCTGTTTTCCAATCGTGGTATGACCTTGGGCAAGCTACTTAACCTTTAGAGGCTTGATTTCATTATCCTGAGGTAATAAGAACACCAGCCTAACTACCTCACACTTCATTGCACAGAGAAACCATGACAGTTGAAGAGGTGCTCTGGGAGGTTACTAGGCTGTACAGACAGATGTTGATTTGTATGATTGCTGAGCCTGGCTTATTTAAATTGTGCTATGGCCTAATCATATGTCCAAGGCTAATTGTTGGCTCTTTTTTTTTTCCTTTTAAAGTATTTATTCAGTTCCACTAAGTATCCTTGATATAAGGAAAATGAAATAGTTGAAGTTGATACTTAAAGTTAACATAGGTGCCAATCTGTCAACATTCTGATTGGATGTCGGTCAAGACACACATGTAAAGACTAAGTTCCTTTTATAGATGTAGACAACTGGGTATGTTATTTAAAGGATTGAAGGCTTTTTTCACTTTAGTCTTGAAAGTGGTATTTTTACCAGTATCATTTCTCTGATAATGAAAAGATTTTGAACCTGAAATGAAATACACGTTAGGATTAAATTTTGCTTATATTCCTTTGAATGGTGTTTCTGTAAAAAACTAAGTTTAAAGTATTTAAACACAATAAGAGCCAAAGATGGCACCTGTACATATTCTTTCTGTTCTAATGGTATTTTTAGAAGTGATGCCAAATGAACTCTTAAGATGTAAAAGCTTTGCTAAATACAGTTTTTTTTTTAATGTAATGGAAATCTAGGTTATTTACATATGAAAGATTTTTGTGGTGTGCAAATGAGATCACTGAAAATGGGTAATGCTTTTATGTAGCCGGTTTTCTACCCTCGTCTGCTCTGTGTGGTCATGAGAAAATTTTTAAAATGTAGAATCAGTTGAATCTCCCTTAGCCTAGCAAAAACATATGACTTGATAGATATGAAAAATCTGTTTATAAAAATCTGAGGCAATTCCCCCTGCCCCCCAACACAACCATTGTCTAGCTCAGCTTGGTCATGTTGTCCCCTAGAAATTTGTAAATCAGATGTTTACAACTTTAAATGCATCATGCAGTATATTGGTTATAGTTTCCCAATTCATTCCATAGAAATATTTTTACTAGTAGAAAGGATACTAGACTAGAATCAGCCAATCTGGGGTTTTAGTCTTGACTGTACCACTTATTATAAAGCTTGAAGGAAGTGTGTGTGTGTGTGTGTGTGTGTGTAAATGAAAGTGTTTTTGAAAACTGTAAAGCACTCTGTCAATATACAGTAGCACTGATAACATTAATTTATGTCAAACCATGGATGACTAATATTTGAACTCTTCTGGAACATGCTTATTAAAAACAATCTAATTGGAATTTCAGGTGATAAAGGGAGTTAAATATTTCAGGCAAAATCAGGGTAAAGTTGGTTGATTATTTGAGTTCTTTTTTTTTTTTTTTAAACCTGTCACTGACTTGAAGCTCATATATGAGGCTTTTATTCTTATTTTTATTTTTGTTGTTGCTGTTGCTGTTTGAGATGGAATCTCGTTTTGTTGCCCAGGCTGGAGTGCAGTGGCACGATCTTGGCTCACTGCAATCTCCACCTCCTGGGTTCAAGCGATTCTCCCACCTCAGCCTCCCGAGTAGCTGGGATTACAGACACCCACCACCACGCCCAGCTAAGTTTTGTATTTTTAGTGGAGACAGGGTTTCTCCATGTTGACCAGGCTAGCTTCGAACTCCTGACCCCAGGTAATCCACCCGCCTCGGCCTCCCAAAGTGCTGGGATTACAAGTGTGAGCCACTTGTGCCCGGCCATATATGAATTTTTTAAACGGAGGGGGAGAGATCTCAGCAGGCAGGTCTTCTCTACCCATATTCTAGGGAAAATGTCCCTAGAATTAGTTCCTCAATGTTTCTTAACGTATGCTCCATAAAACATGAGTCTCCTGGGATTTTATTTTATTTAAAAAATTTTTTTATATTTTATTTTATTTAAAAAATTTAAAATTTTTTTTTATTTTAAAAATTTCGCTGAGTCAAATGAGTTTGGAAATACTCGTTTAAAGAAAGGCTGGTTTATTCTATGACATATTATAATCTTTCATATACTAATCTTCATTGCGAAGACCCAAGAAGGAGGCAATATGCAGTTTTTCACAAATTTATTTTGATCATGGAAAAATGTGTCATTTGTTGGAAATAATGTTTTAGAGAACCCAATTGAGAAAAACACTGTGTTTGCAGCTTCTTTCCTTCTTTCCTGCTCAAATTCAGAAGCTTCATAAGCAGTTGATTGTTTTTCCCTTTCTCTTAGTCCCTTTTGTCCAAGTGTGTCCCATCTACCATGTACTTTCTGTCTACAGAGGGTTTGGGACAGGGCCAGGAAATAGCAGCTGCATATCCATGTAGTAGTGGGGCATTGACGTTGTGGTTGATATTCCCTTTAGTATTTGTAATTCTTTGTCTTTTGATTATTTGAGATTATCTGTCACATCTAAAATTTCTCCATATAAGAAGGAAAAATCATTGTTGAAATCAGTACACCATTGACAAAGTGTTCCGTGACTCTATTTTAGCTTCATGTTGGGAACCAGGGCGCTTTTCAGTTTGCCAGTTTTGGACTTTCTAATACTTTTTATTTAAAGAACATTGTGGCTGGCATGTGGCTCATTACAAAGTGTAATTCCAGCACTTTGGAGGCCGAGGTGGGTAGGTCATTTGAGGTCAGGAGTTCGAGATCAGTCTGGCCAACACGGTGAAACCCCATCTCTAATAAAAATACAAAAATTACCCAGACGGTAGTGGTACTTGCCTGTAATCCTAGCTACTCAGGAGGCTGAGGCAGAAGAATCACTTGAGCTTCGGAGGTGGAGGTTGCAGTGAGTCGAGATCATGCCATCGCACTCCAGCATGGGTAACAGAGTAAGACCCTGTCTCAAAAAGGGCATTGTGATAGCTAAGCACATAATATTTGCTTTGAGTAGCATGTTCTTTAGAGTAGTCAATTTTTTATTTAATGGCCTTTTATCCATTGTACCATTCTTTGCAAGTACCTTAAGTACTTAATATATTTAATCTTTTTTTTCTCTCTCTCTCTGTTTAGTAGACACATATTGGGCATAAATTTAGTAGACTACCAAAGGCTGTATATTTTTAGCCTACATGAAGATTAATATGACCCATATTTCCGTTAGGAACCATACTAACAGAAATGTTGATAATACCGTACTTTGTTCCTGACCACAGCGGGAATATATACAATGACTCAATAGCAAAAGAAGTGAGGGTGAGATGACCTGTTCTCAGACTATTTCTACTCCTATCCTTAGTTGGGATTCATACAACCCAGCCTTTATCTTGCTGCTCTTAGTGGTTCTTGCCTGACCTGGCTTGAAAGCTTCCTAGTTGTGTCTATAGCTATGTTTGACTTGACCCTAGAGGAAGCAACACTCAGAAGTGAGTTCAAATATCATCTGAACTAATCCTACCTGGGCTTATTTTGAAGTGCTAGGAGTCTCAGAGCCCTTGACTAGAAATAGTTTTTTAAAGGGAGTTTGGGTTATCTAAAGGAAGATAAAGATCTTTGAATGGAATAGAACCTTTTGTCCAGGCTCTCCTTCCAAGTCCTGACTTCTGACTCTCCTGTCCTTCTCTGTTCTTTCATGTCTCCTCCTTTGGACTCGTGATCATATTTAATATGAAAACTCTTTATAGTGATTTAAATATTCATCTTTCCTGCTCATAGTTGAGTGTAGAGGTTGTTTATGAGATAAAGAATTGGAAAAATGTCCATTGCCTTTTTTCTAAATGCTTATCTCAGTAGAACATTCAGATTCAACTCTGGAAGTCAGGTGTCAGAAGTAAGTTAGCAGTCTTTTGGTGAATGCTTATTCCTATTTGTAAGAGCTGGTTCAAACCCCTCATAGGCTAGGGGAAACAGAGGCCCATGAGGTTGTGGTATAGCCAGGGTGCTCTGCATCTCTATACCCTCAGGGCTTGATACCATGATAGTTATGTGTTTCACATTTTTAATGATTTTCTTGCCCTTTGTTCACCATATGATACACTTTTCTACTACTAGCACTTGGTTTTGGACTGATTTATACCCATACTTCCAGCCCCATTTCCAAGCAGCATAGCAGGAAACCAGACTGTGCCGGATACTATCAGCCCACCCTTCTGTGTTTCATGAAAACATTATCTTAGGGCTAAACAGAGCAGCACTCATAGATCTCTTTGCACTCCATAAACATATGGCAGAGACATTGACACAGAAGCCCTGCTATGGGAAAATAAGTAAGTTCTTAAACTGTGGGAGGGGCACAAAGATAATTTTAAAATCTTTCATCCCCTAGCACTTGAGAATGTGAAAAATGGTAAGTCTCATCCTTTGTAAGGTAAAAAGAAAATAAAATCCCAATTATTTCCCCTCGGATTTTTAAAAATCTACCCTAGATTGCTTCTAAAATTAATAACTATATCTGAGAATTTTGGATAACCTTGTTGGTGTGGAAAAGCTGTTTTCACATTGCCACTTTAATTTTGTTTATTTTTATTTATTTATTTTTTTGAGATGGAGTTTTGCTCTTGTTGCCCAGGCTGGAGTGCAGTGGTGTGATCTCGGCTCACTGCAACCTCCGCCTCCTGGATTCAAGCAATTCTCCTGCCTCAGCCTCTCAAGTAGCTGGGATTACCGGCGTGCGCCACCACACCCAGCTAATTTTGTATTTTTAGTAGAGACGGTGTTTCTCTGTGTTGGTCAGGCTGGTCTCGAACTCCTGACCTCAGGTGATCCGCCTGCCTCGGCCTCCCAAAGTGCAGGGATTACAGGCGTGCGCCACTGCACCCAGCCTGCCACTTTAATTTTCTTTTTTTTTTTTTTAATTTCTTTGAGACAGAGTTTCGCTCTTGTTGCCCAGGCTAGAGTCCAGTGGCGCTATCTTGGCTCACTGCAACCTCCGCCTCCCAGGTTCAAACGATTCTCCTGCCTCAGCCTACCAAGTAGCTGGGATACAGGCATGCACCACCATGCCCGGTTAATTTTGTATTTTTAGTGGAGACGGGTTTCGCCATGGTGGTCAGACTGGTCTCGAATTCCTGGCCTCAGGTGATCTACCCACCTCGTCCTCTCAAAGTGCTGGATTACAGGCATGAGCCACCACACCTGGCTGCCACTTTAATTTTCTAGGCATCTGTCATCTGCTTTCTAAACAACAGCATTCCAGCTCATGGTTGAAAAACTAAAAATTTATTTTTATTTATTTATTTTTTGAGATGGAGTCTTGCTGTGTCGCCCAGGCTGGAGTGCAGTGGCGTGATCTCGACTCACTTTCATCCTCCACCTCCCAGATTCAAGCAATTCTCCTGCCTCAGCCTCCTAAGTAGCTGGGGTTCCAGGCGCCAACCATCATGCCCGGCTAATTTTTTTTTGTATTTTTAGTAGAGACGGGATTTCACCATGTTGGCCAGGCTGGTTTCGAGCTACTGACTTCAAGTGATCCGCCCGCCTCGGCCTCCCAAAGTGCTAGAATTACAGATGTGAGCTATCGCGTCCAGCCAAAATATATGTTTAGACGTTCTTTGTATTGTCTGCTGGTGGAGGCCCTGCTTTAACAACCAGACACTATATTTAGTGGGAATATTAATGAGATTACTGTGGTTTTTAGGCCTGGCTAGATGTGCTCTATAACACATGCCAAGAAGATTATGATCACATTATGTTGAAAAGCTTTTAGCACACCAAATAAATGGGCTTTCCAAGAAGCTTTGTTGCCCCAGATATTAGGAAATGGCCTAAGTCAGCCAGGGCCCTTTCATGGGGTGCCCAGGTTTGCATCAAGGCCAGATCTGAAAACAGGGACACTTACACTCAACTCTTAATTTTATTTATTTACTTATCTATCTATCTATCTATCTATCTATCTATCTATCTATCTATCTATCTATCTATCTATTTTTGGAGATGCTGTTCAGGCTCGACTTGAACTCCTGGGCTCAAGTGCCTCAGCCTCCCAACTAACTGGGATTATAGGCACACCTCACCATACCCAGCCCAACCCTTCATTTTTTAAACATTGTTCCCTTAAATAGTTCTAAAACCAAGTTTTTAGTGCTGCTTTTTTCCTAGCCATTGCATAGTATATTTTTTAAAGAGGAGAACTTTGGGCCGGGCGCGGTGGCTCACGCTTGTAATCCCAGCACTTTGGGAGGCCGAGGTGGGCGGATCACGAGGTCAGGAGATGGAGACCATCCTGGCTAACACGGTGAAACTCCATCTCTACTAAAAATACAAAAAATTAGCTGGGTGTGGTGGCGGGCGCCTGTAGTCCCAGCTACTCGGGAGGCTGAGGCCGGAGAATGGCGTGAACCCGGGAGGCGGAGCTTGCAGTGAGCCGAGATCAAGCCACTACACTCCAGCCTAGGCGACAGAGCGAGACTCCACCTCAGGAAAAAAAAAAAAGGAGAACTTTGATACATTATTACTGATCTCTGCTTGATTTGACTCTGAAGAGTCATAGTTTTGGGATTTTGCCAGGCTTTTTAAAATCTTTTTTAAATTTTTATTTTATTTTATTTTTTGAGACGAGGTCTTACTCTATCACCCAGGTTAGAGTGCAGTGGTACAATCTTAGCTGACAGCAACCCCTGCCTTCCAGACTCAAGTGATTCTCCCACCTCAGCCTCCCGAGTAGCTGGGACCACAGGAGTGCACCACCACAACCGGCCAGTTTTTTGTGTTTTTGATAGAGATGGGGTTTCAGCATGTTGCGCAGGCTGGTCTTGAACTCCTGAGCTCAAATGATCTCCACGCCTTGGCCTCCCAGGGTGCTGGAATTATAGGTGTGAGCCACCGCACCTGGCCGAGCTGACTTTTTAAAGGACAGGCAAAACCCAGGTGTGAGTTCAAATTATGACTTGAACTGATTCTAAATGGGCTCATGTTAAAGCACTGAGTCCCAGATGTACTTTTTAAATGAAGCTATTGTAGTTTAAATATAATTTATTAAACTTATTTGAGGTGCTATGTTCCCTTAGATTTTCTCAGACCTCAGGAATGTGTCTAAAAAAAAATTAGTGAACTGGGGTTGAAATTTTCCTCTATTGGTCAGAAATAATACTTACTTTAGAAATACTCTTTAGCCAGGTGTGGTGGCTCATGCCCGTAATCCCAGCACTTCAGGAGGCCAAAGCGGGCAGATCACTTGAGACCAGGAGTTCGAGAACAGCCTGGCCAACCTGGTGAAACCTGTCTCTACCAAAAATACAAAAATTAGCCAGGCATGGTGGCATATGCCTGTAATTCCAGCTACTCGGGAGACTGAGGCACGAGAATCACTTGAATCCAGGAGATAGAGGTTGCAGTGAGCCAAGATCATGCCACTGCACTCCAGCCTGGTGACAGAGCGAGACCCTGTCTCAAAAGTAAAATAAAAAATTAAAAAGTAAAGAAATGCTCTTCTCTTGATTGAGTCATATATTTGCAACCATCTTAACTAATACATTGATTACCCAATATGGGGGACATTATCTATCATGGCAGTGAGCTCTGGTTATCTTGTGTCTAGACTTAGCTCTGTTGTATTGCCTTTCACAGTTGAAAATGTGTCAACAGCTTGCTTATGTTATCAGTCGATTTGTCACTTCTTTTTATCATGGATAACTACTTTGGTCTGATTTCTCAAAGTAACCTAGTGAGTTAAAAAAAAGTTCAAAGAAACTAAATTCCTCATTACTGAAGTGTACCTCTTTAATGAATATAACTCATTCCTAAGAGCTATCAGAGTATTTCTGAAACACACAGTATATTGAGCTCACACTAAACAGTGACCACGGGGCAGCCTCTAGTTGGAGTTTCTACTTCTGTTCCTGGCAATGCTGTGGATGTCTATGGCCATATTTTAGATGTCTGTATTGTGAATCGTGGCCTCCTTTCAGCCAGCATAGTGTAGGATCTCCAAGTGAGTCAGGTCCTTCTGACAATGTTATATCCTTCTAAAGTGTTGTCCTCAAAATGGAAAGCCAGAGTTGAGGTTTCTTACCCAGAGTACAGCTGGCTCTTCCTTTCAGTGGTCTAAATATTTTGCCTCTGTTGATAAAGCCTGACATTGCAATGGTCCCTCGTAGCATTTGGCCTAAATCTCTGGGTAGTCTGGAGAGAAACAGAAGGTACTCACTCAAATCCCTGTGTCCAGTAGTTTACCCCAACAATGTGATTATGAGAGCTTCTCCTTTGAAGCCAGAAGAGGAACCCAACCTCAGAGCTAATGTTTTCCATTCAAGTAGCCCCCACACTACTTCTCACCTACTCTGTTTTCTGAGTTCTCCGAAATCACCACCTGAAGCCAGTGTTCTCTGGCTTGACCTCTGTTTGCTGGATTTCTCTTAAGCACAGAGGTGCCCATGTCATTGTCTCTTTCCTCTGTGTGGCAACTCTGCACATCTTCTCTTCTGCCCTTCACACCCACGATCTCCAGTTCATTGTTTTCTTTCTTATGACCTGCAGCAGATCCTTAGATTAGGTTTGTTCTTTTGTCAGCCTCTTCATATTCCTGATTCTTTGAGTTAAAGCCTTGCTTGATGTGCTGCTTAACTACATCTTCTTTACACTTTGACTTACACCTTGTATTTGTGCTGCCAATATTTTTCTTTCTTTTTTTGACCTAATACTACACTTTGGCTGTGTGCTGCCAATTTTTCTGAGTAGATGCCAGCCTTATATTTGTTCCTATTAAATTATATCACTTCACTTTGCTTCTTTTTCCAGCTTGTCTACTTTGATTCTGTTATCTGAAATCCTTGCTTCTACTTGCCTTCTAGTCACCCATAAGTATGCTTTACGTGCCTAGGATAACTAGGTATCTGACAGATTATTTTTATTTTTATTATTATTATTTTTTAATACGGAGTCTCGCTTTTGCCAGGCTGGAGAGCAGTGGCGTGATCTCGGCTCACTGCAACCTCTGCCTCCCGGGTTCAAGCGATTCTTCTACCTCAGCCTCCCAAGTAGCTGAGACTACAGGTGCGTGCCACCACACCTGGCTAATTTTTGTATTTTTAGTAGAGACGGGATTTCACCATGTTGGCCAGGATGGTCTCGATTTCTTGACCTCATGATCTGCCCGCCTCAGCCTCCCAAAGTGCTGGGATTAGAGGCGTGAGCCACCGGGCCTGGCTGGTATCTGACTGATTTATTTGGTTGTTCCCACCACCAAAGACAGACTGTAACAGAGGCCAGTCTTTGGCTGTCCTTAATAGAACTTTTAGTACATAACTCAAGCTTAGCCTGACCTTGGCCAATGCCTCCTTTCTATTACTACAACTTTTGAGGTCTGAGAAGAAGGAATTCTGCACCTGCGAACAGTTTGTGGTCTCCCTAGTATCTGTTCTCTGCCACTAAGAGTTGTTTAGCCATTGCTTTATTTATTTCAGGAGGTCAGTTTTTTGAGTAATAACAAAATGACTGCAGACGGAAATATTTTCTCTAGCTCATTAGAAACAAAACAATTAAGGATTGACATCAGTTTAAACTTACAAAACTTACAAAGTACGGCTTTCTCTTTGTCTGTAACATTCTAAATATATTATTCCCTTTACCATCTTCTTTTTTTTTTTGAGACGGAGTCTCGCTGTGTTGCCCAGGCTGGGGTGCAGTGGCCGGATCTCAGCTCACTGCAAGCTCCGCCTCCCGGGTTCACGCCATTCTCCTGCCTCAGCCTCCCGAGTAGCTGGGACTACAGGCGCCCGCCACCTCGCCTGGCTAGTTTTTTGTATTTTTTAGTAGAAACGGGGTTTCACCGTGTTAGCCAGGATGGTCTCGATCTCCTGACCTCATGATTCACCCGTCTCGGCCTCCCAAAGTGCTGGGATTACAGGCTTGAGCCACCGTGCCCGAGCCCCTTTACCATTTTCTATAGCCACTCATCTAAGGCTCCATATCAGTCCATCTTATCCTTAGTGGTTACAAGCTCATCAATAAATTACATGTATTCTTCAGCATCTTTGGGTATAGTAATCCCCATTAGGCTTATGAGTATGAATCTAAGTGTCTCTCGGTAGGTACTTCTCATCTCCTTCATCTCCTTTGCCTGCAAGGCCCTTTGAAACAGAGGGTCAGCTTAATGATGTGATCAGCTCTGCATGGGGCTCTAGTATTTGAGCTTTAATGGTAATATAGGTCAGTAACGTGATCCCACCAGATTTGTATGTCCGAAGTGTCAGAGGTTAATGATATTCCAGGTAATTGCAGAGGTTAACAGATAAGCCAGTTTTTATTTTGTTATATATTTGTTTGTTGGGAAAAATAGAGTTAATTTGGATAATCTACTAAAATATTAGGTAATTGTATAGATAGCACTGGGATGTGGCAAAAACCACAAATGGTTTGGGAATGCTTTTCAGAAACTCTTTTACAGACCGTAAGTTATTTTAGGGAAGAACTTTGTATTGGTCTACAGTTCATTTCAGTTGTAATATGGTGGCTGACAGCGAATAGGCACTCCATAAATACTAGTGACGAGGGTGAGGCCACTCGACCCAAAATAATCACCCTTTAGTAGGAGCCAAACTAAGCACCCTTAATCCTTCATGCAGCTGCTTCTCTTTCGTTGATTTTTTTTGTTGTTGTTCCTTATGTCCTTTTATTCTTTAACAATTTGTTAATTTATTTTTTATTTTATTTTTCATTTTTGTTGGTAATCTTAGCTGGGATTACAGGTGTGTGCCACCATGCCTGGCTTTTTTTTTTTTTTTTTTTTTTTTTTTTTTTGAGACAGGGTCTCACTCTGTTGCTCAGGCAGGCTGGAGTGCAGTGGTGTGATCTCGGCTCACTGCAACCTCTACTTCCCAGGTTCAAGTGATTCTCTTGCTTCACTCAACCTCTGGAGTAGCTGGTATTACAGGCACCACCACCACACCTGGCTCATTTTTGTATTTTCCGTAGAGGTGGGATTTCACCATGTTAACCAGACTGGTCTCAAACTCCTGACCTCAAGTGATCCACCCGCTTCTGCTTCTCAAAGTGTTGGGATTACAGGCGTGCACCACTGTGCCCAGCCAAATTTTAATACATAGTGGGTGTAGATAGTAGATATTTTGATACAGGCATGCAACGTGAAATAAGCACATCATGGAGAATGTGATATCCATCCCCTCGAACATTTATCCTTTGACTTACAAACAATCCAATTACACTCCTTATTTTAATATGCAATTAAGTTATTATTGACTATAGTCACCCTGTTGTGATATCAAATAGTAGGTCTTATTCATTCTTTCTGATTTTTTTGTACCCATTATCTGTCTCCATCTCCTGTCCCATTGTAGCTCCCCACTACGTTTCCCAGCCTATCCTTCTACTCTCTATGTACGTGAGTTCAATTGTTTTGATTTTTAGATCCCACAAATAAGTGAGAACATGTGATGTTTGTCTTTCTGTGTCTGGCTTATTTCACTCAACATAGTGATCTCCAGTTCTATCCATGTTGTTGCAAATAGTTGGATCTCATTCTTTTTTAAGGCTGAATGGAACTCTATTGTGTATATGTTCCACATTTGTTTTATCCATTCATATGCTTTTTTGTTTGTTTGTTTGTTTTCTTTTCTTTTCTTTTAGACAGAGTTTCGTTCTTGTCTTCCAGGCTGGAGTGCAATGGTGCAATCTTGGCTTACTGCAACCTCCACCTCCCGGGTTCAAGCGATTTTTCTGCCTCAGTGTCCCAAGTAGCTGGGATGACAGGCACCCACCACCACATCTGGCTAATTTTTGTATTTGTAGTAGATACAACATGTAGTAGACCATGTTGTCTAGGCTGATCTCAAACTCCTGACCTCAGGTGATCCGCCTGCCTTGGCCTCCCAAAGTGCTGGGATTACAGGTGTGAGCCATCGTACCTGGCCCATTCATCTGCCAATGGACACTTAGGTTGCTTCCAAATCTGAGCTATTGTGAACAGTGCTGCAACAAACATGGGAGTGCAGATATCTCTTTGATAGACTGATGTCCTTTCTTTGGGGTATATACCCAGCAATGGGATTGCTGGATCATATGTTAGCTCAATTTTTACTTTTCTAAGGAAACTCCAAACTGTTCTCCCTGGTAGTTGTACTAATTTTCATTACAACCAACAGTGTACAAGGGTTCCCTTTTCTCTACATCCTCACCAGCATTTGCTATTGCCTGTCTTTTGGATATAAACCGTTTTAACTGAGGTGAGATGATATCTCATTGTGGTTTTGATTTGCATTTCCCTGATGATCAATGATGTTAAGCACCTTTTCATATTCCTGTTTGCCATCTGTATATCTTCTTTTGAGAAATGTCTGTTCAAATCTTTTGCCCATATGTGATTGGATTATTAGATTTTTTTCCTAGAGAGTTGTTTGAGCTCCTTACATATTCTCGTTATGAATCCCTTGTCAGATGGGTAGTTTGCAAATATTTTCTCCCATTCAATGGGTTGTCTCTTTGTTGATTTTATCCTTTGCTGTGCAGAAGGTTTTTAACTTGATGTGATCCTATTTGTCCATTTTTGCTTTGGTTGTCTGTTTGTGGGGGGTATTGCTCAAGAAATTTTTGCCAAGACCAGTGTCCTAAAGATTTTTCCCAGTGTTTTCCTTCAGTAGCTTCATAGTTTGAGGTCTTAGATTTAAGATGTTAATCTATTTTGATTTATATATATATATATATTTGAGACAAGGTCTTGCTCTGTCACCCAGGCTAGAGTGCGGTGGCATGCTCTTGGCTCACTGCAACCTCCACCGCCCGGATTCAAGTGATTCTTGTGCCTCAGCCTCCCAAGTAGCTGGGGTTACAGGTGTGTGCCACCACGCCTGGCTAATTTTTTTGTATTTTTGGTAGAGACGGGGTTTCACCATATTGGCCAGGCTGATCTCAAATTCCTGACCTCAAGTGATTCACCCACCTCGGTCTCCCAAAGTGCTAGGATTACAGGAGTGAGCCACAGCACCCAGCCGAGGATTTTTATCATGAAGGGATTTTGAATTTTATCAGATACTTTTTCTGCATCAATTAAAATGATAATATGGTGTTTATCCTCCATTCTGTTGATATAATTGACTGATTTTTTTTTTTTTTTCTTTGAGACAGAGTTTCGCTCTGTTGGCAGGCTGGAGTGCAGTGGCGCGATGTCGGCTCACTGCAGCCTTCACCTCCCAGGTTCAACTGATTCTCCTGCCTCAGCCTCCCGAGTAGCTGGAATTACAGGCATGTGCCACCATGCCCAGCTAATTTTTGTCTTTTTGGTAGAGACGAGGTTTCACCATGTGGGTCAGGCTGGTCTCAAGTTCCTGACCTTGTGATTTCTGATTTTATTTATTTAAATCTTTTCTTTTTCTTAGTCTGGCTAAAAGTTTGTCGGTTTTGTTTAACTTTTCTATTGTCTTTTTCATTTCAGTTGCATTTTATTTCTGCTCTGATCTTTATTATTTCTTTCTTCTATTAATCTTGGATTTCGTTTCCTCTTGCGTTTCTAGTTCTTTAAGTTTCATCATTAGATTCTTTATTTGAAGTTTTTCCTCCTTTTTGATGTAGGCTTACACTATAAACTTTCCTCTTAGTACTGCTTTTGCTCTATCCATAGGTTTTGGTATGTTCTGTTTTCATTATCATTTGTGTCAATAAAATTTTCAGTTTCCTTCGTAATTTCTTCATTGACCCACTGGTCATTCGGGAGCGTATTGCTTAATTTCCATGTATTTGTTTTTTCTTTCTTTTTTTTTTTTGTTTTGACGGAGTTTCACTCTTGTCGCCCAGGCTAGAGTGCAATAGTGCAATATCTCGGCTCACTGCAACCTCCACCTCCCAGGTTCAAGCGATTCTCCTGCCTCAGCTTCCCAAGTAACTGGGATTATAGGCATGCGCCACCACACCTGGCTAATTTTGTATTTTTAGTAGAGACGGGGTTTCTCCTTGTTGGTCAGGCTGGTCTCAAACTTCTGACCTCAAGTGATCCACCTGCCTTGGCCCAAAGTGCTGGGATTACAGGTGTGAGCCACTGTACCCGGCCCATGTATTTGTATAGTTTGCAAAATTCCTTTTGTTATTAATTTCTAGTTTTATTACATTATGGTTACAGAAGATACATGATATTATTTCAATTTTTTGAATGTTTTAAGACTTACTTGGTGACCTAACATATGGTCTATCCTTGAGGATGATCCATGTGCTGAGGAAAAGAATGTGTGTTCTGTAGCTTTTGGATGAAATGTTCTGTAAATATCTGTTAGATCCCTTTGTTCAGTCGTGCAGATTAAGTCTGCATCTTTCATCAATAAAGATGTTTCTTTATTGATTTTTGGTCTAGAAGATCTAGCCAATGATGAAAGTTGGGTGTTGAAGTCTCCAGCTATTACTGTATTGGGGCCTATCTTTCTCTTTAGCACTAATATTTGCTTTATATATCTGGGTGCTCCAGTGTTGGGTGCATACATATATAATCAATTTTATATATATATATGTATGTATGTATGTATGTATGTATGTATTTTTGAGACGGAGTCTTGTTCTGTCACCCAGGCCGGAGTGCAGTGGCGCGATCTCAGCTCACTGAAACCTCCACCTCTGAGGTTTCAGTAATTCTCCTGCCTCAGCCTCCTGGGTAGCTGGGATTACAGGTACCTGCCACCATGCCTGCTAATATAGTACAGGGGTGTTGTACCCCGTAGAGACGGGGTTTTGCCATGTTGGCCAGGCTGGTCTCAAACTCCTGACCTCAGGTGATCCACCCACCTTGGCCTCCCAAAGTGCAGGGATTACAGGCGTGAACCACTGTGCCCGGCCCAAATATATATTTAAAATTTCTATATCCTCTTGTTGAATTGACCCCTTTATCATTATATAGTGACCTTTGTCTCTTCTTTGAGTTTCCTCAGCACAACTATTTTGAATTCTGTCTGAAAGGTCACATATCTCTGTTTCTCCAGGATTGGTCCCTGGTGCCTTATTTAGTTTATTTGGCGAGGTCATGTTTTCCTGGATGGTGTTGATGCTAGTAGATGTTCTTTGGTGTCTGGGCATTGAAGAATTAGGTATTTATTGTAGTCTTCATTGCCTGGGCTTATTTATACCTGTCCTTCTTAGGAAGGCTTTCCAGATATGTGAAAGGACTTGGGTGTTGTATTCTACGCTGTTTCTGCTTTAGGGGTCACCTAAGCCCAAGTTAGCTACTACGGTTCCTGCAGACTCGTAGAGGTGCTGCCTTGATGGTCTTGGGCAAAATCTGGGAGAATTCTCTGCATTACCAGGCAGAGATTCTTGTTCTCTTCCCTTACTTTCTCCCAAACAAAGAGTCTTTCTGTTCTCAGTCACCTAAAGCTGGGGGTGGAGTGACATAAACCCCTGTGGCCACCACCACTCTGACTGTGCTGTGTCCGACCTGAAGCCAGCTTTTGCGTAAGGCCTGCCGTAACCACTCCCTGGTTACTGCCTGTGTTCACTCAGGGCCCTGGGCCTCTACTATCAGCAGGTGGCAAAGCCAGCCAGGCTTGTGTCTTTCCCTTCGGGGCGGTGAGTTTCCCCAAGCCCCTGGGCAGACTCAGAGATGCTGTCCCGGCATCATGTACTAAAGTGGGAAACCTTAGAAGTCTACCTGGTGTTCTATTGTATTGTGACTGAGCTGGCACTCAAACTACAATTGCAGTCTTTCCCACTCTTCCCTCCCCTTTCCAAAGGCGGAGGAGTCTCACTTTTCCACCACCGCCACCCCAGGCCATGAGAAGTACTGCCAGACTAAGTCCAGCATTCCCTTAAGGCCCTAAGTCAGCTCGTGGTAAACACTGCCTGGCCTGAAACCCTCTTTCAGAGCACTGGGCTCCCCTCTGGCCCAGGGCAGGTCCAGAAATGCCATCCAAGAGTCAAATCCTAGAGTTGGGGACCCCAGGAGCCTGCCCACTGCTCTACCCAACTGTGGCCTTGCTGGTACCTGAAGCCAGCAAGTCTCAGAGGCTCACCCAAGGTCCTGGGTATCACTGCTGGCTATTCAGGGCCCAAGGGCTCTTCAGTCAGCAGGTAATGAATGCTGCCAGGACTGGGTCCTTCCTTCAAGGCAGTGGGTTCCCTTCTGGCCCAAGGTGTGTCTAGAAATGTCACCTGGGAGCTAGGGCCTGGAAAAGGGACCTCACAATTCTGACTGTGCCCTGTCCTTCTGTGGCTGAGCTGGTATCCAAGACGTAAGACGAAGCCCTTCCCACTTTTCCCTCTCCTCTCCTCAAACTGAAGGAAGAGGTCTCTTTTGGAGCCATGAGCTGTGCAGCCTGGGGTTAGGGCAGGGGTGATGCCAGCCCTCCCTTGGCTGATGTCTCAGTAGGCCATGTGCCCCCTGAATCCACTGTCTCTGGGCCTAGTTCAGCACTAGGACTCACCTAAGTGTTGCAGTCCTTATGGCCTAGACTGACTTTCAAGTTGATTTGGAGACACAGAGCGCTGTAGCCCACAGTGGCGAGGCTTGGGGGAACTCGAGTTCCCCCTGCTGGAATTGGAGATTCCCCTCAGGCGCAGGCTGGTTTAAATACTTGGTGATTCAGGACTATTTTTCTATCTCCTCAGTTCCTCTTTCAGCAATATGAAGATAAAACCAGGTACTAGGAGGACCTACCTGATTTTTGGTTCTTCTAAAGGTGTTTTTTTCTGTGTAGATTGTTACTAACTTCCTGTTCTTGTGGGGCATGGGTCAGGTGGAGGTTGATCGGCAGAGACTTCTGTTCTTCCATCTTGCTCTGCCTCTCTTTTGTTGATTTCAATCCAGAAATACTGTTTGCCTGTTGCTGTTTGAGAGGTCATAGTAGCTAACTCGCATGTCTGTGTTTGTGGATCATCATGGTGTGTGTCTTGTCGTTAGGCAAACCTCTGCTCTTCAGACACCCTCAGGAGCAGCTCTGCAGGGACAGCACCGCTCATCCCTCTGGAAGACTGCCCTCTGGAAGCTTTCAGGAAAGGCCCCTGAGAGCACAGTAGCAATCCAAAAGCCACATTCTGTTTTTTATTTTTACTATTATTACATATATATTTTTGAGACAGGGTCTCACTGTGTCACCTAGGCTGGAGTACAATGACAGGATCTTGGCTCACTGCAGCCTCTAGCTCTTGGGCTCAAGGGATCCTCCCGCCTCAGCCTCCCAAGTAGCTGGGACTACAGGTGCATCCCACTATGCAGGGCTAATTTTTTTGTTGTTGTTGCCCAGGCTAGTCTCGAACTCCTGGGCTCAAGGGATCCTCCTGCCTCAGCCTTCCAAGGTGTTGGAGTTACAGGCATCAGCCACTGCACCCAGCCTATTTTTTTTCACCATATTAAGAGTCATATCTATTGGCATTTAATGTTCAGCTCTTCACAAACTTGATTTTTCTAACTTTCAAGGCAAAATGAAAATGATTGGAAATTGCAAACCTAAAAGAGGTGTTTGGAACGTGTTTTAGATATAACGGACCACCAGATTTTGAAGGGGGCTGACAGAAAAAGTGAAAACTCTCTACTGCATTGTATTACTTGGCATTCCTTAGGAATAATGTTCATAATGTCTCCTATCTAAGAGGGGGAGGGGAACTAGTACATTTTAGCAAGATTTTTGTCAAAAAACATCAACATTCAAGATATTTTGGCACCAAAAAGGAGAAGTGCCTGGTTTCTGGAAAAATAACTTGAAGTATATGTTATTCCCTAAGAAAGCTGGTAAATAAGGCATCACTGTGTGCCTCTGGCCTCAAGGCAGTCATGAAAGCCTTCATGACACATCTTCTGAACTACTGTGTAGACTAGATCCCCCAAAACCCTTTAGCCAGTAAGGAGCACTGTTACCAAGCTTAGTTGGAAGCTCAAATAGACAGAAGGTGCTGTTTTATTAATACTGCATTTTCAAATATCAGCACAAATGTATTACATGACCTTACGTATGTTTGTTCAGCATTTTACAGCTTGCAGTAGCCATCATTCCACTAATGTCCCTATGTAATGGAAATATTTTCTCATCAACCGATGGAGCATAATTAAGTCTTTTTCATGGCTGCATGATATTCCATCGGAATGGATAACCCATATTTTATTCAAGTGTTTCCCTGTAGCTAGACATTTACTTTGTTTCTGATTTTTTGCCATTGTGGACAAGTCTCGCAGTAGATATACTTTACATATGTCCTCACTTCTGGTGGTTATATTTCCAAGCATTGGGATTGCATCTGGAACAATAGCCAACACTGGGATTCTTGGGTTGAAGGGTATACATATTTTTAATTTGAATAATTTGCTAGTTTGCTTTTCAAAAATGTTGTAGCAGACCAGGTGTGGTGGCTCACGCCTGTAATCCCAGCACTTTGGGAAGCCAAGGCAGGGGATCACCTGAGGTCAGGAATTTGAGACCAGCCTGGCCAACATGGTGAAACCCCATCTGTACTAAAAATATAAAAATTATATTTGGGTGTGGTGGTGGGCACCTGTGATCCCAGCTACTTGGGAGGCTGAGGCAGGAGAATCGCTTGAACCTGGGAGGTGGAGGTTGCGGGAGGTGGAGGTTGCAGTGAGCTGGTGGAGGTTGCAGGAGGTGGAGGTTGCAGTGAGCTGAGATTGTTCCATTGCACTCCAGCCTGGGCAACAACAGTGAGACTCCATCTCAAAAAAAAAAAAAAAAAAGTTGTAGCAATTCATATTTCTATCAGCAAATGATGAGAAATAGTTATCACTCTTTTAAATGTTTGCCAGTCTGATGAGAATAATGGCATCAATTTTTTTTCCTGACTACAAGTAAATATGAACATCTTTTTTTTTTTTTTTTTCTTTTTTTTCTTTAAGAGCCAGGGAAACAGTATGCTGCTCAGGCCGGGCTTGAACTCCTGGGCTCAAGTGATCCTCTCACCTCCTGAGTAGCTGGGATTACAGGTGCATGCCACCACAACCAGCTAATATAAACATTTTTATGTGAATTGTCTGTGAATTCTTATGTGAATTATTCTCTATGCATTTCCTCATTGAGTTGTGTATCTCCAAAGAAGATACACAAATGGACAACAAGCACATGAAAAAAATGCTAAACATTGTCCATCATTAGAGAAATGCAAATCAAAACCACAATAAGATAGTATTTCGACCGGGCATGGTGGCTCACGCCCATAATCCCAGCACTTTGGAAGGCTGAGGCAGGCGGATCACCTGAGATCAGGAGTTTGAGACCAGCCTGGCTAACATGGTGAAACCCCATTTCTACTAAAAATACAAAAAATTAGCCGAGCGTGGTGGTGCACTCCTGTAATACCAGCTACTCAGGAGGCTGAGGCAGGAGAATGGCTTGAACCCGGGAGGTGGAGGTTGCATTGAGCCGAGATCACACCACTACACTCCAGCCTGGCAACAGAGTGACAATCCATCTCAAAAATAATAATAATAATTAAAAATAAAGTTAATGATGTTTCTTTTCTAAAGTTCTAGGAAAGGAAAGTGGGTGAGAACGTGGTAACTTTTTTCTTCTTTTGGTTTTCAGTCATACAGCTTTGCTTCATTTAGATATAAAAATGTTCCCTAAAGGGCTGTGATGAAAAGTTGTCTTCTATTGAAGTTTCCAGTGTTGGGGGGAGATTAAGGTAACAGAGAAAGTTCCAAAACTAAAAAAGCCCCAATTATTATAGTAGCTTCTTAACACCTCAGCTGTGAGTCCCTTTTCCTCTCCAGTCCATGGTATGCAGTACTGGGGTGTTAGTCTCAGGGAGCTGCATCACTACGACACTGAGGTGCACAGCCTCACAGCAGTGTACCCTTCAGCTCCTCCCATATTCAGTGTGCCTCTTGCCCTCAGGCCTGGCTCCAGCCACAGCATCTCCCAAGGATGTGCCTGCCTCCTCTTGCTTATGGCCTTTGTCCTGGCTGCTTCCTCTCCCTGCAGTGTTCTTTGTCCTGCACTGTCAGACAAAGCTTTCAGGATTCAGCTTTCAGGATTCAGCTTTCAGGATTCAGCTCAGCCCCTCTTAATCCTCCCCAGCACCCTTTGATGTAAACACTGTTATACCCATTTACAGATTACACAAATGTGTGTGTGTTAGATGTGTTTATGTGTGTGAAAACATACCCATTTTACAGATATAGTCATAGAGCAAACAGAGGCACAGAGATTTTAAGAATTTGTCTCATATCACACAAGAAGTAAATCAAGGAGCTTATTCCAAAGTGTATGCTGTCGATTACCATCCAGTATCAGCAGAGTTGAAAGCAGCATCTGATTGAGACGTACCGTGAAGCTATACTATAAACTCTCAAAAGCAAGACATGTGAGGAAGCTTTGCTAAACCATTTTTCTCTGTCTTTCCTCTTTGGGTCCAGGTTGAAGTAAAGCCATATGTGCTGGATGATCAGATGTGTGATGAGTGCCAGGGCACACGCTGTGGTGGGAAGTTTGCCCCGTTCTTCTGTGCCAACGTCACCTGTCTGCAGTATTACTGTGAATACTGCTGGGCGAGCATACATTCCCGAGCCGGGCGGGAGTTCCACAAACCGCTGGTGAAGGAGGGAGGCGACCGCCCTCGTCACGTCCCGTTCCGCTGGAGCTGAGCCACGGCCGACCCAGCCACAGTACTGGAGTAGATAACAAGGAGGGGAGAGAGAGGGCACTGCCTCAGGGCTTACAGTGTTCTGGAAATCTGTGCATTCGTTCTTGATTTTTAAAGAAGAATTGGGTCTTTTTATTATTATTATTAATTATTATTATTATTATTATTTACAGTCATATTACTGAACTCAGTGTCCAGTATAATGCAGAATTGCAGAGTGTAGAATGGTACTGATTTGCACTTTGATTCACACCTTTGTCTGCTTGGTACCTTAATTTTTTATACCTGATTTGTCACTCGTGACAGTATGTAGGCTGCCATTCTCATTAGCGGCCGTCAGGCTACTGTCTGTGATTCTTTTGTTTGTTGCTGTGGTGGTGTTGTTCTGATTGTTTTGAACTGGAGCATGCACTTATTTTCAGAAACTTAGAGAGTTGCCCCTAGAACAAGACTTACCAAAGGTAATACTCGTGAGTAGGTGGCAGATGTAGCAAAAACTTCACAACAATTCAGCAATCATTAGTTCGGGTCACTTAGAGTAAGGATAACCCTTCATGAAAATAAGCCTTTAGTTGCTCTCTATTTTGACTTGTAAGGATACCTCATAAGCTGGATCTTTTATTTTTCCTTCATGTTTGATTTTTGTTTTGCCGAGGATTTTGGTTAGATCTTTTAGTATTATGTAAATTTATGCTGCAATAGCTTTTGCTGCTATTAAAATGGTATTATTAATACCATAATACTCTATTCAGGCTAAGATATCAATTAAACACAAAAACCCAACAACACACTTTTGTGATTTTAGGGATAGAGTCAGCTGCCGAAAGGAGATCAGAATAGACTTCAGAAAGCTTCGGTGGAAGGTCACTATTTCTGACTGCATGTTTACTTAATCAGGTTGCTGCATGCAATAAATTTTATATCCAATGTCTAGTATAAAACGTTCCCACAATGCACAAATTAAGAATCTATATAAGCTATAAAATACTCATTTTTTAAAAAAAGTTTTTTTCATTCAAAGAATTGGTAATTGACCAGAGGAAGGCATGCCTCAGTAAATGGAATGCTCTGAATGAGAAGAGCCCATAACAGAATGACCTATATTACAACCGATATAAAACCTAGGTGTAGGATATTCTTCAAGCAAATTTGTGGATGGTAGATGAAGTACTTTGCGGTGCTCTGTTATATATTGTGCAATTTATTTTATATAGTAAAGTGATTATGTCTAACTGTGATCAAACTTAACTGTTTAAAGCCTCTGTCAGACATTAACGAACTTGACAGTTCATAACTGGTATATTATAAACTAACACATGAGCTCTTAGTTACAATCTCTTAGTGCTTGCACCATTTTACATAGCTTCAGACCTTGTCCAGAAAACCAAAGAGCTCATCTTAGCTTACAAACACTAAGAATATATACAGGATATAGAGATAAGTTGTCAGATTGACAAACTAGGCACATTTTTAAGAAAGTTGTGTAATGGTGATGCTAAAGAAATGTCTGTACAAAATAAGATGGCCTGGGCAGAGTTGGTTGTCTGGGTGAGAAACTAACTACTTAATTCCCTGGATTTATCCTGTTAAGCTTGAGTAGAATGAAGGCCTCTGGCACTAGCGTGGTCTAGAATGAAGGCCTGCTGGCACTAGCGTGGTCTAGAATGAAGGCCTGCTAGCCGTAGCGTGGTCTAGAATGGAGGCCTGCTAGCCCTAGCGTGGTCTAGAATGGAGGCCTGCTAACCCTAGCGTGGTCTAGAATGAAGGCCTGCTGGCACTAGCGTGGTCTAGAATGAAGGCCTGCTGGCACTAGCGTGGTCTAGAATGAAGGCCTGCTAGCCGTAGCGTGGTCTAGAATGGAGGCCTGCTAGCCCTAGCGTGGTCTAGAATGGAGGCCTGCTAGCACTAGCGTGGACATTTTTCTAGCATTCACCCTTGGGCTGCAGATAGTAATATATAAACACACACAATGATTGCAAGACTATGTAAATCTTTTTTTAATCTTCTTCCTATGTTTTGGAATTCTGGGGACAATCTGACTGGATATGACACTGCAGAATAGATTTAAGTCGCTGTGTTTTCTGTGCTGTGATGTCCTTGTACTGTCTTAAGTTAGTGTTGCTTTTGTTTCGTTCTCCCATGTTTGGTTGCAATTACTGACTCTCAAGCTATAGTTTGTTTTCAAAAAGGAAAAACAAAATAGTTTTTTACTGGATTAAAAATGCTTATTTTAGAATTCTCCCCTTTTTAAGGCTTTTTGGTAATAATTGCTTTTTTCCAGCCCCGGTGTGGTTTTGTTTGTTTTTTTCTATGTTTGTGGGGTTTTTTTTCATCTGTACAAGAAATTTTGTTATGCACTACTACTTTTTGTATTCTAGACAGTTTTCAAAAGTTGGCAGATTTTTTTTTTTGTTTTTAAGGAAAAAGGCATGCTTTCTGACTGACATGATCTTTTGCAATACCTCAATTTTGAAATATAGGAAAGAAAATGATATTTTCTAAGTAAGTTTATTCAGAAAAATATATATTAATTTAATTCTGCAAGAAAATGATTTAACAGATGGGTAACTTTATTTTTTTCATGCTTATTTGTGTTTTTTGAAAATGAAGAAGTTAGAGCTTTATAACTATAATATTAAAGATCATATCTAACCTACAGAAATCTACCTAATTATGTGAAAGAAGCAAAACTTTTTGAAGAAGCGCCCCTCTTTCATGTATTAAAATAACACTGAGATTTTTTAAAAAGCTGGAAGATTGTACAGCATAAAGCTAAAGTGAAGACAAAAAACATTGTCCTGAAGAATAGGTTACAAAAAATAAACTCCATTTGGTGCTGAACGTTGTGAATAGATGGTGGAAACTACTTTCCCTTAATTTGTATATTTCTAATCAAGCGTTGATTGTGCGCGACTGACCAGGATTGTGAAAGAGTTCTTCTGTTTGTATTTTTTTAAAGAGAACTTTTTTAGTTTATTAAATTATAACACGTTCCCTTTTGTTTTGTAAATAAATGTGCCCCCAAGTTGTTAATGTTATATTAAAAGAGAGGGTCCTTCAAAAAAATTATTTTTTAAAACACAGAGGTGTTCTGACCTGCAACTTGACTGGGAAGCCCCTGGGTAACACAGGTCCTGCTGTGGCCTTTCCTTGGTGTGACACTTGAACTAGTCGATTTTTTGAAGGCTATAACTTAACCTCGACTATTTGTTGTTATGTGCAATACTGTTTGTACTGTTTGTATAAAAAATAGAAAAAAAAGAAAAGAAAAAAGGCATAAATCTTTATTGCAGATTTATTTTCATTGCAAACTTTAGACATTGTGATTCACTGAAATCATTTTTCTACTGTCAAATATGTACCTTTTCTTCATGCTGGTATTTTTTCAATAGTAATGTAGCCTTTGTACTGAGACAAATTTTCATTGTTATTTTTAGAAAGATTTTTTGCTAAGAAAAAAATTAAACATATTTACATATTTTTCATTTTATTTCGTATTTTCTTTAAGGAGTGCTTTCTCAATCATTAATAGAGTTGTTTCTGGGAGGGACTTTCATATCTGGTCAATGTCATAATATTATTTTGTATTTTTATTGGAATAAATTAATTTTATGATGCTAATTCTTTAAAAGTTTATTTTTTTCATTTTCAGTTATTTTTGAAGCTAAAACCTTTGTAATATTGTTACTAAAGTGTCTAGTTTTTTGAAATGCAAAGCTTTATGTATTAACTTGCTGATGTGGTTTACAATAGTGTGACAACGATGAAAATGGTTGGTTATGTAAAGTGATTGGAAATGTAACGGATAATTGGGTAATAAAATGACAGAATGAGCAGAACATGTGAGATTTTGAGAAGCCTTTTCCTTTATCACAGTGGTTTAGTGTAAGACTAGGGATGTCACAGTGCAGTTCTCTAGGGATGTCACGGTGGATTTATACAACACCAGGTGCAGCCAAACCTGTGGCCCTGAGAATGAAGTCACCCCAACCGGAATACCACCGGGTTTCAAATCTGGCTAAGTCAACGGAATGTTTCATTGCTTTTTCCCCTCTAACTCTTCATTATGTCGTGTGTGTGTGTGTGTGTGTGTGTGTGTGTGTGTGAGAGAGAGAGAGAGAGAGAGAGAAAGAGAGAGAACCTGCCACCAACTGCTGTCCTTGTGTGAGACAGTGCCTTTCTCCCAGGCCGAATCTTTTCCGAGCACTGACAGTGGTGATGTCTGAGTCGTACAGGAAGTTGCTAAGAGGACACCGCCTTCGTGGTGTACTGCAGACCTCACCTGCAGGGTCTCACTCGTGCTGCCTCCCTGTAAGGCTCAGTTGGTGGCACTGAAGAAGCACACTCGGATGTCACCACTGTCTGTGGACCCTGACTATGTGTCGGGTTGCATCTTCCTCCACACCCACGCCTGCTTCCTGTGCTGGTGCCCCTTGTTTGCCTTTCATTGTGGCAACTGCGTGCATGATCTGTCTGCCTTTCTGCTGCTGCTTTTCCAACACCCTCCTCACCTGGAAGCTGTGCAGTTAAGGCACAGTCATTAATGTGTCATTGCAATAGCACCTACAGTCAAAGCAAAAACTACAACTGCAAAACTGGTGTTGCGTAAACAGAACAGCCAATGACTTGCTCCAGATAGATGATATGTTTCTACTAGTGGTTGATGGCCTCTTTCAGCTCCATCGCTGTGGAGGTGAGGTTCATCAATAACTCAGAGAAACTTGTGTCCAGAGTTGGTCTTGGGTATGCTCTATGTATTCAGTTTTGTAAATAATATATAGATTAGATCAAGTTGTGATGTAAAATTTTAACTCAAATTGGGTACTACTGGTTGGAATTTTACATTAACTACAAATAAATGATTAGGAACAGAAGAAAAGAAATCGGAAAATTCTTGCTTAGTGGTATAAAGATTATGCTTAGATTTCTGCCTATATCTTGTGTTTTATAGCTTGTTAGTGAGGCATGGGCTAATGCAGAATGTACTGCATTTATGCAATTAGCGAATAACTGCTAGTTTTCATTTTATCTATTATATTAGCAACAAAATGGCATTTAACTGGGTAAAGCTCCTACCTAAATATTTGAGTATTGTGACATCTCTACTTGCAAGGTTTGAGTGAAAGATTAGTCACAGATTAGTGAAAAAAATGTATCTTTTTGTTAAAAATGGCTTATTTGAATGGATTGTTGCTTTTCACTAGCTTGTATGGTATGTCAGCTAACATTTCTTTGTTTTTTTTTCTTTTATAATAACTAAACTTCTCTATCTCAGCTGCAATAGTGTTCCATCTTACCACAGAGTGTTTTATAATTAATGCTGTTGACTTTATACCCCAAAATGGGTCAAGAAGTGGCTATATGATTCGGGGATGTTTAAATTTGTATGATGACAAAGTTAATTGCAACAAGTAGAAAACTTGGGTGCTAATACAGGATAACTTATGCTCTTTTTCTTACCTGGATATAGTTCTGTTGGGGTATAAAGTATTAGGTATTTGTATTTTTGCTGTCAAAATAATGGACTTAACTTTTAGGGTGTTCACAGCTAAGATCTCTGTATTTGTTTTTCAACTAACAACTAATTTTAAATGTATTGTATCTTTTATTACTTGTTCTCTTAGATTGTTTTTTGCTAGTAACCCTTACTCAGCTTCTGCCTTTGGGGCTTGGACTAATATTGCTTGTATGGAACTACAGTACTGTGACTAAACATGGAGCTCAATGCAGCTACTGCTTACAACTGCTTAAACTTTGTAGTTTGGACTTCATTTTTTTCTGTAATAACAACTTATTAAATCTAGTTGTATGAAGTACTGACACTTGTCATCCTTTGCATTTGCTGAGGAATAGCTTGGAGTATATGGTTCACATCTGGGAACATTGGTGCATTCCAGTTTGCTTGATTAGTTTTTTTTTTTTTTTGACAAATCCCCTTAAAGCAGACTAAGTACAGCAAAATTCACCCTTTCTCTGACACAAATAACACTCGTTTATGAAAAACACGCAAGTATATTTGCAACAAAGTATTTGTTGACACATGTGAACACGCGTTTTTAGAGGTGCAGTTGGGTTTTTATGCCAGACTTGCCACATGAAGCCAATTCTCAAAATCGCAACCAAACCTGTCAGTGGAAAGGTAGGTGCGCCACTTCGCTTTATCTTTCACACCTGGCTCTCCGATTTTTCAGAAAATGAGTCTTTTAAAAATCCTTATCGATTTTGGATGTGCTAGAAGCCATCTCCTAGGCACTGACTAATCCATTTAGAAAACGGATCACAAGTGGCTGCACCAGCGAATCTCCTTCAGGGCCTTCAGAACAAGCAAGGACCAGCGTCCCCCCAGCCTGGTCCCCGAGACAGATTCACTTGGTTTGGGCTGGGGTCTGGCCACAGGTGTTTTTAAACTCCCCAGCGATCACCCCCATGATAGGAAGCCGCTGTGTCTGTGTCTCGGGCCGGTGCAGCGCCTTCCTACTGCGGTCGAGGCCAGTCGCGCCCGTGTACGCCTGGAAGTGGACGGGGCCGCTGCAGAGCGACGTGGAGCGGCTGGGGCCGTCGGGTCTTGTCTCAGGCTCCCTCCCAGGCCGCCCCACCCGTATTCTCCCGCCCGCAGCCCTTGGGTCCCCCCTGCGGGTCCCACGTTGTGCCCCTCCCGCACCCGGGGCCCTGGCCTGGGCGGTGGCGCATTTCCTCCTGGCCGCAGCCCCTGCAGGTAAGCTCACCTGCGCCGCTGGATCGCGCCCCTCCGTGCCACCGGCCTGAAGGGCAGCTCAGGACCCACCCTGGGAGAGTCGCTCCCGGCTCTGCGCGAGGCGCAGCTTTGCACGTTGCTCTGTTCAGCACGAGCTTTCACCTGGCAGCGAGCAGGTGCCCCACTATTCACCAAGGGGAATCAGGAGGCTCAGCCCTTGTTCCGCTGGGATCAGATGGAACGTTTGGAGCTCTCGTGCCCTTTGGTCCCCCTCCCCTGACCCAAATGGGGAGAAAAATGTGTTTGAGTCCCTTTTAAGTCTGCTTTTATTAGAAATAACAACATACATTAAGGCCATAATTGAAATTCTACTTTCAGAGGTTCGGTCTGACTAGGAGCACACATTTGTCCCGATTAAAAAAAAAAAAAAAAAAGTTACTAGGGGGAAAATCAGTCGGTAGCCCTGGCGTTCCCTGTGCCTGAGGTCTGCAGCAGCCCCGCTTGCTAATTGCATGGCTGTGCGGGACAGGCCCCATGAGGCGGCCAGAGGTTATGTCCAAGGTCCTGGCTTTACCAAAAGGAAAACTCATCGCCAGCAGCGCGGATGGACAGTAAGCTTTAACACTAAGGCGTGGTGATGTTTCACTAGACCTTTGGCACACGTGTGTGAAGCAATATTCACATAAGCACTCCCACGCTGGAGTCATAAATTTTAAATCAAATATATGATATTAAAACTATTTTAACGAGAACTGTTCTACAAAGGGTATTGATTAACGGGGTGAGGAAAGTAATGGGATGAGGAAAGCCCAAACTGGTGGGTCCTACTGCCATTCAAAGGATTGTCAGGAGGAAAAACTCTTTCCTCTATCAGGTTTGATTGAGGGTCTACTGATTAACTAAAAATTAACAAAAGACAAAGTTTATCCATACACACATGGAAGTGCACAAAAGTGGCTTCCTCCATAATTAGAGATGGGGTTTATATAACCCACAATAAGGGAAAGAGGGGGAGCTCTCTCATAGAAAAGGGCATCTATGGGAAGATCAAGTGGTTTCTTTAGGAAAGACAAATGAGTTTTAGGAGATAGGAAAGTTTCTAGCGATGTTTATTTATGTAGGTGCCAATGGTCTCCATCCCTTTTCATGCCCACTAAAGCTCCCTGGGAGGGGATTTACGGCAGCTTCACTCTCAGAAGTTTCTGCCTTTAGTCACATAAAGGAAGCTCCGAAAAAGCTCACTTTTGCATCTGTTGAATCTCAAATGTCTTTAGTTTAAAATAATCTTTGGCCGGTGCTGTGGCTCACGCCTGTAATCCCAGCACTTTGGGAGGCCGAGGTGGGTGGATCATTTGAGGTCGGGGATTCGAGATCAGCCTGACCAACATGGTGAAACCCCGTCTCTACTAAAAATACAAAATTAGCCGGGCGTGGTGGTGAGTGCCTGTAATCCCAGCTACTTGGGAGGCTGAGAAAGGAGAATTGCTTGAATCCGGAAGGCGGAGGTTGCGGTGAGCCGAGATGGTGCCACTGCACTCCAGCCTGGGCAACAAGAACTTAAACTCCGTCTTAATCATAATCATCATCATCATCTTTATATCAAGTCTTGAATTCCAAGTGGGTCTTCACAGGCTGGAGTGTTGCTGGTCACTGAAACGTAACTGAAATTTATCTGTATTCATTCCCATTACGTAGTAGTATGAAGGGAATAAAATTGAGGTTTGGGCATTGTTTGTATTTAGATAAAGAGGACTTTGCTTTAACTGCAAAAGCTCTCATCTCAACATTTAATTCTGGCCCTCAAGGGTCAGCCCAAGTCATGTCATTTTCTTCTTTGTTGTTATTGGTCAAACCTTTGGTTAAGCTGGTTTGGGCTCAGCTGTTTTGTTTTTTTTTTTTTTTTTTTTTTTTGAGATGGAGTCTCACTCTGTTGGCCAGGCTGGAGGCTGGAGTGCAGTGGTATAACCTTGACTCACTGCAACCTCCGCCTCCAGGGTTCAAGCGATTCTCCTGCCTCAGCCTCCTGAGTCACTGGGACTACAGGCGCCCGCCACCACACCCAGTTTTTGTATTTTTAGTAGAGACAGGGTTTCACCATGTTGGCCAGGCTGGCCTCGAACTTCTGACCTCAGGTGATTCACCCACCTCCGCTTCCCAAAGTGCTGGGATTACAGGTGTGAGCCACCACACCTGGTCTCAACCATTAAGCTTAAGGGAAACATCCAACTTGTCACCTTCAGTGCAGGCCTAAACCAAATAACTCCCTTCGTAAGTGGAAGAAAAACTCCCTTGGCACGTCTCAGTCCCTAAGGTGATGAGTTGTGCAACCTGGTCTCTTTATTAAAGGACAGGGTCATTTTGCTCAATTTCATTACTTATGAAAACCAAAGTGCAGCTGGGCGTGGTGGCTCCCGCCTGTAATCCCAGCACTTTGGGAGGCAGAGGTGGGCAGATCACCTAAGGTCAGGAGTTTGAGACCAGCCTGACCAACATGGTGAAACCCCATTTCTACTAAAATTACAAAAAATTAGCTGGGTCTTGTGGCACATGCCTGTGATCCCAGCTACTCGGGAGGCTGAGGCACAAGAATCGCTTAAGCCCAGGAAGTGGAGGTTGCAGTGAGCTGAGTTCGCACCATTGCACTCCAGCCTGGGCAACAAGAGCAAAACTCTTGTCTCTAAATAAATAAATAAATAAATAAACCAAAGTGCAATTCCAGTACATCCCCCACTAGAATGACTAAAATTTAAAAGACACAAAATGCCACATGGTAGGAAGAATCTAGGTAAGTACTGGTAAAAGTGGAAGGTGATATGTTTAGTCCATTTTCTGCTGCTATAACAGAATACCAGAGACTGGGTAATTTATAAAGAAATTTGTTTCTCACTGTTCTGGGGTGGAAAAATCCAAGAGCATGGCCTTCTTGCTGTGTCATAACGTGACAGAAGAGCAACTGAACACTCCAGACAGGGAGATGCACCAGGGGCCACATTTGCTTTATAACAACCCACTATCATGATAACTAAGCCACTCTCTAGATAACAACACGGATCCCTTTATGAGGGCTCTGCCCTCACAACCTCATCACCTCTTAGCTACCATTTCCCAACACTGTTGCACTGGGGATTAGGTTTCCAACACAGGAACTTCTGCGGGCACACATTCAAACTACGGCATGGTACAGCCATTTTGGAAAAGGTTTATAAAAACTGAATTTGTCTATATCCTGTGACCCACTTTTTCACTCATTGGCGTATGCCCACCAAAAATACGTGTACGTTCAAAAGACATGTACAAGAATAATCACAGCAGCAGTATTTGTACAGCCCCAAACTGAATGCCATCCAAATGGCCTACAGTATTAGAACGGATACATTATAGCATATCCACATATGGAATCCTACCCAACAGGGAGAATGAAGACCTACAACATGCCATGTTACAGAAAGATCTCACACATTTAATGCTGGTCAAAATAAGCCAGCCCCAAAAGAGTACACAGTGTACGATTCCATTTATATAAATATGCAAAGGAGTAACTGCAAGGGGGCTTGAAAGCAGCATCTGAGAGTGCTGGTGAATTTCTTGATTTGGGTGTTGGATATAAAGTGTGTTCACTTTGTGAATATTCATTGAGTTGTACACTATGATCTGTGTACTTGTCTGTAAGTTTCAATGGAGCACTAAAACAAGAAAACAGGAGTCCTGTGAAAGTTAAAAGCAGATATTGGACAAAATGGAATTTTCTTCCAAGCAACCTCCATATAATTCACTTTTTACACTCTTGAAAACCAGATTTCCTTTCTGGCTTGCCATTGCCACCAGCTGCCCACCCAGGCTGGCCTGTTTTCCTAGTCACCCAGACTTCAATTTCCCTGCCCCCAGTTTTCTTCTCTCCCCGCCTTCAGGTTCCTTTCTGTTCTTCCTTAAGCCTACCAACATCCTAGAGGAGTTTCTGAAAAAAAAAAAATTTTAGACAGTCTGGGAGAAGGCATGGAGTAGAGAAATAAAGTGAAAAATTTCATCCATTAATCTCTGCAGTTGATTGTTGAGCAGTGAGCATCAAACGTTGAAAGCTAATGACGCTCGCAGTACATATACCGATTTGCCTATACAGCCTTTTTTTTTTTTTTTTTTTTTTTTTTTTGAGACAGAGTCTCGCTCTTTTGCCCAGGATGGAGTGCAGTGGTGTGATCTTGGCTCACCGCAACCTCCACTACCTGCCCCCCGCCCGCCCCCCCGCCAAGGTTCAAGCCATTCTCCTGCCTCAGCCTCCCGAGTAGCCGGGATTTTAGGTGCCCACCACCATGCTTGGCTAATTTTTTATTTTTAGTAGAGACGGGGTTTCACTATGTTGGTCAGGCTGGTCTTGAACTCCTGACCTCATGTGATCCACCCGCCTCGGCCTCCCAAAGTGCTAGGATTACAGGCGTGAGCTACCGTGCCCAGCCTATACAGCCTTATTTAACATCCAAGATCTATGGGCCCCACTTCTACATTATAGTCTGATTAAACATTAATTTTGAAATAATATTAAACATTAATTTTGAAATAGATTCATATATAGTTGTAAGAAATAAGAGCAATCCCATGTATTCTTTACCCAGTTTCCTTCTAAAACCTCCCAGAATATTAACATGGATCCAGTAAAGATACAGATCATTTTCATCACCACAAGGAACACTGAGGTTTCCCTTTTATAGTTACAACCACTTCCTTCCCATTCCACCCTTCTTTAACCCTGGCAACCACTAATCTGTTCTCCAGTTCTGTAACTTCCTTATTTCAAGAATATTATATAAACAGAAATAGCAATATATAACCTTTTGGGACTTTCATTTTTTGGCATAATTATCTGGAGATTCATCCCATTTGTATGTATCAATAGTTCATCCCTTTTTTATTGTCAAGTGGTAGTCTGTGGTACGGATGCACCAGTTTGTTTAACGATTTACTTGTTGAAGGACATCTGGATTGTTTCTAGTTTTGGGCTATTAAATAAAGCTGCTATAAACTGTCATGTACAGGTGGTTGAGTGAATATCTCTTCATTTTTTTCTGGGATAAATGCCGAGGAGGGCAACTGCAGGGTCATATGGTAGTCTGTTTAAGAAAGTACAAACTCTTTTCTAGAGCAAATGTACCATTTCACATATCCACCAAAATATATGAGTGATGCAGTTCCTCTGAATCCTCATGATTTGATATTGTCACTACTTTTTATTTTGGTCATTCTGATAGTTGTGTAGTAATATCCCAATGTGGTTTTAACTTGTATTTCCCTAATGGCTAATAATGTGGAACATTTTTTCATGTGCCTATCTGCCATTTTTTAATATCCTCTTCAGTGAAATGTCTCTGTATCTGTCTGTTTTCTGACAGGATTGTTTTTATCATGTGGCTTTTTTTTTTTTTTGAGACTGTCACTCAGGTTGGAGTGCAGTGGCATGATCTTGGCTCACTGCAACCTCACCTCCCAGGTTCAAATTATTCTCCCACCCCAGCCTCCCCAGTAGCTGGGATTACAGGTCTGTGCCACAACACCTAGCTATTTTTTTCTATTTTTAATAGAGACAGGGTTTCACCGAGTTGGCCAGGCTGGTCAAACTCCTGGCCTCAAGTGACCCATGTGCTTCAGCCTCCCAAAGTGCTGGGATTACAGGTGTGAGCCACCGCATCCTGCCCCTGTGGCTATTCTTTTTCTTTCTTTTTTAATACTTAAGTTCTAGGGTACATGTGCACAACGTGCAGGTTTGTTACATATGTACACATGTGCCATGTTGGTGTGCTGCACCCATTAACTCATCATTTACATTAGGTATATCTCCCAAAGCAATCCCTCCCCCTCCCCCTCCCCCACAATAGGCCCTGGTGTATGATGTTCCCCTTCCTGTGTCCAAGTGGTCTCATTGTTCAATTTCCACCTATGAGGGAGAACATGCGGTGTTTGGCTTTTTGTCCTTGCGATAGTTGGCTGAGAATGATGGTTTCCAGCTTCATCCATGTCCCTACAAAGGACATGAACTCATCCTTTTTTATGGCTGCATAGTATTCCATGGTGTATATGTGCCACATTTTCTTAATCCAGTCTATCATTGATGGACATGTGGGTTTGTTCCAAGTCTTTGCTATTGTGAATAGTGCCGCAATAAACATATGTGTGTATGTGTCTTTATAGCAGCATGATTTATAATCCTTTGGGTATGGGATAGCTGGGTCAAATGGTATTCCTAGTTCTATATCCTTGAGGAATTGCCACACTGTTTTCCACAATGGTTGAACTAGTTTATAGTCCCACCAACAGTGTAAAGCATTTGTATTTCTCCACATCCTCTCCAGCACCTGTTGTTTCCTGACTTTTTAATGATTGTCATTCTAACTGGTGTGAGATGGTATCTCATTGTGGTTTTGGTTTGCATTTCTCTGATGGCCAGTGATAATGAGCATTTTTTCATGTGTCTGTTGGCTGCATAAATGTCTTCTTTTGAGAAGTGTCTGTTCATATCCTCTGCCCACTTTTTGATGGGTTTGTTTTTTTCTTATAAATTTGTTTGAGTTCCATTTGTAGAGTCTGGATATTAGCCCTTTGTCAGATGAGTAGATGGCAAAAATTTTCTCCCATTCTGTAGGTTGCCTTTTCACTCTGATGGTACTGCCTTTTGCTGTGCAGAAGCTCTTTAGTTTAATTAGATCCCATTTGTCAATTTTGGCTTTTGTTGCCATTGCTTTTGGTGTTTTAGACATGGAGTCCTTGCCCATGCCTATGTCCTGAATGGTACTGCCTAGGTTTTCTTCTAGGGTTTTTATGGTTTTAGGTCTAACATTTAAGTCTTTAATCCATCTTGAATTAATTTTTGTTTAAGGTGTAAGGAAGGGATCCAGTTTCAGCTTTCTACATATGGTTAGCCAGTTTTCCCAGCACCATCTATTAAATAGGGAATCCTTTCCCCATTTCTTGTTTTTGTCAGATTTGTCAAAGATCAGATAGTTGTAGATGTGTGGTACTATTTCTGAGGGCTCTGTTCTGTTCCATTGGTCTATATCTCTGTTTTGGTACCAGTACCATGCTGTTTTGGTTACTGTAGCCTTGTAGTACAGTTTGAAGTCAGGTAGCGTGATGCCTCCAGCTTTGTTCTTTTGGCTTAGGATTGTCTTGGCAATGCAGGCTCTTTTTTGGTTCCACATGAACTTTAAAGTAGTTTTTTCCAATTCTGTGAGGAAAGTCATTGTTAGCTTGATGGGGATGGCATTGAATCTATAAATTACCTTGGGCAGTATGGCCATTTTCACAATATTGATTCTTCCTATCCATAAGCATGGAATGTTCTTCCATTTGTTTGTGTCCTCTTTTATTTCATTGAGCAGTGGTTTGTAGTTCTCCTTGAAGAGCTCCTTCACATCCCTTGTAAGATGGATTCCTAGGTATTTTATTCTCTTTGAAGCAATTGTGAATGGGAGTTCACTCACGATTTGGCTTTCTGTTTGTCTGTTATTGGTGTATAAGAATGCTTGTGATTTTTGCACACTGATTTTGTATCCTGAGACTTTACTGAAGTTGCTTATCAGCTTAAGGAGATTTTGGGCTGAGATAATGGGGTTTTCTAAATATACAATCATGTCATCTGCAAACAGGGACAATTTGACTTCCTCTTTTCCTAATTGAATACCCTTTATTTCTTTTTCCTGCCTGATTGCCCTGGCCAGAACTTCCAACACTATGTTGAATAGGAGTGGTGAGAGAGGGCATCCCTGTCTTGTGCCAGTTTTCAAAGGGTAAGCTTCCAGTTTTTGCCCATTCAGTATGATATTGGCTGTGGGTTTGTCATAAATAGCTCTTATTATTTTGAGATACATCCCATCAATACCTAGTTTATTGAGAGTTTTTAGCATGAAAGGTTGTTGAATTTTGTCAAAAGCCTTTTCTGCATCTATTGAGATAATCATGTGGTTTTTGTCTTTGGTTCTATTTATATGCTGAATTATGTTTATTGTTGCGTATGTTGAACCAGCCTTGCATCCCAGGGATGAAGCCCACTTGATCATGGTGGATAAGCTTTTTTGATGTGCTGCTGGATTTGGTTTGCCAGTATTTTATTGAGGATTTTTGCATCCATGTTCATCAGGGATATAGGTCTAAAATTCTTTTTTTGTTGTGTCTCTGCCAGGCTTTGGTATCAGAATGATGCTGGACTCATAAAATGAGTTAGGGAGGATTCCCTCTTTTTCTGTTGATTGGAATAGTTTCAGAAGGAATGGTACCAGCTCCTCCTCGTCCCTCTGGTAGAATTCGGCTGTGAATCCATCTGGTCCTGGACTTTTTTTGGTTGGTAGGCTATTAATTATTGCCTCAATTTCAGAGACTCTTATTATCTATTCAGGGATTCAACTTCTTCCTGGTTAATCTTGGGAGGGTGTATGTGTCTAGGAATTTATCCATTTCTTCTAAATTTTCTAGCTTATTTGCGTAGAGGTGTTTATAGTATTCTCTGATGGTAGTATGTATTTCTGTGGGGTCGGTGGTGATGTCCCCTTTATCATTTTTTATTGTGTCTATTTGGTTCTTCTCTCTTCTTTATTAGTCTTGCTAGCAGTCTAGCAATTTTGTTGATCTTTTCAAAAAACCCGCTCCTGGATTCATTGATTTTTTGAAGGGTTTTTTGTGTCTGTCTCCTTCAGTTCTGCTCTGATCTTCGTTATTTCTTGCCTTCTCCTAGCTTTTGAATGTGTTTGCTCTTGCTTCTCTAGTTCTTTTGTGATGTTAGGGTGTCAATTTTAGATCTTTCCTGCTTTCTCTTGTGGGCACTTAGTGCTGTAAATTTCCCTCTACACACTGCTTTAAATGTGTCCCAGAGATTCTGGTATGTTGTGTCTTTGTTGTCATTGGTTTCAAAGAACATCTTTATTTTTGCCTTCATTTCGTTATGTACCCAGTAGTCATTCGGGAGCAGGTTGTTCAGTTTCCATGTAGTTGAGTGGTTTTGAGTGAGTTTCTTAATCCTGAGTTTTAGTTTGATTGCACTGCGGTCTGAGAGACAGTTTGTTAAAATTTCTGCTCTTTTACATTTGCTGAGGAGTGCTTTACGGCTATTCTTAAGTTGCTTTACAGAGCAATTTAAAATTGCTCAAATGGTACAGAAAATTATCAGATAGTACAGAGTTCCCCCAGAGCCTCTCAACATCCTTCCCCCAGTTTCTCCTATTATTAACATCTTCTTCCATTAGTGTGGTCTTTTTTTTTTTTTTTTTTTTTTTTAATGTAGCTGTGCTTGGAAAAGTAACAGCTAAAATGTGGTACATTTTTAAGAATCAGCAATTGTTTCATATGGATACGTTATTATTAACATCCACAGTTTACATTAGGGTTCACTCTTTGTGCTGTACATTGTTGTGTTTTAACAAATGCATAATTTAACCACCATTATACAGTGTCACACAGAAGAATTTAACTGCCCTGAAAACCCCATGTGTTCTAGCCCTTCATCCCTTCTCTCTCTTCTGGACCCCTGGACTTTTGACTGTCACTATAGTTTCAGCCTTTTCCAAAATGTCATGTAGTTGGAATCACACAATATGTAGCCTTTTCAAACTGGCTTCTTTCATGCAGCAGATGCATGTCGGGTTCCTCCATGTGTTTTCCTGGATTCATTACTCATTTCTTTTTAATCACTGTATTATTTCATTATATGAATGTACCTTTTTAAAAAATCCATTTACCTACTGAAGGACATCTTGGTTGCTTCCTGTTGGGTGCAATTATGAATAAAGCTGCTATAAATAGCCATGTGCTCAAGTTCTTCTGCTCTGACAAATATCCATGTGCAGGATTTTGTGTGTTTCTTCTGTTCTGACAAAATAAATATCCATGTGCAGGATTTTGTGTGGACATAAGTTTTCAATTCATTTGGGTAAATATGAGTATGAGTGCTTGACTGTACAGTAAGACCTTGTATTGCTTTGTAAGAAACTGCCAAACTCTTCTGAAGCGGTTGTACCATTTTGCATTTCCACCAGCAACGGGTTCCGGTCGCTCTGTATCCTTTTCAGCATTTGGTATTGTTTTGCATTTTCACTGTTCTGAGAGGTGTTTAGTGGTACCTGGTGGTTTTAATTTGCAATTCTTTAATGATATATGACATACAGCATCTTTTCACATGCTTATTTGCCATCTGTGTATCTTATTGGGTGAGGTGTCTGTTCAGAGCTATTGCCGATTTTTTAATTGGGTTAATAGTTTTCTTTAGTTGAGTTTTAAGAGTTTTTTTTTTTTTTTTTTTTTTCTTTTTTCAAAATTTGGATACAAGTCCTGTATGTGTTTTACAGATAGTTTTCTGTTTGTGGCTTGTCTTCTCATTCTATTGACAGCATCTTTCTTTTTTTTTTTTTGAGGTGGAGTCTTGCTCTGTCACCCAGGCTGGAGTGCAGTGGCACGATCATGGCTCACAGCAACCTCTGCCTCCCGAGTAGCTGGGACTATAGGCATGTGCCTCCATGCTTGGCTGATTTTTTATTTTTTACTTTGTAGAGATGGGGTTTTGCCATGCTGGCCAGGTTGGTCTTGAACTCCTGACCTCAAGTGATCTGACTGCCTTGGCCTCCCAAAGTGCTGGGATTACAGACGTGAGCCATGGTGCCTGGCCTAGCATCTTTCACTTAATAGTTACTTTCTTTCACAGATGGTATCTTTGGTGTTGTATCTAAAAAGTCATCACTAAATCCTAGGTCATCTAGATTTTCTTGTATGTTATTTTCTAGAAGTTCTATAGCAAGGATTTTTGCATTTATGTTCATGAGAGATATTGGTGCATAGTTTATCTTTCTTGTAATGTCTTTATCTGGTTTTATATTAGAGTACAGTAGTCCACAATAGCCCCCACCTTATCGGTGGTGAACATGTTTCAAAACCCCCAGTGGATGCCTGAAACCACATATTACTGAAGCCTGTATATACTATGTTTTCTCCTATATATACATGCCTATGATAAAGTTTAAAGTTTAATTAGGCACAGTAAGAGCTTAACAACAACCACTGATAAAATAGAATAATTGTTATGCAAATGTGGTTTCTCTCTCAATCTTTTTTGCCATACCCACCCTTCTTGTGATGATGCAATGATAAAATTCAACGAAGGGAAGTGAGGTGAATGGTGCGGGCATTGTGAGGTAGCCTTAGGCCACTTTGACGTGATGATATTAATACCTCAGGGGGATCATTTGCTTCAGGTGATCCTGGATCATCAAGCTGTAATGATGTTGATGGCTGGATGTCAGGAGCAGACAGTATCAGTGACCATGGGTGGTAATGTATACAGGGTAGACAAGATTATTCACACCCAGGTGAAACGGAGCAGAATGGCAAAAGATTTCATGACATTACCCAGCACGATGCTTAAACTTACAAATTGTTTATTTCTGCAACTTTCTATTTAATACTTTCACACCACAATTTACCACAGGTAACTGAACAAGAGGAGGCCGGGAATGGTGGCTCATGCCTGTAAACCCAGTACTTTGGGAGACCAAGGCAGGTGGGTCACCTGAGGTCAGGAGTTCAAGACCAGCCTGGCTGACATGGTGAAACCCTGTCACTTCAAAAATTAAAAATACAAAATTACAAAATACAAAAATTAGCCAGGCATGGTGGGTGTACACCTGTAATCCCAGGTACTTGGGGGGCTGAGGCAGGAGAAACACTTGAACCCGGGAGGTGGAGGTTGCAGTGAGCCAAGATTGTGCCACTGCACTCCAGCCTGGGCGACAGAGTGAGACTCTGTCTCAGGAAAAAAAAAAAAGAAGGAAACAGCAACCGTGGATTGGTGGTGAGGGAGATGCTTCTGTATTGCTGTCCTCATACAATGAGCAGGGGAAGAATTCCTTTGGCGTCTACCTTCTGGAAGACACTATAGAGAATTGATATCATTTCTTCTTCAGATACTTGGTAGAATTCATAAGTAAAAACATCTCAGTCTGGAGTCTTCTGTTTCAGAAAACTATTGATTCAATTTCTTTAGTAGATATGGGCCTATTCAGATTATCTATTTCTCCTTGTGTGGATTTTAGTAGATTGTGCCTTTCAAGGAACTGATCCGTTTCATCTGTTATGAAGTTTGTGGGCAGAGAGTTGTTAATCATATTCCTTTATTATCTTTTTTTTTTTTTTTTTTTGAGACCGAGTCTCGCTCTGTCGCCCAGGCTGGAGTGCAGTGGCGGATCTCAGCTCACTGCAGGCTCCGCCTCCCGGATTTATGCCATTCTCCTGCCTCAGCCTCCCGAGTAGCTGGGACTACAGGCGCTCGCCACCTCGCCTGGCTATATATATATATATTTTTTTTTGTATTTTTTAGTAGAGACGGGGTTTCACCGGGTTAGCTGGGATGGTCTCGATCTCCTGACCTCGTGATCCGCCTGTCTCGGCCTCCCAAAGTGCTGGGATTACAGGCTTGAGCCACCGCGCCCGGCCCCTTTATTATCTTTTTAATGCCCGTGTTCTCAATAGGGATGGCCTCTCTGATATGAGCAATGTCTTCTTTTTTCTTTGTTAGCCTGGTCAGAGATTTATTGTTTATTGATTTTTCTCTTTCCTATTTTCAATGATTTTTTGTGCTCTAATTTTTATTTTTCTCCTGTTTGCATTAGTTTTATATTACTCTTCTTTCTCTAATTTCCTAAAGTGAAAGCTTAGATTTTAGATCTTTCTTCATTACTAACTGCATTCAATGCTATAAATTTCTCTCAAGTGCTTTTACCACATCCTATCAAGTTGTATTTTCACTGTCTTCAAAATATTTTTAATTTCTCTTGAGATTTTTTCTTTGACCCACGTGTTAAACTCCCAAATATTTGGAGATTATCTGGCTATCTTTCTGTTAATTGATTTGTAGTTTAATCCCATTGTGTCTAAGAGCGTACTTAAGTTTGTTGAGGTGTGATGGCCCAGAATATGGTCTACTTTGGTCAATGCTCCATGTCAGCTTGAGAAGTATGTTTACTCTTCTGTTGACTATTGTTCAGAAAATCCTTAGGATTTTCTGCCTGTTAGATCTGTCATTTATTGAGAGAAATGTGTGAAGCCTCTAACTATTATAGCAGATTTATTTCTCCTTGCAGTTCTATCCGTTTTTACCTCACATATTTGGATGCTGTTGTTACACATTAAAATGTGTGTACACATTAAAAATTGTTATTTTCATGGAGAATTGGTCCCTTTATTATACAATGCCCCTCTTTAATAATTTTGTTAGGAATTCTTTGAGCTATCCCAGCTTTCTTTTTGTTAGCAGTTTTTTCAATCCCTTTTTTAATTGAAGTAAAAAAAATAAAATTACCTTAACCACTTCTAAGTGTTCCATGAACATGGTACATCTATTTTTGAAGGCCTTTTTGATTTATCTGTTGTATAGTTTTCAGCAGACCTTTTACATATTTTGTAAAACTTTCATCTATTTCCTGGATTTTGTTGCTTGCTAAATCACTTAATTCTAGTAGCTTTTTTTTGGTAGATTCTTGGGATTTTCCACCCACTCATGTTGTTTGTGAATAAAGCAAGCTTGCTTTCTTTCTTATCTGTATTGTCTTCCTATTTTTACTGTGTTACCACACTGGCTAGGATCTAAGGTATATTGTTGAATAGGAGCAGAGAAAGAGGACAGTATGTATGATTTCAATTTCTTGAAATCTGCCAGAAGTTATGGCTCAGCATAATGGTCACTTTGGGTCCTTGTTCCACATGAGCTTCCAAAGAATGTAGATTGTATTCTGAAGTTGTTAAGTTTCTTTCAACTGGGCGCAATGGCTCACACCTATAATCCCAGCACTTTGGGAGGCTGAGGCGAGTGGATCACCTGAGGTCAGGAGTTCAAGACCAGACTGACCAATACGGTGAAACCCCATCTCTACTAAATACAAAAAATTAGCCAGGCATGGTGGTGCATTCTTGTAATCCCAGCTACTTGGGAGGCTGAGGCAGAAGAATCACTTAAACCCAGGAGGTGGAGGTAGTAGTGAGCCAAGATTGCACCACTGCACTCCAGCCTGGGCAACAAGAGCAAAACTCCATCTCAAAAACAAAAAAAGTATCTCTTTCTGTCTCTATACACACACACACACACATACCTATATATGTGAGTATACATATGAGTCAAATCACACTTGTTCACTGTACTAAAATTGTCTCTATCTTATTGCATGTTTTCTTCTTGTTTTATTGAGAGAGGTGTGTTAAAATCCCACTATGACCTTGGACTTGTCCATTTCTTTTTGTGGTTTTGTCCATGTTTGCTTCATGTTTTTGAAGTGCGTATCAACTTAGAATTGCTTTATTCTCCTGGTTAACCGAATCTTTTTTTTTTTTTTTTGGATGTATGTTTTTTGTTATTGTTGTTTCTGAGACTGAGTCTCACTCTGTAACCCGGGCTGGAGTGCAGTGGCGCGATCTTGGCTTACTGCAGCCTCCGCCTTCCAGGTTCAAGCGATTCTCCTGTCTCAGCCTCTCAAGTGTCTGGGGACTACAGGTTTGCAGCACCATGCCCAGCTAATTTTTTTTTTTTTTTGTATTTTTAGTAGAGACGGGGTCTTGTAATGTTGGCCAGGCCGTTCTCAAACTCCTGACCTCAGGTGTTCTGCCGGCCTCGGCCTCCCAAAGTGCTGGGATTACAGGTGTGAGCCACTACGTCTGGGCCTGAATATCTTTAGGAGATACCCTCTTTACTCCAAGTAATACTTTTTGCCTGAAGGCTACTTTTCTAAAACTAATGTAACAATGCCAGCTGTTGGCTGCGGTATCCTCCTTCCTCACTGGTCTTTGAGTTTCTCCCAGTGTGTTTAGTACATAGTAGGAAACAATCAGTAAATGTTAATATGACTGACAATTTTTATTCTTAAAATGTGAAATAACCAAATGTGTGACTGTGTTTTTATATAGCCATAAACAATATTTTGTTTTTGATCTTCATCTAAATGGACTCAAAGTATACTTTTTAAAAACTCACTGCTGTTTGGAGATTCAACAATGTTTTATTACTCATTGACTTCTTCCTGCTCTATAGGATTCCATTATATAAGTAAACCCCAGGAGCTCTCATGCAGACCCATACCTTAAAATACTGTCTTCTAAATTTCTCTCTCCAGTCTTGACCTTTCCTTTGAGTTCCAGACTCCTGTATCTGCCTGCCTACTCTGTATCCTTACTTTGATACATCTAACAGGCACCTCAAATTTAACATGAAAAAAACAGAATTCTTGACTTCCTACTTTCCACCTCCACCCACCTGCAATTTACTCCCTTTTCAGTCTTCCCCATCTCCCCCATGATACATACCATTTACCCAGCTGTATGAGAATCAAAACTAAGATGGAAACACATGTAGTTTTATGTTGAGGCATAGCAAGCAGGGCATACTGACTTGATTGGAGGTAAACATAGTTGGATATGACAGGAGACAAAGTCAGAGGGATGGGCAAGGGCCACAACTTGTAGGGCTGATAGTAAGGAATTCTGTTTTGGTCTGAGGATGACAAGACGACACTGGAGGATTCGGCAAGTAGGAAGACCAGTAAGACAATAGTAGTCTAGGAGAGGCAAGGTGGTGGTGGGAACTGTTGTAACCAAGCAAGTTACAGAGAAACGCCACACTTTGAGACCAATTCAGGAGTCCTTTATTAGCCAATGACCCAGAGATGGCTAGTGCTCAAAATTCTCTCAGCCTTGAAGAAGGTGCTAGATTTTCCTTCATACTCTGGCTTAGAGAGGGGAGGTAGACCCTAGATGTAGCAATCTTACAGAAGTAAAACAGGTAAAAAAGTTAAAAAGACAAATGGTTACAGGAAAACAAACAGTTCCAAGTGCAGGGGCTTTAAATTCATCACAAGGTGATAGGTGTGGGGGCTCTGGGTGTTATCTGCCAGACACAAACACGGGAGCTTTAGAGTACTATCACCAGAGCGAATTCCTGGGAACTGTGGACATAGCTTGCCACTACTGTTAACTTATCAGTTAACTGCACTCTTTGATGTGCTGGGAGTCAGCTTGCACAAGTTAAGTCCTTGAGGAAGCGGGTGGGTAAGGAGCCCTTAATGTGTTTAGCAAATGAAGGAGCCAAATGGAATCGTCAGGCTAAGAGAGAGTCAATCAGGTTAACACGTTAGGGTATCACAGAACTACGGTGGTAGCAGTGGAGATGAAGACAGGTGAAGACATTTGAAATATATTTTGTAGCTAGAGATGGTAGAAACTGCTGATGGATTAGATGCAGGGGCATATAAAAAATAGTCCTAAGAGTGACTTGTCTCTGTTCCCATGATCTCCCTTTCCTTCTGGACCTCCTAACAAGATTCTCTTGTTCAACATTCCAGTTCACAAATTCTCTCTTCAACTGTGTGTAAAATGCATTCAGAACTATTTCTCATTTATTGGTTTTCAAATGTCTAATCTTTCATAGTATTTTCCTGTTTTATGATTTATTTGCACTTCTTAAAGAATTAATTCTACTTGTATCTGCTGACTTTTCCTCCTGTAGATGGTATGTATGTAGGCTTAATATTTCCTTCTATGATAATCCTATAGGACCCTATTAGAAACTCTCCCTAAAGGGCAGTTTTTGTATTTGTTTCTGCTGGGGTGCCAGGATTGATTTTATTTTCTTGACTTGTGGTTCTTACAGTATAAAACACTTAGCATAAACCCAGACATTACACTTAAACCCGTCGTAAAGGCCGGGGATTCTGATTTCATATAGATAACTGTGTGTGTGTGCTCCCGGATCTATTCCTACTTGAATACGTGATCTCTTTGCAGATTTATGGAGGGGACTAATTCTCTTGTCTCTACATGGAAATTAGGATCTCAGCCCCTATATTTAACAGAACTTCACTGGTTTTAGTGAATTTATTATAGACTCATAGGAACCCTCTCTTGAAGCAGGAGGCACTTTGTATCTCCTTACAGATGGTGGTTGAAAGTGCTGTGTATAGGCCGGGCATGGTGGCTCATGCCTGTAATCCCAACACTTTGGGAGGCCAAGGCGGGTGGATCACCTGAGGTCAGGAGTTCAAGACCAGCCTGGCCAACATGGCGAAACCCCGTCTCTACTAAAAATACAAAAATCAGTTGGGCGTGGTGGCGGGCACCTGTAGTCCCAGCTACTCGGGAGGGCTGGGGCAGGAGAATGGCTTCAACCCTGGAGGCAGAAGTTGCAGTGAGCCAAGATGGCACCACTGCACTCCAGCCTGGGCGACAAGAAACGCCATCACAAAAAAAAAAAAAAAAGAAAAGAAAAGAAAGAAAATGCTGTGTATAAATAGGAAACATTTTCTATTAATTGATATAACTCAAGTTTTTGTTTTATTGATTCATCTTAAGTCCTCTGGCATCTGACAACAGGTGTACCTGCTATCAATTTCACATTATTATTTTTGAGACAGGGTCTTGCCCTGTCACCCAGCTAGAGCACAGTGGTGAAGTTGTAGCTCACTGCGACCTCAAACTCGGCTAGCTTCCTGAGTAGCTGGGACTAGAAAAGCATGCCACTGTGCCTGGCTATTTTTTTTATTTTTTGTAGAGACAGGATCTCCCTATGTTGCCCAGGTTGGTCTTGAACTCCTGGGCTCAAGTGATCCTCCTGCCTTGGCCTCCCATAGGCATAAGCCACCGTGCCCAGCCCAATTTCACTTTAGACTCCACTGGCGCCAGCATGGGAGGTCTGTAGGAGGTAGAAGATCCTATTAGGATTAAATATTTAGAACATATGTGTGATGGAGTGCTTGTTACTTTTCTATAATTTCTATTATGTTCGAGTTCCACTTTTGTCTCTAAGTGATCACATTCTCAAATAGCTTCAGAGGAATATTTACTTTTGAATAAGTTTATATAAATCATCCAGAAGGAATAATGCTATACCAGTTCAATCAGTCCCAACATCAAAGACTTTTACCCTTTCACTAGAATATTTTTTGGAGAAATGTTTCTAGAATAAATAAGCATATACAATAAGCATATATATGAGTGTATATAAGAAACAAAAATTATACCCAGGCCCCCAAATGTTAAGATTTTCCTACAAGAAACCCAAATAATAAGCCTAATAATCTATATTTTTAAGTTTGCTATTTCCTATCATAAACACACAAAAACCAAGGGAAATAGTACAATGGATATCTATGAACCCAATTCCCAGTTTAAAATAGTTAACATTCTATCAATCAGGCTTGTTTTATTTCCCACACCCATACATTGAAAAAAAACAACTACCAAATCATCACATCCATAAAATTGACAGTTCTTTAATATCATTCATTACTCAGTTCAATTCTCCACATCTCTTCATTATTCTTAAGATGTACTACAATGACTGGGTCATTTAATTGAGAATACTTAGTTCTTACCTGTTTACGTGTTTTCCTTTCTATGGAAAAGTTGGAATGTGTGATTTACTATTTCACAACTCAAAAGATTATTTTAAAAATGTTACAGCCATTCTAAGTTTTCCTGTCAGCCCTGACTCCTGTTTCCCATTCAGAAGCAACCACACATCATTTTCCTAGTCATCCTTCTAGAAATACATACTTTTTGATTAAACTCTTAGAAAGTTTAAACAGCCTAAATATCTGACTTCTAGCTCTGATATTTCAAATTGGGAAAAAGTACTAATTTTTGTGGTGTGATTTCTTTTGCTCCTTCACAGCCCTTTAATAATATATATCGCTCTGTACTTATTCTTAGAAAATATCAATTACTATGAGCTATGTTAAAGAGCTGGTTTATGGAACTAGCAAATAAATAGTTAATAAAAAAATATTCAACTCAAATATACTGAAATGTTCTTCTACATAAAGTTTTGAGTTAAAATCCTAAACAATGAAAAAAAACTTGTACACCTGAATAATCTTTTGTTCTTTCTAGTGACCGTTTCCTACAAATAACACACAGTTGCATATATTTTACAGTTTCAATCTTATATTTATTCTCTTGTGGAATGCTAGGTTTAATGTTACAGTATGGTTGTCAAAGCTAATGAAATGTGACAAATGTCTAAATGCTGCAGAACAGTATAATTTTAATTAAACAAAACACCTGTTATTGTACAGCTGAGGTCTGATGGTTGTTAAACTGATGCCTATGTGTATGGCCAGCCACAAACCCTGGGGATGTTTATTATCTGTACATATATATACAAATATATCCCATACATATGTATGCACACAGGCATGTATTAATTTATGTGTGAAACTTATAAAATTATATATACAAACACATACATGCACATCTATCTACATATACCTACCCTCACCATTGAGTAATCAGCCTCATGCCCAATTATTATTGCTGCCCAGTATAACTACATGATTTTAGTGCCAATGTCAGGCACCTTTGTAGGTGCAGGATAGGTACATCTATGCATATAGATATGCATATTCATGTATGTTTGTGTATATAAAGAAATTACCTCTCCCTTTTATGCTTCAGCCATGCATTACTACAATAAACAGTCTTTCCACCATAGGTGTTGGAATTCTAAACAGTGTAAAATCTACTTCTGGAAAACTGTATATGTTCATAGTTACAAAAAATATATTATTTATATGATTGAAACCTATTGAGTACATATGTTATTTGAATCTGGCTATACTGTAGCCATTAGATAAATTAAAAAAAACCACCCTCTAAATAGGATGTTATGGTAGCCTTAAATATACCATTACCTGTATTTAGGATAGTTGATATTATATCTTAAAAGTTGAAAAAATGATGTTAAAGATTTGAAAAACACTATGCATCTGCATTAAATATATAAATGTTTCCACCAAGGGCCCGATTAAATTCATTGTCTGACATTTTTATGTTCTAAGACTGACCAATATCATAGTCATTATTCTTATATTCTTAAAATTATGGCTCATTAAGGCTTTTATAGAAAAAAAGCCCTATTTTAAATCAATTATAAAAACAAGTTCTATTTAAAAGAAAAAACATACACAAACACTAAAGTACTCATGGATATCATCCTGTACAATGTGACTAAAGATAGGAGGCCTGTTCCCAGTAAGAACACCTCCTGGTAGCACAAATAAACCTGGTTTGGTTCCTCTGCTCTGCAGCTTTTCAGCATGTAAAATTTAAACCATTTCACATTAACATTTAAATTTAATACAGTGCAAATATTTGAGAATAACTTGTTTCCCCCAGTGAAACAAGAGCCAGCATTATGCTGAATATTCTCCAGATCTATTTACACATTGAGTTAAAAGTTCACCATAAACTTAGAAATTTGCTGAATATCAGCAGAAATGTAACTGAACTAGCAGCAATTGCATTTACAATATTTGATAGTTACTTGAGAGAATGCATAAAATTTTCCAGGCTGTACTCTGAATCATACTGCTCTTGATCCCAAAGATCACTCAGGTTTTCAAGAATTGATTTCATACTTGCTTTCCCAGAAGTAGAGGTGTCAGCTTTTTCTGCTTTGCCATCCTTAAGAAAAATTGGCAAAAAAAAAAATAAAGAGAGGTTAACTTCACAAATTGTATTTTTCTTTAAAATCACACTTGTTTCTAATACTACAATTATTCAACAGAATTGAGTACTTTAAGTGATGGGGAAATTCATGATCTCCAAACATATTTATTTGTCAGTTTCTTATTTGGAAAGAACTTCAAAATTATGGAAGAATTATAAGAACATATCAAAGAACTTATTTGCTTTATCAATCTCTCTCCCCATTTATATATGTGTATGTATATATGGATGTCAGAAATATAGTTAGATATCAGGTTTTTCCCTTAACAATTTGAGAGAAAGTTGTAGACATCATGTCCTTTTATCCTTTGAGAGGAACTGGCATATATTCCTAAGAACAAGAATATTCTCTTACATAACCATATAAAGATCAGATTAAGGAAACCTAACACTGATATTAAAATGTTCTAATATATAGTCTGTTTTCAAATTCTGCCAATTGTCTAAATAGTGCCTTTTATGGCAATAGGCCATTTCCCTAAAACATCCCTCTGAGCCCAGTTCTACTCACTGAAAGTCACCCATAAGAATATTCCTTCAAACAGAATAAAAGCTATTTGAAGACAGCTATGCATGTTTCTTTGAGCCTTCTTTTTTCTATGTTAAACATGTCTCATTCTTTCAACTTTATCTTGACTTTCAATATGACATGATTGAAGAACCTGCCTCCATTCTGGCCACCGGGGACCTAATTTGTTACCATTTAAAATGTAGCACCCCAAACTAGACATATTTCAAATGTGGTTTAACATATACATAATATGGCAGAACGATTTTCTCTTACTTGAAAGTACACTTCTGTTATTACAGCTAGTTTTAATTTCATCATATAAGGCTATTTCACACCATAATTTTATACTAAGTATGCAGTGGATTTTCTGAACCTATGTAGGACTTTAAATCCAACTATATTGGTTTTACAATATTAGACTCACTAATATTTCCAAGTTGTGCATCCTTTTAATTATAGATTGTTATCTGATGTATTAGTTCCATCATCTGCAATAATAATAGCTATTATTTATTGAGAATCTCCACTAGATATCCTTTCTGACTGCTTACATATATTATCTTACCTCACAACCATGTAGTAAAATAGTTATAGAAGCTCAGAGAGATAATCTGCCTAAGGTTAACAGGAGGCAGGGCCAAGAACTCTCATCCATTAGTCTTACTGACTCCAGTGATAAGCTGTGCTTTAGCAGAAAAGGACTAAGGAAAGAAACTGAGGCAAGACATTGAAGACATCAATGAAAAAAAAAAAAAATCAAAACTTCACACATTCCCTAGTATGCTGCAGAGTTAATCTGGGCACCAAAAATTCCCTCCAGTGGTGATCTCATGGATACTAAAGTGAATGCATTTTGCTGCTCCTTTAATACTTTCAACTTAGCAGTCACAGGAAGCTTGTGACTCATTAAAGATACAACAAGTTGTTTCTTTACCTTATCAAGAGTAAACAGATCAAGAAGCTGATCAGTCCCCATGCTCTGCAAACTAGAATTCTCTTGGCTAATAACGGTATTCGCTATGTTCATCTTGAATTTCTGCAACCCCATTATTTTTTCTTCCAATGTTCCTCTGGTTATCAATCGGTATACGTTAACCACACGTTTCTGGATAAGAAAAACAGTTAAACAACGGTAACACATATTAAGCTTTGAGGTTCCAACAAGTCAGAGTGTCTTTAGACTTGTACTATTTTCTACTACCTAATTAGGGTTGGATTTTTGTCTGGCCACATGAGCTCAAAATGTGTGCAGCAATCACAGAATATTAGGGATGAACAGTGATCCAGGTTTTCTTAGTGCTAGCACTCATTTAATGCATGAGGAAGTGATACTACAGAAAAGTTAAGTGATCTGTCCAAGATCGTAACACATGTATGTTAACACCAGAGCAAGAACTAAACCAAGGTTTCCCATCTTTTGCGGGGAGTATATTTTCATGCACAGGTTAACATCTGTGAGGTAAAATTGACTTTTACCTGCCCAATGCGATGGGCCCGGTCCATGGCTTGTAGATCTCGCATAGGATTCCAGTCATGCTCCACAAAGACTACCGTGTCGGCGCCTGTCAAATTAAGTCCCAGGCCACCAACGTGAGTGGTAAGTAACAGAACGTCTATAGATGGGTCATTATTAAACCTAAAGGTATAGATAACAAAAACAAAATTAGTCCATTCCTAAGTCCTATAACAGAAACTGTTAAATAAAAACTAAAGAGCACAAATGAAAATGCTGCTTTAAAAATCCACAATAGGGATACTTATGTGATCATCTGAGAAAAATATCCTCCCAACATGTATAATGTTTTTAGCAAAAGAGAGCATTCTAAAGCTAGTCAGGAATTTCATAAATACAAAATAAGGCAAACTGCACTGAATTTAGTAACATCAGTTAAGGACTAACTTGCAAAAATATAATTAAATGTTAATTATAATTAAGATAAACCCAACTATGAACCTTTAAAGTATGGGGACAGACAGAAGTATGAGAACAGGCTAGACTTTCATTCAGGGAAGAGAGAAGGTGAGAGTGTTAGGGTTGCTACTATTATACTAATCCTAGAAGACACTGACAAAGGATATCTAGTAACTTCTAGGAAAAAGAACAAACTAACATTAAAGATGCAGCTATCAAGCTACGATTTATTATCCTTACTACGAGTCAAGCAATAGGCTTTGTATTTTATATGCATTATATGCATTATTTTCATTGTTACCATAGCTCTATAAGGGTATTATTACCAATATCCCTATTTTAGACTGAGGCTCTGTGAATGATAAACAGGCCCAAGAGAACACTGCTTAAATAGCAGAGTCAGCAGTCAAACCTGAGCCTGTCGGCCTCCAAAGTCCTTTCCTGGGGTCTCTAACTTTATTGTGCCTAATGATCTCTTAGGGATGCTTGTTTTTTGAGACAGAGTCTTGCTCTGTTGCTCAAGATGAAGTGCAGTGGCCCAATCCGATCTCTGCTCACTGCAACCTCTGCATCCCGGGTTCAAGACATTCTCCTGCCTCAGCCTCCAGAGTAGCTGGGATTACAAGCATGTGCCACCACACCCAGCTAATTTTTGTATTTTTGGTAGAGATGGGATTTCACCATGTTGGCCAGGCTGGTCTTGAACTCCTGACCTCAAGTAATCCACCCACCTCGGCCTCGCAAAGTGCTGGGATTACAGGCGTGAGTCAGCACACCCGGCTGGGATGCTTGTTAAAAATGCCTGCTCTTGAAGTCAGCAGCTTTGGGACTAAGCAGAACCTAGGAATCTGCATTTTTAAAAAAGCAACCACTGAGATTTTTTAAAGTAGAGGCTGCAGACCACATGTGAACACTGCACTCACCAGTTCTGCTTCCTAGTTGGGCCAGATTCCAACTTGTTTTCAGTGCACCAACAGGAATTAGGATGGAGATTTTATCTAAGTCACTTGTTTGGTTCCTCTCACCCTAATCCTCCCAAAAAGGTAAGGAAGGGGGAAGTAGTCATCCCTACTATTGGTTGATGCCTTAAATTTCTTTCATGCTCTTCAGAGTGCTTTCCTATTATAGTCATACCTTTTCATATACTAAACAAATAATCTATTCGATTATATTTCTGTAGTTCTATATATAAAAGGGTTTATTTGGGGTGGATTAAACAACTGAAAAAACACATTTGCAGATACTTAGCCAATGAAAATATTTCACAGGACAAACTTCTATGTAAGTAGTAATATATTTATTTACAAATAAGAGTCTTAGAAGCCACATACCGGGAAACAATGGAATGCCTCTGACCAGGAGGTATGCTGCCATCTAATCTCAAGTAAGTGACAGAGGGCAAGTGAGGTTTGAGGAGATCATGCTCTACTATATCAAGCATGCTTTTCAGCTGACAGAAGATCAGTATCCTGTGCTGGGCCACAACAGACTCTGTGCCACTCTCGGAAGTACTGCCATTTCCCAAACCGCAGTCCAACAGCAACTTAGGAAGAAGAAGAAGAAAAAAAAAAAACAACAACTACATAAGTGTTCAATAAAAGTAGATAAGCAATCTCACTATGACATTTCTCTCTGTGGCAAGAAAAGGTTAAATGTACCTGAAATCTGGAAAGCAGATTAGCACTCTGGGCTGCAATCTGTCACCCTGCAGCACACTGAACTAGTTTTTGAGGTGCTCAGGCTTAGAGTTCCCTGATCACCTCTTCAGAAGTTTTCATTTAATTTTTTTTTTATAGACTCAAGGTCTCACTATGTTGCTCAGGCTAGTCTTGAACTCCTGAGCTCAAGTGACCCTCCTGCTTTGGCCTCCCAAAGTGCAAGGATTATAGGTATGAGCCACCACGCCCGGCCCAGAAGTTTATCTAATAACAAACCTACCTACCTTTTCCTCAATCCTTGAGGCTGAAGCCTCAATAAATGTTTATTGAAAGTAATGACAAAGAAGATGCCACAGGCAAACTGGTTCATAAAGGGTTATTCAATAATGTATGAAGAAAACAACAGAGTAGCAACATTTGGTAGAAAAAATTATAGAAAAGAAGCATTTAGCTAGATTTGGATTCTTTTCAAGAGAGCTTATTACTCTATCTGTAGACCAAGATCTTTAATGGCAGAAACCACACTTTGCTATAGATCATTTATACTTATTCCTAAAGTGGTTCGGTGTCTTGCACACAGCAAGTACAATAAATAAATGGTTGAATAAAATCCAAGAGAATTATGTTTAGATCAATTTGACAAACCATATACCCAATAGTACTATTCTTCAACCATAGTATTTCAGGTATTACTGAACTCTGTTCAAAATCTAAGAGCTGGCTGGGCCAGTGGTGGTGGCTTACACACCTGTAATCCCAGCACTTTGGGAGGCCAAGGCAGGCAAATCACTCGAGGTCAAGAGTTCGAGACCAACCGGGCCAACATGGCGAAATCCTGTCTCTACCAAAAATACAAAACAGCCAGGTGTAGTGGCATACACCTATAGTCCCAGCTACTTGGGAGGCTGAGACAGGAGAATTGCTGGAACCCCAAAGGCGGAGGTTGCAAAAACAAAATCTAAGATTTTTTTTTTTTATTGGAGATGGAGTCTCCCTGTATTGCCCAGGCTAGAGTGCAGTGGCGTGATCTTGGCTCACTGCAACCTCCAACTCCTGGGTTCAAGATATTCTGCTTCAGCCACCAGAGTAGTTGGGATTACAGATGCCCACCATCATGCCCAGCAAATTTTTGTAATTTTAGTAGAGATGGGGTTTCGCTATGTTGGCCACGTTGGTTTCGAACTCCTGACCTTAGGTGATCTGCCTCGGCCTCCCAAAGTGCTGGGATTACAGGCATGAGCCACTTCACCGGGCCAATCTAAGATCTTCATGCAGGATGCTTTCTCCTTTCTACTAACAGAAGCTACTCAAAAAAACAAAAGCTCTGATAGGAAAGATAACCAAAACGCCATCCAGGCAAACTCCAAATTCAATGTAAAACACTTAGGGTGTTGTACAGAGAAGGACATTGTTTTCCTCAGAAAGTCCTCTTTGTATGGTTGAAGTTTGGAACTTGGATTTCGGGAGTCTTCCCATCAGTCCCTAACTGGTAATGATAGTTTACTGTGCCTAAACTATTGTGCAAATAATACGATTTAGGCTGAAACCTGCCTTCTGAGGGTCTGGAATTTTGATCCATGCTAGGCAAAGGGAGTATATGTGACCAGCCCCCAATAAAAACTTTGGGCACTGAATCTCTAATAATCTTCCCTGGTAGACAACATTTCACATCTATTGTCACAATTCAATGCTTGAGGAAGAATACATGTTCTCACTCTTCTACCTCACAGCCCTTAAAGTTTGAGATTTTTATTATATAGTAGTATATGGTATACAGGGGAGGCATTCCTCCAAATAAATAAGTCTGATCGATGTAATTATCCCTACATCTTGCCCTTAAATCTGCGAACAAATTACTATTCAAGCTGTTTCTTTTAAAAAGTCCTATCTAAGGTGTCTCAGGAGAGACGTGACTGTGTGGTACCCAGTATAAATAATGTATATTGGCTGGGCATAGTGGCCCATGCCTATAATCCCAGCATTGTGGGATGCCAATGTGGGAAGACTGCTTGAGGCCAGGAGTTCCAGACCAGCCTGGGCAACATAGGAAGACCCCATCTCTAAAAAACAAAACAAAATTAGCCAGGTGTGGTAGTGCACACCTGTAGTCCTAGTTACTTGGCAGGCTGAGGTGAAAGGATTGCTTGAGTCCAGAGTTTGAGGTTGGAGTTATGACCACACCACTGTACTCCAGCCTGAGTGACAGAGTAAGACCCTCTCTATAGGATTAGAAAAAAAAGTGTTATAAGTGCAACTTCCTATACAGATCCCATAAGAGTTCCAGAGTGAAATTTTATCAGAATGTCTGTATCATGCACACTCAATTACTGAGTTCCATAGGCAGCAATGTCAAAACCTTAAAGATAACCAGTTAAATTAAGGATATCCAACTAGGACTTCTCCAAGTCCATACTTACCAGACATTCTTCCTAATGCAATCTTTCCCAGATGCAGCTATCCTACTGAATATGTGGACATACCATTTGACATGAGTATTCCTGTCTGGCAGCAGAATTGATACTCTGGTATTCTCACTAATCTATAACCCGAGTCTGCTCTGAGAGACTGATCTAGTTCAGGGCCTTGAAAAGTTGATTACTAGACTCTAGCAAATATTTACCAAGGACATCTAATAATGGGTGTTTGAGAGGTCAGCTGACTCCCTAGAAAGCATTTCAATTTTATTTTGCCCTAACTTCAGCACAGGCTAAATTACCTCAGTTTTTTCAATCATTCCTCATATAAAATGGCTTCTAGATGTTTTGCCATTTTGATCTTCCACTTGTACTGGTCAAAACTATAAAACTCAAAATTTGGGCCAGGTGCGATGGCTCACACCTGTAATCCCAGCACTTTGGGAGGCCGAGGCGGGCGGATCACGAGGTCAGGAGAGCAAGACCATCCTGGCTAACACGGTGAAACCCCGTCTCTACTAAAAATACAAAAAAAAATCAGCCGGGCGTGGTGGCAGGCACCTATAGTCCCAGCTACTCAGGAGGCTGACGCAGGAGAATGACGTGAACCCGGGAGGCGGAATTTGTAGTGAGCCGAGATCGCACCACTGCATTCCAGCCTGGGCAACAGAGCGAGACTCTGTCTCAAAAAAACAACAACAACAACAAAAAAAACACAATATTTGTTCTGACTAGTATGAAATACAGTGAAACTACGATGCCCTCATTTTGGCCATTATATAGTCATTAATCCCAGCCAAGATCCTATTAGTTTTATTTACTGGCAACTAATTCACACCGTTCTTATAGTGAATTTGCCATCAAATCAAACTCAACTTTGCCTCATATAAAATATTTGCTCACAAAGTCAAAATACACCTAAGTGTTTTAAAACTGACTCTGCTTATCTCCGTTAAATTTCACCTACAGTTTTAGTTCATCATTACAGCCTCCTGGAATTTTTCATTCTAGCTTTGGCAATATTAGATACTTCTCTCAGCACTACTTGCTGATAAACATGTTTCTATTAACAGATTTTTAGAAAGCAAGTAACACTTCTCATCACAGACATACTTAGATTTAAAAAAGAAATTTATCCTTTCTGAGACAGAACCTTCACTCTGGCTGAAAAGAACCAAGAAAATGGAAAAGAAGGCTAGTAGAAAAGTCTTCCATGAGGACAGCCAGAAAAAATCTGGGTCTCTTTAAGTTGCAGACTTCCTAAGCATCTTAATTCAAGATGTGTCAGGGTGACAAGAAGCATACTCTAAAATAAGAGATCAATTTAAGCAGCAACTGCTGGGGGGGAAAAAAAAAGCTGTAAGAGCCTATGTATAATTCAAATATGGATGAAATTCAATTTTTATTTGAAAATAGATCTAATTAGAGGATTCCTTGACTAAGTATATCTTACAGCTTTACCTAACACACTAGCTATGTTAGGAAAACCATGAACATTTTATATAAAGACCTATACCAAGGTTTGGTCAAACAAGAAAACCATTCCTTATATCTAAAGATAACAATCATTCTTCAGTTTTGTAGTCTGAAAGTCCACAGTCCATTTTACGTTTAGTGATATAAGGATATATATTTGGATATATATGCCAGATACACTATTAGATAACATTTTCCACACTAACCTATGTGGAATCTAAAATCTTCACTCATTAGTTGTTCTCAATGAGCTTTAGGCCAGAATAACTACAGACCGCAAGCTAAAACAATTACTAAGTCTAGATTTTACACTAAAATCTTCGTTTATAAGGGTAGTTAGAACTAAATGGCATTAGTGCTAACATTTTGGTGCTTGAAATTGTTTCTCTTAATCTTTTGAAATCTTAGAATTTTAAAAAATTCATTTTTAAAAGCAACACCAAGAGGGTGACATCAGCAAAATGGTAAGAGTATGCAGCTCCAAGTAAAATAAAGAAATCCACATCAACACACATTATAAACTGTTGAAAGACAAAGAGAATCTTGAAAGCAGCAAGAAAAAAGCAAATGGTCACGTAAAAGGGATCTTCAGTAAGATTAACACCTGATTTCTCATCAGAAACCAGGGAAGACATTATCAAGAAAGTAAAAAGATAACCTCCCGAATGGGAGAAAATATCTGCAAATCATAAGTCTGATGATAAGGGTTTAATATCCAGAATTACGAAGAACTTCTCGGCAGGGTGTGGTAGCTCATGCCTATAGTCCCAGGGCTTTGGCAGGCCCAGGTGGGAGAATCGTTTGAGGCCAGGAGTTCAAGACCAGCCTAGGCAACACACTGAGACCCCATCTCAAAAACAAAAAACAACAACAAAAAAACTTTTCAAACTCAACAAGGTGAAATACTCCGATCAAAATGGGTAAAGAACTTGACTACACATTTTTCTAAAGAAGATATGGAAATGTCCAATAAGCACATGAAAAGATGCTCAACATCATTAGTCTTTAGGGAATAGCAAACCAAATCCATAAGGAGTTATCACTTCATACCTAGTAGGATGACTATAATTAAAAGAAATTAACAAGTGTTGGCAAGGATATGAAGATGTAGCCCCTGGTACATTGCTGGTGAGAGTGTAAAATGGTATAGTCATTGTGAAAAAAAGTTTGGCAGTTCCTGAAAATGTTAAATACAGAAATGCTATATGACCTACCTATTCCACTCCTTAGTCTCTAGCCAAAAGAACTAAAAAGAGTAACTCAGATAGATACTTGTAAGCCAATGTTCACTGCAGCATTATTCACAATAGCCAAAAGGTGAAAACAACCCAAGTGTCCACTGACATATAAATGGATGAATGAAATGTGGTATATCCATAAAACTGACTAATGAACAAACTGCAAATGACAAATATTTTAAGAGTCCACTTAAATGAAATATTTAGAACAGGCAAATTCATAGAGAAAATAGAGATCACCAGGGGCTAGAGGAAGGGAGAATGAAGAATTATTGCTTGATGAATATAGAGTTTCTGTTTGGGTGGTGGAAACATTTTAGAAGTAAGATAATGGTGATGGTTATATAACATTGTAAATATAATGCCTCAGATTTACACACTTAAAATTGTTTAAATGGCATATTTTGTGCTGTATATATTTTAACCACATTTTTATAAAAAGCTGTATCAAAAATTTAAGCAAATTTAAAAATAAATGGTAAACACAGTAGTAATCTTTAAGAAAAGCAAATTTATCAAGAATTTATATTCCTGGGGTGCAACACACATTTGGCACTTAAAAGACATACATACTTGTTTCAAAGCTGAGAGCTTAGGGGCATGCTGAATATCATGTAGAGAAGAATTCTGAACTGCCAGTTTTTCGGTAGTGGTCTTGAATTCTGGATGTTGAGGAGTTAAGACTAATGCTGGATGGTTGCACAGTTTACGTAAGTACTGTAATGCCTTTAAGAGGAAGAAAAAGTATGTATGAGTCAATTTTGCATATCACAAATATTTTTTATCTCTGTATCTTTCCTTATGCTATTTCCTGTGCTGTATAGAATGCCTTTCCTCCTCTTCTTGCTTGGCAAACTTCTACTCATTCTTCAAGAACCAGTTCAAATGTCTCATTTGAGATTCTTGTGCAGTTTATATGCAGACATTTACAACGCATATAAATTGTACTGTTTGTCTCTCCTACCAGACAATGAGCTTCACATGGCAAATTGAGCATCTTAGTTGTTTTCTTTAAAACCCTTTCCCAAAGTACCCAGTAATGCAGACAGATGCTTCTGGAACCAGGCATCATTTTGGACACAAAAGCTGCTCAATCTTCAATGAGTAAAAAAATTTCTGTCCAGGCACGGTAACTTGCCCCTATAATCCACCCTACACTTTAGGAGGCTGAGGTGGGTGGATCCTGAGGTCAGCAGTTCAAGACCAGCTGGGCAACATGGTGAAACCTTGTCTCTACTAAAAATACAAAAATTAGCCGGGCAAGGTGGCATGTGCCTGTAATCCCAGCTACTTGGGAGGTGGAGGCAGGAAAATTGCTTGAACCCTGGAGATGGAGGTTGCAGTGAGCCAAGAGCATGCCACTGCACTCCAGCTTGGGTGACAGAGCGAGACCTGGTCTTTAAAAAAAAAAAAATTCTTGAGGACCTTATAAACCTGACATTCTGATTCAGCAGATGAGAGGAGAGCAGGGAAGGGGAGCTAGGTGACTGTCTCAAGTGGTTATATTTGTGAAACAGAACCTTATATGGTCTCTTCTCTGATTCAGCCATACTTTCTCTTCTGCCTCTTACTTGGCTTAAGATCTGGGTCTCAGCCTTGGCACAGAGTTGTTTTATTAGTAAGTTCCATTGGCAAGGCTCAAGACAGTGCTGAGCACTAGGATTAAAAACTGTGGGAGAGGCCAGCTGCAGTGGTTTGCACCTATAATCCCAGCTACTTAGGAGGCTGAGGAGGGATGATCACTTGAGGTCAAAAGTTCAAGACCAGCTTGGGCAACATGGCAAGACCTTATCACTAAAAAAATTTTTTTTAATTAGCCAGGTGTGGTGGTGTGCACCTGTAGTCCTACCTACTCAGGAAGCTGAGGCTGAGGATCGCTTGAGCCCTGGAGTTTGAGGTTGCAGTAAGCTATGATCCCACCACTCCAGCCTGGGCAACAAAACATGACTCTCTCTCTTAAAAAAAAAACAAAAAACTAGGTCTTCACAACTACCTTTTCCTTCTTCTATCTTTAAAAATACTACAGTACTTAATCTATTGGCAGGAGGTTTTCTGTGGTGGACTATTCAAGAGGGAAAGCTAAAGTGACACTTGCCACCTCTTTTTGTTATTCTCTCAAGCATATGAGGCATGATCTGACTTGAGACTTCTATACTTTTTGTATCCTCTGCCTGGAATCACTTCCCCTCCATACACCTGCATGCCTCAATCCTCCTTCAGATCTTTGCTCAAATGTCACCTTCTCAGTGAGGCAGTCCCTAGCCCCTCAATTAAGAAACCACAACCTACCCTGGACTCTGATACACTATAACCACATTATCAGCTTTGTCTTACACATAATATATACCTAAGTATTTTTCATCTCTACCAGGGAAGGAGTCTGTTTTATCCGCTGTTTTAAGTAACCCCAGAGCTCTGAAAAATTACTGCCATGTAGTAGGTGTTCTAATATTTTCTGAATAAAAAAGCAAAAGATTCTCTATTCTAAAGCCCTTCTTTTCAGGTAATATACAAACATATATTTCATTTTATACATTTAATTTTAATATTAAAGTGCTTACTAATATAAAGATAATATTAAATAGGTATTTTAACTTATTTTCAAGCATATATACATAATATTGAAACAAATATACATAGATCCGTATTTTATTTTTCCATATAAAAAGTGCCTCATTAAAATTCATTCTTCAACATTTAAAAAGTGGAATGGGCCAGGCGCGGTGGCTCATGCCTGTAATCCCACCACTTGAGGAGGCCAAGACAGGTGGATCACTTGAGGTCAGGAGTTTGAGATCAACCTGGTCAACATAGTGAAACTCCATCTCTATTAGAAATACAAAAATTAGCCAGGCGTGGTGGGCGCACACCTCTACTCCCAGCTACTCGGGAGGTTGAGGCATAATAGCTTGAACCCAAGAGGCAGAGGTTGCAGTGTGCTGAGATCGTGCCACTGCACTCTAGCCTACATGACAGAGTGAAACTCCATCTAAAAAAAAAAAAAAAAAAAAAAAAAAAGGTAGGAAGTAATCTATACCTGGAATACATGGCCTGTAGCTTTCAGCTTTGGTTTTTCAGTTTCTTCAGAAAGTGCAGCTGAAGAAACTGTTTCATCAACATCACACTTGGCACGAGACTTAGCAAAATCTTCATAGAGCTGAACCTGTAAAATGGCCCCCATGGGAGAAGTTTAAGTATATTTATTTTCAATTGTTTAAAACACATAACTAGCAAAGGCCAATAACAGTAGTAATTTAAATCAGCCCTCATTAATGAAAACAAATTGTGATATCTCTAATTCACTACAGGAATTACAGGTTATCCACTCCATCTTGGTGAATTCCTTTAAAACTACATTTAGAAAACAAGTATGAACACATTAAGTTGGGCTGCTAAAATATGAAAAATACAAGTCAAATGGTCCAAGACTCAATTTTTCTACTGTTCAGGAAAATAAATACATTACCAATAAAAGAAAATCTGAACCCTTAGCAGTAAATGAGAAAAATCTTCCTTAAATGAAGTTACACGATCAAGACCCTGTATGTATGTTTCAGGACATCAAATTTTACAAGAATGTTACTGCTAGCCTAAAAGGGGAACATATGTCAAGTTTTAAAGCACTACGCTGGGGTCTGGGTTCCTACCTTGTACAAGCTAAAATAATGTGAAAGAAAAGATAATCTAGAGAGCTAAAGGACAGAAATCAGAGAATACAAAATCTGTGAATGCTAAACAAAGCCAAAATGCCACTTCTCTTTGGAGCTCGCTTTCTCTAGATTGATTACTTACATGTGTTTTATGCCTATGTTATAGCACCACAACCAGTAAATCACCACAGATTTTTTTCACGTGACATCTTTACTGTACCTACTTTAAGAAGTCTTCATTTCGCTTCAAAAATATTCAAGACATACTAATTTTTGCAAATGAAGGAAGGGGAACCTGAGAGATGAGGCAGATAGTATAGAAGAATCAAAGAACTCTCAACTTCTTATCCTGCCCAAGATGAACAGATGAATACCTGCTAACAGGTTAACCATCTATACAATGGAGGGGGAAAAAGTACGTTTCTGGGTATGTATATCTCTTATTCATTTGACCATAGTGAATCAAATCCTAATAGTAAGATAGACTGACACATACAAACCTAGAACATAAAAAAATTTTCAAAGAGAAAATTCTGACCCCGAGGCCATGTCTTACTAAGACAAGGAACAGTTTCCATGTAGCTCCTCGGAAAAGTACAAGGAAAGGCTCACAATAAATTCCTTTAATAATGGTCTTTATGTACAAAATCAGAACTGTACAGAAGGCAAAATTTATTTTGAACATTTTTAGGTAATGAAATAATACTTCAAAGGGAATGAGTGAGGTCCCACTGACCGAGGTTTAAAACTCAGCTCTGATATATAGTCATGCACTGCACAAGGACATTGAGGTCAACAATGGACTACATATAAAATGGTTGTCCCATAAGATACAATATTGTGTTTTTACCATACCTTTTCTATGCTTAGATATACAAATACAATTGTGTTGCAACTGCCTGTACTCAGTACAGTAACATGCTGCACAGGTTTGTAGACTCGGAACAACCGGCTATACCATCTAGGTGTGTGTAAGTACACTCTAGGATATTTGCACAATGACAAAATCACCTAATGATGCGTTTCTGAGAAATCACTCATGCCATTAGCACTGTACAATTGTGTATTAGCTCTGACTGTAGCCGAGGTAGGTAACTTTTCTGAATATCACTTTATTTGCGAAACTGGGGATTAATAATACCTATAATGTTGTGAGGACAGCCTGACAACATTCAGAGGCAGATTTTTGGCCTTTTTATAAACACTGGCTTGTTTCCTTACCAATTTAATACCTTGCAATCTTTTCAATTAACTAGACACATAAGAAAGCAACTATAGGCTGGGACGGTGGCTCATACCTGTAATCCCAGCACTTTGGAAGGCCAAGGTGGGAGGACTGCTTGACCCTGGGAGTTTGAGACCAGCCCGAGCAACACAGCAAGACCCAGTCTCTACAAAAACTAGAAAATTAGCCGGGCATGGTGGTATGTGCCTGCAAGTCCCAGCTACTTGAGAGGCTGAGGCAGGAAAATCACTTGAACCCAGAGGCTGAGGCTGCAGTGAGCCATGACTGAGCTACTGTACTCCAGCCTGGGTGACAGAGTAAGACCCTGTCTCTTAAAAAAAATTTTTAAAAGCAACTATGATACTGAATTTTGTTTTCATGCTATATTCAAAATGTATACACTCAAACTTATATCCACATCATTTAGGCTTTATCTGCATCTGATAAAGCCAAAGGCTAAGCCCCTTTACTCAATAGTTTTGTGGCTTATACAAAATGATCTGCTAATAAACATACCACTAACAATGATAAACACGAGATTCCTAACCTGGAGAGGACTAAGAGTACAATAATAGTCTTGAATAATTTTAGGTGGAAGATCCTGCAAAACATCTTCTTTCATTCTTCTCAAAAGAAATGGCAGTACTTGGCGGTGCAGCGCATCCATAGCAAGAACACCTGTTAATAGTTAAGAGAAAACGGCTTCAAAAAAAGTTAAGAATAAATTATATTCACTTACACAGGGTTATAATTACATCTCTTTCATACCTGCTTCTTGCTCTCGACTGGAGCTTCGAGCATCCCTACTTGCTAATATAGGTTTACCATATCGAGCAGCAAACTGGCGTTCAGTACCCAAAAATCCTGGCATGAGGAAATCGAATAATGACCACAGCTCCAAAACGTTGTTCTGTAAACAGGAACACCAATTATCTTTCGTACGGGGATTATTTCCTTATAATTACAAAAAATACCAAAAAAATTTAGCCGGGCATGGGGGCATGCACCTATGGCCCCAGGTACTTGGGAGGCTGAGATGGGAGGATTGCTTGAGCCCAGGAGGGAGAGGGAAGGGAGAGAGGGAGAGAGGGAGAGTGGGGGGGGGGGAAGCGGGAGACAGAGAGAGAGGAAGGAAAGAAAGAAAGAAAGAAAGAAAGAGAGAGAGAAAAAGAAAGAGAAAGAGAAAGAGGAAGGAAGGAAGGAAGGAAGGAAGGAAGGAAGGAAGGAAGGAAGGAAGGAGGAAGGAAAGAAAGGAAAGAAAGGAAGAAAGAAAGAGAAAAAGAAAGAGAAAGAGAAAAAGAAAGAAAGGAAAGAAAGGAAGAACGAAAGGGAGAAAGAGAAAAAGAAAGAAAGAAAGAGAAAGAGAGCGCGAGTAGGTAAGTACATAAAGAACCATCAATTTCTAAAGTTGGAAGGGATCTTACAGGTCACATGGTGTTTACTTCTCTACTGAGAATGACTGAAGGTCTTCCCACCAAAGTTTACTATCCAAGCTAGATGTGAACATTTGCAACCAATTCTTCTGGAGGACAAGAGAATTTCTCAAAAGTATCTAAAGGTATCTACATACCTATCTCCTTCCTTTTCCAAAATAAACTTCTACAATCGCTTGCCTTCAACTTCCTCCTGACATCAGGTGTTCACACTTCTACTATATAATGATTCATCTCTGACTCAGCTCTAGCTTTTCAATGCTAAATCAGACTGCAGTGTACTACTACAGAAGGAGAATGGCCAGTGTGGAGTAGAGTCTCATTTTTATGTCTTTCATACTTTTGACACAAGATTTCTATTTACATAGTCTAAAATTACATTTTAAAAATGACTTTGAAAACCTGGTTTGTTTAACAATGAACCGTTAAACAAGCAATAATTATATACTGGAAAATTATCATTCCTATAACTACAAAAAAAATCTTCTTTAATTCACTGCCAAATACCAAGCCTACCCTCCACCTGGCAAAAAAAAAAAGAATAGTAAATAATTACCTGGATTGGTGTTCCAGAAAGAATAATCCTATAATTAGCAGTCAGTTGTTTTACTGCTTTTGACAACTTTGTTTTTCCATTTTTGATGACATGGCCTTCATCAAGAATGCAGTAGTTAAATTTAATATTTCTAAGGGAGAATAAATAGAAAATTTTACAACTTTTGCTATATGTCCGGAACTATATGAAGAATCTTTAAAGTGGGAAAATATTAAGAGTCTTCAAATTTGATATTAATTTTTCTAAAAAAAAAAATTTTAATTCTTACCTAAAGAAATCTATGTCATTCCTCACAACATCATATGAAGCCACTATTAGATTGTGCCTTTTTACTTGGTGCTGTAACCTTTATTTAGAAATGAATAAAATTAGAAAACAGAGACCCTGAAAAGTTCTTAATAGCTACCATTGTATAAAGTGCTTTCAATCTGCCCACTAAGCCCAGCATTCCCTTCTGCTTACTCTACATACATGACCCTGAAGGGCTACTCTTCTGATGACTTGGCTGTGTTGCCCTACTCAGTCTCATTAGAAAAGAGATGAACATTAGACTGAAAATATGGTGGATATTTCAACTTTACTTGCCAACACCTCTTCCTTAGGGGCACTATTCCTTTATCATTCCATGTTGTTCTAGGTGATGTGGGGGAACTACCAATCATGTGCCCCCATAATCACCAAGGAAATGAAGCATTTTAACCAGGTTAAGCTATTCACAATATTTAATCCCCTAACCACAAAGGCTGTTTTGGGAGCATGACCCAAACAAGGCCAGTCAGTCATCTCCAGTACTGATATATTCATGAGAGAGAGGGAAGATCTGTTTACTATAGTTGCCAAACTAAGAGAATATGGGCCAGAGACTGCCCATTGTCATCTTATCTACCAACTGTGGACTGAAGCCCAATAGTAACAATAAGTTATGTAAGGGGAGGAAGAGTGAATGAGAGTAATCTAGATGGGCCTGAAGCAACAATCTACCCCTGAAATTCTCAAGTTAGTGAATTAATGAATTTTCTGTTTGCTTAAGCTAGTTTGAATTGAATTTCTATCATTTACAAATGAATGAATTCTATCAAAGAGGCACTACAGTAAACTGCTCAAGAGTGCAAGTTTTTGAGCTGCCTGTATTCGAATCCTCACTCTCTCCACTTCATTAGTTGAGTGACCTTGGACCCAGGCCCAATGCCTTAGACTCCTTATTTGCAAATTGGAACAACAGTATTCCTACCTCACAAAGTGACTGTGAGAATACATAATATACAATTTTAGTTTTTTTTCAATTCTGCTCCTTCTATACATAATACACAATTTTACATTAAAAAAAAAAAAAAAAAACTGCTTAGAATAGTGCCTGGCCAGTAAGTGCTAAAAACTAAAAAATTTTAATAACATTATTTAATAATATTTGCTATTATTAACATAGGAGTACAGCAAATCTATGGACTAATCAGCAACTATGACTATCCAACCTTAAAAAATGAACTCAAATCAATGAGCTTCCACTTGAAAAAATTTACAGTTAGGAACATAAGAGATGTATTAGTTAATAGGGAAGGGGTAAAGCTGAAAGAACTCTAAAATTTAGTGCAGTCATGACTGCAGCAGCAGTTAAAGCAGCCATAGTGGACAAAAAGTACTTCTGGGGAGAGGGAAGGAAAGGGAACAAGGCAAAGGGGAACTCTTTTTTATTTAAGAGAGGGGGACTCACTATGTTGCCCAGGCTAGTCTTGAACTCCTGGGCTCAAGCGATCCTCCTGCCTCAGCCTCCTGAATATTCAGGACTACAGGCATGTTCCCCTGCACATGGCTCAAAGAGATCTCAGGAAAGTGGGTAGAAAATGACAATAAAACAGAAGCACCAAAAAGATGCTACAGTCACAGACTCCCAAAAGGGGCATACAAAAGCGGCTTTGGTTCCTGATAGTTCAGCAGCTCCAGGAAAGCTCAACTTATTGTACAATGGTTAAAAGTCCTCAATTTTGATAAGCCTCACTGATTACATCTTCCCAAAGTACACTCACTTTTCATAAGTGAAGTTTCTATGTCACATAACCAAAAGAGCTAATTAGAATTCACTTTTAATAAATGTTATTGTTCCTCATCTTAATTACGACAAAAGCTGAAATATTTTGTTATTGTCGTACACCTCTTACCTTATTCTTTCAGTGGGAGGTCCAGTGTAGTGCAATGGATTGAGGTATTCTCTGGAGCAAAATTTACCTACTTCATCCACCCAATGGCCTGTTAATGTTGGCGGACAAACCACTAAGGAAGGAAGTGGCATACATTCTGCCAATTTTGATCTTGCATATTCCTGGGCCCTTTACAATAGCAAAACACAATAAATTAACCAGCTTGTTTACATTTCTCCAAATCTGGAAACCTTATTTTAAAATAATATCTTAAATTACCTATGACAATGATCTCCTGCTAGAATGCAGATGGACTGTAAAGTTTTTCCTAAACCCATGTCATCACACAGAATTCCATGAAGTTTATACTTATTAAGAAATGCCAACCAGTTCACACCATCCTGTTAAAGAGAAAAATCATAAATGTGAATACATCATAAATTTATTTTTTCTTATAAAAACATTTTCTTATAAACATGTTTGCACAAAACAAAAATCTTTCTATACGCAAAAGTGAAATAAATGGGTATAAGACACTAAACACAAGATTTTACTAAATCAATTTTACAAAATGCTTTAAGGCCAGGTATGGTGACTCACATCTCTAATCCCAGCACTTTGGGGGGGCTGAGGTGAGAGGATCACTTGAAGCCAGGAATTCAAGACCAGCCTGGGCAACAAAATGAGAACCCTGCCCCTACCAAAAAAAAAAAAATAGCTGGCCATAGTGGTGCACATGCATAGTCCCAGCTACTCGGGAGGCTGAGGTGGGAAGATGGCCTGAGTCCAGGAGTTTGAGGCTGCAGTGAACCATGATTCTGCCACTGCACCCCAGCCTGGGCAACGAGCAAGAACTTGTCTCAAAAAACAAAAAAAAAGCCACAAGGCTTCAACATTCATTTGAAAGGAAAACTCACTATTCCTATTTACAAGATAAGTATAAAACTTACCTGCTGATATTTTCTGAGTTCAGCATTGATTGGTACTGGAATTTTATAATTTTCCAATTTTTTCCCATCTAACAATTGCTCCAAAAAGTGTCGCTCCTTGGCTTTCAATTGGATTAATTCTGCTGACATGTTTGGAGGGTCTGGAATGCCTGCCTAAAATGATTTTTTTTAAGTTATTAAAAACTATGCACTCAGTTTTCATTCTTAGATCAAATAAACACAACAAAAAAAACACACAGAAAAAATAATTCTGAAAATTGTACAAAGACTTGAAGACAAATGAGGTTAAAGAAATGGACAAGTATTAAAGGTGCTACAATTTGACTACTAAGTAAATACATATGGAATATCTGAAAGACCACAATCTACAACTTCATTTTCCCACACCATGCATTATTTGATGAAGAGGCATATAAAGTTGCATAGTTTATTTTGAATTAAATACTATTACTGGCACTTCTCAATTTTACTGTTCTGATACCCTACAGTATTAGTTCGCAAAATGTGGTCTGCACGACCCCTATGGATCTCTAAGACCTTTTCAACTATTTCATAATAAAAGGAGAACATTATTTGCTTTTAATCACTGTGTTGACATTTGTGTGGATGTTGCAAAAGTTATAACGAAGAAAACTGCCTGTACTTCAGAAAGAATCAAGGCAATGGCACCAAAATGTGCTAGCAGTCATATTTCTTAGAACCATACATTAGCATTTTTTCAAATAGCCAGTGTTACTTTAAAATGTCCTTGATAAGCCAGGTGTGGTGGCTCACACCAGTAATCCCAGCACTTTGGGAGGCCGAGGCAGGCAGATCACTTGAGGTCAGGAGTTCGAGACCAGCCTGGCCAACATGGTGAAACCCTGTCTCTCTACTAAAAATAAAAAAATTAGCTGGGCACGGTGGTGTGCACCTGTAGTCCCAGCTACTCCCAGGCTGGCAGGAGAATCGCTTGAACCTGGGAGGTAGAGGTTGCAGTGAACTGGGATTATGCCATGGCACTCCAGCCTGGGTGACAGAGCGAGATTCCATCTCAAAAAAAAAAAAAAAAAAAAAAAAAAAAAAAAAAAAAAAGACAAAAAATATGATAAAGCAGTAAAAATGATCTATTTTAATAAATCTCAACCCTTTAATGCATGTCTTTTTTAACATTCTGTGAGAAAAAAAACTGTGAATTCTGCTGCTTATCAAAGTACAATCTATTGAGAAGCTGAACTAGCCATTAAAAAAAGACCCAAATATGAAGTCTTTAATACTCCAAGAATTTCCCTGACAAACTCAGTAGTGTTTATATTACATATCCATCCTGGGTGTACCCAACCATATGTTTTGTTGGTGGTTGATGTTTCATATTCTTAAAATAAAGATTTATGGGTATTAAACTTGGAAACACCAGACAATACTTACTACTTAGATTTAGACAAACTGTGCCCAGGAGAAAGAAAGTATATTAACATAGCCATTTTTTAAAGGAAAAACATTTTACTTGAAAGGACTGATAAACTATGGATATTCTGAGTTTGGTATTTGGCTGACATTTTCTCAAAAATGAACCTGTCACTTCAAGGAAAACAACTGACATTAACTTGTTGTCACTGATAAAATTCGTATTTACAAGATAAATTGACAGTTTCCAATAAAAACAATTTTCTGCTGTTGATAATAAACATGATTTTTTAAAATATTATATAATGAATTGTGTCCACCTGTGGAAGATTTACATAACTCAATGAACCAATATTTTCCAAATGACTGATGCATAATGTTACAAAACATGTATGGATAATAAAAGATTCATTCAAAAGTATAAGACATACTTACCTGGAAGGGCAGATACCATGATCACAAAAGTGTAAGACAAACCAATGAATTTCAATGTAAGACAGTATGAAACATTCATTGATAGGATTTATATTGCACATAACACTTAACAAACTTTCTCTTTTTGAGTTCTGGTATGTTATCAGATAAAATAATATCCACAATTATTTGAGAAGGCTGTCAAAATATTGCTCCTTTTTCTAACTATCTCTGTGAGGCTGGACTTCCTTTATATATCCTGAACCAAAACATAGTGCAACAGACTGAATGCCCAAGCAAACATGAGAATCCAGCTATCTACCATTAAACCAGAAATACTGGCTGGGTGTGGTGGAGGAATGAGCCCAGGAGTTTGAGACCAGCCTGCAGAACATAGTAAGACCCCATCTCTACAAAAAATTTTAAAAAAAGCCAGGTGTGGTGACACGGGACTGTAGTCCCAGCTTCTTGGGAGGTTAAGGCAGGAGGATCGCTTGAGTCCAGGAGAGGCTGAGGCTGCAGTGAGTTGTGATTGTGCTGCTGTACTCCAGCCTGGGTGACACAGTAAAACCCTGTTTCAAGGAAAAAAAAAAAAAAAAAAAAAAAAAAAAAACCCAAAAAAACAAAAACAAAAACCAGACATAAAAAAGATTTGCAATAGTATAAAACAATGTCACTCTTGTCACTCACACATTGTTTTAGAAAAGTTATTTTTCGTCAAAAAAGTTAATTATGTTAACATTTAGGTTTGTTATTTAAATGAATTATTTAAAAATTTCCCAGTTTTAATATCTATTACAGAAAATATTATACACAACAGCTCTTTGGTGTCAATTTTTAAGAGTGTAACGAAGTACTGACACAATAATCTATCTAAAAAAGAAATCAAGAAAACAATCCCATTTACAACAGCAACAACAACAAAAAATAGGAATAAATTTAAGAAGGTGAAAGATCTATACACTGAAAGTTATAGAACATTAATGATCGGCCGGGCGTGGTGGCTCAAGCCTGTAATCCCAGCACTTTGGGAGGCCGAGACGGGCGGATCACAAGGTCAGGAGATCGAGACCAGCCTGGCTAATACGGTGAAACCCCGTCTCTACTAAAAAATACAAAAAAAACTAGCCGGGTGAGGTGGCGGGCGCCTGTAGTCCCAGCTACTCGGGAGGCTGAGGCAGGAGAATGGCGTAGACCCGGGAGGCGGAGCTTGCAGTGAGCTGAGATGCGGCCACTGCACTCCAGCCTGGGCGACAGAGCGACACTCCGTCTCAAAAAAAAAAAAAAAAAAAAAAAAAAAAAAAGAACATTAATGAAAGAAACTGCTGGGGACACAAATAAATGGACATAAATATGGAAAATAAATGTTCTTGGGCTGGAAGAACTAATATTGTTAAAATGTCCATACTACCCAAAACGATCTATAGATGTGATGCAATCCCTACACTGCACTGAGAATCCCTAATCCCCAAAATTCCAGTGGCATATTTTACAGAAGTAGAAAAAGCAATCCTAAAACTCATATGGTTCTCTATTATCCCTCTGAATAAGCTTTCTATAAAAACAAACAAAAAAAACTCATGTTGAACCACAAAAACCCCCGATAGACAAAGCAATCTTGATCAAAAGGAACAAAGCTGGAGGGATCACACTACCTGATTTCAAAATATACTACAAAGCTATAGTAATCAAAAGAGTATGATCCTGGCAAAAAAGCAGACAAAGACCAATGGAACAGATTGGAGAGACCAGAAATAAATGCATGTATTTACAGTTAATCTTTGACAAAAGAACACACAAGGGGGAAGGACAGCCTCTTCAATAAATGGTGTTGGGGAAAACTGGATATTCACACACAGAAGAACGAAACTGGACCTTTGTATCTTACACCAAGTACAAAACTCAGGTCACAATTGATCAAAAAATTAAACGTAAGACTGGAAACTATAAAATTACTGGAAAAAAAATAGAAAAAAGCCTTTTTGACATTGGTCTGGGCAAATTTTTTGGATATGACTCCAAAAGCACAAGAAACAAAATCAAAATACAGGCCAGTCATGGTGGTTCACCCCTGTAATCCCAGCACTTTGGGAGATTGAGGCAGGAGGACTGCTTGAACCCAGGAGTTTAAGACCAGCCTGGGGTAAACAGAGGGAGACCCCATCTCTACACAAAATAGTTAGCTGGGCATGGTGGCACACACCTGAAGTCCCAGCTACTTGGGAAGCTGGGGTGGGAAGATCACTTGAGCCCAGGAGTTCGAGGCTGCAGTGAGCCATGATCATACAACTGCACTCCAGCCTGGGCAAGAGAGTGAGACCTTGTCTCAAAAACAAAAACCCAAAATCAAAATATAGGTTGAGCATCCTAAATCCAAATACCGAAAACACTGTTAATGCCAGCATGACAGATGAAGGAAACGCTCATTGGTGCATTTCAGATTTCAGATTTTCAGATTAGGGATGCTCAACTGGTAAGTATAATGCAAACATTCAAAAATCTGAAATCTTAAATACTTCTAGTCACAAGCATTTCAGATAAAGGATACTCAACATGTATAGACAAATGGGACTGCATCAAACTAAAAAGCTTTCTGCATAGCACAAGAGACAATTAACAGACTGAAGAGACAACCAACAGCATGGGAAAAATTATTTGTGAACCATAAATCTTGATAAGGGGTTAGTATCTAAAATATAAAAGGAACTCAACTCAACAGAGAGAAAATAAGATTTAAAAATGGGCAAAGGATCTGAATAGGTATTTCTTCAAAAAAAAAAAAAAAAAAAGATATATATATATACACACACACACACACGCACACACACATACACACACACAAACGGCCAAGAGATATATGAAAAAATGCTCAACATAAATCATCAGGGAAATACAAATTAAAACTGGTATGAGATATTACCTCACAACTGTCAGAATGGCTATTACTAAAAAGACAAAACGTGTGGAGGAAGATGTGGAGAAATGGGAACCCTTGCATACTGTTGGTGGGAATGTAAATTAGTACAGCATTATGGAAAACAGTATGGATGTTACTCAAAAAACTAAAAATAAAACTACCATATAATCTAGCAATCCCACTTTTGGCTATATATCCAAAGAAAATGAAATCAGTACACTGAAGCGGTATCTGTACTTCTGTGTTCATTGCAGCATTATTCACAATAGCTTAGATTTGGAATCAACCCACGTGTTCGTCTATGTGATGAACGGATAAAGAAGCTGTAGTGTATCTATATATAATTGGATACTATTCAGCCTCTAAGAAGGAAATTTTGTGACACCATGAATAAACCTGGATGACATTATGCTAAAGTAAACAAGCCAGGCACAGAAAGACAAATATTATGTGACCTCACTTATATGTGGAAATCTAAAATGTCAAACTCATGGAAGCAGAGTAGAAGACTGGTTGCTAGGTGCTTAGTAGGTAGAGGGGAGAGGACTGAGGGGAGATGGATAGATGTTGGTTAAAGGGTACAAAGTTTATTTAGAATGAATACATTCTGTAGATCTGTACAGCATGGTGACTACAGTTAATGATGATGTACACTTGGAAACTGCTAAAAGATTAAAATTTAATTAAATGGGTTTTCATCACAAAAAATGATAAGTGTATGAACTAAGATATATTAATTGGTCTGATATATTTCACAACATCATTTTGGACACCATAACATTTTTTTTTTTTTTTGAGACGGAATCTCACTCTGTCGCCCAAGCTGGAGTGCAGTGGCCCCATCTCAGCTCACTGCAACCTCCGCCTCCCAAGTTCAAGTGATTCTCCTGCCTCAGCCTCCTGAGTAGCTGGTATTACAAGTGCGTGCCACCATGCCTGGCTAATTTTTCTATTTTTAGTAGAGACGGGATTTCACCAGTTGGCCAGGCTGGTCTTGAACTCCTGACCTCATGATCTGCCCACTTCAGCCTCCCAAAGTGCTGGGATTACAGGCGTGAGCCACCATGCCTGGCCACATGTTTTTTATTAATAAAAAATGAAAGACCAAAAAAGTCATGAGACCAAAAAATTTGAGAACTACTGCCCTATGATGTCTCCCAACTTAAGAAATTTAAAATTCTGGAAACAGAATTTCAATTAAATCTAACTAAAATATATATTCCACATAACACTAAAAATAGCATTAGGGCAGTGAGGTATGTACAATGAGTCTATTTTCAAAGGTTTTGGAATTAACTATCTACTAAGATAAAAACGAACATTTTAGAACATCTAACAACATAATGATAATCATTAAAGTCTTTCTGCACAATGCTTTACAAATAACAAAATCTTCATATATTTATTCTCATGGAAATTTTAAGAAATGACAAGACATAGGGCTACATAGCTAGGTCCATTCCCTAACAATGAAACCCTAAACCCAAGCGTCACAAATATTGGTTCAGTGCCAGCAACCCCTCTTGTGAGTGTCTTTCTCACTCCAATTCCCATAAAAATCAGCAAAAGTTACTAACAGTGCAGGGAATTAGTGTTTCTATAAAAATCACTGGTTGATATTCCAAGATTCTTTGACAACATGCATTTCGGAAAAGTAGATGACTTTTTCTATGAAGACTTAACAGAGAGAATCAAAATAAAGAGGAACAGGAATGAACTTTCATGGCATCATTCTTGTTTCTATTGCTATATATCTTCAAATTCACTAATATTCTCTTCCACAGTATGTCTAACCTGCTATTAATGCAATCCAGTGTGTTTTTATTTATAACTGCATTTTTCATCTCTAGAAGTTCAATTTGGGTCATTCTTATATTTTTCATTGTGCTCATCACACTCATGCTTTCCTCCTCTACCTTGAACACATGGAGTGTGTGTATGTGTATGTGTGTGTGTGAGTGTGTGTGTGTGTGTGTATATATATATATATATATTTTTTTTTTTTTTTTTTTTTTTTGAGACAGGGTTTCACCATGTTGTCCAGGGTGGTTTCGAATTCCTGGGCTCAAGGGATCCGCCTGCTTTGGCCTCCCAAAGTGCTGGTATTACAGAGGTGAGCCACTGCACTCAGCCCTGGAGTATATTTTAATGTCCTTGTCTATTATCTGGGTCTCTTCAGGGGACTGTTTCTATTGACTGTATTTTCCCCCAGTTACTGGACATATTTTTGGGTGTGGTAATTTTTTGGTGAATGTCAAACATCTTAAGTTTTATGTTGTTGGGTGCTGTATTTTTTTTTTTAATTATTCCTTTAAATAATGTTGAGGCTTTTTTTTTTCTGGGCAATATTTAGTTCAGCTGAAATTAATTAGATCCCATTGAGGCTTGCTTTTAAGCTTTATCCAGGAAGATCCAAATCAGCCTTTTGTCAAGGGCTAACTTGGCCCTATTACTGAGGCAATATGCTTCTAAGGACTTGATGCTCAGTATGGTAGAAGGTCTTGTTACTCTTAATCTCCTTAGTGGAAATACAAACTATTCCCAGCCCTGTGTGAGGTCTGGAAATTGCTCCACCTATTCCTTTCTACAGTGATTCTTTCCCCAGTCTCAAAGATGTTGTCATAGTACATGCAGATGAATACTCAGCCAAAAGCTTGGGAGAACCCCCTGTGAACTTCTGGAGCTTTCTCTCTGTGCAGCTACCTCCTGTCTGTGCAGTATCTACCTTCAGGTACTCTGTCTTGCAAATTTTGTCTTAACTCTTCAGTTCAGCAAGACTACTGGGCTCTCTTTGGGTTTCCCTTCTCTGTGATATGGCTTCAGGCAATAAGCCAGGGTACTTCATTTGTTTCGTTTCTCTCATAGTTCACTACCAGTGCTGCCTGTCGTCCAATGCCTGAAAACCACTGTTTGGTACGTTTTGTCTGGTTTTCTAGTTAAGGTAGGAGGATAAATCTTGTCGCCCGTTTTTCCATCATGGCCAGCAGCAAAATCTGTATCACAGTAGTGTTGTAATTTTCACATCTATCAAAGTGAGTCTTACTAATCTTTTCTCAATACCTAAAGTTCAAAATCTCTTTTGTCACTCTGTTATCAAGTATTGTTGTTTTTCCTTAAGAACAAACCAACCGGGTGGCTCATGCCTGTAATCCCAGCACTTTGAGAGGCTGAGGCGGGCAGATCACCTAAGGTCAGGAGTTCGAGACCAGCCTGGCCAACATGGTGAAACCCCGTCTCTACTAAAAATACAAAAAATTAGCATGCTGGCTAGCACCTGTAATCCCAGTTACTAGGGAGGCTGAGGTAGGAGAATTGCTTTCACCCAGGAGGCAGAGGTTGCAGGAACCAAGATCACACCATTGCACTCTAACGTGGGCGACAAGAACAAAACTCCATCTCAAAACAAAACAAAACAAAAAACCAACCAAGAAAACCCCAAAAGACTATTGCTAAGTGTTAGAGTTTAGACCCTTTATCACCTCACAGTGGATGTGAGCTCTATTTTGGTGCACTTTGAATTCTAATCCATATTTAAATGGCTATTAAACCGATTTTCCTAAAATATGACTTTCAGCTGTTAGACTAATTTTCCTTAAAAACAAACAAAAACTGCGGTCATCATCTCCTTTGTTTAAAGAACACATAATAGCTTCCCACTGCTCACTTATTTCAAAGCTAAGAAACGGCCAAGGAGACTAAGTACAACACATTTGGTTTAAAAGTGGGATGAAGGCCTCGGAGTTAAAAGAATCTGAGTTAAAATGTAGGAAGCAGAGGATGAAAACAATTCTGGAAATGACACCTCGGTCTTTTGACACCATGGTCTAGTATCTGTGTTGTTGCAGTAATTTTTTTTCACACACTTTTTAGTGTGAGGTAAAATATACATGTAGAGAAATGATCTAAGAAACAGTTTAGTAAATTATAAAACAAACATCTGTACAACCAGATCAAGAAAAATACCACTGCAGTCACCCCAGAAGATCCCATACGCTCCTTCCCAATCATAACCTTCTCTCTCCTTTCCTCAAGAGGTAATCATTTCACTGACTTTTATGGTAATTTCTTTCTTATTTTTCTTTATACCTTTATCACCAAATTTCTTTTGCCTGTTTTTGAATTTAATAAAAAAGGAATCCTATGTTAAGGATTCATGAATATTACTGTATGTGTCTGTGTCTTCTTGCAGTATAACAGTACACAATTTACATATCTACTCTCCATGACCATCTGGGTGATTTCCAGTTTTAGACTCCTATAAGTGATGTTATATTCTTGGCCAGGCATGGTGGTTCACACCTGTAATCCCAGCACTTTGGGAGGCCAAGGCGGGAGGATCACCTGAGGTTGGCAGTTGAGACAAGCCTGATCACAAGCAGAAACCCCGTCTCTACTAAAAATACAAAATTAGCAGGGTGTGGTGGCACATGCCTATAATCCCAGCTGTTTGGGAGGCTAAGGCAGGAGAATCGCTTGAACCTGGGAGGTGGAGGGTGCAGTGAGCTGAAGTCGCACCATTGCACTCCAGCCTAGGCAACAAGAGCAAAACTCTGTCTCAAAAAAAAAAAAAAAAAAAAAAATTCTTGAAAAAATGTGTTGAATTCTCTAGGGTATATATGTAGGATGAATTTTTCAGGTCATTAGGCTGGGTATCTTCAATTTTACCAGATATAACCAAACTGTTTTTCAAAGACGCTATCCTATTTATAACTCATTATTTTGCTGGTAGGAATGTCAAATGATACAGTTACTTTGGAAAACAATTAGGCAGTTTTATAAAAAAAATTAAACGAACTTACCGTATGACCCGGCATTTCATTCTTAAGTATTTACTCAAAAGAAATAAAAACACACATCCACACAAAGACTTACAAATGCAAATGCAGAGTAGTATTGTTCCTTTTTTTTTTTTTTTTTTGAGAGAGTCTCACTTTCTCATCCAGGCTGGAGTGCAGTGGCACCATCTTGGCTCGCTGCAACCTCTGTCTCCCAGGTTCAAGTGAGTCTCCTGCCTCAGCCTCCTGAGTAGCTGGGATTACAGGTGCACGCCACCACACCCCGCAAATTTTTGTATTTTTTGTAGAGACGAGGTTTCACCATTTTGTATTTTCAGTTGGTCAGGCTAATCTCGAACTCCTGACCTCAAGTGATCCACCCGCTGTGGCCTCCCAAAGTGCTGGGATTACAGGCATGAGTCACCTCACCCAGCCCATAATAACTATTAATAAAAGCTGGTAACAATCCAAATATCCATCAACTGGTGACAGGATAAACAAAATGTGGTATGTCCATACAATGGAATACTACTCAGCAATAAAAAGGAAGTACTTGTACATGTTACAACATGGATGACATGCCATACCTACCATTTCCTGAATTATTCCTGGCTCTTTCTGTGTTTCAAGTCACTTCAGTTTCCTGCACTGGCCACACATTATTTGCGCCCCCATGAATGTACTCCAAAATGCTCCAACATGATCCTTCTAGTCTTCTTTTTCATACTCCCACAGAGACCTCATTTGCTTTTTACAGTCTTAATTACCATCTCTCAAATTTATCTTTTGCCTAAACTTTAGCCCACAGTCTACAAGTAGATGCTACCAGAAAAACTTAGGAACAATTCTATTTCTAGAAAAGCATTAGTAAATTTTTTTAGGAATCATAGTGTCCGATTTCCTGTTTTACTTAAATTAAAACTCTCTGTGTTAAAGAAAAAAAGTACCAATTAAAAGCCTAAAAATCTTAATTATTGTAATATAAACATTTTTGAAATAATGCCTTCTTTTTTTTAGCCTGACATGTTCTTTGACAAGTGTTAATATTTTCTTTTCTTTTCTTTATTTTGAGATGGAGTCTTGCTGTTGCCCAGGACAGAGTGCAGTGGCACGATCTTGGCTCACTGCAACCTCTGCCTCCAGGTTCCAATAATTCTCGTGCCTCAGGGTCCTGAGTAGCTGAGACTACAAGCACACACCACCATGCCCAACTAATTGGTTTAGTTTTGTTTTTTGTATTTTTTTAGTAGAGACAGGGTTTCACCCATGTTGGCCAGGTTGGTCTCAAACTCCTGACCTCAGATGATCCACCTGCCTCAGCCTCCCAAAGTGCTGGGATTACAGGCATGAGCCTTTGTACCTTGCCCTAAAAAGGGTTACAATTATTATGGATCAAGTTATAGAAAACATTAAGTCTATACAGCAAGTATCTTTGACTTACCTCAAGCGGCATGAGTCTAATTAGCGTTGCAAAGCACTGTGTGGCCATGAATCTCACACTGTCTGTCTGATCACTCATTCTTCCCAATACAGGAACAACTAAAAGGACAATATATGGAACAATACCAACATCCAGTTGTTCCATTACACCTGAGTAAGCGATTAAGGAAATTTTGAAATGGTTCCGAGACACACGTTTTCACAAACAAATTGATACCAAGATTGTAACTTTTTAAAAGGCTCATCATTTTCTCATCTGTATTATGAGGGAAGAGACTGACCCTCCAGGCCTATGATTCAATTATAACAGTATCTGCCCATTTTGTTGCTTCTTGCAAAATATTATGTAACTTTCTCATGATTAGGAATATAAAATTACAGTTTTCTTCTGAGGAAGGCCAGAAGAAGCTTTACTAATAAGATTTTTCTCATAGAGAAATTGCTACAAGCGTCTGGAATTCCAATGTCAAAATAAAATAAGTCACATTGTAAGTAAAGGAATACAACTGAGTGTCACTCAAAGATTAATTCCAAATTTCCCACCAGGATCTTGACAATCACCAGCAGGATATAGTGAGCCTAGTAAGCGCAGTTCTCCTGTAATCTTCAGTATTTTTGAACCAGAGTTCTACTGATTTGATCTTCATCCATCTTTTGTGCTCTGTGAAATATCTTTCAGATACTTTGAGTTAAAGAATGTTAGTTGCTGCCATACCCTTAGCAAAGGGCTTGCCTGTATATTTCTAATTATCTAGTATATTTTGGTCATTTTAAACCCAATTAATGAACAAACTTTAAAAACATAACATGTTTATAACATAAGGACTACCTACAGAATACCTGATTAATAAGATACTGATTATAAACAAATAAATCACTTACTAGACATATAGTTCATAAAGTACATAAAACTATTTTGCCTATTAAAAAGATGTTTTAAAATTAATAGCAATTTTCCAAACTTTCCATGTGAAAATTTTTATCATAAAATGCAAATCAATTTGTAACATATTTGTAATAAAATACGAAAATATTTCAAAATAAGATGTAAAAAGAATAGGTATTTTTTGGAACAAGGCAGGTTATTTATGTGCATATTTGAATACATCAATTTCATTTTAATTATCCTTAAGTGAAATGAATATAATTCCTCAACAGTTTGTCAAATAAAAAAGGATACAGGCAAGTGCTTCAATTGCACCCTCTTGTTTGACACTGTCATCAATTGCTCCCAGCCATGGAAGAACCTTCTCCAAAAAAATATTCATTGTTTCCATGGTAGCTATTTTGCTCATGACTCCTACACAACGAGCAGCCATGTGCCTCACTGCAGTACTGGGGTACTGAAGGCACATATAAAGATGTAGCAAATGCTGGACCAACTAAAAACAAAAAGTTAATGACAATTAGAATTCTTATTAGGAAAATACTGTTTAATATGTAACTATAATAGCCCATACTCAGGAAAGTTTTCAATATTCTAAGTGACTCTAAAAATACCTCCAAATACTTCAAAACATTACTGTCAAAACATTCTCAATAGAAATCTAATCCAAATCCAAACTAATGTATTACAACTCTTTCAAAAAGAAGGGAAAAAAGGGTATAGAACCTCTCTTCTGCTCATATCCTCTCTTAGGCATACAGGAACACTCAATTCTTTCCAAAATTAACAGGAAACAAACCGAAAAGTACTTGGCAAGATTCTCCTACTGAGGCTGGAAAAACAGCACCACACATCACCAGCCCCCTCTAAATTTGGTAGCACTAATTTAGGTTTAGGTACATATTTTTTATTCAGTGGCTTGAGTGTTACCGATTTTATTCTAGCACCATACTTCGGTAGGTATCTTCCACTGTAGCTTTCTGGCTTACCATAGGTGTTATAATCACAACAGCATTATGACAGCACCTTATTATTAAATGTCTGCTGCATGGAACACCAGAATTAATGCTGATGAGCCAGGTATCTGTTCAACAGTTTGATGTGCCTTACAGTTCAGCTGAATGCATGTTGCTAATTATGGAGGTTAAGACCATACAGATGGACTCTTCTTTTTTTTGTTGTTTTTTCTTTTTTTCTTTTTCTTTTGAGCCCAAGTCTTGCTCTGTTGCCTAGGCTAGAGTGCAGTGGCGCAATCTCAGCTCACTGCAACCTCGGCCTCCCGGGTTCCAGTGATTCTCCTGCCTCAGTCTCCCGAGTAGCTGGGACTACAGGCGTGTCCCACCACGCCCGGCTAATTTTTGTATTTTTAGTAGAGATGGGGTTTCACCATATTGGGCAGGCTGGTCTTGAACTCCTGACCTCATGATTCACCCACCTTGGCCTCTCAAACTGCTAGGATTACAGGTGTGAGCCACCACGCCTGGCCTACTTTTCTTTACTAATAGTAAATCAGCAGAACTTTTAACAAGTAAAAGGACATACTTTATTACTGTGTACAAAAAAATCCATTCTTCTCTACCCTCTGATAGATTTTCCCTTTTGTGTTAAATAACAAAAGAGAACTGGGCTAATATCCTTCAAAATGGGGTAAACTGCAGAGAGCTTCTTATTGAAGATACATGAAAAGAATAATACTCTCTTATGAAAAAAAAAAACCAGGGAATTCTCTATTTTCCTCCTCCCTCTGTCCTAATTCTTTTATAAGAAACATTTTAATAGTTTTAAAAAAAAATCACAAACCAATGTTCTATCTTTGCACTGACCAGCTTCACCTTAGGCAGATAACTCCTTTCACCTTTATACTTATCTAGGAAACAGATTTCATTATATATGCTTTTCCTTTCTTGGAGCTATATTATTAGGATCATCTGGATGAACAGGGCTGCAGTTTTCTTCCCTATTTATGTCTGGCTCCTGTGCCATCAGAGTCCTTCCCTCAATTCCCCCACATTCTAAGCTTCCAGGTTGGGTTTTCTCTCAAATTCAAGCAGCCAGGTCTACATCAAAGCCCACAAGAGTTGCACTGTTAGTAAAGGAGGAATCTAGTTATACCACAGCAAAGAAAAATGCAATTACTAAGGATGACATCAAAGTTGTACCTTTTAAACCTTAAGACTTTTTAATAAGATCACTTGTATATTACACTTGCATTAGTTAGTTACCAAGGGATGAAGCTCAGAATCCATTGAAGCTGCTGCTGTTTCAAAAACTTGCAGAGAATTCACCAATTCTTGAGCAGGGCTATCTCCCTTTTCCAGGAGGGATTTTCCATCTGTTAAAATATATTGTCTGTATTATCTGGCAAATAATTTTTCAAAATCTAGAGCACACAAAAACTTTTAGCACTTTTTCAGCTAGCATAGGAGAGTCAATTTTGCTTTTTAGTGTTAAAATTAAATGCCAAGACCTTAAGTGCTGGAGTACTACATGTAGAGCAACCAAAGAACTTAAACATAATGATCCATTTCAAGTATCTCTTCCAAAAAAAAAAAATTTTTTTTTTTTTTGAGACAGAGTCTCGCTCTGTCATCCAGACTGCAGTGCAGTGGCATAATTTCAGCTCACTGCAACTTTCACTCCCAGAGTTCAAGCAATCCTTCTGCCTCAGCCTCCAGAGTAGCTGGGACCACAGACGTGTGCCACCACACCCAGCTAATTTTTGCATTTTTACTAGAGACGGGGTTTTGCCACGTTGGCCAGGTTGGTCTCAGACTCCTGACCTCAAGTGATCCGCCCACCTGGACCTCCCAAAGTGCTGGGATTACAGGTGTGAGCCATCGCGCCCAACCCAAGTATCTCTTTTTTAAAATAAATGTGTTTGTGTTTTTTAAACCAAGTTTCCATTTTAAAACTTACCAGCTGGTCTGGAATAAACAGGTAGAGGCATAGAGGCATTTTTATTTTATAAGGAAATATTTAATTAATAGACATTAAAATCTGTTAAAAATTGGACTCATAAAAATATGTGTATACCAAAATTATTTATGTCGATTGTATTCCTCAATGGGCCAACCATAGCATCCCAGAGATGCGGCAACTTCACTGCCATTTCACCACCAAAATGCTTTACTATAGTTGTCAAAGCAAATTCAGCTCCTCTCCGTTGTACCAGGTAAGGCTTCTGGGCCTTAAAATTAAATGTTAGATAAAAACAGAATTTCAGAAAAAAATCATAATACATTTAAAATTTTATCAAGAGAATTTAAAAGTCACCATCTAAGAATTCATAAGGTTATCACTAACCAAGTAAGCAATTATTAGACATGTTTATCACAATTATAAACATTTCCCAATAATTAAATTTACAGGGGCCTACAACACCTAACTAGATTTTTGTGTCAAAAGTAAAACACTTTTTTGGGGTTGAGGATAAGGAACAGAAGGATATGTGCTGTTTCTAGAGATAGTCCTAAGTGACATTTTTTTTTCTTCCTTCTCTCTACCCCAAAGAAACTTGTCAGCTAAAGAGAAGATAGACAAAATGATGTGTCCTTATTTATACTCACTTAAGGGATAGAACAAGATCATCTGTTTAAGCTAACCCCAAGATTAATAATTCTTATTCAGTAGTAATTAGTCCATAAATCTGTCCCCCCAAAGATATTAATATATATTTTTTAAATTATGTTTAATTGGAGGAATAACTATGCAAACTACAGAGATATAAATATCAAAATCACAGTAAAATTGTTATTAAAATTATTATAGGGAAATATTGTCAGTGAAAAAGACTTTACAGAATGTTTTAAGGGAAATATAGATAATAAGCTGTTGATTTTAAAAAGAAACTTAAAAGAGACCTGTATTTTACAGAAACATGTCTTTTAGTATTGATGGTTTACTGCTGAACCGAGGTAAATTCCTATGCCTTGCAATGCATAGAGAGCATTCATTCCATTGCTAATAATGTGACTATGAGATTTTCAAAACAAAACACTTTTTAAAAAACCACTGGTTAAGACTGTACTGTGTAACAGGTGGATCAATGGGAAATAATGGAAAGCCTGAATAATGGAAACCCTCACACATATGAAGCATGATATATAACAGAGGTGCCATTATAAATCAGAGAGGAAAGGATTCAATAGTAGGATAAATAGCTGTTCATATGGAAAATATAGAACCCTACCTCACACTATGCATTTAATAAACATCAAATTGACTAAAAAAGTCAGGTGGGTGGCAATTATATGACATTTGTGCATTGAAAGGACAGAGAAAAGTTAGCTTTCACTATTATTCAACACCTTCTCTACAGTCACTGCTATAGGACTGAATTAGTTTACAAGGCTGTCTTGCCTAGGAAGATAAAGTTAAGCTGGTAAAAATTACAAAAGACATGAGAAATTTGAAGTTTGCCATTTTTCTGGATCATATTGTTGGAGTACTCCAAAAATTAATCCCAGTCCTTTCACTTAAAAACAGTTTTGGAAGCTAATACAACTTAGTTCTCAATTTGTAAGCCAGATATTTGTTTAAAATCAAAGCATTCAAAGAAAAAAACTATTTACCTCATCAAGTTCAACAAGAATATTTCCACTACTTCCTGCAGGAAGATCTGCTATTTGAGCTTTTACTGCTTTGGGGGTAGGACCTCGCCTACTTGTGATAGCAAAGGCAGCTTTCTGGTGCCTGTAGAGTGTAATTATACCTCTGTGCTTGGTGACAGTATGGTGCATTCCATCTTTTTCTGAGGTGGATCCTAATAAGAAAAAAGTCAAATAATCTTTTAATCATAATATTGGTGATACCAAATGTTTTCGGCTCCGTAAGAGATGCAACATTTTTAAACTATGTCTTTTAGGCCTCAACTTTTATAGGCCAATGACATTTTCTTTAGACAATGGAATGGCAATAAAATAGTCTTATTTAAATAGGATTTATACCTAATACAATTCAGGTCGCAGAGTCATCATCTGAACAATGAGAAACAGCACATGAAAAAATTATTGTGCCTTCAGTTAGTGTGTGTGTGTGTATATATATATACACACACATATATATATATATATAATTTTCTTTTTGAGACAGGGTCTTTCTCTGTTGCCCAGGCTGGACAGTAGTGCCACGGTCTCAGCTCACTGCAACCTCCACCTCCTAGGCTCAAGCGATCCAACCCTCCCACCTCAGCCTCCTGAAGAGCTAGGACTACAGGCACACACCACCACACCCAGGTAATTTTTTTATTTTTTGAAGAGACAGGGTTTCACCATGTTGCCCAGGCTGGTCTCAAACTCCTGAGCTCACTCCATCTGCCCGCCTCTGTCTCCCAAAATGTTGGGATTATAGGCATGAGCCACCATGCCCAGCCTATTAATTTGTTGTTGTTGTTGTTGTTGTTTTTGAAATGGAGTCTCACTCTGTCACCTAGGCTGGAGTGCAGTGGTGCAATCTTGGCTCACTGCAACCTCTGCTTCCCAGGTTAAAGTGATTCTCGTGCCTCAGCCTCCCAAGTAGCTGGGATTACAGACGCGTGCCACCACGTCCAGATAATTTTTATATATTTTTTTTAGTAGAGATGGGGTATCACCATGTTGGCCAGGCTGGTCTCGAACTCCTTGCCTCAAGTTATCGGCCCACCTCGACCTCCTAAAGTGCTGGGATTACAGGCATGAGGCACCACCTGGCCCCGGCCTATTAATTAATTAATTTTTTTTTTCAGACGGAGCTTCACTCTTGTTGCCCAGGCTGGAATGCAATGGCGCGATCTCAGCTCACCACAACCTGCACCTCTCAGGTTGAAGCCATTCTCCTGTCTCACCCTCCCAAGTAGCTGGGATACAGGCATGCGCCACCACGCCTGACTAATTTTTGTATTTTTAGTTGAGATGAGATTTCTCCATTTTGGTCAGGCTGGTCTTGAACTCCTGACCTCAGGTGATCCGCCCGCCTCGGCCTCCCAAAGTGCTAGGATTACAGGCGTGAGCCGCCGTGCCCGGCCTGGTCTACTACTTTTTAAAAAATTATTGTGCCTAAGCATAACGAGAAACATTAAAAAATATCTCAAACAAATTTTCTCTAAAAGGAAAGTCCAGAGTCACCATGAATTCAAAAAAACATTGGCCACTGCAAAATAATGCTGCCTTACATAGCAATGGAGTAGGGCAGGTAACGGGGGGGGGGGGGGCAGGGAATGACCCCATTGCATTTTTAAGATGTTAATATTCAAAATGTCCATCTTCTTCTAGTTCATTCACATATTTTTCAAGATCTATGCTGCACTAAAGCTGTAAGTCTATTACATTTCAAATAATTTGTTCTCCCAATATCTTGTTAACAATCACACATACAAAAATCATACAGGACTGAGTCGTATGAAGGAAACATTGGTCTTTAAGACCCGCCTGCAGAGGACAGTTCTCATTTTCCATATAAATTCTCCAAGTGAAAACAAAAAAGTTGGTTAAGTATTATTTACCAAAAGTACTAAAAGTTCACTAATCTCATAAAACATGCACTAAATTAGGGAAACCAAAGATTTTATAATAACTTTTCCAGTCAATAGGGTTGCTCCTTTGATTAAGCAAAAAAAAAAAATTCATTAAATAACATTTGACACAATCAACTTTTCTAGTTTGAGACAGTAAACCATATAATGATGGTTTTGAAGGCAAAGGTAAAGGTGAACACCTGTCTTACAGATTTCAGTCATCTTATATCAGCTATCAGATCTATGAATGGCTTATTTGAACTTAAAGGCTTGTGACTGATAAGCAATATGTGCAAATTCATGTAACAAAGAGTTTTGTTATAATTAAGTCTTTTATCTCAGAAGGGGAAAAAGCATTAACATGAACTGGCTTTGTGCTTTAATTATACCCATAACTTAACAAAAACAACTTTAAAAGGTTATTTCTCTACCCCAAATAAAAGTTTAGGTATATACCTTTAGAATTTTCCTGGCCACTTTGTGTTGGTACTGGACATGTGACACAAGGAGTTAGATATGGGTCCACACAAAGTGAGCTACAGAGGTTTTTAATAATTTTTGAATTGGGACAGGGCGTCCTTGTTGTGCACTGCTGAAGGAGTTTAGCTATGCACTGAGCTGCATAGTTTTGCACTAGTGTATTCTCTTCTTTTTTAATTGTCTCCATTAATGGTTTTATGATAGGATTTAATTTCTCCGGAAGCTGCTGCAAGCTCACAACTGCACAGGCAGCAAAAGTATGCACTCTCAACTGCAACACTTGCCACTCCTGGTTGGTCTCTGTAACTGTCATTTGGACCTGCTGACGTTTACTATCTAACTGTTGTAACACTTGAGGATTTAAATCGAAAGATGATGTGGCTTCATTAAAAACAGTAGTGACCTATTAAAAAAAAAAAGAAATTAAAAATCATTAATCATATCAACCCCAAACAGAATGTAAGCTCCTAAAGGGTAGACAGCAAGCTTTCTGTTTCAATTTTGGTTTCCACAATATGTAGTATTGTTTTAGTACTCAGTAAACTAATGTCTGAAACGTCCCAACTAAACTTTATCTTAATCTGACTGAAATTTAACATTAGCATTATATTCTTTAAGAAAGACATTCTCTTGAGAAGAATAAAATTACCTAACCTTTAAATATGTCTAATGGCTTTGAGGAAAATCACATTTAACACCCACAGAGTACTCCGGTGAAACGAGAAAGCTATAGGCAAATATAAACTAACTGTTCATTAAGGAATTCCAAAACTCACAAACTTCTTTTTGGGAAAAATATTTTCAACTCTAAAACTCACAAAAACTTGAGGGGCTGTTTACTAAGTGGCAAAGTGTTGCTAACTGAATCATTCTCATTCTTTCTTTAACCTCCCTTCTGGTGGAGATGCCCAGGCAATGGAAGAAAAAGAAACAAAACAAAACAGAACAAAATGGTGCAGTTATCATTCACTTAATTACCAACAGCTGTCTAAGACTACAGGACTGTTGTATCAGACTACTTTACAAGCCCCATTAAAAGACTGTTCAGCTCATCTTTTTTTAACAATTTTATTCAGATATAATTTGCATTCCACAAAAATTACCCATTTGAAATGTACAATGTATAAGATTTATATGAAACAGGGTTACAATGCTAAAAAGTTTCAAAACACTGTCCTAAATCCACTATGCTCATGTCACTTTTCAATGACTGTAGACAACTGAGGAAAAGCCTCCCAGTTACCCCCAAATTAATTCATTCAACCAATATTTATTAAAAGATAAGACATAATGTCTTAATATGCTCAAAAAATGCAGAGACTAACGTGGGAGAGATATAAATAAAGAATTAAGAAAATGTAACATATAACTGCACTAAGTGCAAGTTGCTGTGGGAATACAGAGCATTGCTTAATCCTTCTTAGAAGAAGATATTAGTGGGATACTTGCCAGAGGAGGGTAACACTTATGCTTCGTTTTTAAAGAACAGGCCAATCAGGGATTATAGGGACATCTTGGCAAACAAAGTGAGGTAGGGAGTGGAAAACAGGACATTGTCCATGGAATTGAAAAGTTTATCATGGCTTGAGCACAACATGCAGAAAAAGAGATGAACTCTGGATGAGCACAGAGGGTTAGGGGTGGGGAATTCCTGGCAAAGGAAAGAGAAGCTCAGGCCCAGAAGTGAGAATGAGCAGAAGTGAATGAGTGTAGTGTACTTCTGCAAGAAGAAAGCTAACTGGGCATGTAGAGAAAGTCCGAGAAATAATGAGGAGATAAGAGATGGAGAATTTAGAAGAAGGTGATGAAAAGAAGAAAGATAAAAATGAAAAAGCAAGGAAAAGGAAAATAATGTTTTTAAGCAGGAGAGGGATGTTCAGGGTGGCACAAAAAGAGCATTGCTAGTCTAGCACAGCATGCAGGATGAAATGGACCAGAGGCTGCCTGGAGCCCTGGAGATGAACCTGGACCTAGATATAAAGTACTAAGATCTGACTGGGCTCTGATAATGGAAATAGAGGAGAGATTAAACATGAGACTTTATTTTATTTATTTATTTTTTTGAGACGGAGTCTCGCTCTGTGGCCCAGGCTGGAGTGCAGTGGCATGATCTCGGCTCACTGCAAGTTCCACCTCCTGGGTTCACGCCATTCTCCCGCCTCAGCCTCCCGAGTAGCTGGGACTACAGGCGCCCGCCACCACGCCCGGCTAATTTTTTATATTTTTAGTAGAGATGGGGTTTCACTGTGTCAGCCAGGATGGTCTCGATCTCCTGACCTCATGATCCGCCCACCTCGGCCTCCCAAAGTGCTGGAGTTACAGGTGTGAGCCACTGTGCCTGGCCTAAACACATGAGACTTTCTGAAAGAAAATGCTGACAAGATTTGTGACTGGAATAAAAAGAATATCTTTGTCCAAAAAAAAAAAAAATCCAGTTTTTGTTGGGTTCAGTGTGAAGTGACAGTGAGATATTTAAGTAAAAATGCCTAAAAGAGAATGTAAGAAAGATTGACAGTAGATACCACACAGTACATGGGTAGGAACTAAATCATGAGAATGGTGAAAGAGACAAAGATAGACAGCAGGGAAATGTCTATATTTGGCAGGTAACAGGAAAATAGGGATTCAATGAAAGACACAAAAAGTGGCTCCTTTGAAAACTGCCCTTCCCTCAAAAGTCTCTTCGAGGAAAAGAAAAAAGAAAAAAGAAAAAAAAGTTTCTCCCAGTGATTCTGATATTTATGCTTGTCTTCTAGCCCAAGTCAAAACAACTGAAGAGTAAAAGATCTGAATAAGCAAATCTTAAAGGGGCCATTTGATGAGCTTAAAAAATAAAAGTTCCCAGAAATAGTAGGCAGGGAACCCAGACTCAAGAAAATTTGAGATTTAATTCCAGACAGGCAAAAAATAGGGAGAGGAGGCAAAAAGGAAAACTTACAGAATAACAACAATCAGGAAAATAACGTTATAAAAGAAGAGAACCCAGGGGGAAAAAAACAGCAATTTTAGCTTTCTCTCACAGGTGAAAGCAAAAAAATTCAACTATATTATTCATCTAGAAATGGGGATAAAAAATGAAGATTACTATTTTCATGGGGACCAACATAAATGAAGTGGCTCAACTTCTGATCCTATACCTAAAAAAGGAAGAACTCATATATACTACACCTAACCTCATGCACTTACTAAGCACAAAGCTGCTGTAATGAAGCATGGATGCTGGCATAAGGAAAGACAAACAGACTGAACAAATGGAGCCCAGATACACAGCCATACTTTATAACTTCAGTTGGTTTTTGACAAAGGCGCCAAAACAATCACCAGTAGTGAAAGGAAAGTATTTTCAATAAATAATGTTGGAAAAATTAGATATCTATAAGAAAAACAAACCTCAACCTCTACTCCATACTATACACAAACATTAATTCCAAATGAATGATAAATCATAAAAATTAAATGACAAAACTTTAAAAGAAAACATATCTGAATACCTTTGCCACTTGGAGAGTAAAAAAAAAGATTACTTAAGTCACAAAACATAGTAGCCATGAAAGAAAACAACTGATAGAATTCACCAAAATTTAAAATATCTGCTCATCCAAAGACAGCACTGAGAATCAAAAAGCAAGCCACTCACTGCCAGAAAAATATTTAGAAAGCATCTATCTGACAAAGGATTGGAATCCAGGATACATAAAGAACTCCCACAACTCAATAACAAACAACAACCTAATTCAAAGTAGACAATATTTTGAAAAAGATACTTCAGAAATGAAAAATATACAAATGACCAATAAAAAATTAAAAAGTATTCAACATATTAGTCATCAAGGAAATGGAAATTAAAACCACAGTAACACTATCACACAATCACTAAAAGTGAAAGGACTGACCACATCAAATACTGATGATGTGGAGTAACCAGAACTCTCACATATTGATGGTCAGAGGGTAAAATGATACAATCTCTTTGGGGAACAGTCCATAGTTTTTTCTAAAACTAAACCTACAACTACCTTATGATTTAGCAATTCCACTCCTATATATTTACCCAAGAAAAATGAAAGCGGATGTCCACAAAGACTTGTAGAAGAATGTTTATAGCGACTTTGTTCACAACAGACAAAAAGTGGTAACAGCCCAAGTGTCCATAAACAGGAGAATGGCTTAAACTAGTTGTGGTATAATAATACAATGAATAAAACTCAAGCAATAAAAAAAGAATAAGTTATTGATATATATATAACACAGATTAGTTTCAAAAACACCATTCTAAGAAAAACCCTTACACCAAAGAGTACAGTGTATGACTCAATTTACATGAAAGTCTAGAACAGGCAAAAGTAATGTATCTTTGTGGGGGGAATGAGAATAATGGTTACTTGGTGGCAGGGCGAGGCAGAGATTACTGGGAAGTGGTGATGGTAATGTTCTGTATCTTGACAGGGGTTCAGGTTTCATAGGTATATGCATCCGTCAAAATTCACCAAATGGTCCACCTAAGATTTGTGTGCTTTAGCACATAAATTCTGCCTCAAAATAGCAAAAAATCATAAACAAATACTGAATTTTAGTTAATTATATAAAATGCTGAAGTATAATGATATCTGAAACTTACTTAGAAATGCATTAAAAAAAAAACTGCCCTGGATAGATTCATGGTTGGATAGAGGGGTAGGTAGGTGAATACATATGTGATAAAGTAAATCTGGTAAAATGTTAACTATAAAATCTAGCTGTTAAGTATGAGTGTTATGTAATTTCATCACTTTTTCTATATGTTTGAATATTTTCATTATAGGCTGAGAGCAGGAAGTAGTACTCAGGAACTTGTAGAAGCAGTTTTTTCTATACTCTGCAGTGTTAAACAAAACTGAAATGACAAAATATAATAGCTTTTTCTAATAAAGGTGCATTGATTTATCAGAATTTTAGTTTTTAAAAAAAAATCCTCCATTATTCTCTTATCTCAAGAAAAGCCTATACAATGAAATATCTTTTCTAAAGGGTAGAGTTGACAGGCTATCAAGCCACATATAGACTCAACAAATTAATGTGTTTTTGTGATAAACATGTCATGACAAATTTCTAACCTATATTTCATGTTCTATCTATAATTAAGAAAGTTATTTCTTTACTCACCAAGTCACTAGCTTGATCTATTGTTAAAACATTGTTGTTTACTCTGTTACCAACTTCAATATGTACATCAGCTAATGATGATATAAGTTGTTTACATTCATTCTGCATTCGCGTGAATGGAACGGCAATTTCGTCATAATATAAATGTTCTGAAAGGATATCAAGTAAACGTGGCTGCACAGCTAAGGTAACAGCTTTACACTCCTAAAATACAACAGACAACAAATAGGGCAACTATATGAACATAAACTTTACAGATACAGAAATCATCATTTGCAGACTACCAAGTTCTAAATTCTTTCTTATATTGAATCTATAATCTGTTACTTCTCCAAACAACAGTTAGTTGCACAGAAAAAAGGGTATTACACCCAAATTATTGTAAAATGTTAACATGAATGACTACAGAACATGCATATGGAACTATTACAATTTCATTCTCTACCTATCCAAAGTTTACGTGTATATATATCACAGATTTTAAAGTATATTACTGTAAAAAAAAAAAAATCAGTCAGAAAAGAACATCTATCATGCACTAATTAAAAATGTTATTTAAAAACTCATTATTGGATAACAGTGAACCCTAAGCTTCACATGCCATACTGTAAAAGTGGATACAAAATTTAAAAGCTACTTACCTGCCCCCAAATTTAACCAACCCTTCCCACTCTCTCTGGTTGTTTTCTGCCCCAAACCGAGGGGAAATGGCCTCAGTGGTGAGCCATGAGGGGTTCTGTGGGATCTGGGTGATCAGCCTGGGCGATCAGCCTGGGCTTCACAGAGTAAGTCCATGAAGCTCTGTGAGTGTCCAGAAACCGAACTGTCAACACTTGCTGCTGAGTCTGAGAGGCACAAAAACATAGCATCACTGCCTCTCCAGCACACCAACTCCTGCCTAAAAACAGATGAGCTTTGCTTCTTTCCAGAGGCCAAGCAGGGGTGTCAGTTGCAATGGAGCATGGCTCAATTACTTTTAGACATAGCTTTGACAAACTGCTAAGAGGCAGTAACGAGTAACTCTCACAGCAAGTGCAGACAGTTAAATTTCCAGAATTCCAGTCAACGGAATAAACAAAGCCAGTAGAAAGTTTCTTTGATTTACAGAAGTATGTCTTATACAAAATCACACTCTCCCTAGAAGTTAAAAGTTAAAGAGGCTGGAAGGGAATGGTTTATTTGGAAACATGAAGATTTTGGTTTAAATACAGAGATGTTATTCTTCCTGTGACCAAAAATTCTGCCTTTGCTACTACTCACACAAATAGATCTCTAATACTCAAAGCCTCATTCTTTGTAGTTTTCAGTGATACCTGAGAGATATACAGAGGAATGGATGACCAATAGTTTCTGGACTACCTTCACATATACACGGTTTTTAATAGGGACATTTCTTAACAGACTGTACAGTCAAGAGCAAATATTAAGTATGAGCATAACTAGTAGTTGGAGGTGTGAGTAGGGGTTCTAAGACAGAAGTCCAGAGTTAAAAGTAAATGGGAGAGAAATAATGTTCAATATAATTTGGACACTTTTCTATAACTCTTGGATTTTTATACATTGAAAATTGGCACTTTTCTGTTGTAAATTATAATGTAAATAAGCCTAACAGCTAATGGAAATTGCTTTACTTAATTTGTCTTTCTTACTTTTGGGGCAAAATCTTACCTTTTGTAAAGCAGCCCATTCACAGATTACCAAAGCTACACTAATCCTTTGTAAAGCAGACTTGGAGTTCAAATGGAAGAGTAGTAACTGGCCCAGGGATTCAGCAGGTTTAATTTCTTGAGTTACCACATTTACACCTGGATCACAAATACAGCAACAAAGTGCTCCCAACAACCTAAGAGGGAGAAAAAGGAAGTTACTATAAGAAATTACTTGAAGTAAAGTTTCCCCATACTTCGAGAAATTACTTCAATTTCCTATAATTACTTGAAGTAAAATTTGGCTTTCTGAACCCATAACTTTTCCCACAGAAGATATAATGACTATCTTGTCTTCATAAGAAGATAAAAATCCTATTTTTAAAGCTTCAAAATAATTAGAAGTATTTACTTACTCTAATTTTTCCTTAGGCTATAATTAGTGTGATGAAGAAAGGAAGGATTCATGGAGACAGCAGAGGAATGTTTTGTTGGTTAAATAACCTCTGAAGGCCAGACTTGTAAATGTATGACTACCTGGCACTTAATGTACACTCACTTGGCTGCCATCATTCTGGCCCGCATAACCACAAAATCCCTGGTGGCCGGGTCTTCCATGATGGTTTCGGCCCCTGCAATATACTCCTGAAGTACTTCTTTACTCTGGCTTTGGCCTTGGCGCACCTTACCACCTGTTTTTTCCTACAGAAGGAGGGGAAAAAAGAAAAACAATAAAGATTAATCATTAAAACTAAATAGGCAACAATAAAAATATGATCTTTTTAAAATAATCCCAGTAAAATACAGTTCTTTTCACAAAGTTTTAATGGATAAACATTACTATTCATTTTGTCAGGGTCCTAATAAAATAATGGTTTCTCCTTACTTATGTTAATTAAATCACACTTATAACAAGGCAATACAGATTTTTTAATACGGTTACTGTATTAATAATTAGATGATGAACACACAAATACATTATGTGCTTCTACACTTACCTTGGCTCTAGCTTTTACTTCTAGCAACATATTTAAATCGATAGGTAAATGAGAAGGCTGCATCATCAAGCAAAGCCAAGCACCCATCCATGGGCAAGCAGCTGCTACCACATACTGAACTGAAGCCTTACTCAACAGTTCCATCCAAACCTGCAGGGTAAAACGGGGACATGAAAGTGAATTTTTTCTAAAAAAATTATTAAACTCTAACACTTATCTTTAGGAATACTGAGGTTTTTTAAAGTAGGAAATAGCACAGAGATTTAGAAATTCAATATAGAGACTTATTTTTGAAATATAGTACTGTTTTCTAATAGGTTTGTACACTAAAAAAAAAAGTAATGCAAAGGAAAGTTTTTTTAAAAAATGAACATAATTATCTTTTTTAAAAAAAACATGCCCATAAAAGTACTATAGAATTGTCAAAATCTCAGTAAGTCACTGAAATAAATCCTTTGCATATATCATAGGACTCAATATTAATGCTGTCCTATATCCAACACACACTTAAAAATAGCTCCTAATATTCTCTGCTAAACTCAGAGGTGGTAATAACCTAGTATAAATTTAAAACAGTGTAAGTCTTGATTCATGATCTTACTTAATAAGGATAAGGTACCTTTCCTGATGCCTAACATTTAATGGGCTAGGACTAGCCTATGGAAAGACCACCACTGTTCATCCAAGGTTGTTAACAATGAGTCACTTTAGAGGCCAACAAGTCAAGAGTAATTTAACAGATTATAAAGGTACAAAAGTACCATTTCCCCCCATAAATGCTATTAAATATATCAAATGGCTCCTCCTTTAATGATTCTAACACATACATTCACTCTTTCTAAGTAGGGAAAAAAGTACAAGTTTCAACAATAATTAGACTCATATTACCAATAGATCCCAAAAGGTACTTTGCAGAATCTATAAGCATGCTGATAAACAACAAGATGAGGGCCAGAAAAAAGCAATCTTTTCCTCATTTCATTTTCTGTATTGAGGCTATCAGAAAGTGCTTAAAACACACATGTAAGTCAGATAATAGGAGGAAGAAGCATGGCCAATCAAAACTATTACATGCTACATGTAAGAAGCCTAGTTCTCTGTCTCATCTTGCAGATCTCTAGACTTTTCAAATCTCCAAGAGATATAAATGATCAACAGAACAGCGATTATGAAAAATTTTAAAAACCTACAAAAGTTACCAGGAAAAGGAATACAAATACATTTGCTGTGTACCTTGTGAATAAGGTCCAGAATTTCCTGACTGCTTTCCAAAACACAGAACTGAAAAATGTGTCGGAGCATATCAGGCAGTATAGGTATAAGCCAAGACGAAGAGTTCTGAAAACAAAAACAGAATTAAAAGCTGTAGCACATAATTCTTGGATGTTAGCTTACCTGAAGAATTGTATGTCAAATAACAGAAGTACTACCATGAAAAGATTGCATGGTTTCATTAAAAAGGCTAAACAAGTGATAAACTTTGACAAGATTTTGAGGCAACAAACACCTTATTTACTATACCAATGGTCTGAAGAAATAACAGCATATAATCACTGAGAAGCTGGAAAAAGTCTGATTATCATTAACAACAATTTTGCCTCAAAGTTGAAATCATCCTCCATATGGAACCATCCTCTAACCAGCAACATCTCTCTGGTTATATCATACATCACTGCTTTGTCAAGAAAATCTGTAAAATACTCAGATTACTGCTGTTGTGCCAGATGATCAGAGTTTAAGTTCTATGTGCTCACCAATAATCCAAGTAATGAATTATACTATAATATCCAACCCAGAAACTTCTACTTGGAGTTCACTACAAAATTAAGGTAAAAGTTCTTCATCTATTTTGGGTCAGGGGCCCTTTAAAACTCTGATGAAAACTATGTACACTGTGTTATCAGAAAAACATATAATTACAAACAATATTTTCCTTCCAAGGTTCAGGGAATCTCCTAAAGCCTGGGTTAAGAACCTCAATTTAAGGAATTTCCTAACAATTCAAAGGCCCACCCAAATCAAGCAACCAAATAGTGCTTAACCAAGTATCTAATGTGTGTCTAGAATTCCCAGAATAAGGAATTCCAAACTGTCTATTGCTATTCAAACAATTATAAGCTCACTGGATAAAAAATGTCCATCAGAGAAATTCTACTAACTAGCTCAAAGTACCTATCAGTATCCTGCCCTCCACATGACTTTTTTAAAGAATTAAATACAGTGTCTCTATGAGAAATTTGGAAATTTTAACTGAAATTGCAGAAATCCACACGTTCTAGGGATAATAAATGCTTTTTAACTTAGAAAGCTACCTATAATTTGTAGCCAATGGAAAACTAATGACAAAGGTAGGACCAGGGTTTTATGTTCGCTACATGGTTTGAAACAAGTTTTAAAAAGGCCACATGACTCCTCAAAGAGGTAAAAACAGAACTGCCATTTGACCTAGCAATCTCTTTACTGGGCGTATACCCAAAGGAATATAAATCATTCTATCATAAAGACACATGCATGAATATGTTCACTGCAACACTATTCACAAGAGCAAAGATCTGGAATCAACCTAAATGTCCATCAACAGTAGTCTGGATAAAGAAAATGTGGTACACACACACCATAGAATACTATGCAGCCTTAAAAAAGAACAAGATCATGTTCTTTGCAGGAACATGGATGGAGCAGGAGGCCATTATCCTTAGCAAACTAACACAAGAACAGAGAAGTACATGTTCTCACTTTAAGTGGGAGCTAGCTGATGAGAACACATGGACACAAAGAGAGGAACAAAAGACACTGGGGTCTACTTGAGGGTGGGAAGGAGGAAAGGATCAGAAAAAATAACTGTTGGTTATTAAGCTTAGTACCTAGGTGGCAAAATAATCTTACAACAAACCCCCATGACATAAGTTTACCTATATAACAAACCCGTACATGTACCCATGAACCTAAAATGAAAGTTAAAAAAAAAACAAGCCATAAGTCATCAACTGGAGGAGCATTCTCACTACTTCGCTATGTCTTAACTCTACTTTCATTGAAAGGGAAAGGGAAGCTGGGAAGAAAAAAGTTCTTCTTTTCTCATTGGAGGGAATTAGGGACAATCTTAACAGAATCAGGAAAGCTATAATAGCAATAAGCAAATAATTTGGTGTTACTCTTCCATAACATCTCTTAATTTCTGATTTTCCCCCCAACATATTTACCAACTCTCTTCCCTGACCCTCAACCCCAACAATGGCAATCCAAGCAGTTGCCTGTAGGTCCCCAAAAGTCACATCTATACAGGAAGATTTTCCCCCTATATTTATGACCAATACATGTGATATAAACTGTAGTTGTCTTCTCAGGCTACAAACATCGTTACTGTACTAAATTCTACTTTACAATTATTAAAAACAACTAGAGAAGGAAAGGATACAAGGGTAGAACACAGGATTTTTAGGGCAGTTAAACTATTCTGTGTGATATTGTAATTGTGGATACATGACATCATGTTTGTCAAGCCAATAGAATGTATACTACTGAGGGTGAACCCTAATGTAAATTATAGACTTTGGTTGATAATAATGTGTCAATGTAGGTTCACTGATTGTAACACATTAGTACTAGTCTGGTATGGGATACTGATGGTGGGGGAGGCAGTGTTGAGGATGAGGGATGGGATATATGGAAACTGTACTTTTCTCTTCAATTTTGCTCTGAAACTAAACTGCTCTGAAAAATAAAGTCTAGGCAAATAAGTACATGCAAAGATGGCCCACATCGTATGTTGCCAGGAACATACAAATTAAAACAACGATGAGATACCACTTTATACCTGTTAGCATGGCCAAAATCCAGAACACTGACAACAAATGCTGGCCAGGATATGAATCAACAGGAACTCTCACTCATCGCTGGTAGGAATTGCAATCCTACCAATGGGGCAGCTATTTTGGAAGGTTCTCACAAAAATTAAAAATACTCTTAACATCCAGCAATTGTGCTTCCTGATATTACCCAAAGGAGGCAAAAAAGTCCACACAAAAACCTGCACAAGATGTTTATAGCAGCTTTATTCACAACTGCCAAAACCTGGAAGCAAGCAAGATGTCTTCAGTAGGTCAATGGATAAACAAACTGGTACAACCAGACAACGGAGTATTATTCACTAAAAAGAAAAGGAACGATCAAGTCATGAAAAGACACAGAGAAATCTTAAATGCATATTACTAAGTGAAAGAAGTCAATATGAAAAGGCTCCATATCGTATGATTTCAACTACATGACATTCTGGAAAAGGCAAAACTATGGAAATGGTATTTCTTCCTTTGATCTGCCTTCCTGAGACTCAGAATAAGGAGAGTTGATGACAAACAGAAATAGGACTCATGGATGTTTCACTGTACCTGAAAATGAAGGTAAAACTTCTAACCATCTATATCCCCCTTCCATGTTGCCCTCCACCAAACCAACTTCCTGTCACTTACTAATTTAGTGCCATCCTGCTCTCTTCTGCCTCCAGAGTTATACATACTATTCCTTCCTCTGACTCTTACCCTTATTTTCCCCTGGCTAAATTCCACTTACCCTTCGGGTTTCAGCTTAAACTTCACTTCTAACTTGATGCCTTCCCTGTCCATCACCCATCTCACTTAGGATCCAATAGTGTCTTCTACCTCCCATATCAGACAGTTACCTTATTAAGTTATTCTTGTTTAGTTATCTGTCTTCTCCTGTCTGTCTAGTTTCCTATTTTAAGCACTACAGGAGAGCAAAGGCCTTGCCTCTTACCACTGTCTAGAAAATTGTTCAAGCACACAGCAGGCACTTAAATAGTTGCTGAAATCCATCCTGGCCACTGGAAATGATCCAAAGTCGTATAACATAAGAAATGTTTTCTCAGCATTTTGTACAGGGTCTTAAAAAGAAACACGTATTTGATCTTCGTCCCCAGCTCCTGGCACAGAGCTCCTAAAACCCAAAGAACTTCCTGAGTGATAGGGATTATTCATAATAACCGTAATTCAGTTTGCGCTAATGAAATGACTCTTGGTAGGCCCCAAGATAGCTTCAGAATGGGGGCTGGTTGCCAGAGGAACTAACTATGTGATTAGAGGGCTAGAACTTTCAGCCTGCCTTCTGCTCCCCACCTCCAGAGCTGGAGGGGTTGGAGATTAAGTTAATACCTCACTAATGGTTACTAACTCAATCAATCAGGACTACATAATAGAGTCTCCATAAAACCCCTAAATTTATGGGTTTATGGGTTGGTGAGTGCACAGAGGTGCTGAGGGTGGCGTGCCTAAAGAAGGCATGGAAGCTCCAAGCACCTCATCCCCATACCTTGCCTTGTGTATCTCCTTCCATCTGGCTGTTCCTAAGTTGTGTCCTTTACAGTAAACTGGCAATTGTAATTATCAGTTTAACAGCCTTTCTGAGTTCTGGGAAGCATTCTAACAAGTTATCAAACCTGAGGACAGGGTCAGGAGAATCCAGTTTACAGATAGTAGGTAAGAAGTATGGAAGGCCCAACACTTGCAACTGGTATCTGTTGTGTGACTGAGCCCTCTAACTTGTAGGAGCTGACACTAATTCCAGGTAGACTGTCAGAACTGAACTGAATTGTATGATACCCAGCTGGCATCCAGGGAGTTGGATAATTGGTTGGTGTAAGGAAGAAAACCCGCAGATTTGGTGTCAGGAATGTTGTATTGTAAAAATGGCTCAGCAACAGATCCCTAACTGGCAGATTTGGCATGTCAGGTGGGATAAGATCTTGTCTGTACCCTTTTGTTATGATCCCACTTTAATCTTCCCACAAAATGGGTACACTCAGAAAAAAAAGGAGCAATCTGAGCATTACCACAAACACCTGATTCTTGCCTGCAGGCCAATTCATCATGTCTACTAGCATATCAAATGTTCTCAGACTGCAGGGAAGATTATCAGGAGAGAATCTATAACTTGGTGATGAATCACACTGAGTTCTTTCACTAATTTTACTAATTTGCTCTGAAACCCTATTTTGATCCACAGCCAAAGGAAAAGAAAATTTCCATATTTAGACAGTTTATAATGCCTTGTTCTATTCATTTCTCCAACCAACATTTATTGAAGATCAGCTAAATATTTCAACTTTGCTCTCTCCTTTTCATATTTTTATAAAATCTGGCAATACCCAATTATGCTAGCATTCTCTAAGGCCAAAGTCTTAGTTCAGGCTCTTTGTTTCCTACTTATTTGTGTATGTTAAATTTTCTAACATTCTAAACTATGCTTCAGATTCCAACCCAATCTCACATATATCTTCATGTAATAACTAAACTTGCCCTTCAAACAAAAGTTAATTTACTGGTAACTGAAATTTTGGAATGACTCACAAAGTGACTGAGATGCAATGGAATGGAAAAGTTGACCCAGTCAGTAAAGAAGGCAAAATAGGAGATTCATGTCTAGGAGTTTGTCTGGCAACAACAGTTACCAGTTATCAACACTAGTTAATCTGGATATTTCAGTAGTTCACTGATAGATATATATATTAATAGGTATACTCAGCACATACAAACACACTGGCCAAAGAGACAATATAGAAAGGACAAATGGTAAAGTCGTTCACTTTGATTACCAAGCTGCTAGTTTAGCAAAAAAAGTTAAACCTTGATTATAAATCATTATGAAATAAAACTAGTTCTTTTTGTTTGTTTTTGAGACAGAGTTTCACTCTGTCACCTAGGCTGGAGTGCAGTGGCGTGATCTCTTGGCTCATTGCAACCTCTCCCTCCCAGGTTCAAGCGATTCTCCTGTCTCAGCCTCCCAAATAGCTGGGATTACAGGCACCCACAACTCTCGGTTAATTTTTGTATTTTTAGTAGAGACAGGGTTTCATCATGTTGGCCAGGCTGGTCTCAAACTCCTGACCTCAAGTGATCTGCCTGCACTGTTCTCCCAAAATACTGGGATTACAGGAGTGAGCCACTGTGCCCGGCCATGCTTTTTCTTAAGAGCTCCTATTTCATGCTCCCCAGGAAGCCAAGCTTGCCAATTCTTTCACATGTTAACATCACAGAAGAAGGCACACGGATTAAACAATATATTTTCACAAATGCTATGGTATGCCACAGGGAAGTATAAAGGAAATAACATTTCAGAGACAACTGTATTAACTGTGGTTCTATTTAAGGACATTTTAGAGATGTGCATGCCAGCACACATACTTAATAATGGATACCTTTTAAAAATAAGGACATCTCCCTTATAAAATCTACTGATTTTACAAAGCAAAACAAAACCAAAAAATTACAAAAGATAACCAGGATAATTTCAAGGAAACAGAAGCATCAATCTTTACAAGGCAGTGATACACTGAGCTATAGCCAAGTCTGATCTTGAAAAGTTACTTTAGAATTACTGAGGTATAGCTTGAGAAGTTAGAAACTGAAACCAGGAAACAGCTACTAGTAATTCAGGTGAGTTTTCTTTTCTCACTTTGTAGTTAAAACAACTCCATATTCAGAAGTGGGAAAGAAATTAGACACATAATTATTTTGTCCCCATATAAAATTTAGTAAAAGCTGAACACCAGAATAAGATCTGAAACTGAAGTGAGCTGTTTATATGAACTTGGGAAAGTTTCTTAATCTTTGATTATCAGTTCTCTCATCTGCAAAACAGGAATGACAGTAGCCACCTCATGTAAACTGCTTAGCACAGTTCCTAGCATAAAGTAAGCCCTCAATAGTTTATATTATTACCACAATTAAACATCATTCCTATACCCCAGAATAAGAATGCTCAGAATGGAAATACTAATTATTGTTTTAGTATCTGTACTATTATTTATACTTGTATAGCATTAACATTTTCAAAGCACTTTCATATACATTATCTCACTTGATCCATGTAACTCTGAGAGAGGCCAGAGATAATCACCAGAGAGGGTTAGATAAATCTGACCAAGGTCATAAATTAGCAAATGATAGAGCCAAGGTTAGAACTCAGATCCTGTCTATTTAAGGGATCTTTTAATTATACCACTGAAGGGGTTAACAACAGTGATAAAAAGCTCTATTTAACTGCTCTTTATATTATGATTGCTTCCATAAAGGATTGCTGACTAATTAGGAATACTTACCACCACCAAGAAATCAAAGGCAAGGAAGCAGCTCAGAAAAAGGAACACAAATTAAAAGTGAGAGTAGATTTTTATTACCACGACAGGTCAATGATCTTTCATCCAAATTCCCTGGAGCCAGATGTGTTTTGAAACTCAGAAATTTTTCAAATTTTAGAATAATGAATTATATACAGTGTATATTATATAGTATCTACAATAGAATACCGGCAGCACCTAAATAAAATATATTAATATTTCTGCAGCAAAATGTGTGAATAGGCACATTAAGTGGGATAAAGACTAAGCAGTTTCTCTTCAGAATGGTCAGGTTTTGCCACCAAATTAGTAGTTTTATAAATTGACCCAACTCACAAAAAGCTTTGGCTTTCAAAGTTGCAGGAAAGGAATCATGGAACTGCACTACAAAAAGAGTTTGCACACAGCTATAAATTAATCAATAAGTAACTTTCAGGCAATTTGTGGAGAGGAATACAGTAACAGATAAAAGCATCAGAGATGGTTTATTCGTACAGCTTTTCAGAAAGCAAATAATGTTGCTGGGAATCACAAGATTAACAATAAAAATTAAATGAGTTTTCACTTCATAATAATGACTTTAAACAATGATTTAGATAAAACGAGTTATAGAAGTTGGAGATGCTTTGTGGCACTAAAGATTTGATCTGTCTCATGAAAGAAAAGGTACAGGGAGGAAGAAAGGGAGCTAAAATTTAGGAAGGTGAGAGTGCGAGGGAGGGGGGGTAGGGGAGCAGGGGACAAGGAGCCATGTCCAAAGATACTTTGATCAAATGAACATGATTACACTTAGGATACAGGAGTGGATTTAGAAAATGTCCTTGACTCCAGAGTACATATTAGGAAATATTAGGGTGAAATGTTGACCAGAGCCAAGTATCAGAAGACCAAGAAAGACAGGAATTTAATCCTAGTATAGTGTTAGGCAATTACAAATTACTAACCAGTTTGTGAGTAACTGAGGCTATCGTCCCCCAAATCCTTCTGAAACTTAAAATTCTTTCCTTTTAGAAATACTATGACTGTGCAGAAACGAAAATTCCAAACTTTGAAGGAGCATACTGGAGAAAGGATGATAATTTTTATGAATACATAGAAGGGAGAAGTAGGTAAATTAGAAGATAGGATTATAACTTAATTTTTTTATTACAAAAACTTGAAACAAGACAAAATTATAAGAAATGTCAATTACGGATTGTGTAAACATAAATGAATGTTGTTTCATAAAATTCCCTGCACTTTTCTCTATTAAAAAAAAAAATCCCAAAATTTAAAAGAAGGAAATAGATGGTAGTATTAAGAAAAGCTTCCTAAAAGGTTTGGCTTTGGGCTGGGCACGGTGGCTCATGCCTGTAATCCCAGCACTTTGGGAGGCCGATGCAGGTGGATCACCAGAGGTCAGGAGTTTAAGACTAGCCTGACCAATATGGCGAAACCCCGTCTCTACTAAAAACACAAAAATTAGCTGGGCATGGTGGCACATGCCTGTAATCCCAGCTACTCAGGAGGCTGAGGAAGGAGGATCACTTGAACCTGGGAGGTGGAGGTTGCAGTGAACCAAGATCATGCCATTGCACTCCAGCCTGGGCGACAAGAGCAAAACTCCATCTCAGAGAAAAAGAAAAAAAAAAGTTTGGCTTTATACAATTATTTGAAAAAACAGAACGAAATAGCCAACAAAAATAGTAAAACATCTATGTGGGGACCAAAATCAGAGCCTGCTAAGAATGAGTGATTAGTGCTATAGCCATAGTCTTTGGTGGTGAAGATAATAAACAGCAAGGATCAGGGCAGTGACAAAGCACAAAATCTGGAAGTATCAATATTAAGTTTCGGAGACAGCATCTCTTTCAGTAAAGAGATACGCTGAAGATAAAGGTTAGACACAAGTGAAATTTCATGAATGATGCCATCAAAAAGTTATGAAAAATAAGCAAAAAAGAAGCTAAAGGCATAGATAACCAACACAAAAGGATACAGGAAACACAATAAACATTAAGACTCCAACAAAAAAGGACCACAAACATGTCAGAATAACTGGAAGAAAAATATGGAAGTAGAATGTATTTAAAAGGCTAAAGGGAACAGACTAGAAAAGCACTTTTGTTCAAAACACGTTCTGTACACTTGTCTAATTTGAAATTGACATATTCAGTAAAATGTCTGTGAAAGTACATATCAAAGATACTAGATATGAATCAAAGAGAAGTGAGGGAATTTTTTTTTAACCACATCGTCTAATCTTCCTGACCTTTCAGCTTAGTTTATCTTTTAATGCTGCTCTCTGACACCTCTCACATACTGGTCTTCTGTTATTTAACTCTTTGCAGAGGTTATTAAACTTACCATGTAATAGTCTTACAGCAACCATATTGTAAACTTTTCCAAGGTAAGAAACATGTAGGATGATATGGTTTGGCTCTGTGTCCCCATCCAAGTCTCATCTTGTAGCTCCCATAATTCCCATGTGTTGTTGCAGCAACCCAGTGGGAGATAAGGGAACCATGGGGTGGGTCTTTCCTGTGCTGTTCTCATGATAGTGAATAATTCTTACAAGATCTGACAATTTTAAAAACGGGAGTTTCCCTGCACAAGCTCTCTCTTTGCCTGCTGCCATCCACATGGATGTGACTTGTTCCTCCTTGCCTTCCACCAAGATTGTGAGGCTTCCCCAACCATGTTGGAACTAGTCCAATTAAGCCTTTCTTTTGCAAATTGCCCAGCCTTTATCAGCAGTGTGAAAAAAAGGCTAATACATAAGATTTCTTTTTTTTATTTCCCAGAAAACCCAACACAGAATCTTACACTAATTTACTTAATAAACATTGAGGCCCTATGCTTAAGAGGTGGCTGACATGCCACAAATTATATACAAAGACAATGGCGTTCTGGTATAGGAAATGATAAAGAATCATCATTAAATGATAAAGAAACGAAGGCTAGTACCAAAGCCTTCATTTATGAGCCAGCAAAGGCAAATTCAAAAGGGAAAAAAAAAAAAAATCCTGGACATGAAAATTAACATCAAAGAACACAGAGATGTTTTCACAACCAGGAAATTTTAAAAGCCAATACCCATAACCATTGAGGAACATAAACTTGGAAGGGGAATTTTTTTTTTTTCTGAGACAGGGTCTCACTCTGTTACCCAGGTGTGGCAGTGGTGCAATTTCAGCTCACAGCAGCCTCTGCCTCCCAGGTTCAAGCGATTCTCGTGCCTCAGCCTCCTGAGTAGCTACGATTACAGGCACACATCACCATGCCCAGCTAATTTTGGTATTTTTAGTAGAGACAGGGTTTCACCATGTTGTCCAAGTTGGTCTCAAACTCCTGGCCTCAACTGATTTGCCCGCCTCAGTCTCCCAAAGTGCTGGGATCACAGGCCTGAGCCACCGTGCCAGGCCCAACGGTGATTTATAACAATCTTGGGATCTAATTTATAGTAAAAATTTTAGAACAAGGGAGGAGACATTACAAGATTAACAAAAGTGAGAAATCACAATTGACAGCAGAGGAGATAAAAATTAGGCAAATGCAATCGAAAAAAAACAGTTCAATTACTGCAAGCAGTGACTCATGTATCTCAATATTCCCACAGTACGCTATAATAAACAGTATAAAAACTAATAACCAACAAATAATATTGGTGACTGATTCACCAAAAAAGTTAGCTTATGTTCAATATACTTTAAAAGGATGATCTACTGTGGCAGTCATTTTAATAGTTAACTATCTTTTTGTGGCAAAAAGGATATTTCAGTTATTTGAAAATTTCATTTATACAGAACACTTTATTTTCTAGTAACGTAAAGTTGATATTACTAAATAAATAATGAAGCCACAAGTCAAAAATAGCCTGCAGGTGGCTTAATCACCTAACAAGGAATAAAGGGGCTTTAAAAAACAATATGAAACTGTATCTAAAATATACAAAGAACTCTTAAAATTCAACAATAAGAAATCAACCCAGTATTAAAATAGGCAAAAAATTATTTTTCTTTTTTTTTTTTTTAATTAGCCAGGCATGGTGGTACGTGCCTATAGTCTCAGCTACTCAGGAGGCTGAAATGGGAAGATCACTTGAGCCCATGAGTTCAGGGTTGCAATAAGCTATGATCACGCCCATGCAACAGTATGAGATCTTATCTAAAAAATACAATAAAATAAATAAAAATAGGCAAAAGCTGAACAGATACCTCACCAAAGATGAGAGATAGATGGCGAATAAACATATGAAAAGATGCTCAACATCATGTGTCACTAGGAAACTGCAAATTAAAACAACAATGAAATACTACTACACTTATTAGAATGGCTAAAACCCAAAACACTGATAAAAAATGCTGGCCAGAATGCGAAGCAATAGGAACCCTCACTCATTGCTGGTAGAAATACAAAATGGTACAGTCACTTTGGAAGAGACTTGGCAGTTTCTTATAAAAATCAACATACTCTTACCACACAATTCAGCAGATACGCTCCTCGGTATTTACCCAAGTGAGCTGAAAACTTAATGCCTACATAAGAACCTGCACATGAATGTTTATAACAGTTTTATTCATAATTGTCAAAAACTGAAGCAATTAAGATGTCCTTAGAAGGCAAGTGAATAAACTGGTACAGACAATGCAGTATCACTCCATGATAAAAAGAAATGGGCTACCATGACATGAAAAGACATGGAGGAACCTTAATTTCATATTGCTAAGTGAAAGAAGCCAATTTGAAAAGGCAGCACACTATATGATTCCACTATGTGATATTGTGGAAAAGACAAAATTAAAGAGACAGTAAGAAAGATCAGTGGCTGCTAAGGGTTCAGGGACAGGGAAGGAAGGATGAATAGGTGGAACACAGGGGATTTTGGGGATAGCAAAACTACTCTGTATGATACTGTAATGGTGGGTACATACCATTATTGTACATGTGTAAATGTACATTATGTACAAAATGTACAGAAGAATGAATGAACCCTACTGTAAAGTGTGGACTTTAATGTATCAGTATTGGCTCATCAGTTTTAATAAGTATACCACACTAATGCAAGATGTTAACAATAAGGGGAACTATGTGTGGGTAGTGGGAGGGATAAAAGGGTATACGGGAACTGTCTGTACTTTTCCTTCATTTTTTCTGTAAATCTAAAACTGCTATTAAAAATAAAGTCCATATATACAAAAAGAACCATATAAAGAGAAAAAATTTGGTAACTTCAAAAGGTCTACATAAAATGAATTTAAAAATTCACAAACATTTAGGCAAAAATCATAAAATTAAAGCAAAAATGAAATGAAAATTAAGAACAACCCATGCCAGCTGTCATATCAGCCCACGATGACCAACTGAGAACTAACTGTAAAACAGACTAACTAACTGTAAAACAGATCTGACAGTTGTTCTCAGAGATTTGGATTAGACAAAACCAAAATTTGGATTAGACAAAATGCAAAATAAAATTTACAGATGTTTATTTACAGAAGTTCAACACACTATCATGCTGCACATTAAAGCAAGTCTACACAAAATGTTCCTAATTCACATGAGAATCCACGGTTAGTGAACACAAAAAAGGCACTTATTCACTACTTAGTCACTATTTTAAAAAAATGATTGGCCCAAACCGTAGTACCTCTTAACAGCATGCTAGAAAACTGAACTTCTTATTGATAGTTCCCTAAATCTAGGTATTTTGTTTGACCTATAAGGCTATTTTAAAAATGGTAATGTGAAGCCTTTTATAAACAGGGCAAGGACTCCTAAGCTCACCACAGGCTCCATTTACACACGGATATTATCTGAATGATCTCTACAGACATTTCAATGTGACTCCTGAAGTACACTATCCTTGAAAATAGCATGCTCTTAAGATTGAAAAATCTTTTAATAAAGGCAAGAGCCTGGGAATTCCACGGTAAGTCTTTAAGAGTTGTACTACAGAGCTTCAAATGCAGCCTTCTAATCTAGGCCATGGGTTCTGTCAACCACCCAACTGTCAGCCACACAGACAAAGAGCATGCAAAGACTATATAACAGGTCTCTGACAGGGAGAGACTATTCAATCAATCATTCATTCAACAAACATTTACTCAGGACTTCCTATGTGTTAAGCATGATTTCAAGGGCTGACAAAACAACCTAGAACAAAATATTAAAATATTTCTGCTCTTACAGTGATTACATTCATCTACATGGTTACCATACCACTAGGCCCAACATTGTACTGATCTTTGGATATACAGCAAGGGTAAGCTAATGATCAGGTTTATTTTATAAAATTAATTTATATAAGTTTCAAGATTGCTATAGTTGTCAGTTCTTACCTGGTCCTGTGTTGATAATAATGTAAACAGAGTTTCCAATGCTGCTCTTCGAACTGATGATATTGTGTGATGCAAAAAAGGCCAGACACGTGGAACTAAAACTGTGAGTGACTGTTGAATACTAATAAAGAAGACACAAATTAATCTTACTTATTCTAAGTTGAAACTCTGTAGATACATTATCTAAATATTCTCATGGGATCTAGTGATGCTGACATCATGTGACTTTCCTGACGAATAAATTCTTAAAAGATAATACCGTTTTCATATGAACATTCTTGTAACAATGTCATTCACAACTGTTATTGCAGCACCAGAAGAGCCAGAGCAAATGCAGTCAAAAAGAAGGGTGGAAATACTAACATCAGGTTCTTCTATGGCACTAATGCCATGAGTCACCTTTATCAAGTTAGGACTTCCCAATATAATTGTTCTCAGGAAAATAGGACATGTATCCTAGCTGGCAGTCAGCCTACATGATCAGGACTGCTAATCCTAACTTCTTTCCCAAGGCTAACCCCAATGGGTAGATACACAAAATTTCCATCTCCCTTTGGGGCCATCTCTGTCACATATCAAATGAGCAAGTGGTGGTAGGGCAGCAACTTTGAAATTTATTATCCTGGTGTAGCATTACTAAGTTAGGATAACTCAAATTTCTTCCTTCTCATAGATTTAAGTTTTAAATGGGGAAGCAAACAAAGCCAAGTCTAGACTAACTTGGGCCATAGGATTCCTGTCACATTCATGAGTCATTTGTAAAAATTACCTGGAACTAGGAAATAATTCATAAGCAGCATTTGAAATATATGGCTCCACAGAAAAAGACATGAACAAAAAATAATATGCCACTGTAACTATTTGGTCTTTTGTGGTTCCTCCCAGGAGGCCTATCTTTTAACACTATTTTCATTACTTGCAGGTTTGTATGAACACTACTTCTTGTATTTTATTTTCATATTTGGCAAATTTATTTATAATATTCTAACTTAAACACAGGTACACATAGACATAAAAAAGACACAAAATACATAAAAGCATTATAACAGAGTCTTGTTAAGTGTCTAACTGCTCATGCTCCAAATAACATGCTACATTTCTTCTTACATAAGCTAGAAGAAAGTATCTGCCAAGTATCACAATATATGAAGCAAATTTGAAACAAAAAAGATGGAAAGCCACATTATTTCACATTGAATTAATAGAATTTTCACTATATTCTTTCTTATATTACCCAGTTTTTCTGACACCATCCACTAAGGCCCATAGACCAAATCCATTCCACTCTTTTTTTTTTAAGTAAAAGTTTTCTGTGTATACAAGCACGTTCATTCTCTTACGTATTACCTATGTACAGCTGTTTTCACACTACAGTGACAGCTTAGTAGTTTTGACAGACTGTCTGGCTCACAAAACAAAAATACCCACTATTTGGGCCTTCGCAGAAAAAGATTACTAATCCTTGATTTACAGTAATCAAAAACCCCTTCATCTTGCATCTTAAAGAGGGCTTTCACATACATTAACTCATTTAGTTTGTACAGCTTTCATTAGCAACAGAAACATCGAAAATCAGGAAACCCCATAAATGTACTACCACTTCAATTTTTCTCTTCTTTTGCTATTATAGGCACTTACTTTGCTCTTTCTACTTAAGTGCTGTCCAACTAATGTAAACTTAGCATTAAGGTACATCCACTAGGTCGGTATTATTTGAAATATTTTCCACATGTGTTTTTATACATCTATGGGTTTCATGGGAAATACTCACAGAGCCAGAAACCATGTATAAGCATAATTATATGAACGTTCACTGAACGCCCTCACTAGGACAAGAACAGTAATTTTCTCATCTGTGAATTTTTTTAAGTTGCATAATAATTTTTTCTTCTCTATCTCTAAGGACACTTATCTCTAATAATATTCAAGGGCCAGTCTACAAGGTAGGGAATGTTAATTAGCTGAGCTGAGATTCATGTATCAGGACAGGAAAATTGGTGACGTGAAATTTTTGATGTATGTTTTTGGCTTCATTTGATCTCTGCCTTTGGACATTATATTACATTATTATGTATTCCCTTACTGATAAGTAATTACTGAAATCAAGAACAAGAGTTGAAGAAATGAACATTACAAAAAAAAAGTTCACAGAGGGGCAAGTTTTAGAAAATATAAAGCTGATGTTTGATGATAATTCTGTTAACTATTACTAAATAAAGCTAAAATTCTACATTCTAGGGCTAGAACTGGAAATACTGTTCAATGATTATATTTCTAAATAAACAATTATAAGATGAACAAGATGATGAATTATATAACTGAAATATTTCAAGGGTAAAAAAAATGATCTTTGTAAGCTGCTGCCCACATGGCTGAAGAGTAAAAAAGACAAAGCCTTCTGAAAACAGTAGTCTTTGGCATCTCCAGCTTAAACAGTACTATTCTTAAAGGTGCTAAAATATTGTATGTTTAGGCTAAATTATCTCGAAAGGTATATAAAGACTTTTTACTTTATTCCGCTAATTAGAAATAATTACCTGCATTGTTGGACCTGAGGATAAGTTAACAAGGATGAAAGGAGAGTCATAATACTATTTGTTGAAGCTGTTAGATCATCTAATTCCAGAAGAGCATCCCATAATGTATTTATAATGAAGGGTACCTATAAGATCAGTTTTCAAGAAAAGTTATCAATTTTGTACAAAATACTCACAAACCCTGCCAAATTGTATCCCAGGGGTCACTACTGATTCAACAACACATGCAATTCCAACGACCTTGGACAGTGTCAGTTTTGAGCAAAGTTAAGGAGGTGACACTATTTGCCTTTAACAATTTTCTATACCTTCTTTTTAATGTCATTCAACTCTACTTTGATACTTCCCTTCCTGACCAGACTCATAACGGGTAGAATTCAGAAAATAAAAGAGCCAAAACTATTTTATGTAAAAAACTAAACTCTGAAAACAACAGAGCATGGAGACACAAGACATGCTCCTCTATGTAATTTTACTGCATTTAAAGTGGTACCAATCATCATTAAAAAAAAATTTTTTTTAGTTTTTAAGCTCTTAAAATACTGCTTACTATACTTCTAACTTTGTGTTCTGATTTTGATAATCAGGTAGAAAGTCAGCCAGATCTTTAAAAAAGTCATTTCAAAAAATGAGACTAGAGGGGTGGGTGTGATGGGTCACACCTGTAATCCCAGCACTCTAGAAGGCCAAGACTGGGAAGATCTCTTGAGTTTAGGAGTTTGAAACCAGCCTGGGCAACAGAGGGGGACTCCCCCATCACTACAAAAAATAATTTTAAAAAACTCAGCCAGGCACAGTGGCATGCGTCTGTAGTCCCAGGTACTTGGGAGGCTGAGGCAAGAAGGACTGCTTGAGCCCAGGAGAGTAAGGCTACATGTCATCCACTGCACTCCGGCCGGGGTGACAGAGTGAGATCCAAGAAAGAAAAGAAAATGTTATGTGTATATACAGATTACACAGCACTTGTTAATAATACTAATTAATAATTAGTAATTAATAAGGAGAGGAGAGGAGAGACGGGGAGGAGAGGAGAGACAGGGAGGGGAGGGGAGACTAAATTTAAAAAAAAAATCCAAAAACTAAAATCAAAACAAACAGGCCGGGCATGGTGGCTCATGCCTGTAATCCCAGCACTTTGGGAGGCTGAGGTGGGTGGATCACTTAAGGCCAGGAGTTCGAGACCAGCCTTGCCAACATGGTGAAACCCCATTTCCACTAAAAATACAAAAATTAGCTGGGTGTTGTGGCACGTGCTTGTAGTCCCAGCTACTTGGGAAGCTGAGGCAGGAGAATCGCTTGAACCTGGGAGGTGGAGGTTGCAGCAAGCCAAGATCACACCACTGCACGGCAGCCTGGGCAACAAGAGTGAAACTCTGTCTCAAAAAAAAAAAAAAAATCAAAACAAACAAAACTCCAATATATCTAAAAACCAGGAGTAAAATAAGGAAGACATGGCTGCATTCTTCTCAAGGAAGTTCCCTATATATTATGTACATGAAGGGAAAGTAGACAAATGGATCCAATGAACTCTTCCAAAGTATAATATATAATCAAGACTGCATGCATCAGAGGGCTGCTGGTCAAAAAAAAATTGAAGATGAAGGAGAAAAATGTACTCAATGTATTTTCTAATACTCCATATCCCAAATGAAAACAAGCTCTATAGGAAGAAATTGTAAAAATATTTAATTTACCTTTTGTGTCTGAAGATAGACAAGGCTTTCTACTACAGGTACTAATGATGCTGCAGCAACAGCTCTGACATCATCATCAAGATCCTGGAGTCCTTCAATTATTCTAGTTAAAACTTTAGGCAATAAAGTATTAATTACATCCTGTAAAACAGTACATGAAAACATTTTAAAATTTCAATTTGCCACATGACAGCTAAATTCCAGTATTTACAGTCATGCACTGCTTAACAATGGATACATTCTGAGAAATACATCAGGCAATTATGTCATTCTGTGAACATTATAAAGTGTACTTACACAAACCTAGACAGTATAGCCTACACCACACCTAGCTATGTGATACAGCCTATTGCTTCTAGGCTACAAACCTGCACAGCATGTTACTGAACTGAATACTGTAGGCAGCTACTAATAAAATAATAAGTATTGGTATATCGAAATACAGAAAAGGTACAATAAAAGTACAGTATTATAATCTTACGGGACCACCATCATATATGTGGCCCATCACTGACCGAAATATCATTATGACTGTATCTACTAAAAAACAATCACATAAACAAAAATATAACATCAAGAGAAGCCTAAGTAATCCCATTTGAAAAAGACTACAAGGGCATTAAGCGCTTTATCCAATGAGACGTAAACCATCAAAACATGTTTTACAGGTAAGACTATGAATTCTCTGTGTGAACAGACACACACACAAACCCCTCTGCTAGAATCCTAGCCTCCATATCTCATTCAATGCCACCAAAAGGAGAATGAGAGAAGAGTGGAAGAAAAGCCATACATTCCCACTTCTCATTATTCCAATTTAATGTCTTTTCATTTCCCCCAACAGAGCCAGCCCCCAGACGTTACTCCTGTGATCATATACTAGGAATCTCCCTGAGAACTGGTCTCACTATGAAATAGGGATAACATTTCAAAAACCTATAAGGTGTTTTCCATTTCCATATAAGTCTGCTGTTATCTACAGAGGCTAGAGTGCAGAACACAGAAAAAAAGGTTTTGTTTATGGGGGGCAAGAGGGTGGCTGCCAAGGGGAGAAGAGAACTAAAAGGGCCAGGAAGAGGAAGGAAGGGAGCAGAGGGAGAAAGAGTTGAACAGAAAGCTCGGGTCTCTCAGCAGAATCATGAATGCTTTGTTATTGGCAGTTAAAGGGAAAAAAAGAGACGATCTTAGAAAACTTCAAAAGGCCTTTGAGCTTGCCTTTTGAGACAGAAAGCGAGGTTCCAATCTGTTATACAGTGAGCATGGGAAGAGGAGAAAAGCTGGCACGAAGCATTAAGTAGCCATAATGGATAGTGAAATGCCTATATAGGCCAATGCCTAACACCCTGACAATGCTGATACCAACTGGAAAGTATTCAGGGAAATTAAACTGGTAAGAAAAGGTCCTGGTCTCTCTCTAGCTCCTCATTCATAATCTCTCCTTTACTTCCACGTCTCTTTTTAGTCAACACTCACTCTTTGCTGACCTGTTATGTTCAGAGTCAAGACAACTATTTGTGGAAGTCCCTAATTCTGTCACTAGTTCTATAGTGGGGAAGTAGGGAGAAGGAGAAAAGAGATGCTTTACTGGCATCTCACATTGGTAATCAGAATCAATTTTTCCACAAAAATGTTATGTGTATATATAGATTACATAGCACTTATTAGTTTAGTAAAGGACTTTAGATATATTTATATATGAAATAGGCTTTTGTGGACCAACCTAATAACCAAATTCCCAGCCAGAATATATCTGTTTTTAATAACCTACTAAGGGTACATAAATGTTCCTAAGTAGGGGACTGTGTGCACATGCAGGTATTGTCATCCTAGATGATATATAACATTACGATAAACACTGTTCTATAAGACATGCCATTTAGTTTCTAGTTCTAGTACTAACCTTAACTAGTTTTGTGACCACCAGCAAGGCATCTAATTTTTCAGAACTTTATTTCCCTATATGAAAATAATAAGACTACATGCATTTTCTTCTTGTAAGTTTTGTCATAAAGGATAAAACAAAACACACACACACACTGACAGTTTATGTAAAAAGTACATGATCATACAGATTGTCTTCTTTACACTTTGATGTCTACTCCTGTATGTATACTGCATAACTTGGCATCATGTTGTATAGCCCTCAGAGCATGTATTTAATATTCAAATGAGTTAAAACAGTAAAACCAAATCATGAAGAGCACTGAATTAACTGTAGCAATGGATTAAAAAGGAAAAATAATCTTTGACCTTAAAAAGCAACAATGTAACTAACCATCTTTTGATTTATACTTAAATTTTTATGAGCGCCACCTATCTCTATAACACTGTCTCAAGAAGGCAAATCTTGGAAGACTGGCTTCTCTGTAACAGTAAGAATCTAAGGCCATTTCTTCTAATTTGTGAAAATAAACTATGAGAGGAAAAATCTCTCCCACATATGCTTCAAAACTTGAAATATTTACCTGACGGACTGCCAAAGCATATTTTATTCCCAGTAGACCACCGTGTCTAACTTCCCATTGTTCTTGTGTAAGTAATTTTAGCAGCACATCCACAGTCTTATGAACTCCTGTTTCATTCATGTGTTTTAAAACCACACCTAATGTTTGAGCACAAGTTTCACGAACTGGTGCCACAACCTACAGATGAAAAAGGAAGAAAACTCATATTTGCAAAAAACATATTTTGTAGAATTTGAAATTTGATTGGGCAAAGCCTCCCTTAAATGATACTTACTTCATCAGAAACAAAGTCTCCAAATCTGTCTAATGCAAAAACACAAAGGAGTCTAATAACCAAGTCTTCCAACCATTCTTGATGCTGCTGAATCATCTGTTAAAACATAATATATATATATATATATATATATACACACACACACATTTTTTTAAACATAGTATTTTTTTAAAACAAAGATCACACATTGTACTGAGGACTTGGGGGACACCTTAGGTCCAAAATCAAAAACAAATATGGGAACAGATTATTTTAGCTGTAGGGACAATAACCAAAAAGTAGAATAGTCCCAATTAATGTCTCTAATATTAAACATATCCCATATCCCCTTTGATCATTAACTCAATTTAGAAATACTATATCAAAATTCTTAAAATTCATGGATTATATTATGTTACTTACACTCCAAGAGAAATTAAGAAACTAATTACTTCAGGTTGTTCTCATATCAAGTACACCGGTCACATATCTATTATTTATACTATTACCAGTGTCTCCAGGCAATAGCAATTATGTTGCTCACTGACCTCTCAACTAGCCTCTTATTCATCTTACTCTACTTTTCAATCCATTGTATGATATTTACCTTTTCATATCTCTTCCTCTTATTTACCTCTCATTCCTACTTCACGGCACATACTCGTTACTTCCCTACATTGGAAAAAGATGCCAACTATTAATACTTGGTGATAATTGTTACGTTAATACACTTACCTCTTCTAAAGTGCTGTCACCCATTTTACCACCACTTTTCCCATGAGCTTTAAGAATTTCCCTAAGTCCAGTGCCTGCACCATGTCGAACCTGAAAAGAATCAAGAAGCAAATGTTAGAGGTTAAATGTTTAAGAAACGAAGTTTGATTTTTCTTCTACACGAAATAAGGATACTGGATTCTTAAGAAATTAGAATAAACTAACTGGAACTTTACAAGAATGTATTTTTCTTCAACTATCTAAGAAGAATTACACATATAAATTTCAGACTGCTTTTGGTTATATGGAATTTTTTTTAAAATCAAGCAAGAAAACAGCTATTCTAAAATCCTCTTGAGATATAAATTCACATTGTTTTCACTCCCTTATCCTCTACCTTCATTCAGCACTATCCACAGCAAGAGAGAGGAAACAAAGTATCATATATTTTTTTTTTTTTTTTTTTTTTTTTGAGGTGGAGTCTCACTCTGTTGCCCAGGCTTGAGGGCAGTGATGCGATCTTGGCTCACTGCAACCTCCGCCTCCCGGGTTCAAGCGATTCTCCTGCCTCAAGCCACCCAAGTAGCTGAGATTACAGGCACCTGCCACCACACCTGGCTAGTTTTTATATTTTTAGTAGAGACGGGGTTTCTCCATGTTGGCCAGGCTGATCTCAAACTCCTGACCTCAAGCATCTTCCGCCTCAGCCTCCCAAAGTATTAGGATTACAGGTGTGAGCCACCACACCCAGCCCACGGTGTTCTTTATAATCCCAACACATGTATTTTCAAAATATGTGCATCAAAACTAAGCTCCAGGATGGGCGCGGTGGCTCACACCTGTAATCTCAGCACTTTGGGAGGCCCAGGCCGGCAGATCACTTGAGCTCAGGAGTTCAAGCAAGACCAGCTTGGCCAACACGATGAAACCCCATTTCTAATAAAAATATTTTAAAAATTAGCCGGGTGTGGTGGTGCGCACCTGTAGTCCCCGCTATTCAGGAGGCTAAGCCAGGAGAATCACCTGAACATGGGTAGTGGAGGTTGCAGTGAGTCAAGATCATGCCACTGCACTCCAGCCTGGGAGACAGAGTGAGACTCCATTGCCAAAAAACCAAAAAGCAAAAAACCTAAGCTCCAAAGCTACCAGTGATAAGTGAGTGCCAAAAGAAGACGATACAAATAAAATGTCTTATGATTAATGCATCACATCCTGGGGATGAACCACCTTTCTTTGAGAAGGTGAGGCTACTTTCTGCAGTGTCATCTGGAAAGGAAAAGGACAAGCTATTGACACTGTATCCACTTCTTAAGACCCCATGAGTTATGACTTGAGTAACTTTAAACAGAATTACACTAAGGAAACACAACTAAAAGGTATTCTAAAGAAATGTTTTTTAAATTACACAGAGGTCAACAGAGGGGAAAAACAATAGTTTGAAACTATCAATCCTCAACTTCAAGCAGAGGAACTTCACTCTTTCTTCTCTTCTACACATTGGGAACTGTTCAAGATGTTCTCTAAAGATTTCTGAGGCTAAAAAGCTGGCTTGGAAACTACTGCTCTTGATCAATCAAAATTGTCCACTTCCAAAGGAAAGGAAGTATTTTTTTACTGCCTGGGAGAGATATTCAAGCCTTTGGATTATAATGGAAAGAACAAAAAGAAACAAACAATTCACTAAAGAATATGACTGAAGGATATGAAAGGTGAAAATCAATCTATAGTTTTCTATTTAGGTTAATGGTACGACATGCCCTGAGTCCTGAGATGAACAGAGAACAGGAACTCTGACAAAGTATATTGTTCCTGGCCGGGCGCGGTGGCTCAAGCCTGTAATCCCAGCACTTTGGGAGGCCGAGACGGGCGGATCACGAGGTCAGGAGTTCAAGACCGTCCTGGCTAACACGGTGAAACCCCGTCTCTACTAAAAAATACAAAAAACTAGCCGGGCGAGGTGGTGGGCGCCTGTAGTCCCGGCTACTCGGGAGGCTGAGGCAGGAGAATGGCGTAAAAACCCGGGAGGCGGAGCTTGCAGTGAGCTGAGATCCGGCCACTGCACTCCACCCTGGGCGACATAGCGAGACTCTGTCTCAAAAAAAAAAAAAAAAAGTATATTGCTCCTGACATTGTTCCCTTCATTAGCACAGAAAACAGAGCTGAGAGAAACTGTAATGAAGAAATCTTACCTCCCAGGAGGGATTAAAAAGGTCATTGCAAAGTTCTTCACAAAAGCTTTCCAAAGGCCATTCATTTGTCTGAATAAGAAAAACAGAATTACTACTAGTTCAAAAGGTCTATTTTATGCTAACAATTTAAGTAACTCAATAAATTTTATTTGTAGGTCTAGTAGTAGCAATCAAGCTTTTAAAAATTTAATTTTTTAACTAATTAAGATGTATTTTTACCAATAAAAATTCTCTCAATAGACAGATTATTCAATACTTTCTACGGATATATTAGTTTGAAAAAGATTATAAGCAATCTTTCTTTTTTTTGTTTTTTTGGAGACAGAGTCTCGCCCTATCGGCCAGGCTGGAGTACAATGGCGCAGTCTCCACTCACTGCAACCTCTGCCTCCCGGGTTCAAGCGATTCTCAGCCTCCCAAGTAGCTGGGATTACAGGCGTGCACCACCACATCTGGCTAATTTTTTGTATCTATAGTAGAGATGAGGTTTCACCATGTTGGCCAGGCTGGTCTTGAGCTCCTGACCTCGTGATACGCCCGACTTGGCCTCTTAAAGTCCTGGGATTACAGGTGTGAATCACTGCTGCTGGCCCAAAGATTACAAGCAATTTTAATGGATACTTTAGAGTCTTTCAAGAGTACCTCTTCAATTAAGGAAGAGCTGTCTGGAATATTATCAATCAAGACTTTGGAATCATTTGCAGATTGATTAATAACAACATTTGCTATTTTCCGTCTCTTTTCTTCTGGCTCCCCATCAGTGCTATCATTGCTAAAAAATAAAAGTCACCATTTAGAAAATGAATAAAGCATAATGTGAACCACAATGAATGAAATGAATAAAAGATAATGTGAATCACGACGAATTTAAGATAACTCATCATTTAAACAAATGTTTTACACCATATTCTGCTTATATGATTTACTTAAAATGCCATGTATCAAACGACTAACTGCTTAAAATTTTTTGAGCAAAATATATCCTAAGTACACTATAGGTTGGTGAATTCTTTTTTTCAAATTGGATCTTGAATTTAATAGGCCAGTTTTCCCTCCTCTCTACAATCAGCTCCTCATCTTTTTTATAACCTGCATATAACCTGCATCTGGTCCAGCATAACACTAATGTTTTTAGGCTTTTATATACTAGAGAAAACTAATATACTGAGCAATACAGTATAATCTTACCAGTTCTTGAAAAATATGGAGAGATAAACAATTGACCAATGAAAAAATAATATAGAAATTTGAGGAAATGTTGTATTGACTTAAAGACCCAAAATATTGAGGCTAGCCTAATATTGGAAAGGAGAGGACAAGTCAAACTACTTTTATTCAACATTTAGAAATGAAAAACTCAGCACATTTTAAAGCATATACAGCATTATTTTCTATAAATACTTCTCCCCTCTCTCCATCTTAATAGTGAAATTTATTTGGTCAACCATTTTTTCTATAAGGTGATAAAAGAAATCTGAGCCTCCCTTTCCTCATTTCCTATTACTCTTCCCTCAATTATATCCACATCTAGCCACATTAGTAGGTCACCTTAAGTCCCTGAACTTGTTAGGCATGTTTCCACTTGCAGACGTTTGTCCTTGAAATTCCCTCTATTTGGAAAGCATAACATTTTCTTCAACTATTTAAAACTATTTGAAACTTTTCCTAGATATTCACAGGACTAGCACTCTCATTTCTTTCAGGTTGTTACTTAAAATTCACCTCTATGAAGGCCTCGCAGACCATCCTATCTAAAATTTCAAACTCTAAACTCTATACCCCAAAAATATTTCACATGTTCTTCCCTATTTTATCTTCTTTTCCTTAACCCTTATCATTAACATGATCTGTATTTTATATATATACACATACAGACACACACACTCTATTTTACTTATTTATTTTCCATCTTTCTTTCCCTCCAGACTATAACCTCCAAAGGCAGGAATTCTTATCTATTTTATTTACTCATGTCCTCAGGGCCTAGAACAATACCTGGCAAATAGAAGGTATTTAATAAATGTTTGTGAAATGAATGACTTATGAACTCTGAAAAATAAAGTCTAATATTTCCAACATTAAAATCTTTGGCTAAAACTGCTTGTATGAATAAAAACCAGTAGAAAAACTTAATAGGTTACTATATGATCTTAATGAGCTGCTAACTTTCTTAACATCTTGTCATTAACAAGCTGAATAAAAAGTCTGCAGTTAAAGATTCAGCCTCAAGTATAAATTTCTACCAAGTATATGTTTACTATTTATCCCCCTTTTTGTCTAGCTTTTAAACACTAAACACTTTTTAGCTTTATGTGAACACATATAACAAAAAGTTCTGTCATCTGCAAATCCTATTTTCCGAGGCTTTTTATTAATTCAGCATTTATGCAAACATTTCCTGAGCACCACTAAAGATTCGTATTTAACAGATCTGAGTGGGATCCAAGAATATATATTATTGGCCAGGTGTGATGGCTCAAAGCCTATAATCTCAACACTTTGGAAGGCCAAGGAAGGAGGACCACTTGAGCCAAGGAGTTAGAGACCAGCCTAGGCAACACAGGGAGACCCTATGTCTACAAAAAAATTAAAAATTAGTCACACATAGTGGTGCACACCTGTAGTCCCAGTTACTTGGGAGGCTGAGGCAGGAGGACTGCTTGAGCCTGGGAGTTTGAGGCTGCAGTGCGTTACGATCGTGCCACTGCACTCCAGCCTGGGCGACAGAGTGAGACTGTACCTCAAAAAACAAAAACTAAAACCAAAAAAAAAAAAAAAAAAAAAAAACAGCATTTTTTTTACAAGCTCCTCAAAGAGCACCTGAAGGAAATAGTTTTGAACCACTCTTTGAGAAATGCTGCTCCAAGCCATGCAAAGATGATCACTTTTAGCAACTCATGAAGAAACAGAGGACAGTGACTTTACCCACAGAGTTCTTTTCTTCAACAGGACTACATAAACTAACCTAGATTATCATTGGCTATTTAGCATAGCCCCAGCTTAAGGAACAGGTGAGGTAATATCGTGACAATACCTCCCACTTTACTAAGGGAGTATTCTTAACTTGTGGTCCTTAGACACCTCTCTGACTTCATTCTCTATCACTCTCCTGCGTGCACTCATCCCAGTACAGAAAGCCATACTGCCCTTCTATTTGTTTCTTGAATATTCCATTTAAGGCATTTAAACTTGTTTTTTCTGCCTGGAATGCTCTTCCCTTTGGAGATCCTCAGCCCTCATTCAAAACTGGTAATTAGTAGGAAAAAAGTCTGTACATGTGGATTTTTCTGGGGAAGTGGTCTCAGTTCCCAGTAACAATAAATACTCTCTGACAATTGAGTAAGAGAATCCAAACAGTACTCCTCAGCTAAATATGTCAGCAGAATGTTTCTATAAATCAAGCAGACACAGATTAAAGCCACACAGCCCTCTTGTTTTAAGTGAATAAGCAAAAAAAGATTACTACCTCTTCTCATTAGTTTCCACTGCATCCCTGGATCTCTGTTTTGCAAATAACTTGGCCATTCTTTTAGCTTTGTTCCTTTGTCTATTGCTCATTCCTGCTCGAAACTCTGAGTCAATCAATTCAGCTGCCTGAAGAGTCTAAAAGAATAAAAGAATGCTGAGTTGGAACTTTTGAACTTAAATACCTATAGTCTCAGCCTCAGAAGAAGACTAAGTCTATAAATTTCAGTGTATATACATCGATCACATTCTTTTTTGACAGACTCACACTCTTCTGTTGTATGTACCATAATTTCAGTCTTTTCCTCCCTCTTCTCTATTATTCCAACTCCCAACAGATACACATAATGCTTCTTAACTTTTTTTATGCTACATTATGAGGTACAAATGTATGATCCTAACCCACAGAGAAGGCTTTGAAGAGGTAAGACTTCAAAATAAAAATAATATCACCAAAAAGTTATGAGAATAAATGTCAACAAAAGAAACTGATCATCACCATCTGCTGAAATAAATAAATAAGTAAATTATAGCCTTAAGTGATTGGTCCAGCATGCTATTGTTCAGCTTAGCTCATATGCCCCTTTCCTCTTAACTACTTACCGCCTAACTCTTATTGCTCTTTTCCATTCACAGAAGACACTATAAAGTCTGTGTGTTAGATTTTTAAGCTCAAGCCTAAAAATCCCTTCTGTGCCTACCCATAAGATTCAACTGAAATTTATACTTCCGCAACCAGTTAAGGTCACTGGTGTGGATGTTCTGCTGCAGTCTTGATAAAGAACTATGGGCACATATACAAGCAATGCAGCTGTAATGACTTATGGCAACGATGAACCTTAAGCAACTTCCCCCAAAGGTCCATGATACATAAACCTGGATTTTGCAAATCCCAAATTGGTGTTGCCTATCCCACACCCAATTAATCTGATGTGAATAGCCCACTTTCTAATACACCTGCTCATTCATTTTATTACACCATGTTCAATTACTCATACTGTGATCACGTTATTGCATTTTTATTCTCCATTATTTTATTCTATTTTCCTCTTTATCTTCTAGTTACATCTTACACTTTCCTTTCTACCCCATTTCCTTCTGTTCCTTTCAGGGTGTTGCTGTATTTCGCCCTCTTCATACTCTCTCTTTTTTCTCTCCTAGTATCTGCCCTTTTCCCCCTTGTCTGCGAAAGTTATTCATCATCACACACCGCCCCAACCCTAAAAAATACACTTTACAAATTCTAATGGTTTAAGTTGCCATTCGTATAAAGGCAAATAGAACCAATCTCCACTGAAGCAAAGGAAATGAACAAGGGAATGACAAGATAGGAGATTCATAACTGCAAAGCAGGAATTTTTAATGCAGCCCGTGGACCCCTAAAAGAACACTGGGGGTCAGGTAAAAGAGTACAGAACCCCTTGCGATGTAATATCGCATTGTATGTGCATTTTTCTGAAGAGAGAACCACAGCTTTTACTAGCGCTTCAAGAGTCTGTGGCATAAAAAAAGTTAAGCAGCACAAATGTATCCACTGGGAACTGGAACAGAGGAGGAGGAAGAAATCAGTGAAATTATGGTACAGACACAAAACAAAACAGCACCATGAAGCTGTCCAAGAAGAATGCGGTCAATCTGAATACACTGATACCTTAAGCTGTATGAAGTGAGAAAAGGCAAACATGGCTTAAAAGTAATACACACACACACACACACACACACACACACACACGCACTTGTACACAGAAGTTTCAGAAATGATGCACAAGTAACTTGAAAATGGTTGTCTACGGGACATGGAAATGTTTGTGTCCTATTGGCAAAAAACTTCCTTTTACTTCATATTATATACCCTTTTTTGGGTGTTTGCAAGTCTTGTCATATTTCTCACTTAAAAAGAATAAATCATAACACTAAACACTTCTACTATCATATCTGACTATAATAGCCCTTACTATCTCTCTCTCCTCCAAAAAATTACTTTTCCCTCCATCAAAGAACATACCAAAAAAAGAGCAATTGGAGCAATTAGAATCTTTCAATACCAGTAGTTCCTAAAAGGTCTAATACAACTTAACAGTCCAGTGTCTGGGAGGTAGGTTGAGCTTCTGACTCTATAGAATCTGTCATCAGAAATCCAGTTTAAAAAGATGCTAAATCATGGTGGCACTAAGCAGCAATGAACAGAGCTAAGTATAACATTTTCTTAAACTATAATTACATGAGCAAAATGAAGCAAACCCTTTGTATTATTACTTGCAATCAAATAACCAAACGTTTTACCTACAGGTTGTTTGTTTACAAAGGCTGCTGAAGTTGGGGTATAATCCAAATCCTCATCATTGAAAAGTTCTTCAGTACTCATTCCAATTGCTTCTCCCATATTAAGGCCAAGTTTCTTCTGTAATAATTTTCGTTGGCGTGCTATCCTCTCTTTAGGATCCACTTCACCTTTCAACAGAAAAGAAACACGTTTTCCCCAAATCAGTTAAGAAATTTTCTAATATGTGCACATTGAACTCCATCAAAATAAACACACTATTAAAACATCCCTTCTGCCAATAAAACCAACCATATTCATTCATGATCATCTCTGAACATCTCATAAACTCTGTTACCTAATCACATTGGAAAATAGTGTTCTAGTTAACAAAACATTCTGGGAGTTCTCACTGAGATTCCCCCATTCCCCAACTGTCAATTAGCAAATATATATAAAATAGTAAGATTCATTCCTGGGCCAGGTGCAGTGGCTCACACCTGTAATCCCAGCACTTTGGGTGGCCAAGGTGGGAGGATCACTTGAGCCCAGGAGTTTGAGACCAGTCTGGACAATGTAGGGAGGCCCCATCTCTATAAAAAATAATTAGCAGGGCATGATGGTGCACGCCTGTAGTCCCAGCTACTCCAGGGACTGAAGCGGGAGGCTTGCTCAGCCCAGGAGGTCAAGGCTGCAGTGAGCTGTGATCAAAACACTGCAGTCCAGCCTGGGAAACACAGTGAGACCATGTCTCAAAAAAAAAAAAAAAAAAAAAAATCATCTCTATGGAAACAAATCAATTTTATTTTATAGCTACACCTGTACCTCCTATGGAAGCTCTCACTGGGCAAAACAAACAAACAAACAAACAAACAAACAAAAAACAAACCAATATCTAGATTTTGTTCAATGGTAAAAGGGCTCAACAAACAAATGCTTACTCCAAGTGTAGCCTTTATGTATTCTGAGCTGATACAGCCCTAATATCCCAAATAATAACGATAAGGGAATAAAAGTAGACAGGTTTTTAAGTGTCTCAAGTAAAACCCTCAATCCTTCGGTGCAAAACAGACAAAACAGGACATACCAAAGGACATTTAAAAATAAAAATTTCCCCTTAAAACAGCTAAGCTGTAAAAGAGAGTTATACCTTATTGAAAAAAATTTGATATTTTAAAAACAATAACAATCTGCTTCTAATAATGGCTGAGTTAGTTCCTATTGGACTAACCCTCTGCACCTAACAAACTCTGGCCAAAACAGAAAAAACAAACTACCTAAAGGCACTAAGAAAAAAAAAAAAAGCATTTACTTAGGGGAACTGTCAGTACTTAAAAAGATGGGAATAGCACTAACAGCTAAAAGCTACAAAAGCTAAAAGCTACAAAAAAAAAGTTTTCCCTTTTTGTAACATTTAGCCTGAAGATAGAGGCAGTCCACGAAATGTGTGGCAGCTAAAATTTGAATTGAAAACCTAGTCTTCTTTTTTTTCCCCCAACTAAGGACAAGGTCTCTCACTCTGATACCCAGGCAGTAGGTACAATCATAGCTCACTGCAGCCTCAAACTCCTGGACTTAAGAAGTCCTCCTGCCTCAGCCTTCTGAGTAGCTAGTACTATATGCATGTGTCACCATTCCTGGCTAATTTTTTTTTTTTTAATTTTTAATTTTAGAGATGGGGTTTACTATGTTTGCCCAGGCTGGTTTTGAACTCCTGGCCTCAAGCAGTCCTCCTGCCTTGGCCTACCAAAGTGCTGGGATTACAAGCGTGAGCCACTGCACCTGGCCAAAACCCAGTCTTTCTGGCTTGGCTTGAAGCATGAGAAGAGAGTTAGGGGCCATTGCAATCCCAGGAAGTTAGAAAGGGAAAACCCTCCAAAAGAGAGAACCAGAGAGACGAAGGCCAAAATTATCTGTAAACTCAGCCCAAATCTCTGGCTGACCCCTGAACTATGCATGCACAGAGCAAACTCCAAACAATGCAGCTAAAGCTAAGATCTAAAAAGCTAAAATTGACATTTGAGCTATTGCCCACAGCAAAGAAGAATGAGTTTGAAATTTTGAGTTCCATCAAATTAAATGTCTGCTAAAATAAGCAAGCAAAAACAAGCAAAACAATCTTTGGAAGAACATAACAGAATCTAGTCCACACCACATAACGTTCCTAATGTGCAGAATAACTGACAAAATTAAACAAAAGCAAAGAAAAGAAAATGTAATCCATTTTCAAAAGAAAGACAATAGGGACCAACTCTGAGATGTCTCAGATGTTAGAATTAAAAGGTTTTAGGATTTCTGTTGTTTTTTGAGACACGGTCTTGCTCTGCTGCTCAGGCTGGAGTGCAGTAGCATGATCACAGCTCACTGGAGCCTTATCCTCCCAGACTCAGGCAATTCTCCCACCTCAGCCTCCTGAGTGGCTGGGAACACAGGCATGCACCACTACACCAGCTAATTTTTTATTTTTTGTGGAGGTGGGGTTTCTCTAGATTGCCCAGGCTGGTCTCAAACTCCTGGGCTCAAGACATCCTTTCACTTCGGCCTCCCAAAGTGCTGGGATTACAGGCCTGAGTTACTGCACCTGGCCAGAATGCAAGATTTGTAAGAAACTAACATAAGAATGCTCATTGTAAAAGAAGATACTGTCACAATGAATAAAAGACAGAGGATACCTTGGTAGAGAATGAGAAACTATAAAAAAGAACCAGGCTGGGTACAGTGGCTCACATCTGTAATCCCAACAGTCGGGGAGGCCAAGGCAGGAGGATCACTTTGGCCTAGGAGTTCAAGACCAGCCTGGGCAACATGGCAAAATCGCATCTATACAAAAAATTTAAAAAATATATAGAATTGTACACTTTAAAAGGGTGAATTAAATAATGTGCAAAATATGCCAACACAACTTTTTTTTTTTTTTTTTTTTAAATAAAAAAGAAGGTCTGGGGCAGGCATAGTGGCTCACACCTGTAATCTCAGCACTTTGGGAGGCTGAGGTGGGAGAATCGCTTGAGGCCAGGAATTTGGGACCAGCCTGGGTAACACAGCAAGACCCTTATCTCTACAGAAAAAAAAATAAAAAATTAGCCAGGCTTGGTGGCACATGCCTGTGGTCCTAGCAAGATGGGAGGATTGCTTAAGCCCAGGAGTTCAAGGGTGCAGTGAGCTATGATCATATCACTGAACTCCAGCCTGGGCAACAGAGTTAGATCCTGTCTCTAAATAAATAAATAAATAGTTCTAAAACTAAAAAATACAGTATCTGAAAAAAAAATTCTTTTAAACCACTGGATAGACTTAACAGCTTAATGGAAGATAACAGGACAAAATGCAAGCGAACTTAAAGCAATGCTGTTCTCACTCACAGGTGGGAACTGAACAATGAGAACACTTGGACACAGGGCGAGGAACATCATACACTGGGGCCTGTCGTGGGGTGGGAGTATGGGGGAGGGATAGCATTAGGAGATATACCTAATATAAATGACGAGTTAATGGGTGCAGCAAACCAACACGGCACATGTATACATATGTGACAAACCTGCACGTTGTGCACATGTACCCTAGAACTTAAAGTATAATAATAAAAAAAGATAAAGCAATACAAAGTACCCAATCTAAAGAACAAAGAGAAAAAAAGATACAAGGAAAAAAAAGCCCAAATATGAAATCAAGAAAACAATTCTATTTACGAAAACAACTTGTATTCTGTAAAGTATAAAATGAAAAAAAATTTAAAACCAAATGAAAATGTTCATGCATCATAAGAGTAAATATTGTTAAAACACTAATATCTCCCAAATGTATATACAGATTCAACACAATAGCTATCAAAATCCCACCTGGCTTTTTTTTTTTTTTTTTTGCAAACATTGACAGACTGGTCCTAAAATTCATATGGAAATGCAAGAGACTCAGAATAACCAAAACAATCTTGAAACACAGGAACAAAGTTGGAGGCTCATATATCCTGATTTCAAAACTTACTACAATGCAACAATAATTAAGACAATGTGGTACTCGCATAAGAATAGACATTAATGGAATAGAATTAAGAGTCCTGAAATAAACCTATGTGTCAATAGTCAACTGATTTTTGACAAGGGTTCCAGAGCAATTCAATGGGAAACAGAACAGTATTTTCTACAAATAGTGTTGAGACAACAGGATAGCCACATGTAAAAGAATGAAGCTGGACCCTTAACCTCAAAACATATACAAAAAAACCTCAAAATTAATAAAAGAACTAAAAACTAAAGCTATAAAACTCTCAGAAGAAAAGAGAGGTTGGCCGGGCACGGTGGCTCAAGCCTGTAATCCTAGCACTTTGGGAGGCCGAGACGGGCGGATCACGAGGTCAGGAGATCGAGAACATCCTGGCTAACATGGCGAAACCCCATCTCTACTAAAAAATACAAAAAACTAGCCGGGCGAGGTGGCCGGCGCCTGTAGTCCCAGCTACTCGGGAGGCTGAGGCAGGAGAATGGTGTAAACCCGGGAGATGGAGCTTGCAGTGAGCCGAGATCCGGCCACTGCACTCCAGCCTGGGCAACAGAGCGAGACTCTGTCTCAAAAAAAAAAAAAAAAAGAAAAGAGAGGTAAATGAGCTTGAATTTGGCAAGTTTCTTATATATAATACCAAAAACCTGAGAAACAAAAAAAATACAAAAAAAATGGACTTCATAAAAATTAAAAACTTTTCTATTTCAAAGGATACCACAGAGGAAATGAAAAGATAACCAATAGAGCAGTAGAAAATATGTGTACATTAGACTGGGCGTGATGGCTCACGCCTATAATCCCAGCACTTTGGGAAGCCAAGGCTGGTGGATTACCTGAGGTCAGGAATTAGAGACCAGCCTGGCCAACACTGTGAAATCCCATCTCTACTAATAATAAATACATTAGCTGGGTGTAGGGGCAGGCGCCAGTAATCCCAGCTACTGTGGGAAGGAGCCGAGGCAGGAGAATCATTTGAACTCAGGAGGTGGAGGTTGCAGTGAGCAGAGATCGCACCACCGCACTCCACCTGGGTGATGGAGTGAGACTCCGTCTCAAAAAAAAAAAAAAAAGAAAGAAAGAAAGAAAAAGAAAACGTGTAAATAACGTATCTGTTAAGAAGCTTGTATTAAGAACATATACTCTTACAACTCATAAGAAAAGGGCAAACAACCCAACGAAAAACGTGCAAGTTATAAGAATTGACATTTCTCTAAAGAAGGTATACGAATGGTCAATACACGAAATGAAGTTCAATGTTACTGGACAACAGGGAAATGCAAATCAAAATCACAATGAGATATCACTTCACACCATTAGTATGGCTATAATCAAAATGTCCGATAATAACAAGTGTCAGGAAAAGATGTTGAGAAATCGAATGTAAAATAGCAGAGCCACTTTGGAAAACTCTGGCAGTTTCTCAAATGGTAAAATACAGTTACCATATGAGCCAGTAATTCCACTCCTAGGTATCTACCTGAGGGAAATTAAAGCATATGTCCACACAGAAAGCTGTACATGAATTTTTATAGCAGTATTTTTCTTTCTTTTTTTAGATGGAGTTTCACTCTTGTTGCCCAGGCTGAAGTGCAATGGCATGATCTCAGGTCACGGCAACCTCTGCCTCCCCGGTTCAAGTGATTCTCCTGCCTCAGCCTCCCAAGTAGCTGGGATTACAGGCATGCGTCACCATGCCCTGCTAATTTTTGTATTTTTAGTAGAAATGGGGTTTCTCCATGTTGGTCAGTCTGGTCTCGAACTCCTGACCTCAGGTGCGCCCGCCTCAGCCTCCCAGCAGTATTTTTCAAAACAGATAAAAGGTAGAAACAACCCAAATGTCCATCAACTAATGAAAAGCTTTACAAACTGTGGTATTCATACAATGGAATATTATTTGGCCATAAAATGAAATACTACCACATCATATCCATTAGGATGGCAACTATCAAAAAACAGAAAATAACAAGAGTTGGCAAGGATGTGGAGAAACTGGAACCCTTGTGTACTATTGGTAGAAATGTAAAATGATGTAGCTGTTAGGGAAAACTGAATGGCAGCTCCTCAAAAAATTAAAAATAGAATGACCATCTGATCCAGCAATTTACTTCTGGGTATATACCCCAAAGAACTGAAAGCAGTAACTCAAACAGATATTTGTACATCCATGTTCACAGCAGCATTATTCACAACAGTCAAAATGTGGAATAAGCCTGCGTCCACTGGTGAATGAAAGGATAAACAAAATCTATATACATACAATGGACTATTATTCAGCCTTAAACAAAAGGAAATTCTGTCCTATACTACAACACAGATGAACCTTGAGGACATCATGTTAAGTGAAATAAGCCCATCACAAGAAGACAAACACTGTATGATTCACTTACGTGAGGAATCTAGAGTAGTCAAATTCATGGGGATAGAAAGAATAATGGCTGCCAGGGGCTGGGGAAAGGGGGAAATGGGGATTTGACGTTTAATAGGTATAGTTTCAGTTTTGCATGATGAAGACTTCTGAAGACTGGCTGCACAACAATGTGACTATACTTAATATTACTAAACTTAAAAATGGTTAAGGATGGTAAATTTTTTATTATATATATTTTACCACAATTTAAAAAACCTAATATATCCCTTAAGAGTAATAACATTTAGAAAAGAAAAAAAAGTACTGATATACTCTATCACATAGATGAACCTTGAAAATATTCTCTTAGGTAAAAAAAGCCACTCACAAAAGACCACATATTGTATGATTCCATTTACCAGCCACATGCCATTTAATGATGAGTACATTCCAAGAAACGCGTCATTCAGTGATTTTGTGGTTGTCAACATCACAGTGTACTTACACAAACCTAGAACGTAGAGCCTACTACACAGATACGCTGTATGGTATAGCCTGTTGCTGCTAGGCTACAAACCTGTATAGCATGTTACTAAATACTACAGGCAACTGTAACACAATGGTAAGTATTCATATATCTAAACATAGAAACGTACAGTAAAAATGCAGTAATATACTTTTATGGGACCACCACTGTATATACAGTCTTAGTCTGTTGCTGACTTAAATGCTGTTATGTGGTATGTGACCAAATATAAAATGTTGAGAATAAGCAAATCTAAAGAGACCAAAAGTAGACTTGGGGTTGCTAAGAAGAGGAGGGGAGGAAGTAGGAGGATAAAGGGTGATAGCTTAGGATATGGGGTTTCTTCTTAAAGTGACGAAAATGTTCTAAAATTGACTGTGGTGATGGCTACACATACCTGTGAGTATACTAAAAACCACTGAATTGTACACTTTAAATGACGAATTATATAATGTATAAATTATATCTCAATAAAGTTGCTTGAAATTTTTTTTTTTTTTTTTGAGACGGAGTCTCGCTCTGTCGCCCAGGCTGGAGGGCAGTGACCGGATCTCAGCTCACTGCAAGCTCCACCTCCCGGGTTTAGGCGCCTGCCACCTCGCCCGGCTAGTTTTTTGTATTTTTTAGTGGAGACAGGGTTTCACTGGGTTAGGCAGGATGGTCTCGATCTCCTGACCTTGTGATCCGCCCGTCTCGGCCTCCCAAAGTGCTGGGATTACAGGCTTGAGCCACCGCGCCCGGCCGAAAATTTTTTTAAAGACTGCTCTACCAAGTAGGGAAAAACATTAGGCATCCAAAAGACTGCTTGATCACAACCCCAATACACTTACACAGAGCCAAAAATTGGTCCTCTCATTCCAGAGGAAGTCCTATTGGGGGAAATAAGCTACAAAGGAAACCCAGACCAGTATGTATACTAATCATATATGGCGTCACTAATACATAGGAGGGGACAAACACAGATCAACATTTAAAGAAAACCTAACTACAGGGTTTTAAACAAGCACTGTTCAGCAAGCTCTGACTTAGTAGCACGAGAAAACTGAGTTCCCAAGAAACTGCAGTTCCCAATCCTGGTTACATATCAGAATCACCTATAGGACTTTTCTCTTTTTTTGAGATGGAGTTTCACTCTTGTCACCCAGGCTGGAGTGCAATGGCATGATCTCACTCACTGCAACCTCCGCCTCCCAGGTTCAAGCCATTCTCCTGTCTCAGCCTCCAGAGTAGCTGGGATTACAGGCACCCGCCTCCACACCCAGCTAATTTTCATATTTTTAGTACAGACAGGGTTTCACCATGTTGGCCAGGCTGGTCTCGAACTCCCGATTTCAGGGGATCCACCTGCCTCGTCCTCCCAAAGTGCTGGGATTACAGGTGTGAGCCACCATGCTGAGCCGGGCTTTTCTTTTAAATACAATTACCTACACTTCTTTATAGATCTATGAAATCAGAATACGGCAAAACCAAAACATATACAATTTTTATCTCTGATAATGTCCATGAGTACACTAGTAAAGTCAGTAAACTTACTGTTTAGTGATATAAATGAAAAGTTTTTGAAGACTTTTACCTCCATTATTAGAAAAACTGCTTTTCCAAAACTTAAGCAAATTATCCTCTTAATTCTCTGCAAAAATAACTAGATCTTTTAATAGAAACCATACTAAACAAGATGAAATGAGAATTTGACAATTTTTTATGATAAAAAAAGTGAATATATTAATAAGGTTCTAAATGACGGTTAATTAGCAACAGAACAGAGTTTTATTCTGTTTTGTTTTTTAGTCAAAAAGGCAACTTATTTACTTGCAAAAATCCACTTAAAACATCAAGGTTTTTTCCCCACTCCAGGCCATTATCTTGAATGGCTAACACATTTATTTTATATTCAGATAGATTCTGTAAGTTTAAAAATATTAGGACAATACCCGTCCAAGTCTTTTTTTCTTCTTTTTTTGAGACAGAGTCAACCTCTGTTGCCCAGGCTGGAGTGCAGTGGCGTGATGTCGGCTCACTGCAACTTCTGCCTCCTAAGTTCAAGCAATTCTCCAGCCTCAGCCTCGCGGGTAGCTGGGATTACAGGCACTTGACACCACGCCTGGCTAATTTTTGTATTTTTAGTAGAGCCGGTGTTCCGCCATGTTGGCCAGGCTGCTCTCGAACTCCTGACCTCAGGTGATCCGCCCACCTCGGCCTCCCAAAGTGCTGGGATTACAGGCATGAATATCTATCCAAGTCTTATTTTTCACTCTTAGTTTTTGCTTTGGACACCAGCATGAGTAAACCCAATTAATACCAGAAATATGTGATAAAAACAAAACAATCTCTCAAATTTCCAGAATTGGGAAAGCATTACCACAATCTGTACTAATCCTGATTTTATAATATATTAAACTGGGGCTCTTGGGTAACACTCTATAATTTCTATATTACCTAATACAATTGTTGCTGAAATATTAATATGTATCAACCAATGATGCACATATTCACTTAAAGGAGGAAAAATACTCATACTGTAGCTTTAAACCAAATACAGCTGGGTTACCTTCAAATTCATAGCATCCCCTCCACCTGCAAACTTCAGTTAATTTACATTTCATGACATGTTAGTTTGTGTGTAACTAATGAACAGCATATGAAGTGACAAATTCATTTGAAAAAACAAATTTTAGACTTTCTTCTACAGAACCACTACAGACCTGATTTTTCATCTTGGACTTCAAATTCGGCACCAGCAGATCCCAGGAGTGATGCACCATGTTGTAACAATCTACATATATCAAATCTGTCAAAATTCAATCGCTCTGTAGTAGGTGAATCTTCCATAGAACTTTCGGAAGTAGGTTCTACATGAGGTTTAAAAATATTAATTTGACCATATAGCCAAAGTGTGGAATGAAAGAAAACAGCATATCATTACTTGGGTTGCATCAGTTACACACACACACACACACACACACAGTTGCATCAGTTATACACACACACACAACACACACACACACACGCTTTTGTTTTTTTAAGAAGCAAGGTCTTGCTCTGTTGCCCAGGCCGGAATGTAGTGGCACAATCACAGCTCACTATATCCTCAAACTCCTGGGATCAAGGAATCCTTCTGTCTCAGCCTCCAGAGTAGCTGGGACTCCAGGTGCACACAGCTATGCCTAGCTAAGTGATTTTTATTTTTGTAGAGACAAGGGTCTCACCATCTTGCCCCAGGCTGGTCTCAAACTCTGGGGCTCAAGCAATCCTCCTGCCTCAACTTCCCAAAGTGCTGGAATTTACAGGCGTGAGCCATTGTACCCAGACAGTAATATTTTGAGAAAAGTAAAAGTGGAGGAAGTAGAAAAGCTACTGTGGGTTTATGATCAGTTCTTAGTTATCTATGAATAAACTGGTGGTTCTTCTTTCACCAACCATCAGATTTTAGTGAGTATATGTGTAACTGTGTCCAACCACAAAAGCAAAATGTTATGTATATAAAGAAATGCATTCCCATGTTAAAATGTATATGTTAAATACCATGCTGTCTCCACTTACTGTAAGAATTTAAAAATACCAAGGTAACAGAATGAGTTTATTATAGCTCAGTTAGAAGATAAAAATATTCACAGAATGTATTCATGAATAAGGCTAATAAGAATCATCCCTCCCCATACCTGAGGAATACGCTGAGCCACGAAGCAACTATGCACTCAGCAGGACTCAGTTCCCATACTCTGGGCAAATAAGAATCTCCTGGTAAGTTGCCAAAACCATATATACATGTGAGGTCTAAAAACATCTATAAAATGTTCTGTATTCCTTCCTCAAAAAGCTATATGTTATAAATGTTAAAATATAATAACTCATTGACTTAATAGTTTGTTTAGCTGGCACCTGCATGAAACTCATCTGTTAACTAAAGTATAACTGCTTAACTTAAAATGAATTTCTATTAGTATTTTAAGTTTTCTAGTGATGATAAGCAAATTCACTTACTAAAAATTTTACAGCTAGTTAAAAATTTAATGCTAGTGTAATGCTAGTTTTTTAAAAAAATTAAGTCTTTTAAAAATGGAACTAAGTTGTACCACCTTTATGTACCAAACTAAGTGGGGATAACAAGCTGAAAAGGAAAAGGCTCTTTTCTAAAACAAGTTACAACTTCTCTAGTCACACATTTCATTTAATGAGAGAAGACAAATTAACAAAATAACTCAAAATAACAGGTATCAGGAAATATAAACCAACTGTTTTAGGCAAGTTAAGACTTATGATAAAAGTGATGTTATTAAAGTGAGTTGAGGCCGGGCACAGTGGCTCATGCCTGTAATCCCAGCACTTTGGGAGGCTGAGGTGGGCAGATCACTTGAGGCCAGGAATTCAAACCCCCACCCCAGCCTGGCCAACAAAGCAAAACCCCATCTCTACTAAAAATACAAAATGAGCTGGGCATGGACCTGTAATCCCAGTTACTTGGGAGGCTAAGGCACGAGAATCGCTTGAACCCAGGAGGCGGAGGCTGCAGTGAGCCAAGACTGCATCACTGCACTCCAGCCCGGGTGCCACAGTGAGACTCTGTCTCAAAAAAATAAAATAAAATAAAATAGTTGAAAATGAATCTAGTTGTACCATTAAATTTTGATTTAATTAAAATGTGCAACTTTCCAGCTTTTCAGAAGCACGTAATTTGTTTTTAAATATCACTGCAGGCAATCAGAACACATTTTTTCCCACTACAAGAAATCTAAAAAAGGGCACATAAAAAACAAGACTTAACACTCCAAATATCTATATATAATTGTGCTTAAATGTAGAAAATAACTACCCTATACTATTCTCTCAGCAACAAGAAAAAAATAGACTTTCAAATATTTACACTGTACTGATTTAACTTCTTTTTTTAGAATGTCAATTACTTGAAGGGAAGTAATAACCTTTGTAAATCAAGCATACTGTAGAATGTGTAACTTAAAATGCATACAAAAACATTTTCTATATCCAGTATATTTTTTTTCAATGTGGTGAAAAATCACCTTATTCAGTATCATTTCCTGACAAAGCTGTACCTAAAACCATGGAAATTAAGACTTTAAAATTGAAATTATTAAAATATAAAATGCATATTATAATTAATTCTACAGTTAGGTTTTTACTTAAAACTACTGTCTCCACTTAAAAGCACCTTGTCTGGTTCTTGGCACTGGATTCCACTCAGGTACATTTTTCACTATAGCTTCAACAGCTTGTCCTGCTGCGATCCGGGTATCCCAATTTGCACTCCTTAAATATATCAACACCTTAAAAATTATAAAATACAAGTTATGTATACAAAAATATTGTTTGTGCAAGGTAGCCAGAACAGAGAAATACAAATTTACTTGTTATTAATGTATAATTTGGCAGCCATCCAAATATATATAAAACACCTTAGAAATTATTAAATTAATTTACAAGATTCTATCATTCACATAAAAATCACTATCACCTTAAATAGGGGATTTAAGAAACCTGTGGCCAGGCACAGTGGCTCATGCCTATAATCCAAGCACTTTGGGAGACCGAGGTGGGCAGATCACCTGAGGTCAGGAGTTCAAGACCAGCTTGGCCAACATGGTGAAACTCCATCTCTACAAAAAATACAAAATTAGCCAGGCATGGTGGCACGCGCCTGTCATCCCAGCTACTTGGGAGGCTGAGGCAGGAGACTCACTTGAACCTGGGAGGCAGAGGTTGCAGTGAGCCAAGATGGTGCCACTGCACTCCAACCTGGACAACAAGAGCAAATCTCTGTCTCAAAAAAAAAAGAAACTTGTAATTAAAGAATGTTTAAGTGCATTTTAAAAATGACAGCCATTTAACATACTAAAAAGCAAAGTACATATTATTCATTAAGTCCCATTACTTAATACAAAGAATTGAAAGTTACAAATACTCAAGTTCAGTATGGTTGTAAGATATAAGATCAATACACAAAATCAATTGTATTTCCACACATTAAACAATCTGAAAATGAAATTAAGAAACCATCCCATTTACGGTAGCATCAGAATGTAGAAAATAAGAATCAATTTAACAGAAGCAGTGTATGACTTGTACAATGAAAGCTATAAAACACTAAAAATATTGTTGAAGAAATTAAAGATATAAATAAAGACACCTTGTGTTCATGGATTCAAAGACTTAAGATTGTTACAACAGTAATATACAATAAATTAATGAAGAGATTCAACACAATTCCTATTAAAATCCCAGCTTTTTGTTTGTTTGTTTTGTTTTGTTTTTTTGCAGAAATGGACAAGCTGATCCTAAAATGTATATGCAAATGCAAGGGACTCAGAATTACCAAAACGATCTTGAAAAAAAAAAAAAGTAGACTCACACTTCTTTTATTTTTATTTTTTAGAGACAGAGTCTCTATGGTACCCAGACTGAAATGCAGTGTCTTAGTCACAGGTGCAATCATAGCACACTGGAGCCTCAAATTCCTGGCCTCAAGCAATTCTCCTGTCTCAGTCTCTTGAGTAGCTGTGCCTATGGACATGTACCACCACACTTGGCAACACACACTTCTTGACTTCAAAACTTTCTACAAAGCAACAGTAATCAAGACAGTGTGGTACTGGCAAAATGACAGACATACAAATCAATGGAACAGAATTAAGAATTAATAAATAACCTGTGTCTATGGTCAACTGATTTTCAACAAAGACGTTGAGACAATTCAATGGAGAAATAACAGTCTTTTCAACAAATGGTGGTGGGATAACTGGAAAGCCACATGTAAAAGAATGATGTTGGCCGGCCGTGGTGGCTCACGCCTATAATCCCAGCACTTTGGGAGGCCGAGGTGGGCGGATCACGAGGTCAGGAGATCGAGACCATCCTGGCTAACACGGTGAAACCCCGTCTCTATAAAAATACAAAAAATTAGCTGGGCGTGGTGGTGGGCGCCTATAGTTGCAGCTACTCGGGAGGCTGAGGCAAGAGAATGACATGAACTCAGGAGGCGGAGCTTGCAGTGAGCTGAGATTGCGCCACTGCACTCCAGCCTGGGGACAGAGTGAGACTCCATCTCAAAAAAAAAAAAAAAAAAAAAAAAAGAATGATGTTGAATACCTAGTTCATAACATATACAAAAATTAACTAAAAAACTGACCACAGAACCCAAAAGTAAGAGCCAAAACTATAAAACTCTTAGAGGAGAACTTAGGGGTAAATCTTTGTCACTTTGGACTAGGCAAAGGTTTCTTAGATACGACACCAAAAGCAGAAGTGATGTTCAAGAAAGTAGAAAGCTCACAGAAGAGTGTATTTCCAAATCAAATATCTATTTCCTAATAATACACCTTTGTATAGTTTGGATACCTTGTATATGAAGAACTATACGAAGAACTTTCACAACCCATCATAAAACGACAAATAACCCAATTTTTAAATGGGCAAGGGATCTAGGTAAACATTTCTCCAAAGAAGATATACAAATGTATTGCTTCTCTGCTTTTTGGCTAAGATCAAGTGAAGACATACAAATGAATAATAAATACATATGCCTGATATCATTAGTCATCAGGGAAATGCAAATTCAAACCACTTCATATTCAGTAGGATTGCTATAATCAAAAAGTCAGTTAAGAAATATCGACAAGGATGTGGAGAAATCTAAGTTCTCATACACTACTGTTGAAAATGTAAATGATGGGACCATTTTGGAAAATAGTTTAGCAGTTCCACATAAAGTTACCATATGGTACAGTAATTCTACTCCCAGGTATATATATACTCTGGAGAATGGGAAAAAACCTCCAAAATTTTATACACAAATTTTCATAGCAGCATTTTTCATAATACAGCAGCCAAAAAGTGAAAACAACCCAAATATTCATCATCCGAAAAATCAGTAAGATGTACACATGTATGTTCACACAATGGAATATTATTTGGCAATGAAAATGAATATACATGCTACAATATAAAAACATTACTTTGAGCAAAAGAAATCAATCACAATAGATTACAATTCATTTTATATGAAATGTTCAGGATAGGCAAATATTCCTACAAAATTAGTTTAGTGGTTGTCAGGCACGAGTGCAGGAGTATTGAAGAGTGACTGCTAGTAGGTATGAGGCTTCTTTTTGTGGTGATAAAATGTTTTAAAATTACAGTATGGTGATGGCTGCTGTACACAATGTTAATATACTAAATACCACTAAATTGAAACTTACAGATGTAAATTATATTTCAATAAAGCTGTTTAAGAAACAAAACCGGCTGGGTGCGGTGGCTCACGCCTGTAATCCCAGCACTTTGGGAAGCCAAGGCAGGAGGATCACGAGGTCAAGAGATCAAGACCATCCTGGCCAACATGGAAAAACCCCGTCTCTACTAAAAATAGAAAAATTAGCTGGGCATGGTGGTGCGCGCCTACAGTCCCAGCTACTTGGGAGGCTAAGGCAGGAGAATCGCTTGAACCTGGGAGGTAGAGGTTGCGGTGAGCCGAGATGGCGCCACTGCACTCCAGCCAGGCAACAGAGTGAGACGTCTCAAAAAAAAAAAGAAAAGAAAAGAGAAAGAAACAAAACCAACGGGCAACAGGAAAACATTGACGGCCGAGAAAAGAGGAAAGACGGTGAGACAGTGCTAAAGACAAACTCTGCCTCTTTGGGAATGATTTGATGGTAGCCAATATGCTGAGGTCTGAGTGAAGAAGACCAGAACTCACTTGGAAGGCTGGAAAACTTTTCTCAGTTCAGCACAGATGGGGCCTGTTCATTGTTTCATAGTTTCAGGTCATTCAGTCCTCCATTTCTTCTCTTGGGCTGAGGAGAAGAAATATGTTGCCTCTCTCTGTCTCCACCTTACACACGAATACTGCCTAACATGCATCCTTCTTCATTCTAAGAACATGGAGCCTTTAGGTATCAAATCACTGTCTCTCCATCTACATCCTAGTTAGAAAGTTCGGATAATATGTAAGTGGGAATTATGTTGGAAAGAAAGTCACTGTTAGTCCTTCTGGTAGCAACCACATAGTGCAGATGTGTGTATGTTGAAAAGGGCTTGGAACTCCCACTCATACACAACAGAGATGGACAGATGAGAACGAAAAAAGGGGTCAAACTGAAAGGAGAGAGAGATCCTGGAGCTCCCAATATCTGGGCAAACATATTGCTCCCCTACACTACCCTGTATCTACCTCCCCAACTCCCCTACTCCTACACAAAGCACTCCTGCTTTACTTTCCATGTCAGGAAATTAAATGTATAGAATTTGCCACTTGTTACGATACAGGTACACTTCAATAAGCATACAGAGTTCAGTAAAAATACAGCAGTTGCTTAAGGGAAGAAAATGGACTAGGATTATGAAAACACTGATCCACCAAAGCAGAAAGCCTCCATTTTCAAACAGCTGATAACTAAGAATGTAATAAGACTCCAACTTCTCATGTATTTCAATCATTGCCCATGAGTACTCATCCATTCAAAGACTACCAACTATAATATAATTATTAGTCATTAAGAACAAGTTAGACCACTAACAAACCAGATAAACAACTTAGTTCATTACCAAACTGGGACAGATTCAATTTTGTGCCACAGGCAAAAGGATCTATACTCAAATCCCTTAAACTACTAAACTTGATTTAAAAAAAAAAAAAAAAAAAAAAAAAAGTTTAAGTCTTGTGACCAAGGGGGAAAAAAAGAAATAGCAAAAATGTTTAAAAATTAAGATGATGTTTACCTTTATTTTTGTGTTCTTATCCATGAATAAGTCTCTACAATTGTACTATACTAAAAGAAAAAAGAAGTTCTTACTTTAGACAGGAGATTATTGAGTTCATGGGGATGAAGCTTCACCACTTCTCCAAGTTGCTGTGCAGCAGCTTTTCTTGTTACAGGAGTAGTGCCAGTATCCAGTAAAATAAAAAGGCGATCGAGCCTGAAATAACAAAAATACAATGGTTATTCTGAAATGTTTTTCCTCATATGTACAAGTTTGAGCCAACAAATGCACTGAGCAGATGCTATGAAGGAAGACCTACACTAACATAGATAAGCCCCGGAAGGACATTATGGTGAAATAAGTCAGACACAGAAAGATAAATGCTGCATATCCTCACTTATAAATGTGAGCTAAAAAGTTGATCTCATAGAAGTTAAGAGTAGAATAGTGATTACTAGCGGCTGGGAAGGGTAGGAGAGGCAAGGGGGATGGAAGAGGCTGGTTAACCTATTTACAGCTAAATAGAAGGAACAAGTTCTAGTGTTCTGTGGCACTGTAGAGTGACTAAAAAACAATTTACTGTATATTTTCAAACAGCTAGAAGAGAGGCACTTTGAATGTTCCCAACACAAAGAAATGATAAATGTTTAAGGTGAATAATATGCTAATATGATCATTACATTGTATAGGTATATGAAAATATCACACTGTACCCCCATAATAATGTACAATTATGTGTCAATTAAAATAATACTTTTTCTAAAATTGCAAAAATAAAAATAAAAGTGACCTATGCTAGGATTACAAGAGATGCCTAATCTCTTACGGAACTTGCTACTGGGGTTGAGGGGAGCAGGTAAGGCAAGTACAATACGATACATGGCAGAAAAAGAAGTACAAAGTGCTTTGAGGATTGTGAAAGAAAGGAGCAAATACTATATCCCCAACTATGTAATACTGAAAAGGCTTCATAAAATAAATGGTGTATGAGATGGATCTTACTGGTAGAAAAGAATTTTAACACTGGTGGAGATTAGGTGGTGAAAGGGAAAGGGGAAGAAATACCTGGAAGATGGAAAACAAGAACACAACAATAAGAGAAGGGAGAGTATATTTAGGGAAATGAATAACACAGTTTGGTTGTAATTCAGGGTATACTTAAGAGAAGAGTGGGAGATACAGCTACAGAAGTAGCTGGAATCCTACTGTGGAGACCTTTTAATGAACTTGCAACCATGAAGGTCTTGGGTCAAGAAAGTAATGGAACTGAAACTACGCTTTAGGAAGATTAATCCGGCAGCAGTGTGATACATGAAGTAAAATGGAAGGAAACTCAGCAGGGCATGGCCATGTTTGTAATCTCAGCACTCTGGGAGGTCAAGGTGGGAGGATCACTTGAGGTCAGGAGTTCGAGACCAGCCTGGCCATCATGGTTAAACCCCATCTCTACTAAAAATACAAAAATTAGCTGGGTGTAGTGGCATCCACCTGCAGTCCCAGCTACTAGGGAGGCTGAGGCAGGAGAATTGCTTCCGAAACCAGGAGGCAGAGGTTGTAGTGAGCTAAGATCACGCCACTGCACTCCAGCGTGGGTGACAAAGTGAGACTGTGTCTAAACACTTGCCTTTACCCATTCATTCACTGGCTTTTGCTATAGGATTGGTGAACAGTCAATCAGACAGTAAGACCAAAAAAAGGGAAAAAATGGTTTCTTGACCTACTTTTGTCTTGATACCATCCCCCTTCTACCCTCATTCAATTATCCTTTCTCCAATATCTCAAATCAGTGTTACTAATCCATTCTCTTCTTCCAATATGCAGAGCTCTCTCCCTACTGAGAAAATAAACTGCTTGATCTCCACTCTCTAGAACACTTTCTTTTTACTGTCAAGCATCTTGAACAAGTGTTTAAAACAACATTTCCTCATCACATACAATTTAATCCATATAAATCAAGGTTCCATCTTTCTACACTGAAATATCACACCTGAAGGTCACCAATGAACTCTTAGGCTCCAAATCCAATAGTTTTTTAAAAGGCCAACTTTTCTTGACTCTTCCTTGACAGCTGTGACCAGCAAGCACCCCATTCTTACACTACTTTCCTTCCTAGGTTGCACATTATATTACCCTGTTCTCCAAACTCTTCTTTCCTTAGTTCTCCCATTCTTAATACTCTTAATATTAATATTGGGAGAATATTCATGTTCAATCCTTGGCTGCTCAACTCTCATCAGTTTCTCCCTGAGGAAACTGTATACTGTTATTTGTTTAAATTATATCCAGAACAAATATTCCCCAAGTCCAGGCCCTCTGAGAGTGCCAGTTTCACACTCCCAACTGCCTTGTCATCCTGTTGCCAGATTAAGTTCCTAAAGCACCCTTTGAATAAACCACTACCTTACTCTAAAACTTTCAATGGCTCACACTTACCTACTAGACAGTAATCCAAAACAAAAAGTATCTCCCAAATATGGGTATTTTTGGTTTCCACAATTTTGCCTATACTGTTTTCTCCACTTAGAATGTCTCTCACACTCCTCCAAGCTAGGGTTACAGTGGCTCACCCCTCTTTGAGGGGATGGTTTCCTGGCCAGTTTCTGCCAGATCCCCAGAATGGTCACTGGTTGTGGTTGCAGTGAGTAGGTACTCTGCCTCACTGCAACAGCAGGCAGCTGTGCAGATATAACGGCCCCAGGTGTGAGACAGGAACTGCTGGTGGGAGGCACAGCTGAGAATATGGGTATATCACCTGGAATTTAACCAGATACACGATTAGGCGTGATCTTCAGGTGTGCCTGAGCTTGCTTCTCTAACAAGAGAATAAAATGTGCTACAGCAAACAAACAAAATATTTTCTCTTTGTTCAACTTTTCAGCTAGCTCCCATTCATCAAGATTCAGCTGAAGTCCCTCACCTTCTTGAAACCATTTCAAACTACTATGCAACAGAGATTACTTCCTTTTCTGAAACCCACATGAATTCTCAACTTGAACAGCTACTTAAGTATTTATCATGCTATTTGGTGGCATCTCTCACATTAGTCACATGATGTCTAATTTTCCTCATTAGGCTTCATCTCCTTCAATCATTCTTTTTATCTCGCACAACACTTTGCACAGTATTCAAATATTTGTTATGTAGTTGATATTTACTGTAACTAAAACTATACTTAAGGAAAAGTTCAAGTTTCTTAGGGACAAGTTTAAGAACCAACTTTAAGGAAAGAAAAAGTATTTTGTATTTTTTTTTTCCTGCTTCCTTTGAGAAACATCCTTAATCTGTGATAGCAGTATTACACAAAAAAATGGGTTGGTAAGGTAATGTTTCAGTAAATGAAAAGATCAGCACAGCAGTACTTCAGCATTCTGAACAAGGCAGTTAAGCCTGTCCCAAATAGCAAGCTGAAAAATGCCATGCAATAGGCACTGTATTCCTTCCATAATTTCCATCCCTCCTAAACTTTCCTTTGGTCCCCTGCTACCCAGCTTCACTTAGAACTCCTGCTCAAAGACCTTATAGACTCCTCTCTAACCTAATGCTGATCCTGTCCCACAGCCACACAGTTCCTCTTGCCTCTCCTTTTTGCAGAGCCTTTTATCCCAATGCCATGTCACGTCACCTCTGCTCTCCCACCAGCCAAATGCCCTAAGGTAGCAGATCAGCTCATTCTCTCATCCACTCCATGCCTGTTTATCCTTACTTCTTCCACTTTGGATAGTAACCAAAATTGCCTCCCTGAATAGAGGAATGGGGACACAAGAATGCTTCTTTGATTCTCTTGACTTAAAGCCCCTTTCATAGCCCCATTCCTCTCTCCAGGAGAGCAGATTGGACACCACATAAAAGGAAGAACAAAAGAACAAAGAGATGAGCAGACAAAGATCTGACAAGAGGGCAGTCTAACCTGTTATCTCAGGGTAGCCAGCTATGAGGCAAGCAGGGTAAGCATCAGGGCCAGGCCACAATGGAAAAGGCTGGTACAGTGAACTGGTGGGGAAAGGAAAAGAACGTGAGACAGAGTCAGTATTATGTTGGAGGGTAGACAGGGCCCTTGGTGAGGGAAAGGTCTGAAGGAAGCTAGACGGTCAGAAGAGAAGGGAAAGTTAAAAGGAGGGCTGATTGAGGGAACACTGTACTTACTCCCATACTACTTTTGGCTAAAACTTCTGTTGCAGAACAGCTAGCAGAAAAAAGTAACATTCTTCATTCTCTGAACGATAGACAGACAGACAGAGGAGACACAGGTAACAGATGTCAAGCTGCATGGAAGGTACCAAAGACTATAGAAGGATAAGTAAAACATAAGAAAATTATATTTTATAATATCCACTGGTTATAAATTTATTGAGAATAAGAAATCTGGCCCATTTTCAATCTGGATGTTAACTCCAAGAAATAACTAAACAAGACATGATTCATGTAACCTGTGATTTCAGGCAAATATTCTAAAGACTGCCTAGAAAAAGGAAAGAGTACATAGAATTTTGTAGAGATTATGCTAGCAGTTGCAATCCAACCTCTCTCCTCTCCAGATGTTTGCATTATGTTAATTCATAACAGTAAAGCCGTAAAAATAAACAAAGAAATGTCACGCATTTTAAACAATAAAACGTGTCCTAGATTACTACTTCATAGTTAATAAACAAACACATGCTGTATTTCCACTCTAAAACATCCCGGGGGGTGGGGCACAAAAAGCCACACTGATATTTTCGAAATAAAGTTAAACTCTCTGATAAATTAGGGAAGGTCAACTGACAGAATGCCTCACAAAGATAGCTTTGTGTCCTTAACTAAAAAAGCATGATCAGTCAAGAGTATCCATTTAGTTACACATATTTTATACGTAGCAAAAGTACAGTAAAATTTTAAGTATAGATGATTTGAATGTTTACTTTTCTGTGTTACTTAGGAAATAAGGAAAGATCATGACCATCACTTAGTACAGTGCACAGTGTGTACTTAATATGTGGAACTTAGCACAGTGTACATATTATCATTAATATGTTTCAAAAGAAACAACTTCCAACAAATTCTCTAGATTAGTGTTTTTAAACATATACTTTCTAGGTCATGTTGTGGATAATTTGAAACTATGTTAATGTTATGTTGTTTTAAACATAAAGATATCATACAGAACACTAAGAATCAATATGAAGGTGTGAAACCATACCAAAGCCAGGTGTAAGGGCAGGCGTATGCTAGATAAGTTATCCCATTCTACCCCAGACCATAAACTCCATGAGAATGGAGAGCACACTGTTTTTCTCTGCTATACCTCTAGCACCTATAACACAGAAAGCACTCAGTTAGTATTGGTTAAATGAATGAAGAATGGTGAAAATGTACAACCAAGCTATGCTATTTCCTTCAAGACATTTTTTTCTACCCTCCATCCCTGATCGAACAACCTATAGCCTCTTGCATGACTTTATCTTAATGACAAAACATAGTACATACTAATCTAGGTTATTTAGCAGAAGTATGGGTGGTTTTAAAACTTCATATTAATATATATTATGTATTAACATGTAAACTTCATAATACATTTTAAAGTGTATTATTAAACGGTTAAAACAGTCTATTTTTATGTGTGTGTCACAATTGAAAAAAAATTAAAAATAATACTTCAAACAAGTACCTTGAGAAACAAACCAAAGAAATAAGGAGGAATTTACCATTGGGATTGAAATGGAAAAGCTTTGATAATGCCTCTTCTACTTTTTCTGGTTTATCTCTAAATTTTTTAAAGTATGAGATATTTGATAAATTAGAATTTACAACAGTCCCTTCTGTCATCTTATAATGGATTGAAATTAACAATAAGGGCCAGGTGAGGTGGCTCATGCTTGTAATCCCAGCATTTGGGAGGCCAATGTGGGAGGCATGCTCGAGGCAGGAGTTTAAGACCACGCTGGCCAACATGGAGAGACCCCATCTCTATTTTTAAAAAATTATTAAAAATAAATTAACAGTAATGGAGGAATAGCCCTAGAAAATCTGTGTTGTCCTTTATTGGTAGTTTTTTCTACATTAACATTTTCCTGTCCAGGATCCACTCAACATCCCCTACATCAAGAAACTTCCTTTTATTTGACAGAATAGGCCTACTGAAACAATGTTGCTCTGAAGTATCAACAGTGCAAACAGAAAATGAACAAAATTGAGCGAAGGTCTGCTCATATGTAGCAATTTGTTTCTTCCATAAGAGGATGCGTTTTTGTTTTTTCTGAACCCTTTCTGAACACTGTAACATTTTCAAATGCAAAGATATGTGAGAAATCTAAGGTATGGCTTTTAAAACAGTCATATCATAAGTACTGTCTAGACATTGTAGACATGACCTTTACAGCACAGATCACTGAGGGAAAACTATGTATTTTTGAAACCTTCTCTAGCTGATTGAGGAAAAACTATGTTCCTATTAACTAGCCAATGTACAATAATCAGTTCCATTAATTGTGGCATAAACAGGCAAAGGTAGCAAAAACAAGCTGTTTTAAAAATTGTATTAAGTCATGGTTCCCAACACAGCTATAGATTCCATAAACCTAAACCAGGCACGGTGGCTCATGCCTGTAATCCCAGCACTTTAGGGGCAAAGCCGCGTGGATCACTGGAGCCCAGGAGTTTGCAACCAGCCTAGGCAACATGATGAAATCCCACTTCTACAAAATACACAAAAAAAATTAGCCAGGCATGGTGCTGTGCATCTGTGGTCCTAGCAACTTGGGAGGCTGAGATGGGAGGGTCACTAGAGCCTGTGATTGTGCCACTGCCCTCCAGCTTTCTAGCCTGGAGGCCAGAGTGAGACCCTGCCTCCAAAAACAAACAACAAACAACAAAATGCCTAAGAAATCCATCTAAGGTTGCTTTGTTTAGGGGGCGGGGGACCGATTCTTGCTCTGTCACCCAGGCTGGAGTGCAGTGGTGCGATCGCAAAGGTAGCTTTTACTGTTGGTGGCAAAATCCCAACTAAGTAACAGATGATAATGAGAAAAAGCATCATAAAGCAAAATAATGGTATTCAAAGATATAACACTTATTATTTAAATTATTCACAAGAAACACTGAAAGTCTGTAATATATGCTAATTTGTTTTTTGCTGAGGTTGACTTTGTGGAAACAAGTCAAGTAGCTAGTGAATGACTAGCTGACTTTCCAGCATCTGCATCTTAAGGACAACATTCTCCTCTACTCCTACATCTGTATTTTGAGTCTTGTACTAAGGGTCTAAAAGAGTCATATCATTTTCCATTGATATTTCACTGCATTTCACAGAGAACTTCAAATGCTATGACTGTATTTACAATTTCAGAGAGTAACAAAATTATTTTTGCAAGATGTAACTCAGCTACAGATCAACAGTCATGCATTTCATAATCTGCCACATTCTTACAACTGAAAGTACAGTAAAACCAAGCCTATTAAGCAGGGTTTAAAATATATGACCACACAAAATACATCATATCCATTTTGCATTATAAATGACCATGCTATTACAGAATTTACTGTATTATAAACTTCAAAAAATTATTCTAATTTCCTTCCTGTAGGAGGTAGCTTTAAAAAGAAAAAAAATATTCTGATGATTGTTAAAATTAGAAAATGGCCAATATTAAAAGCTATAAAGTCTTCCTTACTGCAAAAAAAGAAAAAAAGAAAAGAAAAAAAGTAGTTAAACTCAAAAGCACTCACTGAAAAACACTGGAAATAGTCTACTATGCACAAATTACAGTAAAATCATACTCCTACAAATGTAGGAGTAGAGAACAATGTTGTCCTTAAGATGCGGATGCTGGAAAGTCAGCTAGTCATTCACTAGCTACTTGACTTGCTTCCACAAAGTCAATCTCAGCAAAAAACAAATTAGTATATGTTACAGGCTTTCGGTGTTTCTTGTGAATAATTTAAATAATAATTGTTATATCTTTGAATACCATTATTTTGCTTTATGAGGCAACTCATATGGCAACTCAAAAGGTATTAAAGCAGGAAGCAAAATCACTCATTCATTTTTTTTACATGTACTGAATACCCACTAAGAAACAGGCATTCTGAGGATGGAAAAAATCAAAGACACATTTCCTTCTCTCACAGAGTTTATGTATCCAGCAAGTAAGATAACAATTAACCAATTACAAAATATAAATATTATGACTGACAGGAATATGTATTGGTGCAAATAGCTCAGATGAAGTAAAACCAGAGAAAAAGTCCTGAACAAGGTGATATATATGCTTAGATCAAAAAACTGAGGCAGGTGGATCGCCTGAGGTCAGGAGTTCGAGGTCAGCCTGATCACCATGGAGAAACCCGTCTCTACTAAAAATACAAAATTAGCCTGGCGTGGTGGTGCGTGCCCGTAATCCCAGCCACTCAGGAGGCTGAGGCAGGAGAATCGTTTGAACCTGGGAGGTGGAGGTTATGGTGAGCCAAGAACGCACCATTGCACACCAGCCTGGGCAAGAAGAGCAAAACTCCGTCTCAAAAAAAAAAAAAAAACAAAACTAAGGTCAGACCTAGCCATACTTGAGATGGGGCTAAGAAGTGTTCCAAACATAAAGAGTAGGGGGTAAGAAAATGAATTCTGGGGAGGGTGGAGGATAGAAGAGAGAAGGTGAAGGGGAAGTACAGAGAACCTGACACAGGATGAATCTAAAAAGACGACGCAGGAACCAGATCACAAAGGATCTGCTAAAATACGTTTGTTTGGGAATGCGGACTTTATCCTAGGGCAATAGGAAACGACTAAAGGGTATTAATTAGAAAGATGACCAAGTTCATGTTCAAATTTGCAAATCAGTAAATAATGCAATTGAAGTGAAGAACAGATTGAATGAGATGCCATGGAAGGCAGGAAAAGGAGAGAGGCTCCTGTCTTGGACTAAACAGTCTAGTCCGAATACCAAATACAATGATACATAAACTTAATATGAGATTTATCAGGTGATACAATATTTAAAGGGATGAGTACTTCCTTTCCTAGGGCTAGAAATGTATATTTTCTAGAGTGTATATTTTCAAAAGATTGGATGTAGCTTTACAGCGACAAAAGGGAAGCGTCTCTCTAAAGGTGTCTTGGACTAGAGATGGTGGCATGTTTTAGGATTGTGGTAACCGGTATAGAAAGAAAAATGATTGGCTGGAGAAAGATTAGAAAGGCAGAATATACAGGATTGGATTTGGTAACTGGCTGGACACGGGAAGTGGGAGGAAAAGGGAAGTCAAAGAATATTCTCAAATTTCTTGACCAGACAATTGAGGGAATAATGGTACTAATTTACTATTTCCCATCTGTTGGAAATTCTGGTGGAAATGTCTTAAAAATATTACAGTGTCTCTTCAGTTACGCATATGTAATAAACAGTGCAAAAAATATTTTAGACTTGATTTTGGCATATGATTTTTACCTCCTGGGCTATTTTCCACCTATTTTACATAAAATAGTATTAAAATGAGTCTGCACCAACAGGAGAGAAAGGAAGTTTGGTTAGCACAGAACTATGCTTCGTGCGTAGAGAAGATCAGCTTGAAACTAAAATTTGCCATTCAAAGAAGTCCACAGATGAAAAAGTCAAGAATTGACACTACCCCCAAAACACACAAGGTGTCTCAAAATGTTTAAGCACAGAAATAGCTCTTTCATAAAAACATGACAGGCTTTTTAAAAAGTGAACAAGAAAAAAATCTACAGAAAAAGAGTGCTAGTCTTCGAAACACAACATCCAGAACAAAAGACAGTACCTTCAAAACCCACTCAGTCATTCAGAAATATTAAGTGTCCTAAAATTCCGAAAAGAGATTAGTGTAGGCCGGCCCGGTGGCTCACGTCTGTAATCCCAGCACTTTGGGAGGCCGAGGCGGGCAGATCACAAGGTCAGGAGATCGAGACCATCCTGGCTAACACGGTGAAACCCCGTCTCTACTAAAAACACCAAAAATTAGCCAGGCGTGGTGGCGGGCGCCTGTTGTCCCAGCTACTGGAGAGGCTGAGGCAGGAGAATGGCCTGAACTTGGGAAGCGGAGCTTGCAGTGAGCCAAGATCGCGCCACTACACTCCAGCCTGGGTGACAGAGCCAGACTGCGTCTCAAAAAAATAAAAACCAAAAAAAAAAAAAAAAAAAAGAGAGAGAGATTAATGTTGCCCGAAGTTTAGGTTCTTTTTAAACATTTTCATTTTGTCTTTATAAAGCTACATCCAATCCTGTGATAATACACATGTTACTCTAAGAAAGGAAGTCCTCATTTCCTTAAACACTGTATTACCTGATAAATGTTATATTAAGTTTATATAGCAATGCATTTACAATGTATATATTCATGTATTTATACAGGAGGTAACAAATTAGAAGATACACCTTTCTATATTTGCAAAAATGTAAAATGTCACTTGCATTCTCTCAAGGCAGTTTTATTTAAAAAAAGAATTTACTCACATTGAATAGATTAATCCATAAAATAAAAATCAGATGCCCCATATTACGGCACCTAGCAACCCCCTTCACCCAACTCCCATGGGCTTCTCCCACACACTATTTCATCAGTCATCTAGGGAGTTTGTAAGGAATGGGTTATCCTTTCTCTTGCAAAACAGATAAAACTTGCGCACTTAATATGCTCCAAGAATGTGTTCAGTTAATTATAAAAAAGAAGGAAAACTATTTGTTTTCATCATTTATTCCTTCAGTCTATACGGTAAAAGAATCCAATTCTCATTAAAAGTTACCATATCAACTCTAAAGAACTTGGTGAATCCACCAGATTACTATCACAGAGGAACTATCCCTTAATCACATGTATACAGGGCCACCAAAATCCGCCTACAAAAGCTTTCCAACCATTCTATCACACTGGAGGAAAGAAGAATGTTTCTCCTATCGCTATACAAATAAATGTCTTGTTAGTTTTTCTATAGTTTTCCTGGGCTTTCCTGTTGACAGGCAATATTTCAAAAGAATATAAGATTTGTGATTTATCTTCCACGCCTTAGCTACGGAAAATGATGCTAATACGATAATTGGCTTAAGGTTACAACGCTGACGTTGGAATGTTTACTGCCAAACAAAAGGAGAAATTATACTTAATTTTAAAAAACATCTCAGGAAAGAACATACCCCTAAAAACGTAAATTAAAACTGTTAACGTAATTAGACGGTCTCTTAGATAATAGTAATTCAGGTTTCCCCTCCATCGACACTAACTACCAAGTTTTCCCATGAAATGGAGGTTAGGGACCAGCCTTAGAATACTGAGAAAGATAAGAGACTTACTCTCCTAGAACCGAAAGAGGGAAGAGAAACCAGAGAACAGAAACATGGTGAGGAAAGAGAAAAAACAGCTCTAACGTGCTAAGGGGTCTATTTAACACGAAAAAGGCATTACTGAACCGATTCACCCAGGAGTAACCCGAGCCCAAACCCCCGCCGACCACGGGGCGAACTCCGAAGTCTACTGAAGAAAGCGCCAGAGCCCAGTGACAATGAGAACCGCTCTTCTCTAGGAGTAGGGGCTCTGAGAGGAGCCCATGCCTTGCCTGAGTCGCCTTTCAGTTCGCTCGTCTGGAGCAAGACCCACCTGGAGACCGCCATGGCCGGGTGCCGGCGGTTCGGAGCTCCCCGCGACCTACGCGCCGCGCAGCTGAGGCGCTAGTTTCCAGAAAGCTGAGAGGCGCAGGCCCAGGCCGCGGAGCACAGGGGAGCGGCCGGTGCGGCGTGGAGCGTTCCAGCGCAGGCCCTCGGGCATCTGCCCTGCCGCCTACCCGAGCTCGTCCCCGCGGCGGCCGGAGAGCAGGGGTCCAAGACAGTAGCGGAGGCGGCAGTCCTCCGACCCGCACGACTTCAAACCGGGTACCCCCAGCTCCGCTCTTTGCTGACGCGGGCGTCGGCACGCAGAACTGAGCGTCAGCGCGCCGGAAGTGACGTAAGCTCACCGACAGGGGCTCCGCTCGGCGCGAGCGCCTTGGGTTTGGTGGCAGACGCCTAAATAAAAGCGCTTTGTGCTGATATGGAGAGGATGTCTAGTCTTAAGACTAGGGAAGGAGGTGAAATAAGAGTCCCCTTATTTAACAGAGAAGGAAAAAGTCGATTTAGTCCAAGTCCTGGAACTTCAAAACCTTGGTTTCTAATTCCATACCACCCAGATTCTGCTTCCCATCAGACTGCTAGGAAGCAAGATCAGAAGGACCTTAAGATGAGCTTGTCCAGGTGGTGAAGCCAGTGGGAGGAGTGAAAGCAAGAAGTCGCTATGACACTGAAGAAATGGCTCAGATGTTTGTCATTGTTTGCCAGAAGTTCTGCCTAGGTATTGGAGAGGTCTTCCGACCAACGATTTTGCCAAGTTGGATTTCTCAATTGTTTGTGTTGTTTGTACCATCATTTTCTCAGCCAGCCAGATTTGAAAACTACTATTCTTAAATTTTTGTTCTTTTGGGGGACTTATCTGGCTTTTCAATAGTTTTAAGTTCATTAGGCTTTTAAACACTTCTGCCAGGCCGTTGTCATCTTACACATGATTTTTTGTTGTTGTTGTTGTTGTTGTTACTGAGTTTCGCTCTGTCGCCCAGGCTGGAGTGCAGTGGCGCGATCTCGGCTCATTGCCAACCTCCGCCTCCCGGGTTCAAGCGATTCTAAATGTGCCTCAACCTCCGGAGTAGCTAGGAGGCACAAGGGCCCCACGCCTGGCCAATTTTTTTGTATTTTTTTAGTAGAGACGGAGTTTCGCCATGTTGGCCAGGCTGGTCTCCTGCTCCTGGCTTCAAGTGATCCGCCCGCCTCGGCCTCCCAAAGTGCTGGGATTACAGGTGTGAGCCACTGCGCCCGGCCCTTAAACTTGATTTTTATGCTAGTAGTAAAATAATATTTCTCAAATTTTCAAGTCAGCCCATTTTATAGGCCACCAACAGATTAATCTTCAAAAAAACCTCACTGCTTTTTATCATGTGGCTCCTATGCTTATAAAGCAGGTCCATTGGCTTCTCATTACCTGAAGAGGCTACGTCTCAATCCTTGAGTCTGTTTTTCATCTGTAAAATGAGGCTAATAAGAGGTACTGCAGAAGATTGTGGGAATAAAATGAGGTCATGAATCTAGAAGAGCTTACAAGAACTTTGTAAACCATAAAGTAGCATATATGTATGTAAAGAGAAAGAAACTAACAAGTACCTGCTCTATGCTGGGCACATGACATGCATTATCCATATAATTTGTAGGGAAACCCTGAAAAGTTACTTTTAATCTTCGTAGACAAAGAAACTAAGCTCAGAAAGGTTAAGTAATTTGCCTCAAGATCCAAGTTAGTGATAATATTTATTGTCCAGTCATTCAACAAATGTTTGTCATCTCTCTGTATCAGAAACTATGCTTGGCGGTGTTTATACTATTGAAATCTCATCAAGTTGATGTTCGAGATATCTTTACATTTTCACTTTAGTCACCTACCTGCCTCATCAGTTTATCTCCTACCATTCAATAACAAGCAGATGCTTTTTACTGATTGTGTACAACATTCATTTAGCCAAAATTAAGCACCTACCATATGAGAGATTGGAACTTCTGAAGAAACCAGAACAGACAAGGTGCCTACTCTGGTTAAATTTACATTCAAATGAAAGGAAAAAGAAAATAAACAGATCAACACTGAAAATATATTTATGTGCTACGTAAAGAGAATGATGGGATTAATGATATGATTAAAGACCTCCTCTTACTGGGTAAATCAGGGAAAAACAGGATTAGCTTAAGCTGAGCCCTAAATGACAAGAGGTAGCTAAATGTGTGACAGCCTGGGAGCCTTCCAGGAAAAGGGTATATGTAGTGCAAAGGCGTAAGAGAAGTCTGCTCTGTTGGGAAATGAGATAGGAGAAGTAGAAAGGGGTCATCGTAAGAAATTTGGACTTTACTCTATATGAAGTAGAAAGCATAGAGTTTAAGCAAGTAAGTAAAATATCTGAGTTATATTTTTAAAATCTTTTTAATTTTAGATAATTGAGTATGTAGTCTAAATGGCATTAGAAGAGAGGAAAGGACTGGTGGTGTAGATTTGTAAAGGATGGTGTAATAATCAAATACATTGATATTGGACTGGCTTGTTTGTAAATCCTTTCTCACCACAGTTAATCACAGTGTCTTGAGGGGGAATTTTAAAACCTCTCTAAACTTCATCTGGGAAATGACGGTAATAATAGTACTCATAGGGTTGTGGTGATGATTACATTAATGCACATAAAACGTTTAACCAAGTGACTGCCACAAGAAGCCCTCAAAAATATTATTAACTACATTGCTTATTGTTTTTGTTAACAATGAAACCTTGAGTAAGTGGCAACTTCTAGTCTCAATTTATTCAGCTGTGAAATGGGGATAATGATAGTACCAGTTCACCACCCTTATCTATACTAGTTCATCACCCCTGCCAGATAGTTTTCTGAGTTAAGAATTATTTAGGTTTTGAAAAGTAATCCAATGAATATACCTTGTATTATGCAACACCCCAACAGCTTCTAGGGCAGTACTCTATAATCAAATATATTTATAGAGCTGCAGCAAAATGTATGACTAACCATACTAAGAGGAATAAGTAAAAGACTATAGATAGACATATGCCAGTTCAGGCCAGGATTTGCTGCCAAATATATATTTTTGAGATGGCATCTTGCTATGTTGCCCAGGCTGGTCTTGAACCCCTGGACTCAAGCAGTCCTCCTATATCAGCCTCATGAGTAGCTGGGACTATAGGTGAGTTTTTAAAAGTGGTTTTCAGACCATTTTCAATTTCAGAATTGTAAATAATAGATCATGAACCTGTACTTATAGAATCGTCATAAGAAAGAAATGAGTTCCTACATGATACACTTAGAAAATACTAAGTATTAGCCAGGCGTGATAGCTCATGCCTGTCATCCCAACACATTGAGAGGCTGATGTGGGAGGATCGCTTGAGCCCAGGAGTTCGAGACCAACCCGGGCAACATAGGGAGACCTCATCTCTACAAAAAAACAAACAAATAAAAATTTTAATTAGCCAGCTGTTGGTGGCATGTGCCTATAATCTCAGCTACTCAGGAGGCTGAGGTGGGAGGATCCCTTGAGCCCAGGAACTTGAGGCAGCTGTAAGCCATGATCATGCTACTGTACTCTAGCCTGGGTGACAGAGGGAGACCCTGTTTCAAAGAAAAGAAAAGACTAAGTATTAAATAAATATTAACTATTATGATTAACTATTTTAGTTATTATTATTTATAATAATAACTGAATATATACCATTAAGTGAATAAATATTCACATTATGGGAGTTAAGGAGAAGAGATAATGAAATATGGGAGTTAAGGAGAAGAGATAATGAATTCAAATTAAGTGAAATTATTGCTTAAAAAAGCCTTTCAAGTCTTGGGACAGATATAGAGAGGCAGATTCATAGAACTGAAAGATCCCCCAATAAATACAGCCCAAAGACATCCTCACCAAGGCCCATGATAATCACACTGTCAAAATTTAAAGAAAAAAAGAATTTTAAAAGCAGCAAGAGAAAAGTATCAAGTCACATATATGGGAATCTCCATTAGACTACCAGTGGATTTCTCAGGAGAAACCTTATAGGCCAGGAAAGAATAAGATTATATACTCAAAGTGCTGAAAGGAAAACAAAAACAAAAAAACTGTCAGCCAAGAATACCACACCCAACAAAACTGACCTTCAGAAATGAAGAAGAAATAAAGTTTTTCCCAAACAAGCAAAAGCTGAAGAAACTTATCACTACTAGGCCTGCCCTACAATAAATGCCTAATAGATGTTTATTTCTTTTCTTTCTTTCTTTCCTCTCCCTTCCTTTCTTTCTTTCTTTCTTTCTTTCTTTCTTTCTTTCTTTCTTTCTTTCTTTCTTTCTTTCTTTCTCTCTTTCTCTCTTTCTCTCTTTCTCTCTTTCTCTCTCTCTCTTTCTCTTTCTTTCTTTCTTTCCTTTTTTTTTGCTTTTTCTTTGATGTCTTGCTCTTGTCCCCCAGGCTGGAGTGCAATGGTGCAATCTTGGCTCACTGCAACCTCCGCCTCCTGGGTTCAAGCAATTCTCCTGCCTCAGCCTCCCGAGCAGCTGGGATTACAGGCAACTGCCACCACACTTGGCTAATTTTTGCATTTTTAGTAGAGACGGGGTTTCACCATGTTGCCCGGGCTGGTCTCGAACTCCTGACCTCAGGTGATCCACCTGCCTCGGCCTCCCAAAGTGCTGGGCTTTCTTGCTTTCTTCCTTCCTTCCTTCCTTCTTTTCTTTTCTCTTCTTCTCTTCTTTCTTTCTCTCTCTCTTTCTTTCTTTCTTTCTTTCTTTCTTTCTTTCACTGACAGGGTCTTGCTTTGTTGCTGGAATTCAGTGGCACAATCATGACTCACTGCCACCTTGAATTCCTCCCAAGTAGATGGAACTATAGGCATGTACCACTGTGCCCAGCTAATATTTATTTCTTTCTTTATTGTAGAGATGGAGTCTTGACATCTTGCTTAGGCTGGTCTCAAACTTCTGGACTCCAGTGATCCTCCTGTCTTGGCCTCCCAAAGTGTTAAGATTATAGGTATGAGCCACCATGCCCAGCCATGGAGTTCTAGTATAAACAAAAGGATGATGATAATTATCATGAATACATATGAAAGTATAAAAGTCACTAGTAGAGATAAATATGTAGATAAACCCAAAATACTCCAATTTTGGAGTATTTTGCTGTACTGGTGGTATGTGAATTATACATATCTCTAGTATAAGGTCAAAAGTCAAAAGGATAAAAAAAATAACAAGCTACAATAAGTTGTTAAATAATATACAATATAAAAAGGTGTAAATTGTGACATCAAAAACACAAATTGTGTAGCTGGGCATGGCATGTGCCTGTAAACTCAGCAACTCAGGAGGCTGTGGTGGAAGGATCACTTGAGCCTAGAAGTTCAAGGTCAGTCTAGACAATGTAGCAAGACCTTGTCTCTTAAAAAAAAAAAAAAAGAAAGAAGAAAAAAACCCACAGTATGTAGAGGAGAAAAGTCTAGAGTTTTTGCATGCAACAGATGTTATCAGCTAAAAACAGTTGACTATAACTATAAGATGTTTTACGTAAGCCTCATGATAACCATAACAGTTATGCAAACAATAAAGAGAAAGAAAACAAATCTTAGAATCTCTTAGTACAGAGGATTACAAATTTTTTTAATTAAAAAAGAAATAAACAAAGGTGCTACAAAACAACCAGAAATAAACAAAGGTGCTACAAAACAACCGGATATAAAATAGCAAAGTAAAAATAGTAAGTCCTTCCTTTAATAATAATCCTGAATGTAGTTGGACTAAATTCTCCAGTCAACAGACATAGAGTTGCTAAATAGATTTTTAAAATAAGATCCAACTATATGCTATCTAGAGGAGACCAAATTAAGCCTTAATGATACACACAGGCTGAAAGTAAAGAGATGAAAGAAGGTATTCTATGCAAATGGTAACCAAAAAAGAGCAGGGAGGCCAGTCATGGTGGTTCACACCTGCAATCCCAGTATTTTGGAAGGCCAAGGTGGGAGGCTCACTCGAGCCCAGGAGTTGGAGCCCAGCCTGGGCATTGTAGGGAGACCTCATCGCTACAAAAAAATTTTAAAATTTAACCAAGCGTGGTGGCATGCACCTGTAGTTCCAGCTACTCAGGAGGCTGAGGCAGGGGGATTACTTGAACCCAGGAGGTCAAGGCTGTGGTAAGCAATGTTTGTGCCACTGCACTCCAGCCTGGAAAACAGAATGAGACCCTGTCTCAAAAAAAAAAAAAAGCAGAGGTTGCTATACTTACGTCTGATAAAATAGACTTTGAGTCAAATCCTGTCACAAGAGACAAAGATGGTCATTATTTAATGATAAAGAGGTCAATCCATCAAGAGGAAAATATATATGAACCTAACATTGGAATACTTAAATACATAAAGCAAATATTAATGAACATGGGTCAAATAGACAGCAATACAATAATAGTAGGAGACTTTGATATCCCACTTTCAACGATTGATAGAGCAACTGAACAGAAAATTAATAAGGAAATACTGGACTTGAATTGCACTTTTGGCCAAATGAACCTCACAGATACACACAGAACTTTCCACCCAACAGCAGCAGAATACACATTTTTTCTCTAGTGTACATGGAACATTCTCCAGGATAGAGCATATATTAAGCCACAAAACTAGTCTTAACAAGCTTATAAAGTCATATCTAGTATTTTTTCAGACCATAAAGGTATGAAACTAGAAATCAATAACAGAAGGAATCTTTAAAAATTCACAAATATGTGGAAATTAAGCAACATGCTCTTGAGCAATCAATGGATCAAAGAAGAAATCAAAAGGTAAATTTACAAAAATCTTGAGGCAAATAACAATGGAAACAACACATCTGCAGCAAAAGCAGTTCTAAGAGAGAAGTTTATAGCAACAAATGCCTACATTAAAAAAGAAGATCCCATAGAGTTTAACATTATGCCTCAAGGAACTAGAAAAAGAAGCATAAACTAAACCCAAAATTAACAGAAGGGAGGAAACAATGAAATCAGAACAGAAATAAAACAAACAGAGAACAGAAAAACCATAGAAAGAATAAAACTGAGTTGGTTTTTTGAACAAATAAATAAAATTGATAAATCATCTAAGAGAAAAAGAGAAGACTCAAAAAATCAGAGTGAAGAAATTACAACCAATGTCTCAGAAATAAAAAAACGAGATTATAAGGGACTATTGTGAATAAGTATATGCCAATAAATTGGATAACCTAGAAAAAATGGATAAATTCCTAGAAAAATACAAGCTACCAAGATTGAGTCAGGAAGAAATAGAAAGCATGAGCCGACTAATAACAAATAAAGAGATTGAAGTAGTAATAAAAAACCAGGAGCAGTGGCTCACGCTTGTAATCCCAACACTTTGGGAGGCCAAGGCGGGTAGATCACCTGAGGTGAGGAGTTCAAGACCAGCCTGGCCAACATGGTGAAACCCCATCTCTACTAAAAATACAAAAATTAGCTGGGCCTGGTGGTGGGTGCCTGTAATCCCAGCTACGTAGGAGGCTGAGGCACAAGAATTGCTTGAACCTGGGAAGCTGGGGTTGCTGTGAGTCAAGTTAGCCAATGCAGTGAGCCAGTGCACTCCGGCCTGGACGACAGAGCAAGACTCCATCTCAAAAAAAACAAGAAACGCCACGTGCGGTGGCTCACGCCTGTAATTCTAGCACTTTGGGAGGCCAAGGCGGGCAGATTACCTGAAGTCGGGAGTTCAAGACCAGTCTGACCATCATGGAGAAACCCCGTCTCTACTAAAAATACAAAATTATCCGGGCATGGTGGGGCATGCCTGTAATCCCAGCTACGTGGGAGGCTGAGGCGGGAGAATCACTTGAACCCGGGAGGCGGAGGTTGCGGTGAACCGAGATTGCACCATTGCACTCCAGCCTGGGCAACAACAGCGAAACTCTCAAAAAAAAAAACAAAAAACAAAAAACCACCACCAACAACAACACCACCAACAAAAAAAACAAGAACCAAAAAAATTAAAAACTGCCCAACAAAGAAAAGCCAAGCCCAGGACCAGATGGCTTCACACTTAATTCTACCAAACATTCAAAGAAGAATTAATACCAATGCTTCTTAATACAACTCTTCCAAAAAATAAAGCTAGAGGGAGTATTTCCAAATTAACTTTATGAGGCCATCTTCACTTTGATACCTAAGTGAAAGACATCACAAGAAAAGAAAACTATAGGACAGTCTCTCTGAAGAATATTAATACAAAAATTCTCAATAAGATATTAGCAAGCTGAATTTAACAATACGTAAAAAAGATTATACATCATGACCAAATGAGAATTATCCTAGCCATGCAAGTCTGGTGTAACATGCTTATCAATCAATGTGATAGATTTAACAAAATGAAAGATAAAAACCACATGATCATCTCAATTGATTTGGGAAAAGCATTCAATAAAGTCCAACATTTTTTCTTGATAAAAACTTACAGTAATTTAGGTATAGAAGGAAAGTTCCTCAACGTAATAAAAGCCATTTATGAAAAACCCACAGCTAACATATGTTAGTTCTTCATATAATCAATGGGGAAATACTGAAAGCTTTTCCTCTAAGATGTGGTAAAAGACAAAGGCAAGGAAGCCCAGTCTCACCACTTCTGTGTAACACAGTACTAGAAGTACTACCAAGAGCATACAGACAAGAAAAATAAAAAGCATCCAAATTATAAAAGAAGTAAAATTATCTCTATCACAGATGACATTATCTTATTTTTAAAAACTTTAAAGATTTCACAAAAACCTATTAGAACCACTAAATGAATTGAGTAGTTTCAGAATACAAAATGAACATACAAAAATCAGTAGCATTTTTATACACATAATGACCTAACAGAAAAAGAATGCAAGAAAACAGTCCCATTTATGATAGGATGAAAAAGTAACATAAAATAAAATACTTAGGAATAAATTTAACCAAGGTGTAAAAATTACACTGAAAACTGTAAAACATTGATGAAAGAAATTGAAGAAGACACAAATAAATGGAAAGCTACCCCATGCTCATGGATTGGAAGCATTAATACTGTTAAAATATCCATACTACTTAAAGCAATATACAGATTCAACACAATCCCTACAAAAATTCCAATGCGATTCTTCACAGAAATGGAAAAAGCAATCCTAAAATTTGTATGGAAACATAAAAGACCATGAATTACCAAGACAATTCCAAGAAAGAAAAACAAAGTTGGAGGCATTACACTTCCTGATTTTAAATTATATTAAAGCCTATAATCCCAGCACTTTTGGAGGCTGAGGCAGGAGGATTGCTTTAGCCCAGGAGTTTGAGACAAGCCTGGGCAACATAGTGACACTGTGTCTCTACGAAAAGTAGAAAATATTATCCAGGTGTGGTGGCACATGTCTGTAGTCCCAGCTATTTGGGAGGCTGATGTGGGAGGATTGCTTAAGCCCAGAGTTTGAGGGTGCAGTGAGCCATGATCATGCCACTGCCTTCCAGCCTGGGCAATAGAGCGAGACCCTGTCTCAAAAAAAGAAAAATTATATTATAAAGCTTTAGTAATCAAAACAGTAATGGTACTGGCATAAAAACAGACACATAGAACAATGGAACAGAATAGAGAACCAAGAAATAAATTCAAACATATATGGTCAACTAATTTTTGACAACAGACACAATGGGAAAAGGTAGTCTCAATAGTGCTGGGAAAACTAGATTTCCATATGCAAAAGAATGAAATTTGACCATTATCTTACACTATACCAAAACATCAACTCAAAATGGATAAAGAACCTAATTGTAAGACCAGGAACTATCAAACTCCCAGAAGAGAAGATAGGGGAAAATCTCCTGGACATGGGCCTTGGCAATGAGTTTTGGACATCACACCAAAAACTCAAGCCACAAAAGCGACAATAAATAAATGGTACTACATGAAACTAAAAAGCTTCTGGACAGCCAAGGAAACAATCAACAAATAAATGGCAGATTGGGAAAAAATATTTGTGAACCGTGTATCAAATAAGGGGTTACTGTCCCAAATTTATCAAGCACTCATACAACTCAATGGTAGAAAAACAAATAACCTGATTTAAAAATGGGCAAAAAGACCTGAATACACATTTTTCCAAAGAAAACATGAAAATCACCAACAGGTATATGAAAAGGTGCACAACATCATTTATCATCAGGGAGTTATAAATCAAAACCACTATGAGATACTACCCCACACCTGTTAGGATGGCCATTACCAAAAGGTCAAAAGATAAATGTTGGCAAGGACGTGGGGAAAAGATTGTACACTCTTGGTGAGAATGTAGATTGGTACAGCCATTATGGAAAACAGTGTAGAGATTTCTAAAGAAATTGAAAATCAACTACTATATGACCCAGCAATTCCCCTTGTGGGCATATATCCAAAGAAAATGAAATGACCACCTCATAAAGATATCTGCACTTTCATGTTAATTGCAGCATTATTTACAATAGCCAAGGTATGGAAACAACCTAAGTGGGTAAACAAAATGTGGTATATACATACAATGGAATATTATTCAGACTTAAAAGTGAAATAAATTCAGACACATGCTATAACACAGATAAACCTTGAAGATATTGTGTTAAGTGAAGTAAGCCAATCACAAAGGACAAATACTGTAGGATTACACCTACCATAAGATACCTAGAGTAGGCAAATTCATAGAGACAGAAAGTAGAATGATGGTTGCCAGGGGCTGGGGGAAGGGAGGAATGGGTACAGAGTTTCAGTTTTGGAGGACAAAAAAAAGTTCTGGAGATGGATAGCTATAAAGGTTGCATAACAGTGTGAATCTTTTTAATGTCACCGAAGAGTACGCCTAAAAATAGTTAAAATGACAAATTTTATGTTATGCATATTATGCCACAATTTTTTAAAAAAAATAACTCCCCTTTTCTGCTACTGCATAATATGTCTATGTGCCCTTACTTTTTACTCTGGGAACAATGTTTGTGACAGCGAAGCATGGTCTCTGGAGTATCTCTTAATTACAGCTGTTCAGATAATATTTTTTTATTGTAATTAGAGCATTATGCCACAAGATGTCATTCTTTCATTAAAAAAATGGTACCAATTCGGTTCAGTAGTTAAAAAAAAAAGTAATGCCAAGGCAACAGACAAAAGCCTGTGACTACTCATCCATGCTTCACACATACAAAGACAGTTTTCTGGGAAAGAAAGGGCTTCCATGTGTGAAATGTATTAATTAACTACTCTTATTTGTGAAATATGTTAATGTTTCTAATCTTCATAGGTACAAATTGGTTTTCATTATAAGTTGAATTGGTGTAATTAATTTTTATTTTTAAATTTTTATTTATTTAATTTTTTTTGAGAAAGAGTCTTGCTCTGTTGCCTAGGCTGGAGTGCAGTGGTATGATCTTGGCTCACTGCAACTTCTGCCTCCAGGATTCAAGTGATTCTCCTGCCTCAGCCTCTCGAGTAGCTGGGATTACAGGCATGCACCACCACGCCCAGCTAATTTTTGTATTTTTAATAGAGACGGGGTTTTGCCATGTTGGCCAGGCTGGTCTCGAACTCCTGACCTCAAGTGATCCACCCGCCTTGGCTTCCCAAAGTGATGGGATTACAGGCGTGAGCCACCATGCCCAGCCTGAACTGGTATAATTAAAACATAACTAATAGTGAAATACAAAGACAAAACATAAAGATCACTGATCACTGAAAGATGTTGGTGGTTTTATCACTAAATAATGTGTGACCCTGGACAAGTTATTTAGTTTCTCTGATGTTACCAGAGTGAAAAAAACTTCCTTTCGGAAGTCAATATACATTACTATATGTTTAATATATACTACTATATATTTAAACACATTCTTCTAATTCTAAAGTATTTTGGTTTTTATAGTAATGAAACTATGATTGTTCAAATATAATACTAATAGGAGTTCAGTAATAGAAAATGTTATATGCAAGAGTATATTAGGAAATATGATAAGAATTCCTGATATCTTGGGGAATTAGTTACGGAAAATGTTGACTTGTCTAAAAAAATTAGTCAGAGGTATAAACTCTTGCAATTAAAAAAATCACATGTATTAATGAGAACATTTTTAAAAGATGATGGAATATTCTGAAGTTTAAAAACAGCTTTGCTAAGGGTCATTTCTGTGTGTCACTTTATTTGCTTTTATATAGCTATAGTATATTTAAACAATAATGCTATCTTTTATAAGGGTTTGTCTACTTACCTATTCTTTACTCAGACATTGATGTAGACTCGTCAGATTATTCTGAGTATTGTTAACAGTGCCTTTTTGATGGAATTCACACTCTTTGGCTGTCAACTCGTGCCATATACACACAAAATTTTGTGGAAGGCAGTTTTAACTTTTTGAAGAATATCTGTCGAAATTTAAGAAAGCAAATGTATAAAATTCCATTTTTTCCAGTGTTTAGCATTTCTAGTAAGCAGTGAGGTTTTTTGTGATGATGGCATTATTGATAAGCTATACATGAGACTGTGCAGATTATACTGAATCATATTAAATGTACAAAAATAAAATATTAGATTTATATCAAATTTTCCAATTTGAACCAGTGGGGAAAATCCCACAGAAATCAGTAAGTTTACATTTCAATTTCTATCTTATTTGACTAAGTGGACAGAGATTCTTTAAAATGTATAACCTGCCATTATGTAATTTGGTTTCATTTTATTCTACCTGTTGCGTGAGTTCAGTATATTTAATTTACTTTTTGTTACTCTTTACATACTGTTTATTTTTGTTACAGTTTTTAATTGAAGACGGACTCTTAAAATTGTATAGGACCAATGTCTTATTAATATGATTAATATATTTAGAAAAGCCACATGAAACCCATGACAAAATGAATGTGAATATTATTTCTAAAAATTTAGAAAATTTTATCTTTTAAAATTATTTGTTTTACAATATCAAAATTTTTCATTTAAAGAAAAAAATGCCATGAAACATTTGAACTGATGAGCCACAGAACTTCAGTTGATTTTTTTTCACTTTTTAGCATGCTAAATATACATCTGAGTTTAAATATTCTGTTTAATGGCCATTTATAAATTCAAGCACTACCACTGGTCGGTTTTGTGTAATAGAATAAAAATATGTTACCTGCAGTGTAAGTACAGCACACTGTCAAATTCTTTTCCTTAAGGTGCACAGTAAATGTACAAATAGTTATAGGCCACTGTTTTGTAATATAGTACATTTCTGATCTATTATTCCTAACCTATTATAACGTTTGCAGAGAAAAAATAATTGAATTTTTCTAATAAGCTGTAAAATTATGCTAACTTCTACAAGTAGGCTTCTAAATAAAATTTTTGAAAAGAGTAAAGAAAAAAAAAAAACAGCTTTGCTTGGTCAGCACTTTCAGAGGCTGAGGCAGGTGAATCATTTGAGGTCAGGAGTTCCAGACCAGACTGGCCAACATGGTGAAACCCCATTTCCACTAAAAATACAAAAATTAGCTGGATGTTGTGGCAGGCGCCTGTAATTCCAGCTACTCGGGAGGCTGAGGCAGGAGAATCGCTTGAACCGGGAAGGCGGAGGTTGCAGTGAGTGAGAGATAGTGCAGTGAGTGGTGAGATAGCACCATTGCACTCCAGCCTGGGCGACAGAGTGAGCGCCCATCTCAAAACAAACAAACAAAACAAAACAAAGAAACTTAAGCGCACACACAATCCCCCCCGCCTCCAAAAAAAGCAGCTTTGCTTAAATGTGACATTTTCTTTCTTTTTTTTTTTTTTGAGACGGAGTCTCGCTGTGTGGCCCAGGCTGGAGTGCAGTGGCCCGATCTCGGCTCACTGCAAGCTCCACCTCCCGGGTTCACGCCATTCTCCTGCCTCAGCCTCCGAGTAGCTGGGACTACAGGCGCCCGCCACCACGCCCGGCTAGTTTTTTGTATTTTTAGTAGAGACGGGGTTTCACCGTGTTAGCCAGCATGGTCTCGATCTCCTGACCTCATGATCCACCCACCTCGGCCTTCGAAAGTGCTGGGATTACAGGCTTGAGCCACCGCGCCCGGCCTAAATGTGACATTTTCAAGATCCAAGAACACATTCATTCTCTCTCTCTCTCTTTTTTTTTTTTTTTTTTGAGACGCAGTCTCGCTCTGTCGCCCAGGCTGGAGTGCAATGGCGCTATCTAGGCTCACTGCAACCTCTGCCTCCCGGGTTCAAGTGATTCTCCTGCCTCAGCCTCCCGAGTAGCTGGAATTACAGTAATCTGCCACCACGCCCGGCTAATTTTTGTATTTTTAGTAGAGACGGGGTTTCACCAGGCCAGGCTAGTCTCGCATTCTTAGCTATTATACCATTTCAATTGGTAATCTTACCTTTCGACTACTATAATACCAATAATTTTTTTAAACTTCTAATTTTTGGAGGACATTTATAATTGATTTATAATACCTAAAAATAATCAAAAGCCCAAATGTCTACTCCTGGGTGAACTGCTGGGCACTATTGTATGTTGATAAACTAAGATATTATATTTTTATTAGTAGTAACAATTATTAAGATTGAGAGTCAGGATAAGAAAAGCTACTGGAAATAATAGATGAAAATATAGAACTCAGAATATGAGAAATAGAATGTAAATAATTGTGTAAAAAATGTCTAGTTTAGAATACTGAAGTTTGTTTTGTTTCATTTTACTTAACTTTTAAAACTTACATCTTTTGTTTAATTTTTATTTTTTGGATAAAAACTTGGTTAATTTTGCCTGATTACTTTAAACATTGGAAGCAAAATACAAGATTTATATTTCATGCTACAGGACAGCTTCCATCATCCATCTAGAAAGAGAGAGATAGAGTGAGAGAGAAAGAGAGAGAGAGAGAAGCGCGGCGGTGATAAGTCTCCCAGAGCGAGAGAAATCTGGGAGGGGCGAAGAAGGGTAGGCCTCTTCTGTTCCATTGATACCACGTTCATTCACAGGAGCCGGCTAAAACAGACGACTCCCCTGTGCAGTCGTTCCATCTACCCTAATAAGGCTTTGGCGCCTCTCCCAGAACTCGGTAAGTTCAAAGTGTAGTAAAGTGCATGTTTCCAAGGAATCATCTGAAATGATTTTCTAGATAGTTTACTGGACGTTGGAGAAGGGAGAAAACGAAGGAAGGGGTAGAGGGGGCAATTATCACGCATCGTTTTGCTATCGTATTTGCAAGGGGAAGAAAATCTCAATGCATACATGGTTTGAAAGTGATTATTTAGACAGTAAGCAGTTTCCCCAGGAAAGCTCCTCAGAGGGTCTCCTCGCAGGCTGCAGCTTCCAGAAAGTCTGCGAAGGGTAGTTCGCAGGTGTATGTGTCTGGGCAAAGCGCTGCGCCTAGCTCAGTTGGTGTTGTCTCTGCCTCTGTCCGCAGGTCCAGGGAATGCTCTCTGCCTGGTCCAGCCCCGACAGACGCGGTCCGAGAAGAGCGGAGCGCGGAAACCGCGGAGCATGAGTCCTCCGAGGCTGCGAGCGTCGCTGTCGCCGTCGCTGCTGCTGCTGCTGCTGCTGCTGCTGAGTGGTTGCCTCCTCGCGGCTGCTCGGAGGGAAAAGGGGGCTGCTAGCAACGTGGTGGAGCCGGTCCCTGGGCCCACAGGCGGCTCCTCGGGTCGCTTCCTCAGCCCCGAACAGCACGCGTGCAGCTGGCAGCTCCTGCTTCCCGCCCCGGGGGCCGCAGCGGGCAGCGAGCTGGCGTTGCGCTGCCAGAGCCCGGACGGAGCACGCCACCAGTGCGCCTACCGCGGGGAGCCGCAGCGCTGCGTAGCGTACGCCGCTCGCCGCGCGCACTTCTGGAAGCAGGTGCTGGGCGGGCTGCGCAAGAAGAGGAGGCCCTGTCACGACCCCACGCCGCTCCAGGCCCGCTTGTGCGCGGGCAAGAAGGGCCACGGTGCCGAGCTCCGACTAGTGCCCCGCACGTCCCCGCCCGCACGCCCCTCCGCCGCGGGATTCGCGGGGGAGTCCAAGCCCAGGGCCCGCAGCCGGGGACGGCCCCGGGAGCGTGCGCCCGGCCCAGCCGCTGGGACCACGCCACCCCAAAGGGCACCGCCGAAGGAAAACCCCTCTGAGAGGAAGACCAACGGGGGCAAGAGGAAGGCGGCCTTGGTCCCCAACGAGGAGCGACCCGTGGGGACCGGGCCCGACCCCGACGGGCTAGATGGGAACGCGGAGCTCACGGAGACCTACTGCGCTGAGAAGTGGCACTCCCTCTGCAACTTCTTTGTCAATTTCTGGAATGGCTGAGACTGCCTGCCAGCTTAGGGAGGGATGGGGGGGAGGCGTGGGGAAGGGAAAGCTAAGGGCGTCTTAGACCGGGGGCTACCATGATAGAGAATGGGGAGAAGTCCAGGCTGCCGAATGGGGCGGGGGCAAGGGTAAGGGTGGGGTGCTTGGGATGAGAGTGTAAGGGGTATGGAGAATCTCTGGGATAGCAGAGACGTTAAAAATTTTAAAGAGTCTCAGTCCTGATTAAGAGCAGGAAAAATAATGGAAACAGAAATAGGAGTACCTTAAGTGTGCAAAAACTAGAGACTGGGGAGAGAAATCGATGTCGAGAGAGGCTGAGAATAAGGGGGAGATAGAGTGACTAAGGTGATGTGAGTCCCATGCGGGGAGGGGGATGCAATGCTTATTGTTTAACATTTCTATTAAATGCAGCCATGAGCAATTGCCAACCTGAGCCAGGTTGAATCATGTCTTCTCACCTAATCAGCTAACAAGACTGCAGACTTCTTTCCCCTTTTTGAATTGGTATAAACTTGGATGCGGCGTAGTGGGTGTCATAGATAACCTTTATAGGAACAGAAGCCTCACAGGTCAAAACTGGCTCCAAGGAAAGGTTTGCAGAATGATTTCCTTTCCATTCTTTTAGAAGATCTACTTTTTTTTTTTCTTTTCTAAGACAGGGTCTGGCTTGCCCAGGCTGGAGTGCAGTGGCTATTCACAGATGCAATAATAGGCACTGCAGTCTCCAACTCCTGGCCTCAAGGGATCCTTACATCTTAGCCTCCAGGATAGCTAGGAGTAGCTGGGACTACAAGCATGCACCGCTGCACTTGGCTTATAAGTGCTACTTTACTTTTATTTTTGAGACAGGGTCTTGTGTCATCCAGGCTGGAGTGCAGTGGTGCAATTATGGCTCACTGCAGCCTCGACATTCCAGTCTCAAATGATCCTCCTGCCTCAGCCTCCGGAGTAGCTCGGACTACAGGGGTGTGCCACTAGAAGTGCTACTTTTTAACAAAATGGTGACTAATGTTCTGGAACTTTCCCATTAACCTTCTGCATTTAGAAGTGAATTATAGATGTTGAGTGTTCCAGTAAAAAGTGATTCTCTTTATATTTGATGATATTTTTTAAAATAGCTAAAATGTAAGTATGTATCTCAGAGTCATTTTGACCATTATGGAATTTGTATCTCTCTGTTTCATGTAACTAATTATTAATGTATTTCATTTGTGTGTGTGATGTAATGATAGACTGTGTATGTTAGGTGCTCAATAAAAACTGTATGGTTAGATTTAAAGAATTGACAAGGCAATGGAAATTCTACCTGCATTTGATCTACTTCCAAGTACACCTTGAATTAAGTTCTTAAACACATCTTGAATTGCTGGGAAAAGACAGAAACTAAGAAGTTGACATAAAGCAAGAGTCACAAACTGGCAGCCACCTGGCCCTATCATTGTTCTATTTGATTTGCACCCTGGTTCTCTTTCTTTTTCCCTTCCTCCCCACTTTCCTCCCATCCATTGTTGAATCCGTGGATGCAGAGCCCATGGATATGGAGGGGCAGCTATATATATATGTGTGTGTGTGTGTATATATATATATGAAAAAACATATATGTTTTTCCATTATATATATGTGTGTGTGTGTGTGTGTGTGTTGCAACCACTTATTTGGGAGCTTGAAGTTAAATCCTCTCGGTCATTCCCTTCTTAACAAGGTGAGATCACTTTATTCTGAATATTTTGGTCCTCCATTTGAAGCAAACCATTGCATACTATATTAAAACAACAACTTCATAGTCCTTGCACCCTAAACACCTATGATCTCAAGAACACAAAATTTGTTCAAAATAAATCAAATTCAAATTCTTCAAATAAGAATAAGTCATTACTTTATTCTCTTAACTCTACAAGTTACATATGGTGGCAGACTATATGTAAGTATATATTTACTTAACATGGTCCCTACTTCCTGGTATTCTCACCTCTTGTATTCCCTTCTCTTTGATTATGTGCAGGGCCTGTGAATTGCTTCTAAGCATGGTGGGTATACTATCACCTGAAAGATGTATCTTAGTTTTCCACATTCTGCTGACTGAAAGAAAACTCTGGGTAAGTTCCAGTCTTGCTATTCAACAGGGCAAGGTTCAAAGCCAAAACAAGAGTTCCAGAAAAGGTCAAGCTAGAAGCAGCAGGGAGTCAGGCCAACCTGAGTGGAAATGAACAATGGAGGCTCTAGGGAAGAATCAATTTCCTTGCCCTTTCCAGCTTCTAGAGCTGTCCACATTCCTTGGCCCTTGGTTTTCTTCCATCGTCGAAGCCAACAATCATCTCATTCCAACCTCTGCTTTTATCATCACATCTCCTCCTCTGACTTTCTTTCTTGCCTCAACTTAAAAAGACACTTATAAATACACTGGGCCCATTCAAATAATCTAGGATAATTTTTCCATTTCAAGGTCAGTTGGTTAGCAGACTTAATTTTATCTGCAACCTTAATTTCCCATTGAAATATAATGCAATTTATCCCAATATATCCACAGGTTCTGCGGATTAAGATGTCAACACAGGGCAGGGGTGGGAGAGGTGGGGAGTGGGGTGGAGAGTGGGAGCATTATTCTGCTTACCACAAGTGGCTACGTCCAACAACGTGAACTCCAAAACAAAGGAAAAGGATAAAGAGGGACATTATATAATGACAGAAGGATCAACCCACAAAAAAGACAATCCTAAATGTGAGGGTACCTAACAGTACAACAAAATACATGAAGCAAAAGCCGATAGAATCAAAAGGAGAAATCGATAAATTCACTATTATATCTGGAGACTTCAACATTTCTCTTACAGTAATAAATAGAAAAAGAAGACAGAAAATCAGTAAGAATATAAAAGACCTGAACAATACTATCAACAAACTTGACCTAATTGACCTTTCTGGAATACTGTATCCTATAACAGCAGACTACACATTTTCAAGTATTCACAGGACATTCACCAATATAGACCACATTCTGGACCATAAAATGAATTGCAACATATTTAAAATAATTTAAATAATACAAAGTATGTTGTTTGACCATAAAGGATTTAAGTTAGGAATCAATGAAAGGAGATTTGGAAGTTTTCCAAATATTTAGAAATCAAACATACTTCTAGATAACCCATGGATCAGAGAGGAAGTCATAAGGGAAATCAGAAAATATTTTGCACTGAAAAATTATTCTTCTGCCTAGAAGTTTTAAGATTCTCTTCTTTAGGTAGGATTTCATTGTTTGCTACGAGATGCCACTTTTCTTTGAAATACTATAGTGTTTTCAAAATGCAGATACCCAGCCAATGAGGTCATGAAATCCATTTAGTGCGTTAAAAAAAAGGACAAAAGAAAATAGAATGTAGGCCGGATGCACTGGCTCATGCCTGCACTCTCAGCACTTTGGGAGGCCAAGGCGGGCAGATCATGAGGTCAGATGTTTGAGACCAGCCTGACCAACATGGTGAAACCCCATCTCTACTAAAAATACAAATATTAGCCAGGCATGGTGGTGCATGCCTGTAATCCCAGCTACTCAGGAGGCTGAGCCAGGAGAATCGCTTGAACTGGGGAGGCAGAGGTTGCAGTGAGCCAAGATCGTGCCACTGCACTCCAGCCTGGGCAACAGAGGGAGACTTGGTCTCAAAAAAAAAAAAAAAAGAAAGAAAGAAAGAAAAGAAAACAGAATATAAAATGTCGGACCAGGTGTGGTGGCTCACACCTGTAATCGCAGCCTTTGGGAAGCCAAGGCAGGCAGATCTCTTGAGGTCAAGAGTTCGAGACCAGCCTGGCCAACAAGGTGAAACCCTGTCTCTACTTAAAATATAAAAATTCGCCTGTAATTCCAGCACTTGGGGAGGCTGAGACAGGCGAATCACCTGAGGTCGGAAGTTCTGGACCAGCCTGACTAACATGGTGAAACCCTGTCTCTACTAAAAATACAAAATCAGCAGGTCATGGTAGTGCATGCCTGTAATCCCAGCTACTCAGGAGACTGAGGCAGGAGAATCACTTGAACCCAGGAAGCAGAGGTTGCAATAAGCCAAGATCATGCCATTGCTCTCCAGCCTGGGTGACAGAGAGAGACTACATCTGGAAAAAAAAAAAAAAAAAGGCCAGGCGTGGTGGCTCACGCCTGTAATGCCACCACTTTGGGAGGCTGAGACGGGCAGATCACCTGAGGTCAGGAGTTTGAGACCAGCCTGGCCAGCATGGTGAAACCCCATCTCTACCAAAAATACAAACATTAGCTGGGTGTGGTGATGGGCACCTGTAGTCCCAGCTACTTGGGAGGCTGAGGAAGGAGAATCGCTTGAACCTGGGAGGTGGAGGTTGCAGTGAGCTGAGATCGTGCCACTGCACTCCAGCCTGGGGGACAAGAGTGAAACTCCATTTAAAAAAAAAGAATATAAAATGTTGGCCTGGCACGGTGGCTCATGTCTGTAATTCCAGCACTTTGGAAGGCGGAGGCAGGCAGATTGCTTGAACCCAGGAATTTGAGACCAGCCTAGGCAACATGGCGAAACCATGTATCTACAAAAATTTTTTTAAAAAACTTTTGCACTAAATGAACATAGGACATATCAAAATTTGTCAATTGTAGCTAAAGCATTACTTAGAGATAAATATAGAGCATTAAATGCACATATTAGAGAAGGTAGTGGCAGAGCTAGAACAGAAGCCAGCTTTCCCCAGGCTTTCTATGATACAGCATTGCTGGCGTTTCAGGATGAGAGTTTCTTCACTGCTCTTGGTGGTAAACTGCCAGTTATTCAGCCCAAATCTAGTCTCCCCTTTTTTTCCCTGAGTGCATGCCACCTAGCCAGATACATTTTCTAGCCTTTCTTGCAGAGAGATGTGATAAAAATGACTAAATTTTTTCTAAATGATTTGTGCAACTTCAATTTCAATGTGCTTTAAAAGATATTGCTTGCCTTGAACTCTCTCTCCTTTCTCCTCTCTAAGCGGCGGGACTTAGATGCTCTTGCAATTCAACTTTAACCACGCAGAGGAATACATTACCCTAGAGGATGACAGTGTAACAAGATGGAAGGAATCTGAGTTCCTGAATAACCTCCTGGAAAACTGCCTCACCACTCTGCATGGGCTGGACCTTTATGTAAGAGAAAAACAAAATGTACAATAAATACTCATTATTTGTGGAATCTGTATTTGTGATTTTTCCCTACTTGCTACAATTTATTGGTAACTCCAAAGCAATACTCATGGTGCCTTTGCAATCATTGGTGGATACACACCTGCAGCTAGTGGTGAAAAATTTGTCATCCAACATGCTTGTTCCCAGCTGAAGTCAAAGAGGGCATCACTCTGCCTTTTTGCTTCAGCTCTAATACTGTAAATAAGTCTCTTTTTCATGGTTTATTTAGAGCCACATTTTTTGCACTTTTGTGCTCTTTGTTAGAATTTCTCAGTTTAAAATGGCCTCCAAACACACTGCTAAAGTGTTATCTTGTGTTCCTAAGCACAGGAAGCTGTGATTTGCTTTAAAGAGAAAATGCATGTGTTGATAAGCTTCCTTCAGGCATGAGTCACAGTGCTGTCGACCAGGAGTTCAACATTAATGAATCAACAGTATATATTAAGTAAGGTGTCCTTAAACAGAAACACCCATACAACAAATTGTGTATTGAATGGTTGATGAAAAATGTTGTGACCAAAGGCTCATAGGAACCTAATCCTGTATATTCCCCAGGAGCAGTGGTTCTGTATTTGCTAAGTCAGTGTTCACACTGACTTTATAGAACATAACTACTGCAAATAGTGAGATTCAACTGTATTTCTTATTTAAGCCCCTGTATTCTGAGATTATCATTTACCTTAACTAATATAAGATTCTAGTGCAGTTCCTGTTAGTCAAAAATAAATAGTGTATGTATTGATTCTAAGGTATATTTTGTATCACCAATGTCCCCATACTGCACACTTACAAGGGGGTAACTGGAGTTTAATGAAGGAACTATTTACAAGAGTGTAGAGTAAGTGGACTGTACTGGGGTGAATAGGCCTCCAAAGATCCACATCCTTCTCAGAACCCCAAAATGTGACCTTACATTGAAATAGGGTCTTTGTAATTAGTTAAGATCAGATCATACTAAAGTAGGGTAAGCCCCAAATCCATTTTGATTGCAGTCCTTATAAGAAGAGAAGAGACACAGATGGGGGAAGGCCACGTGAAGGAGGCAGATACTGGAATTATGTATCTACAAGCTGATTAATGCCACAAATTGCCAGCAACCACTGGGACCAGAATAGGGTTAGGAAGGAGTCTTCCCTAGTCTTCATGCAGAGAAAGCATGGCCTTGCTAGCACCTTGATTCCAGGCTTCTAACCTCCAGAACTGTGAGAGGATAAATTTCCCTTGGTTTAAGCCATGAGGGTTCTGGTACTTTGTTAAGGCAGCCCCAGGAAACTAATTCAGGGGCTAACAAGGCACCGTGGGGCACCTCGGACTGTAATAGGGAGATGCTATTATCAGCCCTGGACCCAAAGCCGGAAGGGCAGGAGTGGCTACCAGAACTCAGAGAGAGAGAGAGAGAGAGAGAACTCAGAACTGTGGGGGAAAGGGTCACTCAATAAGAACTACAGTCTTAGGTACCTAAATGTAACCACTGTCAAAATCTTGGTCTATAGGGAGGGACCCAAGAGAATAAACACCTTAAGCTCTCTCTCCAGCTGCCCTTCGACCTTCTGTTTCCCCTTTCCATGGACTGAGCCTGATTAGAAGCCAGAGATAAGGGCACCTGGGTGCTATAGTGCTTAGTGATCAGCCTTCTGGGCTCAGAGCAGGGTAGATGGAGAAGGGTGCAGAGTGGATCTGAAGGAACAAAGACTATTTGGCACATGTTTTCTCCCTCACATTTACATCTGAAGTCATCTTATAATCAGTGGTATGTCATCGTTTAATTGGTAGTATCGTATCTTTGTTTTTTGTTTTGACACAGAGTTTCACTCTCTCACCCAGGCTGGAGTACAATGGCGCAATCTCGGCTGGCTGCAACCTCGGCCTACCGGGTTCAAGCGGTTCTTGTGCCTCAGCCTCCCAGGTAGCTGGGACTACAGGCACGCGCCACCATGCTCGGTTAATTTTTGTATTTTTAGTAGAGATGAGATTTCACCATGTTGGCCAGGCTGGTCTTAAACTCCTGACCTCAAGTGATCTGCCTGCCTCGGCCTCCCAAAGTGCTGGGATTACAGGTGTGAGCCACTGTGCTTGGCCAATATCTTTTTACTTTCTTAGTGCTACATTAAAAATGGCATGTACTATAACTGATAGAGTCTTAGGCTCAATAAAATACATTAATAAACATAATGTTGGGTACTCAGGATTGACAGAAATATAGACATATGAGACCCCGTTCTATGTGTACTGTCCAGGGAATGGAACAGGATTAATAAGTGAAGAATATATTAACAGTGCAACTCAGATGACAAATGAATATTTTACAACTGAGTATGTACAGGCTCGGCTGATCTGTTGAGGACTGGACCAGAGGGTGTGCCCATAGCCCATAGCATGAATATGACACCGGACCAGTATCATTGCTGCTCATTTCTGGTCAGACTATAGCATTATGTCCCATTCTAGGGCAAAGAGAAATATGGAAACTTTGAAGAGTATTCATAGGAGAGCCACAAAGATGTAACGCCTTTGAGGAAAGGTATATCGCAGTGGGCCCTCTAGGAATCAGCTGGCAGGAGGTACAGGGGGAAATGACTGTAGGGGGGAAAGGGAAGACGCGGAAAACCTGAGTCAGGTGCAGGGCAGGTAGGAGGAAGGAGGATATGGTAGGAAGAAACTTAGCTCTGTGCAGCTCAGAAAATCTCAGCTGTGCTAGTGGGGACACCCAGAACAGAGACTGCTCATTGGAGGAGCCTCGCATTGGACAGGCCTCATTGGATGGGAATGACCTGGTTCTAGATCCCCTATGGGCACAGTCATTAGCTGGAAGTGTCCCAAAGAGACATTCTCTTGGTAAGAATACCGTGGTGGGTTCTGAATTTGCTGCTGCTGGACATGGTCAGCTAACTACACTCCTCACAGAGGCGCTCACTCAAAGGGAGGTTTGAGCAGTGCACTCCCCAGCGCACTCCCCATAGCTACTACAAATGGTTAAAAAAAAGACTACAGCTTTGGTTTGGCTGGGGCATGATTTGGGTGTTTTTTCCTCCCATTACCATAAAAATGATTACAGGTAGACTCTACTAAGAGTATGGGTGATGGAGACCAAAATGCATGAGTTCAAATCTTGGTATTACCACTACCCAGCTCTGTGACCTTGGACAATTCATTTCATCTCTTTGAGCCTCAGTTTTCTCATCTGTAACATAGTTTTTGAGAGGATTAAATGAGATGCTCATGTAAAGCACAATGTCTGGCATGTTGTAAGCATGCAATAAATACATCATAGGGCTCCAATTTCCTTTAGTGTACCAATAAAGGCATCTAAAGGTAATTTTCAGTTTTAAAGAGCACATATGCAAAATGGTGATCAGCAATTCTCCATCTCAGCTGGGGGCAGCATAAAAAGAAGGAAGTGGCTGGGTGCAGTGGCTCACACCTGTAATCCCAGCACTTTGGGAGGCTGAGGTGGGCGGATCATGAGGTCAGGAGATCGAGACCATCCTGGCTAACACGGTGAAACCCCATCTCTACTAAAAATACAAAAAATTAGCCGGGCATGGTGGAGGGTGCCTGTAGTCCCAGCTACTTGGGAGGCTGAGGCAGGAGAATGGCTTGAACAGAGCAAGACTCCGTCTCAAAAAAAAAATTAGCCGGGCGTGATGGCGGGCGACTATAGTTCCAGCTACTCGGGAGGCTGAGGCAGGAGAATTGCCTGAATCCAGGAGGTGGAGCTTGCAGTGAGCAAAGATCGCGCCACTGCACTCCAGCCTGGGTGAAAAAAAAAAAAAAAGAAGCAAGAAATGTGTAGTTATAGAAGAGAGAATTGTCTGATGATGAGAGCAATATACAGTACTCGTATCCCTAATGTGGAAGCACGCGGGCTTGTAAGACCTCCTTCCATAAGGAGGACTTGAAAGGAGATGAAACTGCATCTGTCCAGGAGTTCATATATGGTCTCGGAGGCGAGGGGACCACAGCTGACCTCCCAGGTCTATGGCTTTCTTATAACTTCAAAGAACAATTTTCTTTAGTTCCTGACTAATGCTTACAGCTGCAGGGCTTTGATGAACTTACCCCAAGTTTTGTCCCTCCCATGACCTCTGGTTCACCACATTCAAACTTTTCCCCATTACAAAATTTAAAAGCAGCCATGAAAGCAGGCCACAGTCCTCCTCTCCCTTTTAAAGCAAGATGCCTACTTTAGCCATATTAAAATTACTGAGTGGTTGTCATATACAGATGAGTAGTTTAAAATATGATGAAAAATATCATTCATAATAGCCACACAAGATAAAATACTGAATCACTCAACAAGAAATATGCATGAGGTATATGAAGAACACAGAAATACTTTTGAGAGCAGAAAAAAATTCAAATAAATGAAAACATATGGATTTATTATGATGATTATTAGATAAGAAACCTTAGTGTTTAAAAAAGTGTCAATTCCCTCTGGATGAATGTATACAATTAAACGTGGTTACAATAACGATAATACCAATAGGATTTTGGGAGTGTGAAAACCAGGCAAACTGACTCTAAAGTTCCAATGGAAAACCTAGGTAAATTGGGAGGCTGGAGGGATGCCAAGTTGTATGTTTCAGAGACAGAGAGGAAAAAAAGAATGCTTTCATTAAGGCATACAACATAAAATGGCTAAGTACAGACTCTCCCAAAGAAACACTGACAAAACACTGCAAAACAATGTAAATGGTCTTAGGGAGCTGTTTTTAGGTAGCCATGGGGACTCTCTGTAAAAGGCCCATAAAAGGCCTGAAGCTTCGAAACACTTCAGTTGATAGTTGCTGCCTTTGAGCTGGGTGGTCATGTGATCATGGTAGGCCTGAAGACCCCAAACCTTTGATCCATATGTTCTTTGTTCCCATGCACAATGATTACAATAAGAAAGATTATCCTCCAAATCAAGACAGGGATAGGGCCTTTGTGCCTTGATTTTAAGATGTGCAGAGAGAGGCGAAGGAAACACTGCCAGTGTGGAATCCCCAGAAGGGTGAGATGTCAAAGCTGATGCTTAACGATGGGTAAGTATTCCTTGGCTATTTTACAGGATAAAATAGTTATCAGCATTTAGAGGCAGCTATTTACTTTCCTTTCTCCTCCTCCTCCTTCTCCTCCTCCTGTTCTCCTCCTCCTCCTTCTTCTTCTTTTCTCTTTTTTTTGAAATGGAATCTTGCTCTGTCGCCCAGGCTGGAGTGCAGTGGCGCAATCTCCGCTCACTGCAAGCTTCTGTATTACTCTGTTTTCATGCTGCTGATAAAGATATATCAGAGACTGGAAAGAAAAAGAGGTTTAATTGGACTTACAGTTCCATATGGCTGGGGAGGCCTCAGAATCACGGCGGGAGGCAAAAGGCACTTCTTACATGGCAGCAGCAAGAGAGAATGAGGAAGATGCAAAAGCAGAAACCCCTGATAAACCCATCAGATCTCGTGAGGCTTATTCGCTACCAGGAGAACAATATGGGGGAATCCGCCTCCATGATTCAAATTCTCTCTCACCAGGTCCCTCCCACAACATGTGGGAATTGTAGGAGTATAATTCAAGATGAGACGTGCATGGGAACACAGAGCCAAACCATATCAGCTTCCCACTGCAGGACTGGCATCAATATCTGGCTCCTTCACCGGTGGTGACAGTGGTCACGACTCTCTTCATTGGTCAGAATCTCCTTTGCCTTCTGCGGTTTCTGAACAGTCTGCATTGCTTTGGAATTTTCAGGATTCTTGTTGGGGTGGCATTCCACAGCTCTGAACTTAAATTCTGCCAGGATTTGTTCAACGGTTCTGGTGGCTGGGAAGTCCAAGATCAAGGCACTGGCAGATTCAGTGTCTAGTGAGGGCCTGCATGCTCATAGATGGCTCTCTTCTCATTGTAACTTCACAAGGTGGAAGGGGCACTTTAGCAGCATATAAAAGGTACTAACGTTGTGTGCATGAAAGTGGCTGTAAGGTCAGTTTTGATATATATTTCATTAAGATGTGACATCCCCAGCCAGATCCAGAAAATATTGCATGCAACCTTTGAATTATTCCAAAGAATTGCATGGCTATCAACAGTTGAGGCCACGTCTCCTGAAATAAATTCAAACTATGCACTGTGCTGTGCAATATGGCAGCCACTAGACACATGAGGTATTGAGCATTGGAAATGTGGATAGTATGAAATGAGATGTGCTGCAAACATAAAATACACACTAGGTTTCAAAAGAGGAATGTAACAATCTCATTAATTAAAAAAATATTAAAATATAATATATACATATGTATATCACCCAGGCTGGAGTGCAGTGGTGTGATCTCTGCTCACTGCAAGCTCCGCCTCCCGGGTTCACACCATTCTTCTGCCTCAGCCTCCCGAGTAGCTGGGATTACAGGCGCCGGCCACCACGCCTGGCTAATTTTTTTTTTTTGTATTTTTAGTAGAGACCGGGTTTCACCGTGTTAGCCAGAATGGTCTTGATCTCCTGACTTTGTGATTCGCCCGCCTTGGCCTCCGAAGGTGCTGGGATTACAGGCTTGAGCCACCGCACTTGGCGTATATATGTATCTCTTAAGATGGAGTCTCACTCTGTCGCCCAGGCTATAGTGCAATGGTGCAGTCTCAGCTCACTGCAACCTCTGCCTCCCAGCTTCAAGCGATTCTCCTGCCTCAGCCTCCCGAGTAACTGGGATTATAGGCATGCTCCACCACGCCCAGCTAACTTTTGTATTTTTAGTAGACATGAGGTTTTACCATAATGGTCAGGCTGGTCTCAAACTCCTGACCTCAAAAGATCCGCCCGCCTCAGCCTCCCAAAGTGCTGGGATTACAGGCGTGAGCCACCACGCGCCACCAATAATTTAAAAACATTGACTGCATGTTGAAGTGGTAATATTTTAGATGTATTAGATTTAATAAAATAAGTTGTTAATCTCACCTGTTTGTGTTTTTAGTGTAACTACTTGAAAATTTAAGGTTGGGCGTGGTGACCCATGCCTGTAATCCCAGCAATTTAGGAGGTGAGACGGTCAGATTGCTTGAGCCCAGGAGTTTGAGACCAACCTGGCCAACATGATGAAACCCCATCTCTACAAAAAATACAAAAAGTAGCTGGGCATAGCCGTTCATGGCTGTAGCCTCAGCTACTTGAGAGGCTAAGGTGGGAAGATCATCTAATCCAGGTAGGTTGAGGTTGCAGAGAGCCATGATCAAGCCACTGTACTCCAATGAGATCCTGTTTCAAAAAGAAAAAAAAAAAAAGAAAGAAAGAAAAGAAAATTTAAAATTACATGTGTGGCTTTCATTACATTTCTGTTAGACAATGCTAGTGTAGAGCACAAAGAATGTTTCTGGATTTTTGGCCAAAATTCTGGATGTACATTTTTCTCTTTACCAAAGGTGTTAGCACCATTATAGGCCTGCCCTTAGCAATGTTCTAAATCAGTGCCCACAATTAAAAGGTTTGTTTCTTTTTTCAATTCTTTAGGCAACAGGTTTTGAGTCAAAACCTGTACTTTTTACCATAGGCATGAAACTAATGAAATATCAATTTTTATTTTCTTGTTTTCTTCTGCCAGTTCAACATACAAAGAATAAGTGTTAGTTGTTCAACATGCCTTTTGTTCTTGTTACAAACCAGTTGAACTATCACTTTGTAAAATTATATGTGTGATTTTCAACCTAAATCCCCATCAATGACAGATTAAACAAAGAAAATTTGGTACATATACACCATGGAATACTATTTAGCCATAAGAAAGAATGAAATCATGTCTTTTGGCCGGGCGCGGTGGCTCAAGCCTGTAATCCCAGCACTTTGGGAGGCCAAGACGGGCGGATCACGAGGTCAGGAGATCGAGACCATCCTGGCTGACACGGTGAAACCCCGTCTCTACTTTAAAAAAAAATACAAAAAACTAGCCGGGCGAGGTGGCGGCGCCTGTAGTCCCAGCTACTCGGGAGGCTGAGGCAGGAGAATGGCGTGAACCCGGGAGGCGGAGCTTGCAGTGAGCTGAGATCTGGCCACTGCACTCCAGCCTGGGCGGCAGAGTGAGACTCCGTCTCAAAAAAAAAAAAAAAAAAAAAAGAAATCATGTCTTTTTCAGGAACATGAATGAAGCTGGAGGCCATTATTCTCGTGAACTAAGGGAGGAACAGAAAACTAAAATTGCATGTTCTCACTTACAAATGGGAGCTAAGTGATGAGAACACATGAACACAAATAGAGGAACAACAGAAACTGAGGCCTTTTTGAGGGTGGAGAGTGGGAGGAGGAAGGGGAGCAGAAGAACTATTGGGTACTAGGCTTAGCACCTCGGTGACTAAATAATCCGTACAACAAACCCCTGTGACACAAATTTACCTATATAACAAACCTGCACATGTACTCCCAAACCTAAAATAAAGGTTAAACAAAAATAAATAAAATTATATGTTTTTCCCCTACTTTATTGTCCATTAAATTAATAGCTTCATTTTGACTTCTTCATCTACACAGTGATCTTTTATTTTATTATTTCTTAACTATCTTCTATGTTTGACTGTTCTAGTTTTAGTTTTTGAAACCATTTTTACTAAATCTAGAAATTTCCCATTATTTCTGTAAATATTGTGCTGTTTATGCCATGAAAAGATGAAAAGTGCCATTGTGTGTGGCTAAGTATTGAACATTTATTATTATTTTAGGAATATTATATCAATTTTTTATATTGGCTTATAGTTGTTATTGTGGAATACTGTCAAATGCTGTTTAGTCAGCTTTTTTTTTTTTCTTTTTTTGCAGTTTCAGTGATTCATGTGCTCTTTTTATGCCCAAGTGATAGTCATTTTCTTTTAATAGAGAACCTAAATGTGTCCTTTCACAAGTCTCTTCATTGGCCAAAGCTAATCATGAAGATCACTGTGAAACATGAGAGTAGCTGCAGAACTTTGGCTTTGTGCTTAGCATATAAAAATGTCTAGTTTCTCCATTTGAAGAAATTTTGATGGAAAATGAAATATTAAACCTTCTGTCAGGCTGGGTGCGGTAGCTCACGCCTGTAATCCCAGCACTTTGGGAGGCCGAGGCGGGTGGATCACTTGAGGTCAGGAGTTCAAGACCAGCCTGGCCAACACGGCTAAACCTGGTCTCTACTAAAAATATAAAAGTTAGCCAGGCATGGGGGCACACACCTGTAATCACAGCTACTTGGGAGGTGGAGGGAGTGGAAATACTTGAATCCTGGAGGCAAAGGTTGCAGTCAGCCAAGATGGCACCACTGCACTCCAGCCTGGGCCACAGAATGAGACTCCATCTCAAAAAAAAAAAAAAAAAAAAAAAAAGTCATAATGCAAGAATCTACTGCATTCCTATTATCTGAGAGGAAGGACATGACAAGTTTACCCTTTCTCATTCCCAAGTGTTTCTGCCGACCAAGTTCCTCATACTCTGGAGTAATTTAATTGCCAACATCAGGAGCAGTCACCCGCAGTCCCTTTTGTTTTGAGAACACTGGACAAGAAATATGGAGAAGCATTTCCCTGGAGACTGAACAGTATGACCAGGTCTTGTTGTACTGGCAGAACTAAGCGCTCCCAAATGACAGACAAACTTTTGTGTTCTTTAATATATTATTTTGTAAATGTGTTTGTGATATGCAGGACCCTCTCCAGAGCAGGCTTAGGCAGTGACCCTTCTCATCTGGCCACAAGGGTAGTACTGCTCCTCGTAAGAGATTGTACTACTGTCATGAGCTTGAAGGATGCACACACACTGACTCATTACCCTTGTGCAAGGTCACCTCTGCCCTTTACTGCAGCCTTTTCCTAGGCACCAATCCCCTAGATAGGGCCAGGCAGCCTGGAACTGGCACTGACTTAAAACAGAGAGCACTGTATCCTACCCACATGCCTAAGAATGAAATCTCTAAAGGCCACTGCTTTGTTTTCCAACTTGTATGAAATCTAAATAGTGCTCCAAAATGAAATCCTTGTTCCTCCAGAATTGTAACACATACACTTGTTTTAAAGTCTTTATCAGTAAAAGCAAAACAAAACAGAACAAAACAAAGGAAAAAATGGCCAGGCATGGTGACTCACACCTGTAATCCCTACACTTTGGGAGGCCAAGGAGTGGAGGATCATTTGAGGCCAGGAGTTCAAGACCAGCTTGGGCAAAGTAGGGAGATCCTGTCTCTAAAGAAATTTAAAAATTTTAAAAATTAGCCAAGTGTGGTGACATGTGGCTGTAGTCTTAGCTACTTGGCAGGATCTCTTGAGCCTAGGAGTTAAAGGCTGCAGTGAACTATGATCATGCCACTGCATACCAGCCTAGGTGACAGAGTCAGATGCTGTCTTGAAAAAAATAAAAAACAAAAAAACCCAACAATAATAATTCCTATCATTTGTATTTGCTTTTAATTTACAAAGCATTTTTTGTACATCCTCTCATCTACCTCATGAGATGGCATTTTGTGAGTGTGGAAACAGGTTCAGAGACATTCAGTGACTTCTGCAAGGGCACAAAACAGAGCTGAAAGTCGAACCAAGGTCTTTCCAATACAGCATAGCTGTCTCATCATAAGGCCATAGACCTTGAACATCCTCCACCAAATACCTCAGTCCTTTAGTCTCTGTTAATCCGTTGTTTCTGCTCAGCCACAATGCCTTTCTACCAGTCCCAAATTCATAGCCTTCCGCATGCATCAGAGCTTCCCCCTTAATGAGGAGGAGCCACTCTCCATGCTTTTGTTAGACCAAGGGGCCTAATCCCTTCCATCTTTGCCTGCAGACTCCATCACAGTAACTCTGGCTAACATAAAGATGTGCCTGATGAATCATTACCTTGTTTGTAAGATGAGGGTGCTAGCCTCTATGGGCAGACCCAGAGTCAGTTCATGATGATGCTTAGACCTGTCTACCACAAAATGAGAAAAACAAGGACAACATAGTGAATTTTGGTAGCACTGAATTGATCAGATTAAGGATTATTCTTTATTCTGAGATTATGTCCTTTTTAAAAAGTTTTTTGCAGGAGTGGAGGCAGGTGGGTTTAAAATATCCTTTTTTTTTTTCAATAAAATGATGATGCTAGTATTATAGATGGTAGTTTGAAAAGTTTAATGTCTTCACTTGGCAAAGTATCAAAGTGGCAACCTTATGTCTTTCCCCAAAATGTCTTAGAAGGTTTTATTAGTCTTGGAATTCTAGACATCTGGGAACTACCGGCTTGGGGGATGATTTAATATTCTCTGACTCCCTAGAGTGTCACCAGTGGTGTTCTATGCCTCAGTGAGGTAGTAGCTGATATGGGTTTCCTAAATGTCTTTTAGTTAAAACATTAGCCTTGTGCTTAATATAGGCACGTGAGTGTCACCACTTTCTACCAAATGACTTATGAAAATAGTGACACAGCAAAGTAACCTGGTGTATGGAAATACCTCCCAATTTTACAGGCTCTTTGTGAATTAAATAAAGGGAGGGCACTGGAGAAATTAAAAGTCTCAAAGGTAGTATGTCGTAGTGAGCAGGGATCCCCAAACTCTGGGTGGAGCTCAGCCTGTTAGGAACTAGGCCGCACAGCAGGAGGTGAGTGGCCAGCAGTGGGCATTACCGCCTGAGCTCCGCCTCCTGTCAGAGTAGCGGAGGCATGAGATTCTCATAGGAATGCGAACTATTGTGAACTGTGCATGCGAGGGATCTAGGTTGAGTGCCCCTTATGAGAAACTAGTGCTTGATAATCTGAGATGGGACAGTTAGTTTCATTGTCTTCCACAAAACTGGTCCCTGGTGCCAATCAGGTTGGGGACCGCTGAGAATGTAGATTCTGGAGTCAGATAACCAAGGTTCAAGTCCCAGTGATGTCTTACCATGTCACACACTTGGGAGACAAATTACTTATCCTGTCTCAATTTCCTCATGTTTAAAATGGAAGTAATACTAACAGTGCTAACTTTATAAGACTGTTCTGAGGATGAGATATGTATAAAGCACTTAATATAGTGTTTGCTGTATAGCTAGCACTTGATAGACATTTGTTATAGATAGGCGTGGAGAAAAAGGCAATGGGGTTAGAGGGAAAGAATTCTGAGATCTACATATGGGATAAGAAGAGCAACAGGGCTTGTGAAGGTTTACTTTTTTTTTTTTTTTTTTTTTTTTTTTGAGAGGGAGTCCCGCTCTGTTGCCCAGGCTGAAGTGCAGTGGTGCAATCTCAGTTCACTGCAACATCTGCCTCCTGGGTTCAAGTGTCCCTTGCCTCAGCTTCCCAAGTAGATGGGATTACAGGCACCCACCACCACACCGGGCTAATTTTTGTATTTTTAATACAGACAGGGTTTCACCATGTTGGTCAGGCTGGTTTCAAACTCCTGACTTCAAGTGATCCACCCGCCTTGGCCTCCCAAAGTGCTGGGATTACAGGCGTGAGCCACCACGCCCAGCCTAAAAATGTTTTTAATCGTCATCTAACAAGAGAAAAGAGAACAGTTAGGCCGGGTGCGGTAGCTCACACCTGTAATCCCAGCACTTTGGGAGGCTGAGGCGGGCGGATCACGAGGTCAGGAGATGGAGACCATCCTGGCTAACACGGTGAAACCCCATCTCTACTAAAAATACAAAAAAAAAAAAAAAAAAAAAAATTAGCCGGGCGTGGTGGCCTGCGCACCTGTAGTCCCAGCTACTTGGGAGGTTGAGGCAGGAGAATGGTGTGAACCTGGGAGGTGCAGCTTGCAGTGAGCCAAGATCGCACCACTGCACTCCAAACTGGGTGACACTGCCTGCGCTCCAGCCTTTTGAGACTGTGTCTTAAAAAAAAAAAAAAAGAAGAAGAAAAGAGAATGGTTTAATTTGGGCTTGGGTAGGGCTGTTGTAAAGCAGCAGAAAATCATCAAGATCTAAACGGGAGGTAAGAAAAAATGAAAAGACGAAATGTCTTTATTTATGGGACATTTGGCTCTGGAGGAGAAAGCCTGGGAAAGGGGGTTTTGTTGCATCAGGATTGAGTCAGACTCCCAGCCAGGGAAGCAAATTTGGTCTGCATAGGAAACCTACTTTTTTGTGTGTGTACCAGAAGCTCAGCAACAAATAATTTCCCTCAAAAGCCTGGTTTTTAAATGTGCTAACTAGACACTGATCTAGAATAACTACAGCCCCCAAATTTAAATTCCGGAAATATGCTATACGGGCTGAAAATAATGAAAATTTAAGACAAAATTATCATAAAAAGCAAATCACATAACGAAATGCAATGCATGAATCTTTAATATATTCTGGATTTAAAAAAATTAGTTAAAAGGCATTTTGGGAAAACTAAGAAAATTTAAATAAGGACTATATTTTAGGAGATATTAAATTAGTGTTGATTTTCTTAGGTGTAATAAATGGTGTTGTTGGTACATAAGAAAATGTACTTATTCCTAGTTGCTGCATGTGAATTATTTTGGGGCAAATTGTCATGAGGTCTGCAATTTACTTTCAAATAATGCAGGAGAGAGGAATCTCTCTATACAGACAAAGGATACAGCAAGTAGGGAAAAATGCTAAGAAGTGAATTTAGGTGAAGGATCTACAGGTGTTAATTGTATTACTGTACTACACGTCCCATTTTTTCGTAGATTTGCATATTTTCTACATTAAAAGTTTGGAGAAAAACTAACTGGATCGCGCCTCCACTTACAAATATAAAAAAGTCTTAGCGAAGGGAAGAAAAGTGAAAGAGTCAGGGTTCTGCTTCAGTTTCCGCACGTGCAAAGTGTGGGGGAGGCTGCAGTTTTAAGCGCTTGCCTGGGCGCTGGCTTCCGTCTTCTGGGCTCGGTGCGGTGACTTCCAGCAAGGGAAGCCACCTACTTTGCACTGGCTTCGCGGGCCCCAAGGTTATCTTAAAATGTTTTCCAAATTATTTGAATTTGCGATGAGACTTTGTGGTTCTGGGGAAGGTAAAAATGGCGATTAAATAGTGAGATTTAAAAAAATAACACCAAAAGAGTCACGCGTGCACGTGGAGGAATGTGAACGTGGCGAGCTGCAGCACCGCGCGCGGGGAGATAGATGCTCCGGGCACCGGTGGAGCTGTGTGGGCTCCGGGCCCCGGGCGCTGCGCGATTCTGCGACGCGCCAGGCGAAGCTCCGGGCGCGCACAGGGTTAACGCCGGGCGAGGGGACCGCGCTTCCTCTGCCCGCCCACATTCCTCCGCTGAATGGAGGCGGTGGTCTGATGCCGGTGGGGTGATTTCGCCCCTCGGCGTCCGACCTTCCCACTGGCCAGGCCTGGGCCCCTCCGGGGCCGGCCCTGAGCTCCGCAGTCACGTTACCTTTCCTGCTATTCACGCGGCCCTGCGGGGTTACAAAGAGGGACATTAAGAAGTCTGTGGGCATCGCAGGAGCCCGGAACGTGGGGACAATTACCGTGTCTCTGAATGCCCCTGTCCCCCAGCCTTGTAATCTGACCCCTTCCATGATGTTACAGGGGGCCCTGTGTTTGCAGATTTGTTTCTTTGTCTGAATTTCGGCAATAAAGTGAGCTACAACTTGAGAAATGTGTGTGTGCCCTTTCATTAAATCCGCATTAACCAAACAAAAAGGAGACACTTTCATTGATTTGCCTTTGTCTAATTTATGAAGCATATTTTACAAAATATAAACCTTTTTAATAATAGGGAGAAAATCAGGTTTTAGGTCTATGGAGACCTAAATGAAAATACATGTTTTCACAAATAATGCTCCAGAATCAAGTCTAATCATTTAACCTTCTCTTGGATTAACCACATTTTGGGATTTTTTATTTGACAGCTTCAGCTGGCACTTTTTTAAAAAATTGTATAAAATATATAAAACATAAAAGACAGGCAGGTGCGGTGGCTCACCTGTCATCCCAGCACTTTGGAAGGCTGAGGCGGGCGGAGCAGGCGGGCGAGACATCCTGACCAATGCAATGAAACCCGGTCTCTACTAAAAACACAAAAATTAGCTGGGTGTGGTGGCCTGTGCCTGTAACCTCAGCTATTCCGGAGGCTGAGCAGGAGAATCGCTTGAACCTGGGAGGCAGAGGTTGCACTGAGTAGAGATGGTGCCATTGCTCTCCAGCCTGGTAACAAGAGCGAAACTCTGTCTTAAATAAATAAATAAATAAATAAATAAATAAATAAATAAATCAAAACATAAAAGAGGCCAGGTGCAGTGGCTGACGCCTGTAATCCCAGCACTTTGGGAGGCCGAGGCGGACAGATGGTTTGCGGTCAGGGTTTCTAGACCAGCCTGGCCAATGTGGGGAAACCCTGTCTTTACTAAAAATACAAAAATTAGTTGGGTGTGGTGGCACTCACCTATAATTCCAGCTACTGAGGAGGATGAGGAATGAGAATCGCTTGCGCCTGGGAGGTGGAGGTTGCAGTAAGCTGAGATTTCCCCGCTGCACTCCAGCCTGGGAAACAGAGCAAGACTCTGTCTCAAAAGAATAAATAAATTAAATTAAAAGAGTGTAAATGGTTCACTTTTATTACATGACTCAATGACTATGAAAATTAGAGACAGTGTGATTAAGTGGGTGTCAGTCCATTTTATGTTGCTACAACAGAAAACCCAAGACTGGGTAATTTATAAAGAAAAGAGACTTATTTTCTACAGTTCTGGAGGCTGGAAAGATCTGGCAACTGCATCTGGTTGGCTTCCAGTGTGGGTCCTGTGCTGCATCATCACATGGCAGAAGGCATCACAGGGCAAGGGGGGTGTGGGTGCACTAAGACCCAAATTGGCTTTCATAAGAGACTTACTCTCATGATAACTAACCCACTCCTGTGATAACCCATTAATCCATTCATCCATCAATGGATTAATCCATTCATGAGGGCAGAGCCCTTTTGACCCTAATCCACCTCTTAATATGGTTATATTGGGGAGTAAGTTTTAACATGAATTTCAGAGGAGACAAACATTCAAAACATAGCAGCATGCAGAACAAAATGACATTTGTTATTACTAGAGAAAGTAAATTAGCATGCACAGAAAGAGTGAAAGGCAATGTCCAAGGAGAATGTGAATTTACTTCTTCAATTAGTAATTCTTCAATTCTTCAATTAGTTCAAGCGGTCATTGGTCCTGCCCTCAGGGATGTCCCATTCATCCTGAGGAAGAGTGTTGAATCAAGTGGTCTGTATCACCAAGGCCAAGTACCAGGTGCTGCAGGAGCCCCTCAAGGAGTGATCCTCCATGGGTTCGGGGTCACAGGTGTGTGAATACGGGGGAAGGAGAATTCTGGCAGGTTTCCTGAAGGAATAAATACTGAACTGAAACCTGAAGAAACAGTGGAAGTTAGGCCAGTGGATCTCCAACACTGCTGGACATTGGAATCACCTGGGGAGCTTTAAAAAAACTCTCCACAATTAAATCATAATGTCTAGCGTGAGAGTCTGGGATCAGAATTTTCCAAAAAATATTCTAGGTGATTCCAATGAACGGCAAAGTTTGGGGAATTACTAAGGCAAAGGGAGGGAAGCTGATGTTTTTAGATTTTCTCAAGGAAAAAACTTGGCCAGCGGGCATGGTGCAGGTGCTGGGATATAATTGTTCTTTGATTCCTCCTTCTGCTTCTCACTGCCTTGCCTCTAGTAAGCACTCAGGAATATTTACTGACATTGGAGCAAAAGCTAATAAAAATTTAGATGTATCCAAAAACCAGGACTTCCTCAAGAATGCCTTTTAGCACTCACTATTGATGAATTAGGGTCTAAAATTTATAGCGGCAGGCTCTCACAGAAGAACATAAAATCCAGCATTTTGACAGCTAGGGGGAAAAAAACCCCTCTTCTCTCAATTCCTGTTCTCCATCTTCAGTCATTGCTATAATTGTAACTTCACAGGCAACCGTCCAAGCAATTTTGTTTCTATCTTCAAATGGCTTCCCCCTCTTTATAAAAAAAGCACAAGGCCTGCCAAAATTCAGAGTATTTTAATTATGAAAGGTCAAGAACAGCCTAAGAAAGAGGCCACATAAGAAAGCATATTCCTGCCGCTGAAGGGCGAAAAGCTGTGGGGGCTGGAAGCAAGAGCCCTCCGTCTACCCAGGGGCCACATTTTATGCCTGCTGCCCTCAGAGAGCAGGAATTGCCCATCACTGTCTCCTGGCTAAGCACACTTTGACATTCTGCCCTCTAATGTACCTTGGCATGAAGTGGCCCCTGGCAATTTATCTCGTGCTTTATATGGTAATTCCAAGCCTACAGGGTCTTTACATGGGTAACGGAAAAGAAGACCTCTTTTAATTCAGGCTAAGGCAGCCTGCATTTTCATTAGCTCACAGACCGCAGGGTAGGAATGCCTTTTCTAGCGGTAGATGGGTCTCTGACATTCTAAGAGATCCATCGAAGCTCAGACTAAGAACATGATGTCACACCACTCATGGAGCGCCCCGGGGAGCGACATCCCCACATTGGCTCTATCTTATTATATTCACCTCCAGGAAGCTTTACATCTCTCTGTAGGAAAGCAAGAAGGGAAATGCAAAGTGGATTCTCTCATAGGTCCTCCCCTGAAGCACTAGGTCCAACTGTGACCCCATGGGCTTAACAGGGGGAGTTTTGTGACTTAAGATTCAAGCCACAAAGGCTCTCTCAAATGCAGGAGACTCCAAGGGAACCAGGCAGGGAATGGGGTGTGGCGGGAGAGGACTTTTTTCATCAGTCCTGGATCACACACAGGTGGTAAGGTGTCTGTGCCTCTGAAACCAAGCCGCGGTGCATGGTCAGCACAAAGCCCTGAGCAGTGGAAGCTGACCTAACATGAAGGAAAGCCTGTTGACAAGCACAAGGAAGCAGAGAGTGTTTCGTGGAATGTAAGTGTGGGTTTTGAAGCAGGCTCCCCAAGGCTCGCTGGGAGCTGTCGCCGAGCCCTGAAGATCAGTCAGGCTCTTCCAAATATCTTTCCTCTTGGACACAGTGAGGTCACGCCTCCTCACATTTGTATGCAGTTTCTAATCTGCCAAATGTTTTCACAGACATTACCTCATCTGAGCCTCTTAGCCCCTCTTCGAGTGGCCAGAGCGTATGTGATTACTTTCCCTCTTTTAACAGCATGGGAAACTGAGGCTCAGAGGGAGTAAATGACATGGGGGAAAGAGCTGCCCTCTTGAGTTCAGATCTGACTCTAAAGTGCTTTCTATCCACTGGAATTCTTCAAGTCTGGGTTGAACATTACTTGTATCTGAACCACTAAGGAAGTTCAGGAAAAATATAGATTTCTGGGGCCCACTCTGACCTTCTGAAACTGACCCTCTAAGGCAACACTCAGGAACCTTTTTTTATTTAGAGACAGGGTCTCACTCTGGCAGGAGTGCAGTGGCAGGATCATAGCTCACTGCAGTCTTGAACTCCTGGGCTCAAGCAGCACTCTGGGCTCAAGCAGCACTCTGGCCTTAGTCTCCCAAGTAGCTGGGACTACAGGTGTGGGCCACTACCCCCAGCTTATTAAAAAATAATGTATATTTTTGGGGTACAGACGGGGTTTCACTAGTTGCCCTGGCTGCAGGAGACTATTTTTAACCTGAAGATTCTCCAGCCGATTCTGGTAAGAATCATTTTGGTAACTACAATATATGTCAACTTTATATATAAGCCAAAAGCCAGCCTCATGCTTAAGGGAAGAACCCTACAAGGGAAGAACCCTAGAAACATTTCTTTTAAGTCGAGAACCAGATAAGACGGCCCACCATCACTATTTAACGTTGTTCTGCAAATACTAGCCGATGCTAAATTTTTTTTAAAAGTTTAAAAAATTTAAAAAATAAAGTAAAATTATGATGATGATGATGATGATTATTATTATTATTATTTTTGAGACGGAGTCTCTCTCTCTGTCGCCCAGGCTGGAGTGCAGTGGCCGGATCTCAGCTCACTGCAAGCTCCGCCTCCCGGGTTCATGCCATTCTCCTGCCTCAGCCTCCCGAGTAGCTGGGACTACAGGCGCCCGCCACCTCGCCCGGCTAGTTTTTTTGTATTTTTTAGTAGAGACGGGGTTTCACCGGGTTAGCCAGGATGTTCTCGATCTCCTGACCTCGTGATCCACCCGCCTCGGCCTCCCAAAGTGCTGGGATTACAGGCGTGAGCCACCGCGCCCAGCCAGTAAAATTATTTTTACTTCCAATTCAGATATTATCTGAACAACCCAAGAAAATCAACTGAAAAACCATTTCAAACAATAAAAAAATTCAGTAATATGAGTGGATATAAAATTAATAAATAAAAATTAATAGCTTTCCTATTTATACATAAAAAGCAGTTATAAGATGTAATGGAAGAAAAGATTCCATTTATAGTCATAATAGAAAATATATACCTAAGAATAAATGTAACAATCAGAAGAATTGTTACTTAGAGACACTATTATTATTATTTTATTATTATTATTATTATTATTTTTGAGATGGGATCTCGCTCTGTTGCCCGGGTTGGAGTACAGTGGTGAGATCTCAGCTCATTGCAACCTCCACCTCCTGGACTCAAGCAATCCTCCCACCTCAGCCTCCTGAGTAGCTAGTCTATAGGTGTGTGCCACTACACTTGGTTAATTTTTGTTTAAAAATTTTTTGTAGAGACCAGGTCTCACTATGTGGCCAAGCCTGCTTATATACTATTCTTGTACAGAAAGATTCAATAATATAACTTAATTTCTTCCTAAATTAATATATAAAATTTCCATGACCTAATAACATGTCAACCTATTTGAGGGATGAAGTGTGAAATTTTACAAACTGATTCTAAAGCCACTGTGGAAAAATAAATGTACAAAGATTCTTTTTTTTTTCTTTTTGAGACAGAGTCTCACTTTGTTGTCCAGGCTAGAGTGCAGTGGCGCAATCTCAGCTCACTGCAACCTCCGCCTCCCAGGTTTAAGTGATTCTTCTGCCTCAGCCTCCCGTGTAGCTGAGACTACAGGTGCTCTACCCCTCAGTGTGATGGTATTTGGAGATGGGGACTTCAGAAGGTAATTAGATTTAGATAAAGTCATAAGGGTGGGGCCCTCGTGATGGGATTAGTGACCTTACAAAACAAGACAACAAGTTTAAGATCAGGGTGCCAGCATGACTGATGTCTGGTGAGGCCTTTTTCCTGGCTTACAGACAACTTCTTCTCACTGTGACCCTTGATGTAGACAAGGAATTAATTTTCTTTCTTTCAGTCACAAGGGGTGGCCCCCTCTCACAACATGTTAGGGGATAGTGAGAAGGCAGCTGTCTGCAAGCCAGAAAGAGCTCTCACTAGAACACAACCATGCTGGCACCCTGATCTTGGACGCCCAGCCCCCAGAACTGTGAGAAAATAAATGTCTAAGTCACGGAGTCTATGGTATTTTGTTATGGCAGCCTGAGCTGACTAAGACAGCAGTATATTATATAATCGTGGAAAACATGATGGTGTTGCAACAATTGGGGAAAATGGTATTGGATCCAAATCTTACCCCTTACATCAAAATATACTTTAGATGAGTCATATATGTAAAAACAGAAAACAAAATCACAAAACTACAAGAAAAAAAAAAACAGTTTTACTAATCTTCATATAGAGAAGTCCAAACTATAACCACAAAATCCAGAAGCTTTGAAAGACTGATAAATTCCACTTCATAAAAATTTGAAATATCTCCCTTTCCTTCCCTCCCCTCCCCTTCCCTTTATTGGCAGAATCTCACTCTGTCACCCAGGCTGGAGTGCAGTGGCTTGATCATGGCTCACTGCAGCCTCGACTTCCTGGGCTCAAGTGATCCTCCCACTTCAGCCTTCCAAGTAGTTGGGACTACAAGCTCATGCCACCATGCCCAGCTAATTTTAAAATAACTTTTTAGGGGCCATGGTGTCACCATGTTGTCCAAGCTGATCTCAAACTGTTAGGCTTAAGCGATCCTCCCGCCTCGGCGTCCCAAAGTGCTGGGATTACAGGTGTGAGCCACTATGCCAGGCTGAAAACCTTTTTACGTGTTAAGAAAATCAATTCTGGCCAGGTGTGGTGGCTCATGCCTGTAATGCTAGCACTTCTGTGAGGCTGAGGTGAGAGGATTGCTTGAGCCCAGGAGTTTCAGACCAGCATCTATAAAAAATGTAAAAAATTAGCCGGTGTGGTGGTGTGTGTCTGTAGTGCCAGCTACTCGGCAGGCTGAGTGGGGAGGATTGTTTGAGCCTGGGAGGTTGAGGCTGCAGTGAACCGTAATCATGCCACTGTACTCCAGCCTGGGCAACACAGTGAGAGGCTCTGTCTCAAAAACAAAAACAAAAAAACAAATCAAGATGCAAAACAAGCAACCCAATAGAATATGAACAATATAAAGAAAGGGAAATTAAAATGGCATTTTAAAAAGAGAACTGCAAATTAACTATCCTGTACAACCATTTTCATCTCTCATATTAGTGAAGGTAAAAGAGTGATATTCAAAATATTGAACACCCAGGCACGGGACAGTCAGAAGAGACTGCAGCCTCCCTCTTCTGCCTGGTGTCAATTCTCTCTCTCTCTCTCTCTCTTTTTTGAGACTGGGTCTGGCTTTGCCACCCAGGCTGGAGTGTAGTGGCTCAATCCCAGCTCACTGCAACCTCCACCTCCTGGATTCAAGCGATTCTCCTGCCTCAGCTTCCCGAGTAGCTGGGACTACAGGCACCCGCCACCATGCTCTGCTAATTATTATTATTATTATTATTATTATTATTATTATTGGTAGAGACGGGGCTTCACCATGTTGGCCAGGCTGGTCTTGAACTCCTGACCTCAGGTGATCCACCCACCTTGGCCTCCCAAAGTGCTGGATTACAGGTGTGAGTCACCATGCCTGGCCCCTGGTGTCAATTTTTAAGTTGCTGGATTGTGAGCAAACTAAAGGATCTCAGACATAAGAAAAAGGCACTTGGCAGCTAGTTAACAGTGAGTGCATAAGTATGCTGATCTTTTAACAACCAGTACAGCCCCTCTGATGCGATACAGCGACCCACTGGCCCCAGTGTAAGAGAATACTTCTCTTACACCATTGGGAAACGACCTCTAGAAGGAAAATTGAGCAATACCTGTTCATATTTTAAATGAAGATATCCTTTGGTTAAAAGGACGCATGAGAAGGAAATATATCGCAGTGTTATTTGAAAATACAACATTAAAAATAGCACGACTGTTCATCAATAGGGGGCTGGTTCTGTAAATTACAGTGTATTCATACACCAGAAAATTGGAATCGTGAAAAGAATGGGCCAGTCCTATGTGTACCTATCAAGACAGATTATTGCGTGGAAAAAAGAAGCAAGGTTCAGAACAGCATGTACAGTATGTTATCATTGTAAAAGTAAATATAGAGGAAATGTAAACGTAGAGGCATCTGTGTGCGTAGGCTCTCTCTAGGGGAAAAAATGCCAGTAAATGGTACAGTAGTTTGAGGAGGAGATCTGGGTGGCCAGAGACAATGGGATGGAATGAAAGCTAATTTTCCACTCTGTATTCATCATACTGTGTGCACTCATTTAAAAATATAATTTGTTGGCCAGGCATGGTGGCTTACGCCTGTAATCCCAGCACTTTGGGAGGCCGAGGCGGGTGGATAGCTTGAGGCCAGGAGTTCAAGACCAGCCTGGTCAACATGGTGAAACCCTGTCTCTACCAAAAATACAAAAATTAGCCGGGCATAGTAGTATATGCCTGTAATCCCAGATGCTTGGGGGACTGAGGCACGAGAATTGCTTGAACCTAGGAGGTAGAGGCTGTAGTGAGCCAAGATCGCACCACTGCACCTCAGCCTGGGTGACAGCGGGAGATTCTGTTTTAAAAAACAAAACAAACAACAAAAACTATATATATAATTTGTTTAAAGATGAGATATGAGTTAGGTAATATCTAACGGTTCTTTTAAGCTTAAGTCTGCAAACCTGTGGCCAAAACCAAACTAATCTTCTCCCCTCAACCCGCTCTACCTTCAATCTTCCCTTTCCTAGTTGATGGCCTCTTCATCCTTCCAGCTGTTGAATACAAAATCCTTGGAGTCATCATCCTCCCTTCCTCTAACCACTCACATCAACCCACTAGTCTCTCTGCTTTCACCCTTGTCCACCACTGCTTCTCCCCAGAGCTCAGTCTATTTTTAGCTAGGGATCCAGAGTGATCCTGTTGAAGCTTAAGTCAAACCACGTCACTCCTTTTGCTCACAACCCTGCAGTGGCTCCCCCCATTTCACTTAGAGTAAAAAGCTAAAGTTCTAAAAATGCCTAGCTTGACCCTGGATGACCCACCTTTGCATCTGTGACACCATTTCCCACTCTACCCCACTCCAGCCTTCTCCAAGCACACAGGCAGGATCCCCTGAGGGCTTCTGCAGTTGCTGTTCTGTTCCTAGAATACTCTTCCCCCAGCGCCCCCCATGGCTTACTCCTCCACTTCCTTTACAGTTGTTCAGATTCCACCTTCTCAGTGAGGCCTTCTAAACCACCTCATGTTAAATTCCGCTGCACCAGTCCCTTCTCCCACAACTCACTCCCAATCCTCCCCACCCTGCTCTATTTTCCCCTATATCACTAATCACATTCATCACATTCTAAATTCAATATAATTTACTTACTTATATTTATTGTCAGTCTCCCCCCAGCGAAAAGGTAAACTTCACAAGGATGGATTCCAGTGATGTAGCCCCAGTGTCTAGAATATTGCCTGGCAAATAGAAGGTGTTCAATAAAACCCCTGCCAGGTGAGTGAATGGGCTTATATGATCTTTACTCAGCTCTTTTAAAGTCTGTTCATCATTACATGGAGACAGCAATAGATAACAGTGGCACTACCAGCAATAATAATAACAACGGCATAGTTATTTATCAAATGCACTACCAGCAACAACAATAATATCAATAATCGTAGTTATTTTTGAAATTTACTACCACTAATAATAATATCAATAACAGTTGTTTTTCAAACTACGCTATCAAAAGTCACAATTGGCATGTATCACATCCCTGTACTATGAGCCAGATAATCCCACATAGAAGATATTGTTAAATCCATTTTCCAGATGAGGAAACTAGAGCTCAAGGTTCAAGAAACTTGCCCAAGGCCCAGGGTCAGTAAGTGGAGGATCTTATCTGATTCCTTTTGCCACTGTGTTCGGAAACTCCTAAATGTGCCGGGCTCCTGGCATGTAGTAAGTCAGCCCTGAGGAAAAAGGAGTCTTTCCTCACGCTCTGTGGGAATGTCATTGGTTGCCTGTACAGGACTGCAGAATGGGTGGGTCTTTCTTCAGTTTTTCTGGTACTTCCAGTCTTGGACCATGTGGAACCACCACTCCCTCCCCACCCCTGCCAGCCTGCAGATTCGGTCAGAGGAGCTTTATGTCCCTAGAGGCAGAAAACTGCTGCAACTTGCCCTCCAAGAGGTGTGGACCAAAGAGGAAACTGATGAAAATCTAACTGTCTGCCTCAATGTCTCTTGAAATGGATGCTCCAAAGGATGTTTTTACTTAGAATCTCTAATCAGCTGATTTTTAAACGGATTGATTTGAGGAACAGATGGACTCTGGATGAAGCTGTAATCCGGAGGTTGCAACTGATTTCTGCTGACAGTTTTAAACCCCACCTATTTGTCAACAGTGGGAACTCTTCTGGGGGAATGCTCTGTTCCTGAAAGAGAAGAATGTTTCCGTTCTGACCACCGAATAAAGAGAGAATGGACCTAGGCAGGAGTGACTTGACTGAAGTTAAATAGATTTTAGTATAAAAAGGCTAGCAGATTCCAATGGAAGTGAATACAGTTGATCTGTATTTATACACAGGGATTAAGCAAACTAATCCGATGGAAGTCTGTGTAGGTGATTGTTTGGGAGCAAGATAGATCCATCTGCGTGCAAAGAATTGTGAATGAATGAGAATCCATGGCTCAGTGGGCAGGCGGGGCATGGGGGAGACCACCAGTCTGACTAATCAGACATTCACATTTCCCACTGTTTTGTTCTATTGTATCCAAATGTGAGAAGCTGCTTTCCAGTCCCCCACATACAAAGCTCTTTATTGGACTTCATTGTGGCATGATCCCGGCTGCTTTACTCCCACTGCCAGCCTCAGAAGGAGTTTTGCTTGACGGTGTCTGGCAGCTTGGCTTTGCTTCAGTAGATTTATGAGCTGTGAAAGATGGTCAAATTAACACCCTGAGCATTCCTGATAGGATTAGAGGCCTGCATTTGCATACCACCCTGAAGTGCCACACTATCTCTGTGTCTTCCCAGCCCTTCCGGGTGGGGTTTGGAGAGGGCAAGTGGGAGGTGACGCCACACACCCCTCTCCCAGCTGGCAACACAAAGGGTCACCATGTGATTCCAGATGATGTTATTTGGCATTTAACATCTAATGACAGTGTCTCCCAGTCAAAAGAACTGAACTGAAGGGGTGAATGCATCCCCTTTCAGGGCTGGATGCCCATCCTTGCTCTCATGGAAAGAGCGGTCTCTTGTTTGGGGCAGGATTGACAATCCAACCGCCCTAACCAGGACTGGAGTAGACCTTAAAATATCCATTTAAGTCATAATGATTCCTGATTGTTCTGATTATAATGGTAACGCATATTTATTGTAGAAAATTTGGAAAATGCTGAAAAATACAGCAAAGTAAAAATCACCCGTTGTTCCATTACTTAGAGATAGCTTCCCATTAACATTTCAGTGTATTAATTTATGGATAATCTGTTTTCTATGCATGTAGACAGGTGATTTGTTTTTGCTTTAACAAAGCAGGATCATATTGTTTATCCTAAGTCTTTTAACATTATATCCAAAGCATTTTCTTATGTTAATAAATATCTTCTGCTGGGCGCAGTGGCTCATGTCTGTAATCCCAGCACTTTGGGAGGCCGAGGCGGGTGGATCATCTGAGGTTGGGAGTTTGAGACCAGCCTGGCCAACATGGTGAAATCTCGTCTCTACTAAAAATACAAAAATTAGCTGGGCATGGTGACGCAGGTCTGTAATCCCAGCTACTCGGGAGGCTGAGGCAGGAGAATCACTTGAACCTGGGAGGTGGAGGCTGCAGTGAGCCGAGATCAAGCCACTGTACTCCAGCCTGGGCGACAGAGCGAGACTCAAAAAAACAAACAAACAACTTATTTGGGAAAGGTTATACAATCAATATATATTATATTACTATATATTATATATTTACTATGTATTACAATATATTATATAATATATATTATATATGTATTTCTTTTTTTCTTTTTGAGACAGGGTCTCCCTCTGTCACTCAGGCTGGAGTGCAGTGGCATGATCACGGTTTACTGCAACCTTTGCCTCCCAGGCTCAAGCAATTCTCTCACTTCAGCCCTCTGAGTAGCTGGGACCCCAGGCACACACCACCACGCCTGACTAGTTTTTTATATTTTTTGGTAGAGATGGGGTCTTGCCATGTTGCCCAGGCTGGTCTCTAACTCTTTGACTCAAGTGATCCGCCCACCTCGGCCTCCCAAAATCTATTTGGGATTTATTTTAGAATATGAGTGAAGTAAGTATTTGACTTAAATCACACCTGGGATTACAGATGTGAGCCACCATGCCTGGTCTATATTTCTTTTTATAATAGAGAGAGGGTCTTGCCATGTTGCCCAGGCTGGTCTTGAACTCCTGAGCTCAAGCCACCCTCCCACTTCAGCCTCCCAAAGTTCTGGGATTACAGATGTGAGCCACCGTGCCCAGTATTTTTTTCTTTTCTTTTTTTTTAAAGAGTCAGGGTCTGGCTGTGTCTTGCAGGCTGGAGTAGGGTAGTGCGATCATAGCTCACTGTAGCCTTGAACTCCTGATCTCAAAGTGTCCTCCTGCTTCAGCCTCCTGAGTAGCTGGTACTATAGGCAGAGCATCATCACCATACCTGACTAATTTTTTGTTTGTTGCTAGAGACAGGGTCTGGTTTTGTTGCCCAGGCTGGTCCAGAACTCCTGGCCTCAAGCTTTCTTTCTGCCTTGGCCTCCCAATGTGCTGGGATTACAGATGTGAGCTACCATGCCTGGCCGAGGGAAGGTTATTTTTAATGGATGCATAGTGTTCCATCATATAGAATAAAATATCTCAATGGAAGTTGCATTAGCCAAAGTAATGTGTTTTACTTTAGGGGACAACATGCATAAAAAGTGTGTAGCATGTAAACAAGATGCAGTGTTAAGACTCCTTCCCTGAATTTGCATTACAGGTGATGCTCTGTCTGTAGTCCCAGCTACTCAGGAGGCTGAAGCAGGAGGATCCTTTATATATTATTAAGTTATAATAATTAATTAAAATATGTGTTATTATTGCAAGAAGAAACAGTGAAAATTATTGAAACAACAAAAAATCGTTTTTCAAATCAATGGGAGAAGAATGAATAATGTAATAAGTGATTCTAATACAAAAGATTTAGGGAAAAATTAAAATTAAGTCAAATCTTTACTTCACTCATATTCAAAAATAAATTCCAAATAGATCTAGGAGTCAAATATTTAAAGAAAAATAGAGCTAGGGGATGATAAAGATGAATATTTACATGATCTCAAGATGAGGACATATAAAAGAAAATGAAAATTAAGAGATATGATTAAATAAAAAATTTTAATTTGATATGTAAAAATCCATAAATACGGTCGGGTACAATGGCTCACGCCTGTAATTCCAGTACTTTGGGAGGCTGAGGCAGGCAGATCAAAAAAAAAATTGTTAATTTGACAGATAAAATTGATATTGTTTTAACCTTCATTAATTTCATTAATTCTAAGGTTGAATATCATTATTGTCATCATTTTGGTCTATTTTGTTTTTATGGTTTTGTTGTTGTTGTTGTTTTGAGATGGAGTCTCACTCTTGTTGCCTAGGCTGGAGTGCAATGGCGTGATCTTGGCTCACTGCAACCTCCGCCTCCCAAGTTCAAGTGATTCTCCTGCCTCAGCCTTCAAGTAGCTGGGATTACAGGTGCCCGCCACCACGCCCGGCTAATATTTGTATTTTTAGTAGAGACGGGGTTTTACCACATTGTCCAGGCTGGTCTCGAACTCCTGACCTCAGGTGATCCACCTGCCTTGGCCTCCCATAGTGCTGGGATTATGGGTGTGAGCTGCCACGCCTGGCTGACAATTTTTTTTTTTTTTTTAAGAATGATACTCTGTTGGAGGTGCTAAAAAATGTGTACTCTCATATACTACTGGTGGGAGTGTAAATTGGTGTAACTCCTCTGTAGGGCAACTTGTAAATCTATAAATCATAAAATCATAAAGCAGCATTTCTCAGCCCTCCTTTTTAGATATTAAAATGAATAATATTAAATATTATCTATTGTGTAGTGTTATAGATCAATTTATCCAAAGATCGCCATTAATTTTCATAGCAAACCTATGTTTTATGTACATAAATCTGTAATGATGAGGAAATGGGGGGCTAAATATTTATACGTTTTATGAATTTTATCGTCCTGACGCTGTTTCCCATGTGTTTTTCTCATTCGGTTTGATTTAGCCCAAATGGAGATAATGTTAAAAGCTGCCCCACTCACAAATAGGTCTTAGAGAAAAATCTCTTGCAGCTGCCTTTTCAAATCTTAGTGACAACCAGAGAGAGTGTGGAAGGAGTGACACTCTGTACTGGGAGGCCCATTGACTGAGTCACATCATCACACCACATACCCTTGGGTCCTGTTAAATGAAGTGACACCCCAGTATAGGGGCAAGGGATGACTGGGGTGGTAGAAGGTTCTATATGTAGTTGAAATTTCACAGAACCTCTAAGGGATGGAGTGAAGCCAAGAAATCCAAAACCCAGTGTGTGAAATAGGTTGGTAAATACCTTCTTATTCTCTAGGACTCTTACCATCAAGGTAGTCCATCCTGTCTCATGGATTATGCCATGTTCTAATATTGGAAGGACTGTATTCCTGCCACTGGATATTTCTCAAAGTATATATTTGGGTTTCTTGTCTTTTACTCTCAGGGTTAAATTTTTGTCTTTGTTGTTTGTGGTATGAAATGGGTTTTCAGTACCTGAGTTCCTAGCCTTATACTCATAGGAAAGAAATTCAATTTTTATGACTCAATTAAGGACTATTGTCCAGGAATAATTTGGATTGTATCATTAAATAGGAGGTTGCCCGTAAATCCATTCCCTTAAAGATTCTAATGACAGCTAGTCATTAGAATTTTAAAACTACTGCTGCTTGGGCTTCATTCCCAGAGATTTGATTCAATCAGTCCAGAATGAACTTAGAATATTCCCAATAATTTCTAATATGAGGCCAGAGTTGAGAGTTGCAGTAGTTGACTCCTTGTTAAGTTGCCTTCTCTCTAAGGCTGCTGGCCTGTGCAGACGGGAACCATGGGGTCAGTCTTGTTCATGACTGTCTTCCCAGCATCCAGTCTAAGGCCAGGGACATTTGTATTAAATGAATCCAATAATGCCCTTGGAGTTCATTGATTCAAGCAGTGAGTGGCAGCCTGTTTAGATCCACCACTGGGTTTCGGGGGGACTAGAGGCCCTGAGAACTGGTTTGAGTGAAGTTTGGGAGTAACTGAAGGAGACAAGATAAACGCATGACAAGCAACCAGGGTATGTGGGGATTTTAGCAAGGGTTGTGGGCAGACTCAGCTGGCCTTGAGTGTGAGAAGACAGAGTCCTTGTGAAAGGCAATTCTTTATCTCCTGAAGGATGCTGGAATATCAATTGTATGAGGAAAGTGAGAGGTGAGGCCAGTTAAGAGCTTGCATAGAGACAGAAGTTGGTTAAGGGTGAGGCGCCATTGGGACACCCATGTTCAGAGCTGTGCTTTTGTTTTTCTATAATTCTAAGCACAACATGGTGCTATAAATCAGAGAGCTCTGGTGACTACAGCAGTGTTCAAAGAGGAGGCCCAGGGAAGATTTATAAGAACTGGGCAAAAGGGGTAGGTAGGGGAGAGGGGAATGAAAAGTTAGCATGCAACAGTTCTGAAGCCAGAGGGGAGAAATGTTGCTGAATTGGAATTTCTGCAAGTCACTATTTGAAACGACAAAGGGAGGCCCAAGGGCTGGTTTCTTTAGAAGAGGGTTTGTTTTGTTTTGTTTTTCTTGTCCTGAAGCAAAATCCTAATGGCAGTGCTTGGTGGGAGGGGAAGCCAAAGTGTAATTTTAATGTATTTGTTAATTTTAAAACATAAATTATTTAATTTTTGAATGTGTTGTTTTTATAGTTCAAAAATATTAAAGTATAAACAGGTATTCAGTAAAGTCTCTCTTCTATCCCTATTCCCCCTTTACCCAATGTTCCAACATTTAATAAATACTATTGTTTCTAGTATATCCTGCCAGAAATTTTAATACATATATGAGCATGTATAATTATATGTATATATTTTAACCTCACCTTTAAAATTCATATTATATACACCTTCTGCATCTTCCTATTTTCTTTTCTTTCTTTCTTTTTTTCTTTTTTGTTTTTTGAGACAGTCTCACTTTCTTGCCCAGGTTGAAGTGCAGTGGTATGATCATAGCTTGCTGCAGCCTCAAACTCCTGAGTGCAAGTGATCCTCCCACCTCAGCCTCCTGAGTAGATGGGACTACAGGTGCATGCCACCACACCCAGCTAATTAAAACAATTTTTTTTTTTTTTTTTGAGACAGGGTCTCCCTATGTTGTCCAGGCTGGTCTTGACTCCTGGCTTCAAGCGATCCTCCCACATTGGCCTCTCAAAATGCTGGGATTATAGGCATGAGCTACTGTGCTGGGACATCTCCCTTTCACTCAATGTATCTTGCAGATCTTTTCAAACTAGTACCTAAAACACATCCTCAGCCTTCTTTACAACTTTACAAATGCAAGGAATTCCATCTTGTGAATGTGCCACCTTCTGTTTTACCAGTATCCTATTGATGTACATTGACAATGTTTCAAACATTAACTTCAAAAAAAAAAAAAAAAAATACTTCGGTGAACAACTATATGATCATGTCATATTTCCGTGTGAGCAAATATGTACGATCAATTCCCAGAAGTGAAACTGCTGGTCAAAGTGAATGAAGGGGGGAAACCAAAGTGCAATTTTAAAAAGTGAAATGCACACAGTACAGAATTCAAAACGTAATAGAGTGAAAAGCCTCCCTTCCACTCCATCCCCTGCCATGAAGTTTCCTTCATAGAAGCAACCAGATTATCAGTTTCCTGTGTATTTTCTCAGAGATTTTTTTTTTTTTTTTTTTTTTTTTTTGAGACTGAGTCTCGCTCTGTTGCCTGGGCTGGAGTGCAGTGGTGCAATCTTGGCTCACTGCAACCTCCGCCTCCCGGGTTCAAGCAGTTCTTCTGCCTCAGCCTCCCAAGTAGCTGGGACTACAGGTGCGCACCACCACGCCTGGCTGATTTTTGTATTTTTTAGTAGAGATGGAGTTTCACCATATTGGCCAGACTGGTCTCAAACTCCTGACCTCGTGATCCACCTGCCTCAGCCTTCCAAAGTGCTGGGATTACAGGCATGAGCCATTGCGCCCGGCCTTTTCTCAGAGATTCTATGCGTAATCAAATAAAATGAATTTTTTCTTCTTCTTCTTCTTTTTCTTTGAGACAGGGTGTTGCTCTGTTGTCCAGGCTGGAGTGCAGTGGTGTGGTCATAGCTCACTGCATCCTTGACCTTCCAGGCTCAAGTGATCCTCTCACCTCAGGCCCACTTCTGGTAGCTGAGACTACAGGTGAACACCACCATGCCTGGCTAGTTTTTGTTTTAAATTTTTTGTAGAGATGGGGTCTCATTTATGTTGCCCAGGCTGATCTTGAACTCCTGGGCTCATGTGATCCTCCTGCCTTGGCCTTCCAAAGTGTTGGGATTATAGGAATGAGCCACTGCACTGGCCCTTTTCTCTTCTTGTTCCTTCTTTTTTCTTCTTTCCTCCTCCTCCTCCTTCTCTCCCTTCTTTCCCCCATCCTCCTCCCCTCCTCCTCTTCCTCCTCTTCTTCTTCTTTTTCTTACGAATGGTAGTATACAAGACATTTTGCTTTATTTTTCTCTTGACAATATATCTTAAAGATATTTGCATGTCAGTATAGTGTTACTTCAATCTGAAGGGGAATTTTCTAATCACACTCTGGTGTGGTACAGTTGTAATCATTTTTTTTTTTTTTTTTTTTGAGACGGAGTCTTGCTCCGTTGCCCAGGCTGGAGTGCAGTGGTGTGATCTCAGCTCACTGCAAGCTCTGCCTCCTGGGTTCATGCTATTCTCCTGCCTCAGCCTCCTTGTAGCTGGGACTACAGGCACCCGCCACCATGCCCAGCTAATTTTTTGTATTGTAATCATTCTTTTAAATTTGTTATCATCCAGCTAGAAAACAATTTAACTTCAGTCTGGGATTCTCCTAAACACACACTGAGAGTTGGAAGAACTTGTAGAGGTCACATCTGTTTCTATGATGTGTATAATTTTGGTGTTTGCAATTTTTATTTGCATTTCCTCTCTTGAACCATGATGTAGGGAGAAGAAAGATAATTCAAGAAGGTAGAAATTGAAATGAAGCTTCAGGTGCTCTGTACAATCTGACTTGCTAAGTCCTGGTGGATTCCTGGAATCTGTCACTGGGCTCCTCGAAGCTCTCCTATCCTTTTTCAGCCTTCACCTATTTTACACGTTGGTTTTCAGCGTAAGATTTTGTTAGGAATAAGAACTTGGGTCAACTATACTCCCTTGGATTTCAGAAGAGGGTAGTGATGCCCAGAAAAGTTGAGCAATTTGTTCAATTCACCCAACTGGTAGAAGCAAGACCAGAACCTGAGTCTCCCAAGCAATGCCCACATCTTTCTCCTCTCACGCCGGGGTTTTTGTCCATTCAAGTTTGCCTGACAGGTGCACCACCTTCTTAGGACAGTTAACAGAGGGTTTAATGAGCCCCTCTAGATGACGTCTGTGCATGTTATCACCACCTGAACCCAAAGAACTGCTTAAAAAGTGAACATTCTGGGCATTCCGGCAGAACCACTGGGAGAGTGTTAGGGGAAGGAGGCAACAGGTAGACATCTGCCTTTTCCAGCAGCGCACAGGTCCAGTTGGTACAAGGCCAAGAAAACACCAGACCAAAGAACTCACAAGAATGGTGAATCAAAATAAAATGCTCCTTGTCTAGGTGTGTGGAATGGTAAAGTTTGTCCCTGACTTACAATGTTTAGACTTAACGATTTTTCTTCTTTACTGATGGGTTTATTGGGATGTAACCCAAATAAGTCAAGGAGCTCCTTACCATTTACAATGGGATTACGATTTCTACTAAATCATTAATCCTAACCCATTATGATTTCTACTGAATAATGCTTTTGTGCCATTGTTAAGTCAAAACATTCTAAGATGCACCATCATATCACTAGCATTAAATACGTGTTTGACACAGAATATTTTCAATTTGTAATGGATTATTTGGACAGAGCCCCATGGTAAATCAAGGAGCAACTGTATAAATATTACATATGGAAGTATCTATTTTTTTGTGTGTGTATATATATGTATATATATATTCTTGTATACACACAGACACACACACTATATATATATGAAATTTAGATGCCTTTATCAAATGCCTTTCAGAATTCAGGGAGATTATTGTCTAATTTTTGCCCTGTGAGCTACTGATAGGGTGAATTATATTATTTTCTTTTCTTTTCTTTTTTTTTTTTTTGAGACGGAGTCTCACTCTGTCACCCAGGCTGGATTGCAATGGCGCGATCTTGGCTCACTGCAACCTCCGCCACCTGAGTTCAAGTGATTCTCCTGCCTCAGCCTCCCAAGTAGCTGGGATTACAGGCATGCACCACCATGCCTGGCTATTTTTTTTTTTTTAATTTTTTTGGATTTTTAGTAGAGACGGGGTTTCACCATGTTGGCTAAGCTGGTCTTGAATTCCTGACCTTGTGGTCCACCCAACCTCAGCATCCCAGAGTGCTGGGATTACAGGCGTGAGCCACTATGCCAGGCCTAATTATTATTTTCTAGTGGTGAACCAGCCTTGAATTTTTGGTATAAAGTCCAACTAACTGGTCATTATGTATTCGTTTTAAAAAACAGCTTTGGCCGGGCGCGGTGGCTCAAACCTGTAATCCCAGCACTTTGGGAGGCCGAGACGGGCGGATCACGAGGTCAGGAGATCGAGCCCATCCTGGCTAACATGGTGAAACCCCGTCTCTACTAAAAAATACAAAAAACTAGCCGGGCGAGGTGGCGGGCGCCTGTAGTCCCAGCTACTCGGGAGGCTGAGGCAGGAGAAAGGCGGGAACCCGGGAGGCGGAGCTTGCAGTGAGCTGAGATCCGGCCACTGCACTCCAGCCTGGGCGACAGAGAGAGACTCAGTCTCAAAAACAAACAAACAAACAAACAAAAAACAGCTTTAACATTTCCATCACCCCAAAGTTCACTCATATCCATTTGCAGTTTATCTATGTTCCTACTGGTATTATTCTGTTAATAATGTTGTGCTAGATTTTGCTTGCAATTATTTAAAAATTTTGTGCATTAATGTCCACTCCTTTTTGTATTACCTTGTTGAAGTTTGATATTAATTCATGTGTATTTATTAAAAAATTGGAAACTGTCTACACTCTTAGAACAGTTTAAATAACATTGGGGTTATTTATTCCTTAATGTTTTGCAAGAATCTACCATGAAACTCCTTGGGTCTGGGAATTGTTTGGGGATAGCTCTTTGACAGAATTCTTTCTTTTTTGGCATCTGGTTTGTTTAGACTTGCTCGCTTTTCTTGGTTAGTTTTAGTCATTTATGTTTTTACTAGAATATTACCTTAGGTATTATCTCGGTTCCCAAATTTGTTTGTATGGAGTTGAGCAAAGTGGTCTTTAACATTTTTAAACATTTTTCTTTGTATTTGTGGTTACTTCTCTATTGAAACTTTTTATTTTGTAGATTTCTGATTTTTCTTGATTACCTTACCTATTTTAGTCCCTTAAATCGCTAGTTGTTACATTTACTGCTTCTACCTCCAAAGTTGTGTAAGAGGGAAGGCTACCCTGAAAGGAGCAGTGACCTTTCAGTGAAGGGAACAGCTAACCCGGTGATTCTCACCCAGGGCGATTTTGTCCTCCAGGGGACATTTGGCAATGTCTGGGATACTTTTGGTTGTCACAAGGGGCAGCTGCACTACTTGCATCTAGTGATTAGAGATCAGAGATGCCACTAAACATCCGACAATGTACAGAATAGCCCCAACAAGCAATTATCTTCCCAAAACGTCAGTAGTGCCAAGGTTGTCCTGAGACTGATCAGGATGGGAGCTGGGAAATACATGTTTGAATTTCACTCTCTTCCTAATCACCCTCCAACATCCGGCTAATACTCCCCTTGGGTTAAACCCAAAGAAAAGCCAGAGAACAAGGGAATCTATCCATGTAGCCCATCAAGATTAGATTTCTGGGGCAAAAAGGAGGGTGGAGAACTGTGAAGAGTGGGAAGAGAAGATAGTCATTATACAAACATCGTGATCAGTGTTGTGTTCCTACATATGACTCCTGGAGCCGCTGAGCAAGGGTTTCTCTTTATACCTAGATGTCGGGGGAATTTCTCATTTTAGCAGTAATGCCAAATGGATTTCAACAGCACTCACACCAACAGCAATGCATGGGATCCAGATCCCAACACTTGCACTGCTGTTTTTTACTTTTGTCAATTCTGGCAGTATAAAATGGTATCTTATGGTACCTAATTTGAATTTCCTTGATTACTAATGAGGCTGAGCATTTTTTGATGTTTATTGAGTTTCCCATTTTGAGAAACACTTGTTCATGCCCGCCCCCAGTTTTTCTTTTTTTACTTGTAGTTTTTAGTATATCCTGAATATAAATTATTTGCCCTTTATGTGTTGCAAATATTTTCTCACATTTTATGACTTGTCTCTTTCCTTTCTTCTTAGTGGTCTTTGGATAAACAGATGCTTTTAAACTAAATACAGTCAAATTTACCAACCTTTTCTTTTAGGGTCAGTGTTGTTTGAAGGTCACTTAAAAAGTTCTTCCTTATCCCAAAGTCAGAAACGGTTTCTTATATTTTCTTTTAAACTTTTAAAATATTTTGCTAATCACATATAAGTCCTATATAAAATCTATGTGAGATTTATTTTTGTGTATATATCCAGATATGTATTTTTCCATGTGGATTACCAGCTGTCCCACTACAATTTATTGAATAGTTCCTTCTCTCCTCAGGATCTATAATGCTATTCTGGTATATAAAAAGCCCATATAAACTCTGTTCAACTGGTCAAAGACTCTACACCTGTATCAATATCACACTGTCTCAGTTACCGCAGCATTACTGCTCTTCTTCATCTCTGGTTCTCCTGCCTTATTTTTCTTCTTCAGGTGCATCCAGGATATTCTTAACCTTTTACAGATATTTCCTGTTCACTTTAGATTCTTTGATATATTTTTTGGGGAAAAAAGTGCACGAGTCACCTGCTATTCTTATTTTTACTCGACTGGCTCATTTTTATTACCTTTCCCCCATCTTTACACTTCAATTTCCACTCTTTTAGTGATTATCTTTGAACATTTAATATGCATACTTGACTTAAAGTCTAAATTTCATCAGCCATCTTAAAGCTTCTATTTCCCATATCATTGTCAACTAATACTTTCATTCCACCTTGTTTTAAAAATCTCAAATCTATTACTTGTGTATTGCAGACAATGCTTATTATAGTGCTTTAAATAGTCCTGTTACAAAATTCAAAAGGAATAAAAGGATATACAATTTAGTCTCTTTCACATCTGATCCCTGTGGCACTGAGGTTTCCTCCCAATAGTTCATGTGTATCCTGAAGGAATTTTATTCATAAACAAATGCATGTTGTACTTTTTCCTACGTATACAAATAGTAGCAAATCATACACATTGGTCTTGAATATTATTCCTTATCAGTTATATTATTTCAGCCTTTTTACTGACATGTTTGCCGATTTCTTTGTGCACTATGCTTCTTGCATCCTGCTTCTCCTCTTTTGGATTCAACTGCCTTCTTTGCTAAAGAACAATCTACTAGATCTCTCAGCAAAAGAGCAGATGCGTTTTTCATCCTCTTTTTTAAATACTAGTTTATCTGTGTATAGAATTCTAGGCTAACAGTAGTTTCCTCAGCACTAACAAGTTATTTTGTCTTCTGGCTTCTCTTGCTGCCACTGATCTGCTGTCCATTTATTAATCCTTTGTCTTTTCTATTACTTCTAAGATTTTTTTTCTTGTCTTTTGATACTCTGCAGTTTCACCATGTCTAAAAGCAGACTTGCTTTTATTCATCCTCGTAGGTGTTTCTTACTTTTTTTTTTTTTTTTTTTTTTTTTTTTGAGATGGGAGTCTCGCTCTGTCGCCCAGGCTGGAGTGCAGTGGCGCGATCTCGGCTCACTGCAAGCTCCGCCTCCTGGGTTAACGCCATTCTCCTGCCTCAACCTCGCGAGTAGCTGGGACTACAGGCGCCCGCCACCACGCCCGGCTAGTTTTTTGTATTTTTTATTTTTATTTTTATTTTTTATTTTTTTTTTTTTTGAGACGGAGTCTCGCTCCCTCACCCAGGCTGGAGTGCAGTGGCCGGATCTCAGCTCACTGCAAGCTCCGCCTCTCGGGTTCACGCCATTCTCCTGCCTCAGCCTCCCGAGTAGCTGGGACTACAGGCGCCCGCCACCTCGCCCGGCTAAGTTTTTGTATTTTTAGTAGAGACGGGGTTTCACTGTGTTAGCCAGGACGGTCTCGATCTCCTGACCTCGTGATCCGCCCGTCTCGGCCTCCCAAAGTGCTGGGATTACAGGCTTGAGCCACCGCGCCCGGCCAGTTTTTTGTATTTTTAGTAGAGACGGAGTTCCACTGTGTTGGCCAAGATGGGCTCGATATCCTGACCTCGTGTTCTGCCTGCCTTGGCCTACCAAAGTGTTGGGATTACAGGTGTGAGCTACCGCGCCCAGCCTAAGGTGCTGCTTCTTTAAAGATTCATATTCTCTATGAATTCTGGGGTATTTTTTCAATATTCCCAGATTGTATTCCCCTATTCTTTATGCTGTATCTCCTCATTCTATTCTGTCTCCTAGCCCTCTGATATCTCCCATCTCTTCCTCTGTGCTACAATCTGTGTGTTTCCCACTGTATCTTCTAGTTCCCCAATTCTATCTTCAGATATGCCCAGTCCGTAGTTTAATCTTTTAGAGTTTTTAATTTCTAATTATATATTTTTAGTTCTAAAGACTTACCTTTTCAAAGACTTTGCCTTCTTCACAGTGTCATCTTAATGGTTTTAATTATTTCTTTTATTCCCACCCTCACCCCAATCACTTTAAACAATATTTACTACTTTGTGGGGGGTGCTAATCCTCCAAGATTGTGTCTACTGATTTGTGCTCACAATGCGCTGTTTTGGATTTTTGATGAGTTCATCTGAGTGCAGCTCGTTTTTTCTAGGCAAATATGATGCAGACTGCATTATGGGTATGTCTGTCTGTGTGCTCATATCAGTAATTTTCAAACTGAGATCCCTGTGGGTTAGGGATTTATATATACTTTACATTTTGAGCTTCTTAAGATTTCATTAGAATAAAGGAATTAGTAGCTAATACATCTTGCAGTTTTAAAATTCTATGCTCTATGTCTCCGTGACAAGTGGGAAAACTCAAGCCACTAATTCTGGAGTATTCAGGGAAATAATATTAATTATAATAACCAGTTATTGGCAAGTACAATGCTTAGTAGCATAGATAGAAAATCATTTATTACGCTCAACAACCTTATAAAGTGTTATAAAAATCTTAAAAGGTTACATAATTTGTTCAAGATCACACAGATGGTGAGGGGTAGAATAAAAATTAAAATCCATATGCATCTGACCCTACAGCCTGATCACTTAATCACTATTTATTCACCTAACAAAAAATTTACTGAGGAACACTGTGTGCCAGATATGCTAGGTGCTAAGTCTACTGGTATACAAAGCAGATGTGAAACCTTTCAAATTATCTGTGAAGGATCAGTTTCTTTCTAAATTTCCAACCCATTGCAAGTCAGTATTTCAATGAAAAATAAGAAAAAAAAATACTACAGCAATGTCTTGCTACAAAAGTTTTTAAAAGTTTACCCTTACTTTTTGTATTCGTATCTCCATGGGTTGGTAACAATATCAGTTTGCAGACCAATCCCATCTGCAGATCACACCTTTGTATAGCGCTGCTTTATAGTAAATGGGCATACTGCTTTGAGGGGCTCTTTATATATTTGTGTTACGGAAATGACAGCTGTGGGTGGGTGACAAGGTGGAGACAACACTTCTAATAATAATGGCTTTATGTGAAGAGCAGTAATTAAGTATTTTAGGTCATAGGCTGTCTAAACTAGTCAGCACAAAAGGGTAGGAGACACAGGAGACAGGGAAAGGCATATTACAATGTAATTTTATAGAAGTCTGACAGTTCTGGTGAAAAATGAGTACCACCACTATACTTGCTTCCTCTGTCACTCTAGTCCTGTAATAGGACAGGGCAGCAGGTAAAGGCACAGTCAGAAGTACTGATCGTAAGAGCTCTGGGAAATTTGCATGTTTCCTTGGCTCATCAACCTGCAAACAACTGGATCACAATAAACACCTGAGACTGGCATGCATACCTGAAACAGCAGCAAATACTTCCATATTACCCTAAATGAAGCAGACACACATAACTGCTGAAAGGTATTTAAAAGCCAAAAGATTTAAGAATTATCTGCACCATCATTCTCTTCTTATAGAAAGCAGGGAATTGATCACACACAACGAAACTTAACATACTGAAGTCTAATATACACATGCGATTATACTTTCTTTTAATAGCAATAAATACCACTAACTTTGAGATTTGGAAACTTATAAGAATGTTTTCATATGACACAGAAATAAAAATACATTTCTTTTTATAAGTTAAGAAGATTAATTTCCCAGGAATGAGCTTTAAGGTTTACCAAAGTTGTGCTGAATAGATTAAATGTTGAAAGCATCTCACAGCTACTTTCATTTTAATGAGCAAGTACAGCTACAATATTCAATATTTCAAACTTCAAACTGCATTATTTATCACTATTAGACTCAGAACTACATTGTTTTCCTGCAATTGTGGTTTATTGTAATCTTAATTCATTTTCTCAAAGACCATTCAACACATTTATACTATTCCAGTAATTACCATGCTACCCAGAAAAACAAGTGAACAGTTTTATTAAGAATTAAATGAGGGTATGGAATGTGATACAATACAAGTATGACACTGAAGATGGGTATAATAGTACTACTTGCACAAAAAGTTAAATTTCACTTCAAAAAAAAAAAATCACAAGACAAAAGAAAAAGCAATTCCATCATCATAAAGTAAGCTATTTCATGCAACGTACTAATACGCCCCCTCCCCCCAAAACCCCAACTTCCCAACAAACAAAAGCTATCTGAAAATACTGCCATGCTAACATATGAACCACGGTATATTCATTCATGGAAAAACACACTCATTAAGCAATTGATTAGATGAAATAACACAGTTTGCAATATTGTAAACTCACAGACCACAATGATTTCACATGAAAAGCAATTTCAGATTCACTCATAGGGTGAGTAATATGGGCTACATAGTTGAGAGATAATGTAAATATAAACCCCATTAATTCTCTCATTTTCTTCTAATTATAAAACCTGGAAGCTTAGATAATCTGAAAAATTCATATAAAATTTGGCATACTCCGCTTGTGTTCCAAGAAATGACTTTAGGATATTTATAATTATTAGAGAGCTGTATAAAAAGCACTTCAAGGCCAGGATTTGACTTCTTAAATAACGATCATAATTTACATCACAGAAACAACTCCAGAAATGCATTTACTCTGATCAACTCTTATTCAGGACAAGGAACATGATTTTCTAGCACTTTATGTACAAGTTACTGCAAAGGGCCAGTTAATTTACAGACTGAATAAAATGTAAAATAAAGGTGAACTGGTACAGAGAGTGATGGGGAATATCCTCATTAAGTGAGTAAAGATCTTTCCTCGACTTTGAAGGGAGCTAGAGTCAACAAGTAAAAGAGATTGCCAAGCCGTTAACGGATGTATGTCTCTGTAACAAGATGCTTAAGCTTGCTTCCTGGAAAACAGTTTTATATTAGAAAATAGGAATGGCATTTTATGGGACAGCATTTCCTTCTATAGCTGCCAAACTGAACACAGGCCTGGTCACCACATGGTGCACAAACTGAGAGCGTATTTCCAGTTGGGCATAATATCATGGAGAGAAAACCCAGGAGCAAGAAGCACCAGTCTCACTGCACTTGCCCATTCAGGAGGCCTGGAGGGGACTGAGACAATACATTTTATAGTTCTGGGTTAAGTTTACCCATGATGTATAGATTGGCTACAAACACAGCAATAAAACCAAGTAAAAAGAACCAGAAAAAAAATACTCAGGATAAAAAACTACCCAGTCCTGTTTGTGATTTTTTTTTTCCCCTTTTAGATTTAAGGTAATTAGAATAGATTGGGAAATGATTTAGGATTACCCTTCCCACCCTGGAAATGTAACATCCTACTTATGTTCCACAAAAAGAACACAGTAATTGTTCAACAGCAAGATTCAGTTTCTCTAAAAAACAGGAGCACTTTGCTCTAATTTTCACAGAATGACTTTAGAAAATTTTCCAACATGAGAGCTAGAAATTGAGGCCAGTAAAGAAGCTTATTTAGTAATCAGGACCTGCCATAGTTAGAGCTCTTTGGAATGTGTCTTACACATACAAAGATATCACAAATTAAATCTTCAGCATATTCATAAGTTCTTAAATGAGAAAGATTTCTAGTGACAGGTAAAGGCTCCCATCAGCAAATTAAATCTGGTAACTCAATCTTTCCCAAGTAACAACTCAACATAGCTTCTGGAATCAAATGTAAAGATCACTCAATCATGACGATGTAAGATGAAGCACAGATGAACAATACATATGAAAAAAATTTTGTAAACCGCTGCAGTTCTAAAACAGATTTATATTACAAAGCAATGTAAATAAATATTGGGCTAGTACAAAAGCTCTTATTTACAGTTTTACAAATGAAATTGTATTCAGTGTAAATGCTGTGTTTTAAAGAACACAGTATTGTATCAGTAAAATGAGTTCTGTTGAGGGCATTACAGTTTGTTAGAATCAATGCATAACATATAAAAGGTTCAAGTTAACTCTGTTTATAATTTAGTACAGACAAACCCAGTTTAACCTGGAATGGCATCTGTTAAAGTGCTGAAAAAACAGGAAATATTTAGAAAACACTGTACATTATTAAAGCTTTATCAAGTCAGAATGTTAAACTTCGTTCACATTTGTATCCTTTTGCCACAGGCCTGTGGGCAAGATTTTTTTTCAGCAAAGGAGTAAAAGGTAGAGGCCACTGCTGCTTTGATGATTTTAGGTTCAGTGGAATTAGTTTCTTAAAATAACTATCCATCAACCATACCTTCAGGCCTCATAATCTGGTAAGTAATTAAATACTCAGGATAAGCCTGGAAGAGAAAGACAAATTCAAATAATGGTACACAAATTTTCCTGAAAGATAAATAGACTTTCTGTAAGTATTCCTAGTCTTAGGGAGGAGGTTCTAAATTAGTGTTGTAGATAAGAATCATCTAGGGACATTTTCTCAAAACATCTTTACCCTGACTACAGTTCTTTAGATTTTCAATCAGCAAGTCTAGGAAGGATACTAAGTTCATGTCTGATTTTAGTAACTGAGGTGATTCCGATACCTACCCCCAGTTCACAACACTGCTCTAGAACTACTTTTGGCTTTCACTGAGCGCAAAACACAATTATATACTTCTTTGCTACAGACAGGCTGTTAAATACAAGATTTCAATCATAAGAGCTAAAAAAAATCTGGAACAATTGACAAAATTTGAATAAAGTCTTGTTTTTAGGAATTTACAATTGAAATAGTTAATGGTAAAGGGATATGCCCTGCAACTTACTCTCAAACAGTTCACAAAAAAAATGTACAAACACACACACAAGGAAGGAAGGAGTGAATGATAAAAGAGAAAAAAGAGAACAAAATATTAACATTTAGGAAATCTAGGTAAAGGTTATAAGGGAATTCTCTTCACTATTTTTGTAACTTTCCAAATCTGAATTATTTCCAAATAAAATTTTTAAAAAATCCAGTTAAGGTAGTATGTCTTGTCAAGAGATTAGTAAAAAGTTAAAGTATGCCTCTCTAGCATTTTTGAAGATGAACAAATAAAACTGCATTACCTGTTCTCCTCTGTAAATAACATATTCAGCTAATGCTAGGCCATTTACACTGGGCCGACCAGTGACTGAGTGATGACCTGGAGGAGAATGTGCCATTTTCATTGCACTGAACTGCAGGAAAGACTTTCCCAAGGTTACCCGGCAAAAGAGCAGCTGCCTATAAAATGAAAAGGAAAAGATCACCCTGAAGGCAAACGTGACACATAAATATGACAATGTGTGGACACGGCATAAGTTTTAATAAATACTTATAATTGTTTTTATCATTTTACCCCTAAAAGAACTTTTTAAGAATGTCTTCTATTACTCTTATTAATGAAATAATCTGTCAATTTAGTTAGTCCTTATTTTAACTATAAAACCTGAAAAAGGTAATAACCTTATAGAGATGCAGACTCTACCACCTTGTTTGTGTCTCAGCAAAAAACACAAGTCAATGACAAAGTGGGATGGAGAAGGTTTAAGGGTCTTCCATCAAGTGGCTTGCAAAGTTGGACACATATCTAATTAAGTCTAGTTGATTTTTACCATCAAAATATATTTGAAATCCATTTACTCTTAATTCTACTGTCACTATTAAGTCAAATCACTGAAATTTTCACCTGGACTATCACACATTGGCTTTCTAAACCAGTCTTCCTGTTTCTTCTCTAATTCCTGTCCAAACCTTTCCCATCCAAGTAATTAAAACAAACAAAAATTAGATCAAATCACTTTTCTGCTTAAAACCTTTTAGAGGCTGCTCACTGTACTTGGGAGAAATTCTGTACAATGGCTTCAATTTCTTGAATCTCATTTTATGTTCATTCTGCCCCATGCACATTAGTTTTCTTTTCTTCACAAAGGCCAAACTTCCTTTATTAATGGTCCCCATCCATATAATTTTCTCCATCACTGGAATGGGATCTATTTTACCACTCTTCCACTGGCTGATACCCACTCAATTTTCAGACTTCCCCTGAAATGGTACTTCCTTAGATAGGTCTCCCCTCACCACCAGTTTCAGTAGATTATCCTCCTACTTCTCTCAGGCATGTGATTGGCCTTTCTTAGTTTCAAACAACCTTTTAGTATTAATGTTATTGTTTCCTTTTAGAAGATAACAGGAGATGTCAGTAGACCAGTTGATGGTTCTATCTTCCAAAGAAAAGGGAGGTGTTAGAATGTTGCTTATTACTAATAATTAGAACTATTTATCCTTCAGACCATATATGACAAATAAAAACAGCAGTGTTCAAATTTACAAAATCTCAGGAAATTACATGCCTCCTAACCACTCCAATTTATGATCTAAAATAGAAGTGAGCGGGAGATCCTACACAGGAGAGCCTACTGTGTACTACCTATGCAGTCCTAAATTTAGAGGGATAACAGTAAGAACAAAACAAACACAAAGAAAGAACCTGTTTCCCTCCATGACTGCAATTCTTCAGCTTGGAAGTCCTTTGAAATCGGCTGGGAAGCTTTAAAAAACTCTAATATCCAGATCATGCCCCAGACTAATTACATGAGATTCTGTGAGGGTGGGACACAAGCATTAATAGCTTTTTAATGTTCCCTGGATGATTCCAATGTGCTGCCAAAGTGCAAAATACTGCTCTAAGGGTTTTTTCTAGATCAGTGGTCAGAAATACAGCGTCACATCTGGGAACCTGGTAGAAACTCAAATTCTAGAGCCCCACCCCAGATCTACTAAATCAGCAACTGAGAAGGTAGAGCCTAAGAATCTGTGATTTAAACAAGCCATCTAGGTGATTCTAATGCATGCTAATGCTTGATAAACTACTGCTCTATATATTCATTAAGTAGTGCCCTGTTGAATAAATCTCAGGAATTAATCTTACTGGATTTTTCAAATGGCATAACTTTTTGCCTATAAGGATTTTTTAAGTTAGGGACAAATTACTTAAATGATTTTTAACAAGTGAGTTAGAACAGGTAATTAAAAGTGGAAAAAAAGTGCAAAGTAGTTATTTGATTATTATTTCCTTTCGAAAAGGATCATTGTTTTAATTTTAAGTTCTTATAGTAGTATTGCAAATTGAAGATTAGGATCGTATCACAGTGGAAGAGAGGCTCAGGCACTGCGATCAAATAATTAGACTTGACAAATAATGCCATTTTAGCATTTGAATACTAGATTTTTAAAGAGTCCACAGAGTCCTACAATACTCAAGGGCTACAATAAAGCCTCTTTCATGCCTAATGTTACTTTCTACTCAGTATGCTTTAAGGCACCAGATATTCTAATGATTAGTCAACCAGGTCAAGTGCTTAAATTATAATTGGCCCATACGGATCATTTAATAAATATTAGCTATTATTATAATCGGTGAGAGGGCCAAAAGCAATCTAAAACATGCCTAGCGGGGGGTGGGATAGCATTAGGAGATATACCTAATGTAAATGACGAGTTAATGGGTGCAGCACACCATATGGCACATGCATACATATGTAACAAACCTGCACACTGTGCACATGTACCCTAGAAAGTATAATAAAAAAACAACAAAAAACATGCCTAGCTTGCATTTCTAAGGCTGTCCAACATAATGCTTCGCCCTCAAAAATGTAACTAGTTCTTATCTGATTATTACCAAAATAAATGAGAACAAGTGATCTCTTACCTGTGGCAAATGTAACAAGATCTGTCTTTGTGAACTGGACACCCAGTACCGCCTCCAATTCCATATACATATTGATTGCTTTTGGAAGAGTTTTCAGCAAAATAAATGCCAGCTCCAAACATGCCACCTATGTACGCATGCCTTTCATCAAAGCCTTTGTGGATAATTGCATTCACAAAAGGAGACCCTGAAACACATATAGATGGGTAACAACAATTTAAAATTTATCTTAGAAGTAAAAAACTAGTTTCTTAGAAATTGAATTCTTAAATATACAGCCCCACAATAATAAAACCAAAACGAAAAAGGGTAACAAGTTAACTGTCAGCCAGCTTACTATTTTAGAATAAAGAACTGCTAACATCAACTAATGTTTCTAATAGAGTGCTGGTTCATGTGCTATAATAAGGACACAGATTGAACTAGAAAAACAGATTACTTGAAATATCAATGTAAGAGTTACCAAAGGCCGGGCGCGGTGGCTCAAGCCTGTAATCCCAGCACTTTGGGAGGCCGAGGAGGGCGGATCACAAGGTCAGGAGATCGAGACCACAGTGAAACCCCGTCTCTACTAAAAATACAAAAAATTAGCCGGGCGCGGTGGCGGGCGCCTGTAGTCCTAGCTACTCAGGAGGCTGAGGCAGGAGAATGGCGTGAACCCAGGAGGCGGAGCTTGCAGTGAGCCGAGATCGCGCCACTGCACTCCAGCCTGGGCAACAGCGTGAGACTCCGTCTCAAAAAAAAAAAAAAAAAAAAACAAAAAAAACAAAAAAAGAGTTACCAAATGCCAGACTGCAAATCCATAAAAATCCAACACCAAGAGCCTCATAATTCACTTTAGATAGCAAAGCTAAATGCAATTAGGTCTTTTTTTTTTTTTTTTTTTTTTTTTTTTGAGACGGAGTCTCGCTGTGTCGCCCAGGCTGGAGTGCAGTGGCGCGATCTCGGCTCACTGCAAGCTCCGCCTCCCGGGTTCACGTCATTCTCCTGCCTCAGCCTCCGAGTAGCTGGGACTACAGGCGCCCGCCACCACGCCCAGCTAGTTTTTTGTATTTTTAGTAGAGATGGGGTTTCACCGTGTTAGCCAGGATGGTCTCGATCTCCTGACCTCGTGATCCACCCGCCTCGGCCTCCCAAAGTGCTGGGATTACAGGCTTGAGCCACCGCGCCCGGCCGCAATTAGGTCTTAGAATGATGCCTATGCCTGTGTGGTTTGTTTTTAGATATCAAGTGGCCCAAGTAGACTTTCACATTCTTTTTTTTTTGAGATGGAGTCTCACTCTGTGGCCTAGGCTGGAGTGTAGTGGCATGATCTTGGCTCACTGCAACCTCTGCCTCCCGGGTTCAAGCAATTCTCCTGTCTCAGCCTCCTGAGTAGCTGGGACTATAGGTGCACACCACCACACCTGGCTAATTTTTGTATTTTTAATAGAGATGGGGTTTCAACATACTGGTCAGGCTGGTCTCAAACTCTTGACCTCAGGTGATCCACCCACCTTGGCCTCCCAAAGTGCTGGGATTACAGGCGTGAGCCACCGTGCCTGGCCCCACTTTCACATTCTTATTCTCTTTCTTATACCTCTTCTCTTCTATCCTTCCACTTTTGCCTTTCATCAATTGCGATACAAGGTTCTATCTGCAAATGTGGTGCTTTCCCTCACCCCCTGCATATTGACTTCCCTTCCCTCTTTCCTTGGGAGTGGAGTAGAGTGGCGGATGGAAAAAGTCAAGAAACCACAGCTAATTCATTTATCAAGATCATGTTCTCTGTCCACAGAGAGGCAGGAAAATATACTGAATTCTACTTTACAGAAATACAGATGAATAGAATCACTTTTTGAATTAACTTGGGAAAACCAAAATTATTTATATTACAAATTAGAAAAACCACATTATAACCATCACGTTAACAGATAATAAATATGCTCTGTGTCAAGAGATTATCATGATAATTATTTAGGGTTTTGGAATAAGGAGTGCAACATGTTTAGATACTGCACATGAATCCATTCTGTTATAGCCTTTCTCCCAGGGTATTATGAAATTTACTGTGTTTTAAAGAACTTTACAGGTCTCTAAATTTTTTCTGCAATCAAGGACAAATGAAGAAATAGACTGGAACTACTATGGGTAATGTACTTGAAGGCCTCGCAAATACTACATTAATATATTTAACTTTGCTAAAATTTGAAAGACTAACCAACACCTGCCAGCTTATAATACAAAAAAGTAGAAAATTCCAAGAAGAATAAGTAATTGTGCTTTCAATTTAATTCTATGGTTTCAATTCTACAGTCATTAGAAACCTCTACAGGTTCAATAACAATGGCTGTTGTCAAATTGTGTGGGTTTGATACTTAGAATCAAAATCAAATAGGATGTATATCTTCTTCTGAGGTGATTCCCAGGTCTTATTTTTAATTCAATCAACTAGTTAAAACACAAAATTTCTTAGAGTGACCATAAGCAAAATTTACTATTTAAAGAAAAAAGGAAAAGATAGTCAACACTCTCATTTCTATTTTTTGTTGTGGTAATCTTATTTAAAAACAATCCATTATAAAATACACAAATTCAAAAGAAGTTGAAAACATAAATGTAAAAGTTACAGAAATACTAGGTTTATTATAAAAGAATGACATAAAGAACATACAGGCTTATTATTATTTCATATCTGAACAAAAAAAAACTATCCTAATGTGGAGAACAGTGGTAGAGTCGGTAGGGAGGAATCTTACCATGAAATAGCATTCGTTCATTGGCATGGTTGTGGTTTTCTTCAGAAACTTCTTTTCTCCGGTGAGTATATCTTTCCCATAGTTTCTTGTTACAAACCTTCTGAATCTATAAAAAATAAACCAGAAAAACCAAATCTTTAAGTATTACTTACTGACTTCCTCATCTAAACCAAAGATGGGCCATACATTTAGCTAGAAGGTAGGCAAAACTTTTCTCTGAAATATAAAATGTGTTATTCTAATCAACTAAAAATACTTTGTCCCAACCATAAAGTTGGAAGTATAGCTACATTTTGAAGATTAAAAAAATTCAAAGAAAAGAAAGGCCATATGTGAAGCTCAGGAATACTGTTAATTTATTAAAACACTTCCAGTCTCATTAACTTAAAACTATTACAAAAACACCTCCAAATCAGACATGCCGAGTTTTTTCTGTATTAAGTACTAGAAATTTCAAGTATCCTTTTTCCCCCAATGTATCTGTCTCAGAGTGCCATATTAATCTGTTTAAAATTAAGAATATTTGAAATAGTGTCCCCCAGCCCCCAACACATACACAATTACTCCCTCGACCTTCTAATTCTGAAAATTTTTGTCTGCAAAAGATTTTAAGGTGGATGTTAGTCTCATTAGGAGTATTTCTAGGAAAAAAATTCACAGTACTAGCGTCGTTTCTTAGCTGTGCTTAAAGATGCTACAGCCCCCTGCTGGTTCCTAGAGCACACCTGGAAGCTGATGGTGTTAGTCTTGGCTCAAATAACGCAAAATATTACCACAGATGTAATCAAGGACCATAACTGTCACAAATAGATCTCATTTATGCATTAAAAAGGAACAACAACAACAAAACCCTGTGTCATCACTGAAAAAATTTTCATTAAACACTGCATGAAAATACCTTTGTTAGAGGAAGAAAACAGTGTTATCTTTCTCAAATCCAACTACTTTAGAAATCAAACACACAATCTCTCTCCTGTTCTCACTCCTAACAAAACTCCACACATTTTGTTAACACTTGTAGACAAAGCGGACTTGACTGAAATGTACCTGTAGTAGGCACGTATTTCTCTGATTAAATATTATACTCATACTATGTTATGAAACAGTAATACAATACAGCTGAAAGATTTGATACTGTTCAGAGTTTAACATTTGTGTATTAGAAAGGCATTTGCCACACTTTCATTCTAACTTTATGTCTTATTTTTACAATTATTAGGAATATACTGCATCAATGTAGTTAATACAAATTCATTATGCATGAAGTATGGTGTGCAGTTTTGATTACTATAGTTCAAGAAAAACATAATGTTGAAAAAGTTCCTAAGAAGAGTAACTGAAATCAGTAAGATAGGACAGTCACCAAATGACTCAAAACATTTTAAAAATATATATTTTTTGGAAAAGATGAAGAGAGTACTATTAAAATTTATAAAAAGGTAATATATTTGGGGACTTTCAGAAACCTGTAGTCAATCAGGATAAAAAAACAAGCATTGTATGACTATAAAGATGGTATCTGCCACAAAAAAAATTCAGCTTTGTTACAGTAGAGTACTTTAACAGTACTTTATATTATAAAGTCTTGAACCTATAGTATTTAGCAGTACCCCAAGATAAAGCATAACCCGTACACTTGAATATGTTCAACAAGAATTGAATTATCATCAGTTATTAAAAATAGCACAGGGATTTGGAGAATATTAACCTTCCAAGGGTATCTTCTTCCCCAAAATAGTCTCTGATGCCAAGTCAAGAACTTACCAGGCTAGACAGATTATATTCTTATGAAAGTTACTTATGGCTTCAGGCTTTGAAAACTATGGTCTCAGAAAACTTTACTTTCACTAATTTATTACCTTGAGAATATTATATCTGTTGAAGATTCCACCTGCATGACCTCCATCTCTGTGCTCTCGAACTGTACTTTGCATCTGTCAGAAAAATGGTTTGAAATATATGTGCATTAGCATTTGTGTATTTTCTGATTTGGGGAACATGGTTCTTGACTCATCTGATTCTACTTTTGAGAATACAAAACAGGTTGTAATATTTTTGTTATTCAAAGAATATGAGGGCTGGGCATGGTGCCTCACTTTGGGAGGCCGAGGCAGGTGGACTGCCTGAGTTCAGGAGTTTGAGACCAGCCTGGGCAACGCAGCGAAACCCTGTCTCTACTAAAAATACAAAAACAAAAGCAAACACAAACACAAAGAATATGAGTCTTATAAATTCATGAGTAATATTTTCTAGAGACAGTTATTAATCAGCTTGAAAACAGCATTTATAGGTGAAAATTATATAATGCAAACTAAAGGAAGAAAAAGAAACAAGAGCATACAAAGTGAACTAAATATATAAGGCCAACCTACTATTGAAGGTATATGAACATACCTCTTCCTCCACAGACTGAAACTCTTTATCATCAGGAGACAGATCTATGAGAATTGTTCCACTACCAGAGGTGTTCAAAGTTAAATATGGGTTAAGACCTATGAAACAAAATTTGAAGGTAGAAAAATAAATTGCCAATAAACAATGAACATCAAAACCAAAAATAACTACCTAATTTTTCTGATGCTTACTACCAATTTTTTTTTTTAAACTTTTTTTTGAGATGGAGTTTCGCTCTTATTGCCCAGGCTAGGCTGGTGCAATCTTGGCTCACCAAAACCTCCGCCTCCTGGGTTCAAGTGATTTTCTTGCCTTAGCCTCCTGAGTAGCTGAGATTACAGGCATTCGCCACCACAACTGGATAATTTTGTATTTTTAGTAGAGACGGAGTTTCTCCATGTTGGTCAGGCTGGTCTTGAACTCTCGACCTGAGGTGATCCGCCCACCTCAGCCTCCCAAAGTGCTGGGATTCACAGGTGTGAGCCACGGTACCCGGCTGCTTACTATCAGTTTTAAAAAACGTTTTATATTGTGATAATTTAGATATTTTCTAAGGCTGAAAGTACAGAGTTCCTATGTCCCCTTCACCCACTTTCCCCTAATGTTACCATTTTATATAACCATAGCACATTTGTCAAAACTTATTAACTAGGCCAGGCGTGGTGGCTCACGCCTGTAATCCCAGCACTTTGGGAGGCCGAGGCGGGCGGATCACAAGGTCAGGAGATCGAGACCATCCTATCTAACCCGGTGAAACCCTGTCTCTATTAAAAATACAAAAAATTAGCCGGGCGTGGTGGTGGGCACCTGTAGTCCCAGCTACTCAGGAGGCTGAGGCAGGAGAATGGTGTGAACCCGGGAGGCAGAGCTTGCAGTGAGCTGAGATCCAGCCACTGCACTCCAGTCTGGGCGACAGAGCAAGACTCCATCTCAAAAAAAACAAAAAAACAAAAAAACAAACACTTATTAACTAAATTATTGACGTCATTTTTTCACTAGTTTTCCCCATTAATGTACTTTTTTTTGTTCTAGGATCAAAACCAGTACACACATCACAATGCATTTAGACTACTACTTTTTGACCTGACAAGTTATAAGGGGTTTTGTGGAAATATTTCAGAAAATCTTTCTCTTCTTTATCTCCTATTCTTAATGAGTTTGTAACACATTTTCTTCTTCAAATTACTTTCTTTACTAACTATGCAGTCTTTTCAACATTTAATCTTTCTTCTTTGTAAATATGAGGAAGAATTATGACAGAAACTTGCATAGCCTCAGGTAATTTTAAATCACCCCAGAATGAGAAATTCATAGTTTACCACCTATTGAATGTATATTCTGTCCCATAATATATTGTTTATCTCAGCAATGAATTTATGGTGTTTTCCAAATGTCAATGATCAAGATAATCATATCTATTTTTGTATCTTTACTCTTATAAAAGTTTTTTAAACGGAATTTTAAACAGAATTTTCTAATTCCTTTGGTGTATTTGTAGCACAACTCTCTCCTTTAATCTCTACAACAATATCTCCAACACTGCTGTTTTCCCATGTAGGGGCCAAATCCTTTACTGCTGGGTTAGTGCATGGAACTCTGCCTCTGGAGACGAAGAGCACTATTCTGATTCTAAGCTATGGTCTGAAGAACAGGACTACTACCAACATGCCAATGCTAATAAACACTTACAGAAGTGGCTGAATTGCAATAATCTTTATGGATTATGAAGAGCATATGGAGAGTATTTTATAGAATAAAGACTGTGACAAATGCTTGACTGAGGCATCTGCAACATATACAAGATGTTTATCAATACTGAAAGATCAGTATGGTACTAGTCATCTATTGACTTGATGCACGGAATAATAGGTAAGGCTGTTAAGATAGGTCAGCATGATAAGAGTGTTAGAAAATCATCATAGGCAGCTACCAGTCCCACTTTGCAAATCAGGTGTAAGTATGGAATCCCTGTTGGTTGACTAACATCAGATTGGGGGAACAAAAAAGAATCTTGGCTTTGAATGAACATAAGGAAGATGGTAATTTTATGTAAGAAAGTGACCCTGATATGCTGGATCAGACACAGCATTTTGTCTCATGACGTTTCTCCTTATCCAAGTGGAGCTGGATGTATCAGAGTGACTACAGGACCAGAGGTGGCATGGAAGTACCTCTGCCATTTGGAGGCAACGTATCCATTTCTGTCATTGAGCCTTTCAGCTTTTCAGTGCAGTTCTAATAGCTATGATATGTTTAATATACAAATACTGCCTGTTTTCCTTTTCTACCCTGCCTCTTTCCTAAAAGACTCTCGTTATCCTGGTACTCCAACGTATTTTTTATCATACCAGATCAGTATTATTCCAGTAGAGTCACAACGATGGTCTACAACTGAGGGTTCTAGTTCCTCATTTTTAGTGCTAATTATATTGTATACTAATATTTCAGGAAATCATGGATTTTTCCTCCTCTTTATCTTATAAAAATTTGTCTTCTATACTAGAAACAGCCAAGACCATATTGCATTTTAAATATCTTATCCTAGTTCCTATCAGGCAGTAAAATACATCTACCTTCAACTGAGCTTATTCTAAAATATCAGTTTAAAGTATTCCTTAGCTTGAATCATCTATGTTTTTAGAGGTGCTCTTATTTCTTCAGCGGTGGACCCCATCCTGGCTAGCATACATTCTTTCCTGAAAATACCTTCATTTTTACTGATGGAGGTTTCTCTTTAACCCCAAGTGTACGGCCAGGATGTTCAATTATTGAATATTATTGACCCCAGGATAAATCACTCCCTCAGTTGAACAATAAAGTTACATGTGGTTTTGACACTTAAAACAATTCACCTTTTTATACACAGACCTGGTATAAAGTGTTAACATCTGCTGAATAAATGCAATTTGCATTTTCCTTAAGCACCAACATTAAGGAGAAATAAAATTATTATTCAACTTTGTTTTGTTCAATTTCCTCAGTTGCAACATTATTGCTTTCAAGTATTTTCATCCCAAGCTCTTACAAATTTATCTATGTAAGAGATTTAGTACAGTACTTTGTGGGTTAGCCTGAACACTTAGTTATTATCTATTATATTACCATAAGAAATGAGATACCTAAGTTTTGGACCTTTAAAATAATAAAATTTTAGAGCTAGAACAACTTTAGAAAATAATCTCAACTAACTTCCTTATTTTCAGGAGCTAAAACAATTCCCAAATTTCTGAATGGTCCAGAAGTTTTACTTAGGTTCACATTGTTAAAAGCAAGCAGCAGCTCAGTAAGTTTAAGTTAGTAGCACAGCTAAGACTTGATCCCAGTTTCCTGAATCCTAAATTAGTATTCTTCCTATTAAACAGATTCTTTCACATATATTTTTAAATTATAACTTAGTACACTGAGGGTTGCCTTTAAGCAAACTGTTAAATTGACAACAGCAATTATTACAATAAAATACCTTGTTGTCCGGAGATAAGTCTCTCAACTCCTTTAATTAGTTTGTGCCTATGTCCGTAAGCATTGATTCCAATCTCCTTCAGCTCCTTGTGCCCCATCTCAACTAATACATCCAAAGTGATCTTACAAAAGAGGAGGAAACTACTTAGAATGCTTACTTATTTGGCGGACATTCATATATTGGTGTTTTCATAATATATAAGATTCACACATTTACTCCAGATTATTTTAAACATTTCAAAAAATATTATTTCCATTTAGCATAAGAACCTGAGCAGAACGAAAATGCGAAACAAAAACGCACTTTCAAATTAACCACATTCAAGTATTCTATTTTATCTTTTCCATAATACTTTTCTACCATCACTCTACATCCAACCCTATTTATACAATGTCTTTCAATGGTTCCTTCTGAGTCTGGACTATGCCAAAAGGTACTTGTGCATCACTGTTCAAAGTAACCCTTTTATCTTTAATACAGTAATACACTATAGCTTCATGAAATTGAAGCCATTCTTAAAAATCCTGTTTTACTTACACACGTTCCATGAAGCATTCCCCGATGAGCCTAGGTCACAGTAATCTTTTCCTTCTTCAAATTTCTGTTTTTTTTTATTTGTTTTTTGAGACAGAGTTTCACTCTTGTTGCCAAGGCTGGAGTGCAAAAGTGCAATCTCAGCTCACTGCAACCTCTGCCTCCCGGGTTCAAGCGATTCTCCTGCCTCAGCCTCCCAAGCAGCTGGGATTACAGGCGCCTACCACCATGCCCGGCTAATTTTTTGTATTTTTAGTAGGGACAGGGTTTCATTATGTTGGCCAGGCTGGTCTTAAACTCCTGAACTCAGGCGATCCACCCGTCTCAGTCTCCCAAAATGCTGGGATTATAGGCATGAACCACCGTGCCCAGCTCCCTTCTACAAATTTCTAAAATCTATGGTAAAACTTGAATTTTCATATGTTCTTTTTTTTTTTGAGACAGAGTCTTGCTCTGTCACCCAGGCTGGAGTGCAGTGGTGTGATCTTGGCTCACTGCAACCTCCTCCTCCTGGGTTCAAGCAATTCTTTGCCTCAGCCTCCTGAGTAGGTGGGATTATAGGCACCTGCCACCGTGCCTGGCTAATTTTTTTGTATTTTTAGTAGAGATGGGGGTTTCACCATCTTGGCCAGGCTGGTCTTGAACTCCTGACCTTGTGATCCACCCACCTCAGCCTCCCAAAGTGCTGGGATTACAGGCATTAGCCACTGCGCCCGGCCATATGTTCTTATTCCACTTCCATAACTACACTGAAAGTCCCTTAGAGTGCAAATCTACAGTAACATTATTTTCTGAACAACAACAAAAATCAGTAAATGTATTTTGACACAGTACTTTAAACTGAGACTGCTTAGAAAAGCCCAGATATGGCTGGCATATTCACATATCTTCCCATAGCAGCTAGAAAAGTGTTAGGCTTAAAAGAGATAACTGAATAGACAGTGCTCAAGGATAACTTACTTCAAGAACTGAATAAGCTAAACTTCCCATTCAAGAAAGCTATTTTACCATTACTACATGAGTCAATTGTGTGCTAGTGAACTAAATGGAAGTTCCAAGGTCAAGCCAAATTAGAAGGCTGACTGATGTCATTTCTTAAAAATCATTCTCCCCCAATAGCTTACATGGTTCAGCTCATTTCAAGTATGTTCCAAATTTTCCTTGAGTTTCCATAAACCACTAATCCAAACAATATGATTCATCTACTCACCTGTTCTCTCTCAAATATATCCATTAGGTGCTCAAGTCCAAGATTCCTTACGAATTGAGTTATGCTAAAATCTACTCCTGGAACTGGGAAATAAAAAAATCCAAAACAAATGGAATTTCACATCAGAATAATGTATTTCATTCATCACTATAACAATAAAGTCTTGTAATGTTACTATATATGAAGAAATTATTTTTTCAAAAACAAATATTAATAGCCACTTAAGATACAATACTGAACAAGAGAAAGCTATAAAATTTCAACATTAGAAATAAGGTAATCAATGGGGCAGTCTCAGTACTCTCATTTTTATTTTAAACTTTGTTTTTAATTGCATCTGTATTTTTAAAACCAGTTTTCCTATCTTTCAGGATGTAAGCTACTTCACAAAAAAGTTTATAAAAACAAGCTCCACATTGTTGCATAAGGTGAGATGAATTTTAACAGAAAAAGTTTACATCTAAAAAGTAGATTAAGGGCTGGGGATGGTGGCTCACGCCTCCAATCCCAGTACTTTGGGAGGCGTGGCGGGTGGATCACCTGAGTTCAGGAGTTCAAGACCAGTCTGGCCAAAATGGTGAAATCCCTCTCTACTAAAACTACAAAAATTAGCTGGGGGTGGTGGTGGGTGCCTGCAATTTCAGCTACTCGGGAGGCTGAGGCAGGCAGATTGCTTGAACCCTTGAGGCAGAGGCCGCAGTGAGCCGAGATCGTACCACTGCACTCCAGCCTGGGCGACAAAAGCAAAACTCCATCTCAAAAATAAATACATACATACATACATAAATAAAGAGTAGGTTAGTAGCACAAGACTCTTCAACTCTCAACTTGGAAGGAAGAAAGCAACACAAGGCTAAACCTTTTTAAGGCTATGTTAACTAATTTGATACTAATACCTTGTATTTAAGGTTAAAAATGACTTTTTAGTATCCCAAATGTCAAATATGGGGCTACAATACCAGTTAGAAAGTTATTTTTGTAGAATGTCTCACCCTCCTTTTTCTCCAAACCGGAAGCACCCTCTGTTCCACTTGAACTAACTACTGAAGACAGTTCTGAAAAACTCCCAGATAAGTTGTCAAGACTGCTGGCTGCAGAAAGGCTTGATGGGCTAGATGGACCTGAAGAGAGAGCATCTGCAGTGGCTCCTGGGCTTCTCACACCATTGAGCACTTGAGGCTTGTAACAAGAAGGCAGCGCAGAAGGGGGCATGGCTGCTGTCAGAAGAGCGCTGACATCATCTGCCTAGGGTACGTGTCAGAGACAAAATCTGCCATAAGCAACTTTTAAAATGCTATTATACCTAATAAAATATATTTCAAAATATGACAAAACCCAGCAATTTGTGCCAGGATTTTCACAATGGAGGATTATTCATTTTAAAAAGTGAAGCAAAGAGGTTAATACAGGTCAAACATCCCAAATCTGAAAACTTAAATGTTGACATGAAGCTCAAAGGAAATGTTCATTGGAGCATTTTGGATTTCAGATTTTGGGATTGGGGATGCTCAACAGTAAGTATAATGCTTGAGTATAATATTTCAAAATCTGAAAAAAAAAGTCCAAAAGCTGAAAACACATCTGGTTCTAAGCATTTCCGATAAGGGATATTCAACCTGTATCCAGCTAAACTTATTAAAATATAAGACATAACTGAGAACATCTCTTCCAAAATACATATTATCAAAACACAACCTAAATATGGCAAAGCATGAAAAAAACCCTAATTCTGATATTGTGACTGAGAAGCACAATGGATTACAGAAATACCAATCTTAAAAGGTAAGAGATTTTAGTCATATTGTAGTTATTCTGAAAGAATTCCACCTACACAGAACTTTAGAAAACAGAATTGTTTGTATTTCCTGGAAAATATTCAGCAATGTATTTGTTCCTCAAAATTGAAAGTTTGGAGAGAAGGTGGGTAGAAAAGACAATAATTTTAATCAAATCTGCTAGAATGGGGCCGGGTGCAGTGGCTTATGCCTGTAATCCCAGCACTTTGGGAGGCCGAGGTGGGCGGATGGATCACTTGAGGTCAGGAGTTTGAGGCCAGTCTGGCCAACGTGGTGAAACCCCATCTCTACTAAAAATACAAAATTATTCGCTGGGTGTGGTGGCGCATGCCTGTAATCCCAGCTACTTGGGAGGCTGAGGCAGGAGAATTGTTTGAACCTGGGAGGCGGAGGTTGCAGTGAGCCCAGATTGTGCCACTGTACTACATTCTGGGTGACAGAGCGAGACTTCTATCTCAAAAAAAAAAAAAAAATTCTGCTAGAATGGAAAAAAGTCCTCACATTTATAGGTACATTAATTTGTTTAATCGGTAATATGTACTATTCTTTCATAACATTCAACTAATATTCAGTAAGGAGTATATCAGTACTTGTTTCATAGTCATTTGTTCTGCCTATTCCAGTAATCACCTTTCTTCTCCCCCAGTCTATGCATTCCCACTGTACTCACAGTTTGTAAATGACATTTGTTTATAATAACAGTACCACTTATTGAGTGCTTTTTATGTACCTGATACCATGCCAAAGACTTTAAGTAAATTACCCCATTTAATTCTCATACTAACCAGATATATTTTACCCCTATTTATAGATGAGGTAACTAAGCTTTGGAGGTTAGGCAGTTCATAAGATTGTACAACTTAAATGGTGGAGCTGGAATTTTAGGCCCAGTATGTCTGACTCTAAAGCCCTTGTATGTTCTCTAGAGCATTTTGCTTCATTGTCACTTAATTATATCTGGTCGACTAACATATGGGTGGAATGAATTCCAAATGTTCACTTTTATGGTAGTTTGGAGCTAGAAAGATATTTCCCTGAAGAGATAATGTTGTAAATATGGCTGGGTTGTTAGCTGGCTGAGAAAAATCTACTTAAGCCCCAATGCAGCTGAACTACCTCAGTTTCTTATTGTAATGTGGAACAATGGAATCTCTCTCAGTAGAAAGCAGTCTGCAGAAAAGATTCCCCTTCCTTCTCATCTCAAAAAGAATTCCTTCTTCCTTTCCTTTCACTGCTCTAGTCAATGTCCTCAGTGGTAGAGGCAAGAGAGGCATCTGCTTCAGTGCCCAAAGCAGAGGTGGAAGGTTCAGCGGAAGCTCCTACAACTGCTCCATGCTCCAGAGAGAGGGGAAGGAAAACAGGACCTCCACAGGAAAGTGGATAATAAGCTCGTTTCATGAATGGTTAAGGCAGGGTGAGAAACAAGAACTCTGGGATGAGGCGGTGTGGGAGGAAAAGGAAACTCTATTGGCAGCAGGCTTTGTGGCTGCACCTTGGGGGCAATGTTCCCAGTTGGGGCTGTGTGTAAGACCCATGGTCTGTACCATCTTGCGCTGTATGCACTGTAACAGCATTCTCAGAGGGCCTGGGTCTGGTTAGTTACCTAACTAACGTAAGCAGTTATATCATGTACTTCTTTTTCCTATTTCCAAAATACTCAGTATATAGTAACTGACTGATAATTCTATTCTACAGAAGAATAATTATATTACTTTATAATTCTATTATATTTGAATACTAAAGAACTCTTACATTAAAATCAGGCTAAAAACCAGATTTTGCCATTCACATTGACTACAAAAACATTTTATAACAACATCAAGTGAATTTTAAAAAGTAGAAAAGCATTGAGATTTTTCAAAAAGCCCATCACTTACTGAAACTAAATCTAAAGGTGTTTGTCCTTCCTGATTTTTAAGAGTAGGGTCAGCTCCATGGGCTAGCAACAAAGCACAAAGCTGTGTTCGTCCCTTTTGGGCTGCTTCGTGCAAAGGTGTGAAAGCCCATTTGTCCGTGGCATTGACACATGCGTTATACTTTATTAGCAGAGCTGCTACATCTACATGCTGTAAAAGAAAATACCCATTAGAGTCTGAAATATTATTTTGTCATACTTTACTTTCTTAAGAAGAAACTAGTTATGTACCTACTTCCACATTTTCAAACTTACTCTGGAAATGAAAATTAAAACTCTTTCCCTGCTGGAAATGAAAATTAAAACTCTTTTCCCCCAGCATCACAACTTATAAATAACAGTGGACATTTCGATAACTTGAGAAACTATCTAGAAAAGAGTTAAGAATTCTATTTAGCAGGAAACTAGACTAATATGACTTTAATAATTTCTAATTTATTCAAATGTTATAACTACTAAATTTATAAAGCAGCAATCTTCCTCAATTAATCAAACTATACCACTGAAGATGGTCAATTCTGAATGTAACATTTGGGACTATAATAAGTCAGGAACAATGCGTCTGAATCTGTACAGATTCCATCTACCCCTTTGGTGCCCCGGTGGATTTTCTGGGTACCAACAAACACAATCACCAACATCTCACTGAAAATAAGAGACAGGTGTTAAGGCAGATAATAAAACAAACAACAATACGCCGCATATCACACAGCAAGCTTAGAACAGATTCAGAACTGAAATTTGGAAGTTATTTAACTTCTTCAGCTCTCCCATTTACTTCTCTGTAAAATGAGAACATCAAACTAAATTCCATTTGAGCTGCAATACTGACTTTCACTTTAAAATTCCACAAAATTTTAAAGGTAACATGGAAGAACTTACCCCGTAAGACGCTGCATTATGTAAAGGAATAAGCCCTCCTTTGTCTTGGGCATTCACATCGGCTCCGTGTTGTAACAAATACTCGGCAACTTCTAAATTATTATAACCAGCTAATTTAGAAAAGAAGTAAAATTACTTTACTTGTTTTTTCTTTTTTAGTCCTATGTCATAATACTTCCACTTGTTAATATAAAAAAGTCACTATATGTATACATATATGTATGTATGTATTTATAAGGCATAGACATTACTGAAAACATAAAAGAGATTTTGTATAAATCTGAAAGAGCTCATTGGACTCTATTAACAATTTACCTTCTGGAAAACATTTCCCCCTTGCCTCAAGTTGGAAGCTTTTCATGTTATCTATCAGTTTTGTGGATTCCCAAAATTATACTGACTGATTTACTTGTATCTTTCCTATGAAGACCTTCCTACCGAAGTCTCTGCCTTCATAGGTGTTACATACCACTTCTGGAACTCAGGGACATGAGTCTCAGGGGCTGCAAGTCAAAGGTTTGCAATCACATACAAGTCAAACCAGAGTGGATCTCAGAGTCCCCTTCCCCAGAAGGCCACAAGAGCATGCTTTTTTGCTAGAGAGAACTCAGCGAGGTACACATCTCTGCAAGTCTGGTAGAGGAACTTAGGAGCTGCTAAAGCCATGAAATAAAACTTATTTCTATTGTAGTTTTTATCCTTTTGCTAAAGGATTTAAAGTAAAAGAATTTAAAAAGATCAAGAAAAATAAAATTATAAAACTACCATAAAATATTACACTAATCTAAAAGTCTTTCCAGGTCTCAAGGTATGGTATTTAACGCTGCAGAAGTGGACAAATATTTTGTGCATACAAATTATTTGTCACTTACAAAGATAACTTGGACACAGTAAAGTGTTCTAGATAAGCTACAAGAAAGATATAAAAGCTAACATAAATATGCACAGCACAACTTCCAATCAGAGGTCAAGTCATATTTTGTCTTACATTAACTAGAAACTCCTGATAGCCAGTGCAAATAAAGCTTTTTCTCACCATGTTAGCATTTGTGGCTTATCACTTCCAAAATACTTGAAAGACACATAGAGTAATTGGTTTCTTTGGACAGTGAAGTCTCAACTTATATGGAGTATTTAAAGGTAAAAAGCATATATAACACCAAGTTATAATACAAGACTGAAATGAACAGAATAGATTTCCATCTCCCACATTACACGAAATGGCAGAAATATTTGCATTATTTTTTCTTGCTTTTTATACCATGTTTAAACCATGCATATTTAGACAAACTTGTATGAGTCCACTGTGCCTATGATGGAACTCCGCCAAGGTATTAGCTATAGCTCAGTGATTTTAATGATTTCCTAACATCTGTAATGCAGCTGAAAAAGTTATTCTGAAACCAAAATATATTGTATACTTGCACTGAAAACAAAGGTACATTGTGCTAGTTTTATGAGTGAAAACTTAGAACAAATGTTATGAAATGAATTGTACCCTGCAAAATTCTTATGTTGAAACCCTAACCCCAGTACTTTGGAATGTGACTCTATTTGGAGATAGAGCCTTTAAAGAGCTAAAAAAGTTAAAATGAGCTCACTAGGTGGGCTCTAATCTAATCTGACTGGTTTCCTTAAAAGTAGACACTAGAACATATAGAAAGAGACATCATGTTCCATGGGAGGACACACTGAGAAGGTAGGCAAGCCAAGTGGGGGCTTCAGAAGAAAGCAACCCTGCCAACAATTTGAACTTGGACTCCTAGCCTCCAGAACTGTGAGAAAACAAATTTCTGTTGTTTAAGCCACCCGGTCTTTGGTATTTTGTTACGGGGACTCTCACAAACCAAAACAATAAATAACTTTGGTGAGAGGCTTATGTAACTTCTGAGAATTTTGATATATATATATTTTTTCCTGCTTGTGCTTAGCAGCTATCATCAGGAAGAATAGAAAGCTTTAGCTTTCTATAAGGAAGGCTGGCTCAAGTAGGCATATTTTTCAAAACTTGTTTATCAAAGGTGATACCAATAAAATGATGATCTGGAATAATGATTCCCAAAGTATATGGGGACTGGCAGAGCCTACTTCAATTGTTCTTACTGAATGTAACGTACTAGTAGTAAAGTGAACTTGAACTCAGCTAGTAGCTTCAAGTACGGTTGTCCTGTACAAATATACTAAAGAGTATAATGGCGGCATTAGAAGATATTTGATTTGAATTTTTATTTTTTTTTATTTTTTGAGACAGGGTCTCACTTTGTTGCGCAGGCTGGAGTACAGTGGCACAATCAAGGCTCATTGCATCCGTGACCTCTTGGACTCAATCTTCCACCTCAGCCTCCTGAATAGCTGGGACTACAGATGTGCGCCAACACTCCTGGCTAATTTTTGTAATTTTTTATAGAGGTGAGGTTTTGCCACGTTGCCCAGGCTGGTCTCAAACTCCTGGGCTCAAGCAATGCTCCTGCCTTGGCCTCATAAAGTGTTGGGATTACAAGTGTGAGCCACTGCGCTTGGCCTGATTTGAATTTTTAAAGTTTAGTTACAGAAAATATTTCATCTGGGTAAAATTAATCTCAGATGTTACCAGCCTAAATCTGCGAAACTTCATTCACTTACCTGCTAAATGTAAAGGTGTTGAATGTCGGCCTTGGGTATCACGGCAATTTACATTATCAGGAGAGGACAACTTCTTCACTCTGGCTAAACAACCCTTCTTGGCAGCATCTAGCAAAGCTGCATCTCCCCTAAGCAGATCTTGAATATCTGTATCTCCATCTTTAACAAGATCTAAAGGAGTATTTCCATCCCTGTTTTTTTTTGTAGGGTCTGCACCATGCTAGGTATGTGAACAACAGAAAAAAAGGGAGAAATGGCCTAAATGTGCCACTGGTCGATGAGAAAATAGTCAATGTAACTATACCAAAGAAAAACTAAATTTATATTGAGACTTAAAGGTTAACATCACTGTTACTAATGTTTATACACAGAATTATTATAAAAAGAATACAGAGGAGTTAAATATTACTGGATTTTTCTAATGCATTAATGTAGTTAAAATTTTAAACTACATTCAAAATAAAGTCACATTTCATTAAAAATTAACTTTCATGTTATACTATTTTTACTTTTCATGAACATTTGAATAAAGTATAAATCTCTGTATTCTTGTTATTGTAAAATATCCACTGGTATCTGTACTGAACCAGTATCATCCATTTTAGCAGTGCTAAATAAACCTGGCTTGAAAGTAAATAATTCATCAAATATTTTCAGGTTAAAGTAACAAAGAGAAAAACTAAAAATAATAAGAGAACTATCACATGATAGCTGGCTGTAGACAAAAATAACTCTAGGTGCTAGTAAACATACTTATGGATTAAAATATAAAATAATGTTTATGACATTTATTCTAAAATCTAGGTACAGAATTAGATAACATTGTTTCCCATCGCTCACTAGTTTAAGTTTATGCTAGAATTACTTAAAAAACTATAAACATATTCTATGTAATTCATACTGTTTACAGTTAAGTATTTAAATATACCTGGAGCAGAAGTTTGCAAATTTCATATTTTCCTTTTGCTGCTGCTTCATGTAAAGGTGTAAATTTCCATAAATCAGCTACATTAACTACTGCTCCATGTTTAACAAGAAGTTCTGCAACTTCATAATGTCCATAAGAACATGCATTGTGCAAAGGTACAAGGCCTCTGAAAAGTAATGAATGAACAATAACGCCACAGAAGAACATGTTTTAATTTAAATAATTGCATATAACTGATGAAAGATAATTCTTGAACTACCTAAGGAATTATACCGATTATACTTTGTAGAACCTAAATCTATTTAAGGCAGAAAAAATTTCTTTTTTGGTGAGTCAGGGGAGAACATTTAAAACATGTTTTAAATGCAGACTATAACATTCACCCATATATGCAATGTCGAGAATTGCATATTTTTAATAAAAAATAACTTCAAGATAAACTGGAAGAATTCAAAAATCCTCCCTGAAAACTGAAAAATTTACCACATTAAAGGTCAGTATCACACTAATGTTGTAATGTCCTTGGCCATTATAAAATTCCTAGGCATTATGCCAGTGAAGTCTTTATATGAATGCTAACCATATAAAATCTTGATTGAAATTAAGCAGCTCTATTTAATATTTAGGCCAATGTTAGGAAACCGGCTTCCTTGAAAAATAAAACAGATTTCCAGGTTTTCCTAAAAAGGTCAAGTAAAAGTAAGGAAGAGAGTCCATAACAATTGTTGGCATTTACCCTTTATCTTTAGCATGCACATCAGCTCCATGCTGTAGCAGATATTCTACCACGGACACTCTGTTATACCCAGCTGCAAAATGAAGTGGTGTAGACTGACGCCCTTCAATGTCTCTGCAGTTGACACTCTGAACAGTACACAGTTTCTGAAGGACAAAACACAACATACGTGATACTACATCTACATATTCTCATTTCTTGTTTCAAGTCATTTAGTAGGAATTTTCAAAGTGTCTGACTTACTTTCTTGTCTCATTAAGACAGTATTCTCAGAAACTATTTAGTATTTTTTTTTTTTTTTTTTTGAGATGGAGTCTTGCTCATCGCCCAGGCTGGAGTGCAGTGGCGCGATCTCAGCTCACTGCAAGCTCTGCCTCCCTGTTTCAGGCCATTCTCCTGTCTCAGCCTCCCGAGTAGCTGGGACTACAGGCGCCCGCCACTACGCCCGGCCAGTTTTTTTTGTATTTTTAGGAGAGATGGGGTTTCACCGTGTTAGGCAGGATGGTCTCGATCTCCTGACCTCGTGATCCACCCGCCTCGGCCTCCCAAAGTGCTGGGATTACAGGTGAGCCACCGCGCCCGGCCCTATTTAGTATTCTTATTTCATCTTGTCATTTACTGGGAATCCCTCTGGTCCTCTCATCTATGCCTTTTATTATTATTATTATTATTATTGAGACAGAGTCTCGCTCTCTTGCCCAGGCTGGGGTGCAGTGGCGCAATATCAGTTCACTGCAACCTCTGCCTCTCGGGTTCAAGCAATTCTTCTGCCTCAGCCTCCCGAGTAGCAGGGACTACAGACACATGCCACTGTACCTGGCTAATTTTTATATTTTTAGTAGAGATGGGGTTTCACCATGTTGGCCAGGTTGGTCTCGAACTCCTGGCCTCAAGGGATCCTCCTACCTTGGCCTTCCAAATGCTAGGATTACAGGTTGAGCCACTGTGCCCGGCCTCATGTATGCCTTTATATTCTACTTTTTCTAAAGCTCAAGGGTAAATTTTATTATTATCTTTACTATATATATATATACACACACACACACACGCGCACACACGTAAAGTGCCAATCATCAGCAAGTGTAACTTGCATTTTGTGGCAAATACACACAGAGGTACATGAGATTACAGTAGCACCAGCATTACCAAGGGGCTTATTAAGAATTCAGAATCTCAGATCTCTATCTACTGAGTCAGAATTTGCCCTTTAACAAGATCCCTAGGTAATATGTAAACATATTAAAATTTGAAAAGTATTCCTTTAGAGCAGTGGTTCTCAAACTTCAATGTGCATTGGGTCCAACCCTCAAATTTTCAGTGTAACTGATGTGGGCCTAAAAATCTCCACTTCTACCAAGTTCTTGGGTGATGCTGATGCCGGTGGCTCAGGAACCATACTACACTATATGGAATGAAATAACCAGTAGAATGCTGATGGTTAGGCCGAACACAGTGGCTCATGCCTGTAATCACAGCACTTTGGGAGGCTGAGGCGCGCAGATCACTTGAGGTCAGGAGTTCAAGACCAGCCTGGCCAACATGGCAAAACCCTGTCTCTACTACTTGGGAGGGTGAGGCAGGAGAATTGCTTGAACCTGGGAGGCAGAGGTTGCAGTGAGCCGAGATCGTGCCACTGTACTCCAGCCTGGGTGACCAACCCAGACTCCATCTCCAAAAAAGAAAAAAGAGAGAAAAAAAAAAAGAATGCTGATGTTTATATACAGTTATACAGTCCTGGGGACTGGGTAGAATTAAGAAAGCAGTCAATTTTCTGTGTTCTTTGGTTCAGATGAGGAAGTGTAGTTATGAAAAGTATGAAAGTTTGGGGAAGAAAAGCAACATAGATAATAAATCAGACTGCTTAAAGAGTCAAAAGAATATATTCATATTAGTCCAGGCACGGTGGCTCACGCCTGTAATCCCAACACTTTGGAAGGCCGAGGCGGGTGGATCACCTGAGGTCAGGAGTTCAAGAGCAGCCTGGCCAACATGGTGAAACCTTGTCTCTACTAAAAACACAAAAAATTATCTGGGCGTGGTGGCGGGCGCCTATAATGCCAGATACTCGGGAGGCTGAAGCAAGAGAATCGCTTGAACCCGGGAGATGGAGGTTGCTGTGAGCTGAGATCATGCAACTGCACTCTAGCCTGGGCAACAAGAGTGAAACTCCATCTCAAACAAACAAACAAACAGAATATATCCATATTAGTAAAAACTCTTTCCCCTTTTTACTATCCTACGCCCAAAGCAGGGATAACCTAAGCTCAATAAAACAAAGGAGCCTGCTATCAGTGGGTTTACCTCAAGGGGTTTAATCACTGTCCTGGCAAAGCTCTTCTGTGCTTCCCAAATAGAGCTGGTGAGATATACAGATTCAGGGCCCCATTTAAGAGATGGTATTTCAGTGGGTCTCAAGTCAGGTCCCTAGAAATGACTATTTTTAACATGTTTACCAGGTGCTGCTTGGGTTTGGTAGTTATCACAGGCCATTCTACTCTTCACCTGTCAGTTAAATTTTGCCCACTCTGAGACAAGTTTTCTAATAGCAGGTGTTGAATAAAGTATCCAGCCTGGTGGATTATCAGTAAACAAACACAACTGAGCACAATAGTTAAGTGTTCATTAGGTAATACGCAGATGTTCTTGTTCCAGTGATTCGTACAGAGCCATCTGTCTAGAGGTAGGTAAGAAGAATGGTTCATGGAGATAAATGTCCATCAAGTGATTTTAAAAGCAGAGGGGAGGGAAGAATGCCTGATACTTGGCACAGGTTTTCCTGAATCCAATGGCATTATTGTGTTCTCTAAGTCCATTTCCTGCCCCCCAACTTCATCTCCTCTTTATCTATCCCCTCCTCTGGACTCCCTCTATCTTTATAAAAACAAAGTTTAGTCTTTAACATGTTTACTAAATATAGTTTTATGTTCTTTAATATATATAAGAGAATGAGCATTTACAATTCTGTATCTCTCCCTGCCCACACACACCAAAAAAAAAAAAAAAAAAAAAAAAAAAAAATCAGCTAATTGCTTTCAACTTAATTTTCATGTCTCTTGGAAAAAAAAAAAAAATCAGTTCACAACCTTTTACCTCAAGTGATTTGTATTTCCACAAGTCAGTACTAATAGAAACAAAATCCTCCTTTCAATATCCTATAAGCCTCCTACTTAAGGGAATGAGAATAATGAGGATCAAAATAAAAACATGTCAAATAATAAAACTGCATGATAGTTGCAGTTTTCTGTGAGAAATGAATTAAAAAAAAATCTGAAGTTATCTGAGATGTCTACACAGATAAAACAACAGAAAAGGATCACATGGATTTTAAAATCAATTTGTAGAAAGCTCTTCATTTAAAACGGCAGTGAATAAATTCCCTCAGAGCTCTAGCTCAGAAGAGAACAACACTTATATTTCCTTCTCAGAAAATCTAAAATTATTGACTTTGTGAGTGGGTCTGTTTAAGATTTAGAACACCCTACAGAAATATAATGAAATTGGCAGGGCATGGTGACTCATGCCTATAATCCCAGCACTTTGGGAGGCTGAGGCGGGAGGACTGCTTTGCCCAGGAGTTTGAGACCAGCCTGGGTAACATAGTGAGACTTTGTCTCTACAAGAAAAAATCAAGAAAATTAGCTTGGCGTGGCGGCATCCACCTGTAGTACCAGTTACTTGGGAGGCTGAGTCAGGAGGATCACTTGAGCCCAGAGGACGTAGGTTGCAGTGAGCCCAGATAGCACCACTGTGCTCCAGCCTGGGCAACAGACCCTGTCTCCCCGCCCCAGCCCCCCAAAAGAAATATAATGAAATTATTTCAAATAGCTACTTCTGCCATGAATTAAATCAACCAATTCAGCTTTCTGTAAAACTTACTACCTCTTAGTATCCTCTCAAACAGCACCAGCACTGTTTTGAAAAAGTCTCTAAAGGTGAAGGGGAAGAAATACAAGGCTTGTCTCCCCTACTAGTTTTGGAGAGTAACACCACTGCATTACTGAAAAATTATTTAATTCATGAAGATTAGTTAGTTAAATTTTAATATATATTAAATTCTAAAACAGTCTCACTCTCTCAAAATGTTAGGCCTTTGAGTTATACACAATTTCTGCAGGTAACAGAAATATTTGATACAGAAATATTTGATATTACATATTTACTTCTTTTTCTTTCTTTCTTTCTTTTTTTTGAGACAGTCTCATTCTGTCGCCCAGGCTGGAGTGTAATGCCACGATCTCAGCTTACTGCAACCTCCGCCTCCCGGGTTCAAACAATTCTCCTGCCTCAGCCTCCCAAGTAGTTGGGATTACAGGCACCCACACCACTCCTGGCTAATTTTTTTTTTTCCTATTTTCAGTAGAGCTGATGTTTCGCCACGTTGGCCAGGCTGGTCTCAAACTCCTAACCTCAGGTGATCCACCCACCTCAGCCTCCCAAAGTGCTGGGATTACAGACAGGCGTGAGCTACTGCGTCCAGTTTTACATACATATTTCTACAGTAAGAGTCAAAACAGTAAGGAAGGGTTACTCTGGGGAAGACTCTTGTCTGAGAAACAGGTAAGAGCTGAAGTTGTAAGCTCTGGGAAAGAGAAGGAGCAACACTGAATATATTACTACACTAAGCCCTGGATCCCTAGAGGTAGAGGGGGCAAAGAAATGAAGAAATCAGAAGAAATCTATAGACAGAAGTGATACACTGTTTTTCCCCCTTCTTGTTTTATGTGTCATATGTAAACACTAATATAAAATAATTTGATATACTTTATTCTGTTAAAGGGACAAATGAATAGGTTCTTCAAGCAAAACCCATTTGGTATCACCTGAATTTATTTATAGTTGTGAATGTAGTATTCACCGGGATGTGTGTGAAAGTGAAGTCTTTTTTCTTGCATTACTTAAGGCTCCTCATTTGTAGAGAACAATTAGATTATATTATTGACCTTTTAAAGCAAGGCAGATACAAATAAACCAGACTCTTCATTATTACAGATTAAATAACAAATGTCAAAATAAAAACCCAAAGTTAACAGAAACATAACATTGTATCTTACTTTTACAGTTTCGACATCTCCAGCCTTTGCAGCTTCCAGCAATTGTCTGTCTGCCTCTGAATTACCTAATGAGATACCCTCTAAAAAAGAGAGAGAGAGAAAGAGTGACTAACCTCTACTTGGAAGATGGAACCAAGCTTTATGGAAGGCATCTCATCAGAAAGCAAAGTTCTTTTACAATTTGGTAGATTATGTACGAAATCTCCATGGTAGTAAGAGGTTGTGGGGTGGGAAGGGAAAAATAAGATTCTCTTAAAACTCTTTGAAATACAATACATATAAGCAAAATATGCAAATGTATATAATGATTATAAAATGTGATTTAAGCAATATAAAGGAACATAAAGTAGATGACTAAAGATGGCCTGTTCTATAAGCAAGCCATTGGAATGGTGCAAAAGTATTAAATTAAGACAGCAACCAGAAATCTAACTGTGGTTCTCTCATTAATTAGCTATCTGAACTGGAGGAAGTCACTGGAACTTCCTGGACCTCAGATTTTTTTAAATTCTAAAGACATAAGGTAGACTGGGAGAAATGTAACACCATTTCCAGGTCTGAAATTCTATGTTTATAGCTCATTTAAAGTGTCAGAAAAGGAAAACATCTACCTTGCACCTTAGAACAAAATAAACTCCAGATGGATTAAAGATGTAAGTATGAAAAATTGAACCTTAAAAATGCTAGAAGAAAACGGGGGAATATCTTCATAACATGGAATAAAAAAGCTTCTTAGAGCAGTACATCAAAAGCAGCATCAAAAAAAGAAAATTGGTATATGGAAAAATATGTCAGGTAATAACAACATTAAACAAGAACAAAATGGAAAAAAACCAAACTGTAACATGCACCTTTAAAGAGAATATATTTGAGGCTACAGTGAGCCAAGATAATGCCATTGCACTGTAGCCTGGGCAACAAGAGTGAAACTCCGTCTCAAAAAAAAAAAAAAAAAAAAAAAAAAAAAATATATATATATATATATATATAAAATACACATATACATATATATGGTGTTCTCATGAAAGGAGTACTTTGAAAGGCTTCAACAAATGAGACAAAGACATGAACAAGAAATTCACACATACAAAAAAGATAAATGGTTGGCTGGGCATGGTGGCTCACGCCTGTAATCCCAGCACTTTGGGAGGCCAAGGCGGACAGATTACTTGAGGTCAGGAGTTGGAGACCAGACTGGGCAATATGGTAAAACCCCGTAACTACTAAAAACAAAAAAGTTAGGCGCATGCCTATAATCTCAGCTACTCAGGATGGTGAGGCATGAGAATCGCTTGAACCTGGGAGGCAGAGGTTGTAGTGAGCCAAGATCGCGACACTGCACTCCAGCCTGGGTGACATAGTGAGAATCCATCTCAAAAATAGATAAATAAAATAAAAGAATAATTAAAAAAAAAAAAGAAGGTCCGGGCGTGGTGGCTCATGCCAGTAATCCCAGCACTTTGGGAGGCCGAGGCGGGCGGATTAGAAGGTCAGGAGTTCGAGACCAGCCTGGCTAACATAGTGAAACTCCATCTCTACTAAAAATACAAAAAATTAGCCGGGTGCGGTGGTGTGTGCCTGTAATCCCAGCTACTTGGGAGGCTGAGGCAGGAGAACCACGTGAACCCAGGAGGCAGAGGTTGCAGCGAGCTGAGATTGCACCACTGCACTCCAGCCCGGGCGACAATGCGAGACTCTGTCTGGAAAAAAAAAAAAAAAGAAAAAGAAAAAAAAGAGAAATGGGCAACAAACACTTTAAAATTACGTTCAAACTTACTCATAATCAGAAATGCAAATTAAAATATCATTTTTTTTTCCATCTGCTAGTAGGCAGAGAGGAAATGGAGAGCTACACTGATGAGACTTTTATAGTTAGCATTAAAATCTATTACTTCTGTAATTCACACATGCATATTCACTCAAGGAAAGTATTAAGAATTGTAATATCTAGTGCTGACAGAAAACAGGTGCTTTCATATACTCCGACTGTAAAATGCTAAATACCAGCTTTCTATTAATAGAAGATAATTTGACAATTACATGCTACCCTTTGACCTGGAAATTCCACTTCAATAATTTATTGTAAGAAACTAGTTGGAAAGGCAAGTAAAAAGCTATATGTAATGGTACTTAGTATAAAACTGACAAGACTGTACATTCTATCACTAGCCAACTGCATAGGACCAGTGTTATTATCCCAAAAACTGACAAGGAAATGAATGTGTGATATATGGGGGAAGTAATGGGAATCTTGAAAGCAGTCTTGTAAGTTCACAGTTTTGGCAGATTCCAGGAGGTTGCATCAATCTGCTTTCATCTGTTCAAGCAGTGTTTCTCAAAACTTGGTTCCCAGAACAAAGGCATAAAAATCATCAACGATTTACTGTTAAAGACAGAAAAGCTTGATCTATTACATTTTTCTCATCTGAACTTTCAGATGTCAAAGCTACTGCATTACATTCTAATAAAGGTAGAGATGTACACAAAAAAACTTTAAAATTTATGGGACCAGATCTCTGGGTTGAAATGTTTCATCTATGCCAAGGGTGTAGATATTTGATCTAAATATTTTAAGATGTAATGAATATGAGTGTACTCAGTTGTTAAATGTTTTAATAAGCCAGAGAGTTGGCTACCTTATACAAACTCTACCTCCCTTGAATACGTAGGATCTAAAAATTCCTTTCTTTAAAAATAAATAGCCACCATTTTATCTTACTCTTAAAACTTTCTCGATAAAAACTTGAAAGCCATCTATTTAACTTCAGAAAATGTGCAGAAAATGCTACTGGAACAAAAATCGTAATTATCACTTAATGACACTTGGGGACTGAAGATATTCAGCTGATTAAAAGTATAATAACCTAAGAAGAAATAACCAAAAATTCTCAAAATTGTTTTCTTATTACCAACTCCTACCTATAATACCTGATATGTGAAAAATTTTTAAAGGTTAATTTAAAACAATTCATTTCATGGAAACATATACTACCTTGGAGGAGTTGCTGTACGTTTTCATTTCCCATCTGTAAAGCAGTAAAGCCCTGAAGGGATATAATGTTAGGATCACACCCATAGCTCAGGAGTAGGCGGCAGGTTTGTAGATGGCCACAATAAGCAGCTCTGTGTAGAGAAGTCTGACCAAGATTATCCAAAGCATTAACCTTAACAATGCAGAAAAAATTGAAGTTAGCCTGCAATGCAAAATTTAAAACCATGCAATCATGTATTTAACACTTTTTACTACTTTTAAGTCTCAATTTTTTATGAGGCCTATTATCCAATGCCAAAGCAAGTATTTTTGCTCCAATCTAGAGAATAAATTTACCAATTCATGAAGGCTACCATCAGAAGGAAGACCCAATTTTGGGTTAAATGTGAGATGCTGAATAGTAATTGTGTTTATCATTAAAGCATTCACAGATTCACAGATATTTAGAGCTAGACATTGCCTAAGAAAGTTCAACCCATGTATTTTTACGGATCTCTAAAGTGTAGAAATGTAAAGATTAACCCCAAGATAGACAACTGTAACAAAGCCAAGATAAATTAGCATTAAAATGCTTATTTCTATTGGTTTAATCTTCTCCCTTATTTATTATGTAAACTATATAGATACACATACTATGGAATAGTCACACAGTGGAATCACTCAGCAATAAAAAGGAACCAACTATTGATACATGGATGAATCTCCAAAACATTATACAATGTGGTAAAAGCCTTACACAAAAGCATATATTTTGCATCATTCCATGTATGTCAAGGCCTAGAACAGGCACTTTTATGTCAGAAAAAATAAAATGGTTATCTGTCAAAGTGGAGATTGCCTGGGACTGTGCATTACTTCTGCCATGAGATAATGTATCTCTACAGGAGTTTTGGTTATACAGGTGTATGTACTAGTCAAAATTCGGCAAATATGCGTTTAAGATCTCTGCATTTCACTGCATTCAAATTTTACATATAAAGAAAAACTGTAAACAAAGATTAAACTCTAGTTGATGTGCATGTGGAAGTATTTAGGAGGAACAGTCTGCAAATTACTTTGAAATGTGTGAAAAAATAAGATATTGGTGGATGGAGGGAAAAATGGAAAGATATGTAATAAAACACTATAGTAAAATGTTAGTAATAGAATCTAAGTGGTAGGAAGGTATTCTCTGCAAAATTCTTTTTACTTGGTTATATCTTTGAAATTTTTCACAGTAAAAAAAATTACCTGTAAAACTCCACCAACCTTATCTCTACCTCCCTGCCCTGGAAATAATTATTCAACATAACTAAGAAATTAAGTTCCTCAGTAATCAATCCTGTGGACAACAGTGTGTTTTAAGACACTGACCTATTCATACTCATGGAATCAGATAATATGTGAATGGGAATATAATCAAGATCTCAATAAACCTAAAACTAGAGTATGAATAGCTAGGCTCCATGCTTACAGGGCCTGAAAAATTGATTTAAAATGCTCAGAACAATCAAACTGTTTATTCACATACCCTAACTCGCTGAAATGTGAAAAATACCCACTTAAAAAAAAACTTTATCTGGGTACCCCTTTATGTTAGGATTAGGGTGACCACTTGTTCTGGTTTGCCTAGGACTTTCCTGGTTTTAGCACTGAAAGTCCTGTGTTCCCAAAAAACCTCAAGTCCTGGACAAAACTGGATGGTTGGTCACCCTAGTCAAGATTGTTTCATTGTGCATCCAGATATTCTTCAAGTAATGTACCACAAGTACGAAAAAAGCAATCAACAAACAGTTATAGAACAGAGAGACAAGATATGCCAAGCAGTCAAGCAGATATAAACTTTATTTTATTCAATAATTTACAATAGGAAAAATCAAGATTATACATTATCAAGAATTCCCCCAAATCAAAGCGAAATTAAGACACAGAGAGGCAACACAAAAAGAAATTAAAGAACTCTAAGTGGTTTCTTGAATGAATGGAAACTCAAGAAAGGACAGGTAAGAATAAACTATTCTGCAAATTTCATTTATGGAAGGGCCTCAGAGGCCATCCAAGGAGAAGAGCGTCTATTCCTTTCTCCCTTCATCTACAGCACATCTATGCTTTCTCTGTTATAGAGTATACTGAATTTCAGCTAAAGATTTTGTTTGAAGGAGGCAAGGATCTGTGGCTAAAAACTGTAAAAACTGCTGTATTAGGTGACTACTGTCATCTCTTCCAATCTGAGGTAATATGTATATCTTTTACTGAGTAGTACTTTTAAAAGTTCCTGGGTAAGAGATGATTTCTAGCTTTGATGAAAGCATATTTGGTGAATAAAATGCTTTGTGCACGAATGCCAACTAAAGAACAGTAACTTATCAACATGGGGAGCTATTATGTTTTTTGTAAAATTATTTAAATAATATATTTCCTTCCGTTCAAGTCCTTTGACTTAGTTACAGAAATAACAGAGGGTAAAAACAAAAACAAAAACGAAAGCAAAAAAATGGTGATTGGGGTAAATAACAGAAGTTATCATGACAACCAAGAATTAGAAGATATGGGTGAGAAAAGACGATTAGAAAAGATGATAGGTCGGAAAAGTCCTTACGGATAACTATGACCTGTGGGCTGTGGTTAAAAGGAATGGAGGAGGGAGGACATACAGGAATAATGTGTGTCTGAATAAACCCATAGATGTTCTAGCAAAAATTAGATATAGAAAAGGTTACCTGCAGGACAATTCTTAAGCATAGTAATCTATGCTTAAGGGAAAAAAAGTAATACTCATGAGAAAGTAAATCGTTTAGGAAGTCAGGCATTTCACCTGCTAAATAAAAAATAACTCATTGGATTACCAAAGATTACCAAAAAGGAAGTATACCTTTGCTTCATGTTTCACCACTACTTCAACAACATCATTATGAGCTTTCTCAGATGCCACGTGCAGAGGAGTCAAGAATCTTAAAGAGAAAAAGTCAGCCAGACAGTGAATATATTTTCCAAAAGAGTAAAATCTCAATAACATTAAATTATTAAATGTATACTTACTCTTTCGTCTTTTCATTGATGTTTGCTCCTTTTCTTAGCAACAGTTCACATATTTGCTTTCTTTTGGGATATGGAGATGCAGCAGCACAATGCTAAATAATTTAAATTGCAGCATTAATCAAGGACTATACATAACTGATTTTAAGAACATTCGTGTTTCCCATCAAGAACTATCAAGTAGTTATTTAATCTTTTTGTTTTACTTTTGACACAACTTTGCTTTTGACTTTTGGTTGAACAGAATTGCAACAATTACCAAATTCTGACAGGGCCTGAAAATCCTACCTATCAGATAATATCTATTATTAAATATTCCAATCAAACTTTACAGTTGTCCTGTATCTTTGAAAAAGCTATCATTGGTGTGATGAAAACCTTAATGTGACCAATATCCTTTTCAAAACTGTTTCCAAGTGGCACTGTGTTGATGCATTTTAAATGTTAAGAAAACACCCCAAAGGTTGAGGTTTCTTTACATGAAGAAATAACAGAATAAAGCCGGACGTGGTAGCTCATGCCTGTAATCCCAGCACTTTGGGACGCCGAGGCAGGCGGGTCACCTGAGGTCAGCAGTTCAAGACCAGCCTGGCCAACATGGTGAAACCCCCCCCTCTACTAAAAATACAAAAATTAGCCGGTTGTGGTGGCATGCGCCTGTAATCCCCGCTACTTGGGAGGCTGAGACAGGAGAATCACTTGAACCCAGGAGGTGGAGGTTGCAGTGAGCTGAGATCATTCCACTGCACTCCAGCCTGGGTGAGAGAGCAAGTGACTCCATCTCAAAAAAAAAAAAAAAAAAAGAAATAACAACATTCATCAGTTCTGGATTCTGTTTGGTAATAGCACTGATGGAACAGCTGATAAGCTGAGCAGTACTTATATCTCTCTCAACTAGTTGCTTCGGCAGAATAAGGAGCATGCATTACCTCTTTGCAAAATCAGTGGTGGAAAATGATATAATCTGGAGTTTGAGGCTGCAGCATCTCTATGTATGATGTATCCAGGAGGAAAGGAGACAGGAAGTAGAGATTTGCCAGTTATAAGCCTAAGCCTAATATCTGCATAACAGGTGTTCAATAATGTCTGAATGATACATGACTAAATCAATGTATATATGTTAAGTTAAAACTGAAACCTGAAAACCTACAGAATAAAGATTCTGGGTAATTTTTCAGCTAAGTTGCTCTACACATCTAAAAACACAATACATATGAAATTTGTTATTTGATTTTAACCTGTTGTTAATCATAAAGTTTATCGGATCCTCATGACTTTGCTGCAGATCCATTCTTTGATGTTGTCGTCACCAAAATCATTCCTTTATCCTAAATAAAACCAATTCTAATTGGAGAACATAGTTCCTTTGGTAGGTTAAGGGTAATCATCCCAGGACATCTATTATGAGAGCACAGAGACTGGACATGGTTTTTTAAATACTTTTTTTTGTTTTAAAATCACATCCACCTCAAATTACACCCTGCTCCTCTGCACCATCATGGAGCAGGGCCTGTAAATCTCTGGGAACCTGTAAGAAACTGCTACTGCACCATAACCACTCACCAACACATCTCCTACTGTGTTTTAAGGTTAATTACCAAAACGAGTTGCTTAATAGTAGTATGTATATTTAGGGGAAAACAACACGTAGTATTAGCTTTTCAGACCAGAATTTTCCATGTTAGTCTTTCCAAGTTTCTTTGTACAGTTTTAATGCTGTTGTGGTTTTAATTTTGTACTAGTATTTCTTATTAGTCTACAGCTTAACTATTTTTTTTTAAATTTAGATGTTTCTTACACGCAGTAAAAAAGGTCCAAAATGCTTTACAGGTAGGTTTCTACATAAACTTCATAGTTTACATTATGGCATAAGGAAGAAAACTTATTATAAAAGATATTAGGTAAGTAAGGCTTACCATCAGTTAAATCTGCTTCTACACACATTAATTTACTTATCTTCTCTTACCCGAAGCACATTCTGCAACTCATACAACAGGATTTACTTTCTTCCTTTTACATTTCTACCTTTAAATTTTTTTTCACCTTTCGATTTTAAGGTAGCCCCTGATTTTACCATTCGCTCTCTTACCTTTTATCACGTATCCCTATTAGCTCCCATTCTTTTCTGTTTTTCCTTAGGCTTCTCTACTCACATCCACTTTGTCATAGCTCCACAGTTATTATTACCTCTGTCAGGGAAGTAACCTCTAAAATACTTTATACACATTCTAGATTTAATTTTGAAGAAGGAAGCGACTACACCAAGTGTTTTTATCTGGATGGTGGTATTTATTTTATTTTTCATTATTTTCATTGGGTTCCAAAATTTCTAACTTAAGCATTCATTTTTATAACCTCTAAAAAAGCAAATGATATGTATCATTTATGATAATAAAAGCATTACATATAATACATGCCAGAATCTGAACAGATTTTTTTTTTCTGGAGATTCTCGAACTGATAATAGCTTGGCCTTCTGCAGGGTGAGGCTGTCTATTTTTTGGCACTGTTTAAATTTTTAAAAAATATTTGTATAGGCAGTAATTTTTTAAAACTACAGACTCAAAAAAATGCTAGTTCTAAAAGTAGGATATTATTATTAGTTTAGCACGTTCTTGGTTATTGTATTTTAAAAACTTAAATCTGAAACATTACCAATGCTGTTTCATGTGTTTGAGGATGCTTGAAATTCACCATTTCCAGAGAGAGATGTTTTTTGATTCGAGTAACATCAGCTTCTCGTGCAGCTTGCAGCAACGAGTGGCCTTTAAATTCATCTAGATGAAGAAAAAGCATTTATATCTATAATGAGATCAAATTGAAAAGGCTTACCTAAAAGATACCTAGTATTTTCCTTGAAATTATTTTCAAAATAATCTTCCAATACAGCCAGATTGAGGCTCTAAAGATATTCTCCAAATTTAACCCCTGAAACAGACAGGGGTACTCCAGTTCCCCTCAGTTATGGTGCAACTGTATAGACATATGGCCTCAAGAATGTACACAGGTTTAGCCCATGGCAGAATCATGGTCTGTTCTAATTCATAATTCATTTTGGGATATCTGGAATACTACAATATATTCCTAGACCAGAGAGGTTTTAGAATTTTTCAAGCACAAAATTTTTCTCAGTAAAGAAACAGTGATCTCTACACTGACATCATGGCTATAACAGACAGTTTTGCTCATACCATCAGGGAACTGGGAACTAGACAAGTTGGATATTTGCAAAAGCCACCTATGATGATGAAAAAATAAAAGAGGTTTTCCTTAAGATTCTCTTTTACTCATCAGACTTGTGGAACTACCAATTATTCTTTATTATTCCAGGATAATACAAATCCATTATAAGTTGCTTATTTATATGCACTAATACCATATCCAAACTAGGTGGTTATTTCTCACTACATTTACTTCAGCTATAGACAGAAAATCAAAGAACTGGGGCCAGGTGCCAACAAATATTAGATGTTAAGATCTGGAGGCTGTTTACAAGATGGCAATCTTATGAAGCTGTAACTTCACAAATTCATAAGCTTCATAGATTAAACAGAAAAGTCATATCAAAGATGAAAACCAAATGCTTTCATTTCAAAGGCATACCATCTAATAAGTCTAATACAGTACATATAAAAAGCACATAAGTTGACTTGAAAAAATTAATACAAACATATTTTATTTTCATAGCATCTTAAATAGAAACTTCCAAATTATTAAATATGCTAAACAACATGGATACCCATGGCTAAGAAAAATATTCTATTATTTAAACATTTCTAAAAACAAACAGGAAAGAAAAAATGTTCAGTTTATTGATATAATATCCTACCTGAACATTCATAATTTTATACTCACATGCTAATCTTTCTTTTAACTGTGGTGTGGGAGCCAGGTCTATAGCACTTTTATTGTGACAATTGAGCAGTGTTGGGTCTGCACCATAACTTAAGAGAAGAGAACATACTTCAACCCTGTTCTTAGAAGCTGCCTCATGAAGAGGAGTGAACTGCCACAAGTCCATTGCATTTACACATGCACCATGCTGGAGAGCAAAAAGCATCATATATTTAACGTTCAATTTTCTAAAGAACTCAGAATTATTAGTACTGTGTAATTTAACATCATACAGCTAAAATAGGTTATGTTCCCAAAGTTCACTTTTTAAGCCAATTATTTCAGAATGAGTATACATTTTTCCCAAAGGAAAAAACAGTAGCTGATTGCTAGGCCTACCCACGAGGGTCTACTTAACTTTTCTACTTTTAAGAACAGTTAAGAATGAAGCTTTAGATTTAACCTGCATCTTTTCCAAGAACGAATTCTCCTCTTGAGGGATAGCTGACATACAGTGAAACACACAACTTTGATAATTCTGACAAATGTATATATCTGTGATACCATCACCCAAATCAAGATATAAGACCCTTTCATTACCCCAGAATGTTTCCTCATGCTCCTTTTATAGACAATTCCTGCTCCCATTCTGGCCACATATTAGATATATCTGTTCTTCAATTTCATAAAAATGGAAGAATATAAATTTCTTTGTCTAGATTCTTTCATACATATGTTTCTGAGATTCATTCATGTTGTTGCATAAGTAGTTCATTTTCATTGTTGAGGAGTATTTCACAGTATAGATACACCATAATTTGCTTATTTATCATCCTATTAAGGGACATTTGGACTGTTTCTAGTTGGCCGGTTGAGTATCTCTAATCTGAGAACCTGAAATGCAAAATACTCCAAAATCCAAAACTTCTGAATACTGACGTGACGCCACAAGTGGAAAATTCCACACCTAACCTCATACACACAAACTTAATCATGCACAAAATTATTAAAAATTTATACAAAATTATCTTCAGGCTACGTGTATAAGGTGCATATGAAACATAAGTGAATTTCATGTGTAGACCTGGGTTCCATCCTCAAGATATCTCATTACATAGTATATATGCAATATTCTAAAATCCAAAAAAATCTGAAATCTAAAACACTTCTAATCCCAAGCATTTCAGACAATGGATAGTCAACCTGTGTTACAAATCAGCTATCATAAACATTTCTTTATGAACATATACTGTCATGGTAGATATAAGTTTAACTTTATTAGAAACTGTCAAAAGAGTTTTCTAATGTGGCTATAGCATTTTATACAGCCACCAGCAACATTTGAGTTCCAATTGCTACATATCCTTGCTAACACTTTCTATTGTTAGGCTTTTTAATTTTAGCCGTTTCCAAGTACTGGAGTTGGCTAAGCATGGAACACTGAAGCCATACTAGTTTAACCAATCAAACACAAATTTCCTACTACAGCATTCAACTAAGGTGAACCAGCTTCTTACACTTTCAATATTTTCAACAATGGGGAGCTAATTTGCAGCCAACATGGCTTTTTATAGTTACTAGAGAACTTCTGTTGTTAGAAAGTTTTCTTCTACATTAAGTTAAAATATGCACTCTTAACTTTCATCTGTTTGCCTCTGGAGCAAAAGACATCATAAAGGACACTCATCTTATAAATCAGATGGTTTCCACTTATTCTCGTGGTGGCCCTCAACTAAATATACTTGAGCTTAAAAAATTCATTAAAAAATAATTGAGGCCAGGGGCAGTGGCTTATGCCTGTAATTCCAGCACTCTGGGAGGCCAAGGTGGGTGGATCGCTTGAGCTTAGGAGTTCAAGACCAAACTGGGCAATATGGTGAACCCCTATCTCTACAAAAAATAAATTAACCATGTGTGGTGGTACCACGCCTGTAATTTCAGCTACTCGGGAGGCTGAGGTGGGAGGATCACCTGAGCCCGGGAAGGTTGTGGCTGCAATGAGCCATGATTGCGCCACTGCACTCCAGCCTGGGTGGCAGAGTGAGACCCTCTCCCTCTGGCCAAAAACAACAACAACAACAACAAACAAAACCAAGAGCCTAAAATCATAGATTCCAGTGTGGTTTGGGTGTGCAGAGTACACTGCATCCATGATTATATTTGCTTGCAATACTATTCTACTATTGGCACAAAATTATGACAGCTTTTTAAGTTGTCATATTACAATTTATACTTTGAGTTAATGGATCATTTAAACACTCTGTATTATTGTTTAAATTAAGAAGTAAACATCAAAGCATTTTCTCCTCTCCCATCTTGTTCTTGTGCGACTTATTTCGTGAACTTAAGTGTCCTTGCTGAGCCCCATTATATTTAATCTTACTGGCTTCAATCAAAGCTTAGAGCCTGGTGAGATGGTTTTGACCCTTGATTCTATCAACTTGAATATTAGTTATCCTTCCCAGCTTCATGTTAATCTGCAAACTGGGTAAGTATCCCTTTTAATTTTTTATCAAGTCAACCATAAAAGTGTGCATCACAACAAAGATAAAGATAGAAGCTTCAGGCCCCACTGGAGGTTCCAACATTGCCTTCCAAGCAAAGAAATATCAGTCAACACACTGCACAGTGGTTTAATTAATTATGACTCTATCTGACATAATTTTTCCCTCCACTCTAGCCAGATCTATCTGCTTGCTTCCTAGTATTCAGAGACTATGAGGAAGAATGTTAAGAGAATTCCCTGTTAGTCTTGTGCCTGTTAGTGCCAGACCTTCATTATTTGAATGCTTTGCCCAGGGAATCATGTCTTAGTGCCTTCCATGGCTAGCAAATGCCCTGGTCATGGAAAGCAGTCACTGGGTGTTTGCTGTTAAATGCCAGCTTCTGCTAGCCAAACTATTTAGGCAAGTGTTGCCAATTGACTCAGCACTGCTCAGAATCTGCATTCTCAATCCCTATCTACTTGTTTTCTCCTGACTTTGCTTAACTTTACTACCCTGGTAACTATTACACCCTCACGTTAGCTAACCCCCTCTGTAGGTATGACCTCTAGTCAGCCTTTCATTCTTATTTAGTAAAACACTAGGTCTTAGGAAAATACCACTCAGTTGTCTTTAAGTCCCAGTGCAATCTGTTTGATGTTTCATTCTTATCCATAACAACTTTCTAATGTTCTGCTGGAGTCAAGATTTTATAAGAAGCAAAAGCATTACTCTCACAAATGTATAACACTACAGCCACATTATAAGTTTACTAAGGTTTATATGCTACTCAGAGTATCTAATTATTATTATAAAGTTGTTTCTACGGGAAAATGTATTTCATAAGACGCAGGCCCAAAAGGAACCACAGAGGCATTGGAAACAAGTGTCCTCTTTCTCTTCCCATAACAGCTGCAGAGAGTGGGGAAAAGTACTGAAGGGGTAGAATGGGTGCAGGGTAACAGAAGTTAAAGGGTATGGGTAACATCCTGGGATCCACTCCCAAGGATAATATATATCTTCTACTCTCACCTAAAAGGGATCAAAATAGGAAGTTTCGGGCTGGGCTTGGTGGCTTATGTCTGTAATCCCAGCACTTTGGGAGGCTGAGGCGGGCAGATCACCTGAGGTCAGGAGTTCAAGAGCAGCCTGGCCAACATGGTGAAACTCTGTATCTACTAAAAATAGAAAATTAGCTAGGCATGGTGGCACATACCTGTAATCCCAGGTACTTGGGAGGCTGAGGCAGGAGAATCGCTTGAACCCAGGAGGCAGAGGTTGCAGCGAGCTGATTGTGCCACTGCGCTCCAGGCTGGGAGACAAAGCAAGACTCCGCCTCAAAAAAAAAAAAAAAAAAGTTTCTTGCTAGTCTTGGGAACCTGTTTGTTAAACAGTTGTTGAACATACTGGAAGAAGTGAACCTTACCAAATGGGCCTGCTCCAACTCAAAGTACAATTGGCAAATCTTGCTATTATATCTGGTGGTTTTAACAAAATATGATTCACTAAAAACTGCTTCTTAGAGTTTTGAAACTTCACCTTTAGCTATAAATTATGGAATCACTTTATCTGCTATTCATTATTATTATTATTATTATTATTTTTTGAGACAAGGTCTCACTCTTGCCCATGCTGGAGTGCAGTGGTGCGATCTGGGCTGACTGTAACCTCCATCTCCAGGGTTCAAACGATTCTCCTGCCACAGCCTCCTGAGTAGATGGGATTTCAGATGATGCATCACAAGATGATGTGTAGCAAGATAACACTGCTACTTTATATTTTAAAACATATAGTATCCAGGCTGGGTATGGTGGCCCATGGCTGTAATCCCAGCACTTTGGGAGGCCGAGGCAGGTGAATCACTTGAGGTCAGGAGTTCAAGACCAGCCTGGTTTCACCAGAGATGGTGAAACCCCATCTCTAACAAAATTTAGCTGGGCGTGATGGCGCATGTCTGAAATCCCATCTACTCAGGAGGCTGTGGCAGGAGAATCGTTTGAACCCTGGAGGTGGAGGTTGCAGAAAGCCAAGATCGCACCACTGCACTCCAGCCTGGGCAAGAGTGAGACCTTGTCTCAAAAAAAAAAAAAAAAAAAAAAACAAAAAAAAAACCATATGGTATCTCAAAAATCTCAAAGCAGTCAAATGCTGAGCTATCAGTCACCTATATTTTATAATGCTTATAAATACTTCTACTTCTTTAAGCACTAAGAACACAGAAAATAAAAAGAAACCCAGATACACTAATGTATTTCAAGTTACTCTACATAACTCCAGAAAGTAATTAGAGAGTACAAGAGCACTAACCTTGACCAAAAGTTCAGTTACTTCATAATGACCATAAGAACAGGCATTGTGCAATGGTACCAGATCACTACAATGAGAAGGGGAAAAAAAATCCTGTTTTAGTATATATTTCTTAGGCCTACGGAAATTTATAAATTAAAATGTATTTAATTACTTAAATAGCAAGTGGATTATGTGATGTTCTAATAAAAATGTTCAAAATTTAGTAACATCCATTTGAACCCTAAGTCCTAAGAATTTGAACTCCCAAGTCTCTTTCAAATCTGTCTTCCTTTATACTTCACCGCTACTGCCACTGCCTTAGTTTGGGTCTGTTATTTCTCCCTTGCACTACTGAAACAGCCCCCACTCCACTTTATCCTCCAAGCTGAGGCAGATTTTTCTAAAAGGTAAGTCTGATGTAGTTACACCTTAACACTGTGCTTTCAAGAGATGGTTCCAACTTATTAACGTGGCACACACAATTATCTGGCTCCCTCTCTAGGCTTACCCTTCAATAATGATATGCTAAACTTATAGTTCCCTGTATGTCTCTACACATACTGTTCCCTGGGTATAGATTTCCCTCCCTCCTTTGTTCTGGATCATTTCTACATGTCTTTTCCAGACTTAGCTCAAATACTAGCTCATTTTTAAAACTTTTTTGAGATCCTTAATAAGCTGAAACCCAATTCTTCCATGATGGGAGTGGAGGAAGAACTTTCTCTATGGGAAGATACAGTGAAACTTTAAAATCTTGACTTCTATCTTTAAGCTTTTCCTTCTCCTTTGGGATCACTCACTAATATGCTGCCACAGCCACCATCATGCCAGCCTCTGGTAAGGGATGGTCACCTGTGATTTAGTCTTTAGTTCTACGAGTCCTCTCTTGAAAGGTTCATGGCTTTCCTTACTATTTTTGAATATATGATTCTTCACTTGCCTGAGCACCAATTTTGTTCCTGACCACCTACTAGATGCTTCCACTATGTTCCTGTATCATCCCATTAAACTAAGTGTTCTGGGCCGGGCGTGGTGGCTCACATCTGTAAACTGAGCACTTCGGGAGGCTGAGCCAGGTGGATTACCTGAGGTCAGGAGTTCGAGCCTGGCCAACATGGTGAAACCTCGTCTCTACTAAAAATATGAAAATTAGCTAGGTGTGGTGGTGGGTGCCTGTAATCCCAACTACTCAGGAGGCTGAGGCAGGAGAATCACTTGAACCTGGGAGGCAGAGGTTGCAGTGAGCCGAGATCTTACCACTGTACTCCAGCCTAGGCGACAGAGCGAGACTCTGTCTCAAAAAAAAATAAAAAATAAAAAAAAAATAAATAAATAAAATAAAATAAAAAACACAACAAGCAAACAAAAAATAAACTAAGACTTCTAGAAGTCAATTCAACAGTTTCCCCCCAAACAATTTTGCCTTGTGTATTTCATATGTGTATCATTGGATCTAACTCATTCAGAACTTGAAGTGTAGTTTTCCTTTTATTCCTCGCTCATCATACCCATTCGACAAATCTTATCCATTCTTTTTTTTTTTTTTTTGAGATGGAGTCTTGCTCTGCCACCCAGGCTGGAGTGCAGTGGCGCAATCTCGGCTCACTGCAAGCTCTGCCTCCCAGGTTCGCGCCATTCTCCTGCCTCAGCCTCCTGAGTAGCTGGGACTACAGGCGCCTGCCACCACGCCCGGCTAATTTTTTGTATTTTTAGTAGAGATGGGGTTTCACCATGTTAGCCAGGATGGTCTCGATCTCCTGACCTCTCCCAAAGTGCTGGGATTACAGGCGTGAGCCACCGCGCCCAGCCCAAACCTTATCCATTCTTACACAGAAATAACTCTTGCATCTATTCCTTCATTTTCATTTATTCTGCCACCATTATTATGAATCCTGATTATGCTTAACCCTCTAGAATGCTCACTTTCCTAATTGCTGCTTTTGCTTCTAGTCCTCTCTCCCAATTTAGCCAACACACTGCTTTCAAATGCACCTCTTAAAACTTCTTTTAGAATAATAATCTCCTTTGTTTCAGATCACAGAGTGAAGTCTGAATTACTTAGGCTAAATACCAAGTCCTCCAAAACCTGGTTCTTACCTATTTCTCTAATTCTAACCTTCATTTGTTTCTTGTGTGAATCATCTTCTCCAGCAAAGCTAGTCTAGTCACTGTTTTTAAAATGTGCTTTAATGTCTGCTTTAGCAGCCCCCAGTTATCCTAACTGTCTTGCAGACTAATGTTCCGCAAACTGCTTTCTTGAATTGAGACTTGACTTTACAGTCCAGGTCAAGTCACACCTCATTCTGAGGGATTTCCCAACCACTTCAGTCAACCATCACTGAGAGTTCCCTCTTGGGAACTCCTGCAGTGCTCTCTCTCTCTCAATGACCAAACACTTGGTAGAGACCTCATAGTATTCTTAGGTATCTTTTCATGCCCTCTGAAGTGTAATGTACACCTTCTATGAGCGGTGGGCTTAAGGTTTTATAATTTCCTGTGCCCTCAGAGAACCTGTACATTGTAAAAGCTCGATACATATTAATGTTATTTAGTAAAAAATATGATTTTTATAAGGTTAAAAAGATTGTTTTAAGATGACGGTAACACATAAAAAGTCCTTGTTTTTGTTCAAATGCTTACCCTTTATCTTTAGCATGGACATCAGCTCCATGTTGCAATAACAACTGTACAATCTTTACTCTGTTATATCCTGCTGCCAAATGCAATGGAGTCGACTGAAATATTAATCAAATATATTAATGAAATTCAAATAATGGTTGAATAAAATGTGTAAGAGGGAAAAAACCCAAATATAAAACCAGAAAATCCAATTATGACTTCATTGTCTAAGTAGTTATCAATTTGGTTTTACAAAATCCAACATACATATTGAAGGCATAGTATACAAGTTTATAAATTCACTATTACATATAGGAAGCAAATAACTGTTTATCATCAATAAGGTTTTACTAAGCTTAAGAATTTGAAATACTGAAAATACTGAAATACTTAAAACATCAGTGCTCTCTTCAAATATATTTCAATTTATTGTAAGATAAACACATCTTTATCTTTATGTTACCAGGAGATAAGCACAAACTCAGTTGCAAAAAGAAGTACCTTTCTGCCATCACTTGCGTGGCAGTTGACATTTAATGGTGTGAGTAGAGCCATCATTTTTTCTTCATTGCCACTCCTAGAATACAAAAAAAGTATTAGCAATTTGCATTCTTCATCAGATCTTCCTCAAGATAAGTACTGTAACCATTACAAAAAATTCTATTTAGAGTTTGCTTACTGTAAAAAAAAAAAAGAAAAAAGTTAATGGTGAAGTATTCCTGTCAAATATTTAAAACATTAGTATGTACCTGGCACTTTCCAAGAGTTCATCCTTCTTATATTCACCTGTGAATTAGAAAAAAAAAAAGTATAGAAATTAAAAAGAAAAATTAACAAGTTTTATGCAAAAAGACGCCCAATGAATTATAAAGTAGATAAATTTGGAAATAAATTTCCAATAAATGGAAAATAGTTCATTAACAGAATATTATGTAGTTTAAAAATATTTGCATGAAAAGCAAACATGAAATACCTTTGCTATGGGATTAAAAAAAAAAAGATTCTATTTTATATAATGAAAGGCAACCTCAACTATATAAAAACAATATGCTCAGGAGAAGGAAAATCCAAAAGAAAATATACCAAAATATTAACAAAGTGTATCTCGGGTCATAGATTATTGGTGACCTTTTCCTTTTTCCCTTCAAATTTCCTAAAATGAGTATAGTATTTTCATAACAGAGAAACAAAATGTATCTACAACTTTGTTCCAAACCTAAAAAAGGCCAGGTGTATTGGCTCATGTCTGTAATCCCAGCACTTTGGGAGGCTGAGGTGGGTGGATCGCTTGAGCCCAAGAGTTAGAGACTAGCCTGGGAACACGGTGAAACCCTCTCTCTACAAAAAATACAAAAATTGGCTGGGTGTGGTGACGCACACCTGCAGTCCCAGCTACTCGGGAGACTGAGGTTGGAGGATCACCTGAGCCTGGATAGGTTCAGGCTGCAGTGAGCTGTGACTGTGCCACTACACTCCAGCCTGGGCGACAGAGCGAGACCTTGATATACACACACCCCCCCCCACACACACACCCCAAAAACAAACCCCTAAACAAAACAAACAAAACTCAATAAACCAACATTATAGAAATTACAAAAGAATCTATAGCATCACTGATGATAACATAATCATTAACATCTTTATGAATCTAGATTTTTCAACATTAATATCATGCTTATTTAATGCTACTTTAAATATATACAAATATAAAAAAGGATTAACTATGAACTCTATTTCTTCTTTATTAAAGCCTTTACTTTCACAAATGAATACAAACAAAACTATAAAATCAACAAAATTTAAATTAATACAATGATTTGCTAAATGACATCCAAACTGCTGCCCACAATGTGAATTGTGTATTGACTGCCAAGGCAACACTTCTTTTGAGGCCCAAGATTTAAAAAACAAAAATAAAAGCATGGAATAACATGGACTACTAAAGGAGAAAATGAACACTGATTGATAGTCACAATAACAGTGCACACTTCTAAAAGTCTTTTCAAGAAGAAGTCTAAATTTTCTCAGCAATGGTAGAAGAAATAACACAAAATCCAGGCACAAAGCTCACAGCAAAGCCCCTTAGGCTCTTGACTTTAGATTAGGTATGATTCTAGTTATCACAAGGTAGATAAGAATATGGTAAATAATATGGCTGAGTTGCTAAGAGGAAAGCACACTGACAAGGGAGATAATATGTGAAGTGGATATAACTCAAGAAAGCTTGTCAATCTAAACTATAGCTTACGCATACCAATGGGTTTCAAGGACATAAATATGTTACAGCAGAGTACAACTAGCATTCTTCATGGTACCGAAATGAGTGTGCCTAGAATCCTCTTCTGAATGGCTAGTGCTTTTTGAAAGGATTCCATCAAAAATTATTAAAATACATTAAAAAAAAAAGCAGTACAGCTTGAATATCCCTTATCTGAAATGCTTAAAACCAGAAGTGTTTTGAAGTTTGGATTAGAAATACTCAACCTGTATATAAAGGGGCAGGCATAAGTTATCTGAAAAACTCAGGGGTATTTAAGAAATATCCTTAATATACTACAGCAACATACAATTATCTATTACCCTCACTCCCAATAAGGTAACAATGACATATGTAAACATCAATTAGAAAAGAAAAAGAAAGCTTTATTTTTCTTAGAGGAGAATCAAATGTCAGCTATCTACATGTAGAAAAGGAAAGCTACTGAACTGACACTATTTTAAAAATCTAGCTGAGGTCATTAATCACAGGAGGCAAATTTCCTACCTGGCAAGCTTGTTCTTTACAGGCTTCCTGGAATAACCAGAGTATACAGACTTACCAGTAAGCACTGCTTTGGCAGATGGATCTGCTAAATCCAATGCTGTCCTTCCATCTGTATTTCGGATGGTTGGCTCAGCTCCATGCTGTAAGAGCACTGCAAAATAGCAACACTATTTTGAAGTTCAATGGTAATTTTAACAACTTGATTTTAGTAAATCATTTTCTCAAGAATTCTGGTCCAGCAAAGTCTCAAAGTTGTTTAAAGACCTTTCGTATCTTGTCAGAATGGGAATGTTACATTTTAAATATAAAAATAATACATATTCTATTATTTAATGCATTAAAGACACATTAAATAAGTTCCCCCTCAGTTCAATGTAGATTTTCCTTTGCTATTTATACAGCTGGTGACAAGTGACTAAGGATAGATAAGAGTGTATAAGGGGGAAAAAAAGGCAAGTGTGCTTGAAAGCTTTTTTCTTATTCCAAAAGAACACTGCTTATGCTAGAAAGACTGTTCACCATGACAGAAATAAAATGTCTAAAGCTATAGATAGCCTGGGAACAGAGATCTGTAGAATTTTTAAGAAAAAAAAAAACCACACAGGTAAATTCTTTTTTAAAAAACACAAACAAAAAACTGAATGGCTTCCTTATGCTTTCAACAAATTCTGTAAGGTCGTCAGTCATTATCTTTCTATTCTTCAGGAAGGCTGAATAATCAACAGGAGGCTGCTTGTATTTGTCCACTATTGAAACCATAATACAATGCACTTGTAAGGTATAAGGTAAACAGTCTAAAGAGTGGAGTAGGTGCATTGAAACCAAGGTGCAAATTACTCCTTATAAGGACAATTTTTCTTTGGAAAAATCTTAACTGAGGGATATATAAATAAGGGTTGCTAGCTGACCAGTTAGTTTTTTGAGGTTAACTACACTGAATTTTAAGTTAAAATCCAAATACCCTTAGTAGGGTTAACCTACCCCAAATCAAAACTACTACATTATAATTCAAGGCACATAAAAAGAGAAGTCTTGGCTGGGTGCGGTGGCTCACGCCTGTGATCCCAGCACTTTGGGAGGCCAAGGCGGGAGGATCAAGAGGTCAAGAGACAGAGACCATCCTGGCTAACATGGTGAAACTCTGTCTCTACTAAAAATACAAAAAATTAGCTGGGTATGGTGGCGGGCACCTGTAGTGAGGCTGAGACAGGAGAATGGTGTGAACCCGGGAGGTGGAGCTTGCAGTGAGCGGAGATAACACCACTGCACTCTAGCCTGGGTGACAGAGCAAGACTCCGTCTGAAAAAAAAAGAGAAGTATTGTGTTTTGTTCTGTACTATATTATTATTTGTATTATTATGAAGATATTCCAGTATACTCTCTAAATAAGGAGCTGGAGGAAGACAGGCAAATATGTGCAGAAAGGAAGCTCAGTTCTTGTTCTTTGATAGGGTGAATTTCCATTCTGCTCTACTCCTATATATACCAGTGCTGTTCAACAGAAATAAAACATGAGCCATATAAATAATTTAACATTTTCCAGTAACTACATTAAAAAAAGAAACAGTTCAAATTAATTTGAACACACTTCACCTAATACATCCAAAAATTCAATATTTACATTTATATTATAATCAATATAAAAGTAGATATTTTACTTTTTTTTTGTACTAAGTCTCTGAAATGTGGTATGCTTTTTCCCTTAGAGTACATCTCAATTCAGACATTTCAAGCTCTTAGCTACCATATTGGATAGTGCAGATTATAACTACCTTTGGAAAACTCTACATTATTAAAACTAATTAATTATATGTCTAAGACTCTGAGGTACCAGAGATGGGTTATGTGGTAAAAATGATGTATTTGAATGTAGGGCAGGAACAATTTAAGATAACATACAGAAAAGGAGAATTGGACAGAGGTAACCAGGAAATCCATTTCACATCTTTATAAATGACCTAATTTAAGCTGGTGAGGTTGACATAAACAGTGATTTGGGATGCTGGGGACGATGAGGTCCAATTTAAGTCTAGCATAGAGCACCTGGACTTTTTCTAGTGCACTGAATTCACTTTCTATATCTGTTAAGGATTTCAACTGTCCCTATTTTACATCAGGAAATAATGGAGTTAAGGTGGCAATGAGTCCAAAATCCTTGAATTTGTTTGTCTCACAAAAGTAAATACCAGGTTAATAAAAATTCTCAAAAAGCCTTCTCACATACTATATACTTTTCTTACTTATCCTGCCATTTCTACTCTCCTATAACCCTATAATTCAGTAGCTATCATTTCTCACCTGGGTTACTTTACAGTTTCCTAACTGGTATCCTTGATGCCATCCATCCTACCCAGTCCCCTACCAGATTACTCTTTATAAAATACAGTCATGTGTCACTTAATGACAGGGATATATTTTGAGAAATGCCTTGTTAGGTGAGTCCATCATTGTGCCAACACCAGAGAATGTTTACACAAACCTAGATGGTATAGTCTACCAAACACCTAGGCTACATGGTATATAGCCTATTCCTCCTAGGCTACAAACCTGAACAGCATGTTACTGTACTGAATACTGCAGGCAACTATAATACAATGGCAAGTATATCTGTAACTAAATATGTCTAAATACAGTATAAAAGATAAGAAATGGTATATCTGTATAGGACATTTACCATGAATGGAGCTTGCAGGGCTGGAAGTTGTTCTGAGTCAGTCAGTGGGTAAGTGATGAGTGAATGTGAAGGTCTAGGATATTATAGTACATCACTGTAGACTCTGCATAAACACTGTACACTTAGCTATGTAAATTTATTTTAAAAATATATTTCTTCAATAATTAGCTTACTGTAACCTTTTTACATTATAAACTTTTAAAGTTATAAAAACTTTTTGACTTTTGTAATAACAACTTAAAACAAACATTATGTACAGCTATACAAAAGTATTTTCTTTATGTTTTATAAGCTTTTCTCTATTCAAAAAAAATTTTTTACAACTTTTCTGTTAAAAACTAAGATATAGACACACATATTAGCTAGGCCTACACAGGCTTAGGATCATCAATATTACTGTCTTCCACCTCCACATCTTGTCCCACTGGAAGGTCTTTAGGGGCAAAACACCACACACAGAGTTGCCATATAGTAATGCCTTCTTCTGGAACACCTGCCTGAGGCTGTTTTACAGTTAACTTTTTTTTTTTAATTGCTGAGTATACTCAATAAAATTAAATCACAATAAAAAGTATAGTAAATATATAAACCAGTAACAAAGTTGGTTATTATCAAGTATTATGTAGTGTACATAATTTCATATGCTATACCTTTATATGACTGGCAGTGCACTAGGTTTGTTAACCCAGCATCACCACAAAAACCTGAGTAATGCCTTGTGCTATGAAGTTAGGACTGCTACGAAGTTAGTAGGTGACAGGAATTTTTTAGCTCCATTATAATCTTATGGGACCACCCTTATGTATGTCATCCATTTCGAAATGGAGTTACGTGGAGCATGACTGCATACTATGTACTCTTATCACAGTGTTCCCTTCCTCAAAAAATCTTCAATATTCCACACTGCCTACACATACTAATAGCAAGCTCCTTAACCTGGTATTTAAAGCTTTTTATAAAGAAATCCTCACCTACCTTTTTAACCCTTTCTCCACTGGAAAGACTCCAAAAAGTAGGGCCTTGACTTGATCCTGCCAAGTCACTGTGCTCATTATCCTCTTAACACTCTCTGTTCCCTTCCACCATACCTTTATCTGGCTCTTTGTGTATTTAATCTCCCAAGAGAATGCAAGTTTCCAGAGAATAGGCACTTTGTATTCCATTCTCCAAAGAAATTTAGGCTCAGTACTACACACAAAAAGACACTCAGTAAATAGTAGTTAGATTAAATCATGGGATGTTCTTAAATATATAAATTCAGCTTGACAGAATTTGATGATATGAACAGATTAATTCAGTTCAGATTCAGAATAGTTACAACATTAGGAAGAGTCAGAAAAGTTAACAGCCTTACCAATACAAACATCAATCTTTCCTTTAATTGCAGCTTCATGGAGAGGAGTATAATTCCAATTATCTCGAGCATTGGGGTCTGCACCATGTCGCAAAAGGAGATTGACTACTTCAGCATGACCAAAAGAGCATGCATTATGAAGAGGAATAAGGCCCCCATCATCACGTGCTTGGACATTTGCACCATTCTGAAGCAAATATTCAACTACGTCTTTCCGCCCAAAACCTAGATGAAAACAAATTGTCCACACGTAAGTTCAACAAGGAAAAGATATCAAATTAGAATAAGTACCATCCATGCTAAAATGTTTCAGGTTGAAAAATAATAACAGACTCAACAATTCAAGAACTAATTAATGGAAAGGTGATCAGAAATATATCAGTAACTAACCTTAATGATAAAGCCAGAGTGACTCTCCACTAAGTAGTAGTGGTACCTAAGTAGTGCCTTGGGTGGTACTACTACTACTAACCTCAAAGAAAGAACACAAAATAAGTGACTGAAAGCTCAAAGTTCAAACGTTTTTCACTCTACAATAGAGTTCTGTGTATTTAGTATGTATACATTTTCAGATGTTCAAAGTATAAAACTTAAATACGTAAATCACAACCTTATGATACAGTGACAGAATTCCTTTCCCATATCTATCTCATAGAACGTTTCTGCTAAACTGGGGGGACTACGAGAAGCAACAAAAAAAGATCCACTTACAGCTAGTATTTGTCTATGTAGTGAGACACAGAGAGATAACCCCAGGCAAAAGTATAAAATCCAGTGTCTTCAAAGGAGTCCCTACTTTGTCACTTGCATAACACATATATAACTTCTTTCCATGTAGGAGGCCTCCTTTAGGTATCAACATTCCACAGTTCTGCTCAACTGCCCCCAAATCAAATCAAACAAAAAAAGTCTGATAATTTATTTATACTGATTTACAGATCTAGTATCAATGAGTTTCAATCTCTTATCATTCCTATATATTAGTACTTAAAATCTTTTTACACCTAGTTGTAAAATGACAAGGCTTTCAGGCATATGTTAAAGCAGATGGAGAGAGGTCTATAATGTGTTTGGGTAGAGAGAAAGGAACTGCTCACTCTTCTGAAATTTCTCCATTCTATTCTTAAAGCCACCAAGTCTGACCGCAGTTCTTCCAAGATGACCAGCAATGAGAACAGATAAGAAAGTAATGGTACAACATTTCTAAGGTTGATGCCTGGGGTTGGCCTGGTTGCACCTGATGGAAGAGCTAAAGATAGTTGAAAAGATTAACTATTTTTGTTTTAACATTGCTGGGCTCTGCGGTCACAAAGATGAGTATCTTTGTATCTTTGATTCTTCCCCCTCTCAAAGAGCTCATAATTTAAGATATGAAGATTTTAAATTTCAATACAATATAATTGCTACGTATACATAAAGTGCTACTAGAGCTTAAAGAAGGGAACTCCTAAACTAGGGGAAAGCAGAGAATGGAAAAGACTTGCCTAAGGCGATTCCAGTGATGACACTTAAGCTGAAAGCTTCCAGAAAAATAAGGGATCATTAGGAAAATGAGAAGAGGAGGGAGAGGTGAGGGAAAGGAGATGAGCAAGAAAGAAACAAAATGTACACAGACATGGAGGTATGAAAGAATAAATGCTTGGGCTGGGCACAGTGGCTCACGCCAGTAATCCCAGCACTTTGGGAGGCCCAGGTAGGCAGATCACGAGGTCAGGAGTTCAAGACCAGCCTGGCCAGCATGGTGAAACTCAGTCTCTACTAAAAATACAAAAAATTAGCCAGGTGTGGTGGCACGTGCCTGTAATCCCAGCTACACGGGAAGCTGAGGAATGAGAATTGCTTGAACTCAGCAGGTGTAGGTTGTAGTGAGCCAAGATCACGCCACCGCCCTCCAGCCTGGGTAACAGAGTGAGACTCCATCTCAGAAAAAAAAAAGAAGAAGAAGAAGAAGAAAGAAAAGAAAAGAAAAGAAAAGAAAAGAAAAAAAAGAACGAACAAATGCTCCATAACAGCCAGGATGCAGAATGCCAAAGTGGACAGATGCTAGATCAGGAGAATGTCAGGCTGGCCGGGCGAATCCCAGCACTTTGGGAGGCCGAGGAGGGTGGATCATGAGGTCAGGAGATCGAGACCATCCTGGCTAACATGGTGAAACTCCGTCTCTACTACGAAAAAAAAAAAAAAATTAGCCGGGTGTTGTGGCAAGCGCCTGTAGTCCCAGCTACTCGGGAGCCTGAGGCAGGAGAATGGCGTGAACCCGGGAGATGGACCTTGCAGTACACCGAGATTGGGCCACTGCACTCCAGCCCGGGAGACAGAGTGAGACTCCGTTTCAAAAAAAAAAACCAAAAAACAAAAAACAAAAAACAAAACGACAACAAAAAGGAGTATGTTAGGCTAAGGTAGCACCTGGCCTTTGTCCCATAAATTAGTGTTTTTCAAACTGTTTTCAGATAGCAGGTTTTGTTTTGTTTTTTGAGACAGAGTCTTGCTCTGTCACCCAGGCTGGAGTGCAATGGCGTGATCTCGGCTCACTGCAACCTCTGCTTCCCGGGCTTAAGCGATTCTCTTGCCTTAGTTTCCCTAGTAGCTGGGACTACAGGTGCGCACCATCATGTCTGGCTAATTCTTTTTTGTATTTTTAGTAGACATGGGGTATTGCCATGTTGGCCAGGCTGGTCTCAAACTTCTGACCTCAAGTAATCCACCAGCCTCAGCCTCCCAAAGTGCGGGGATTACAGGCATGAGCCATTGCACCGGGCCCAGACAGATTTCAATTAGATCTTATTTAAGATTATAATAGGTACAGGTTACGTTTACTGCTAAATACCCAATGCCTAGTACATAGTTGGCATTCATAGAATTGCAAATTAACTGAATAAAATAAAAACTATTCTGGTTGATTCCTCCTTCTTCCCCTCACAAAGATCCAAAAGAAAATATTCCTGCATCTCTGAGCACCTCTTGGAAACAGTTGGAAAAATACTGCTACAACACATCATTAGTCACAGAATGATGTGTTTAGGGCAGTGACTGTTTTTTTTTTTTTAAGAAAGATCACCTTGGCAATTGTGTGAATAAATGAATCAAATGCAGAGATAGGCGGTAGATATGTCCTTAAGGTTTTAGAATGCTATGTGCCATAGTCTAGGTGACAGATGATAAGGGCTAAGATTAAGACTGATTTGGTTAGGATAGTATATCCACATGGTTCATGTGAACACGATAGGTAATAGTCACATGGCTGGTGAAGCCTTCCTCCCACCCCTATTCCCAGCTTCCCAGTTTCCTTCCTTCTGGTTATCACTTTTTTTTTTTTTCACATACCTTGAAGTTATTTTACATACATGCAAGCAAACATCTGCTAATATATATCTTTAAAGACAGTGTTTACATCTTTCTTTCTTAAAAAAACATCTGCTATTAATAATATCCCAGAAATCAACTTCTATCAGTATTGCATATATTTTTTTAACTGGGAGAGTCAAAATGTAACTAGTTCCATTCTCATACATAGTTACGTTGTTTCCAATCTTACTACTACACACACTACTGCCAAGGTTTTTGGCCTGTGTAATGGAAGAGTGAAGTTGCCATCAACTGAAATGGGGGCAAGGCTGCAGATGAAAATAGATTTGTGGCAGAAGATGAGGAGTCCAAGTTTTAGACATGTCATATCTCACTGAAGGCTTATTGCTTCCTCTACCCAATTTCTAAATGCTGGGATTCCTCAAGACTCAGTTCTCTAACCTCTTTTTAGATAATCTTATCTGATCCCACGGCTTTAAATACCACCTAGATGCACAACCCTCAAATTTAAATCTCCAGTCTAGACTTTTCACCCAAATTCCAGAATGTTTACTTAACATGTTTCCTTCCAGATATTTTAAAGGTATCTCAAACTCAACATGTTTCCAACTTCTATTTCCACTGATATTACCTTACTCCAAACACTATCACCTCCAGCATAAGTTCCTGCAATAGTCTCCCCTAAATAGGTCTCTCATTTCCACTTCTGTCTCTAGTGACCTTTTAAAAATAATCATATCACAGCCGTGTTTAAAATAATTCCTTGGTTTCCCACTGATGCTCTTAGAATAAAATTCAAACACTCGACTATGGCCTTAAAAGCTCCCTCATGAACTGGCCCTCACTTTCTCTAATTTCACTTCACACCATTCTTCCCTTTCCCAACTATAATATAGCTTTCTTTCAGTTTGTCAAGTATGCCATTGACTTGGTACATGCTGCCCTTCTGCTTGGAATGCTCTTCCCTTGCACAAAGCATCCTACTTGTACTCACTACCTGGTTTGTTTAAATGTCACCACCTTAAGAAGGCTATCCCCGATCATCCTATCTAAAATAGTCCCTTCTGCCCATCCACATTTTTTCCTATCTTCACACCATTTAGTTGGTCTATCTCCCACCTCCTTCACTAGAATGCAAGCTCCATACCAGCAGGGATTTTTGTCTTTGCTGTTCATAGCAGTATTTCTTGGCACTTATTAAAATTTGTAATTACTCTTTACTTATTTTCTAGACTTTTTTTTTTTTTTTTTGAGACGGAGTCTCGCTCTGTCCCCCAGGCTGGAGTACAGTGGTGCCATCGTGGCTCGCTGCAAGCTCCACCTCCTAGGTTCACACCAGCCATTCTCCTGCCTCAGCCCTCGGAGTAGCTGGGGCTACAGGCACCCGCCACCATGCCCAGCTAATTTTTTTTGTATTTTTACTAGAGACAGGGTTTCACCGTGTTAGCCAGGATGGTCTCGATCTCCTGACCTTGTGATCCACCCACCTCGGCCTCCCAAAGTGCTGGGATTACAGGCACGAGCCACCGCGCCCAGCATTTTCTAGACTCTTAGTTCCATGAAGGACAAGAGCCATGTGCATCTTAATTCATCACTACTTCCCCAGCATCCTTCAGAGTACACGGTACAGAGCAATTTGTTGATATTTGCTGAATCAATGTATCACGGTATCACGGTATATGAAAAAGAGACTGAGAAGTAAAACTAAGAAAGAATGGCACTGCAGAAGCCAAGTAGTAAAATTTCAAAGAGGTGAAGGTCAGCTCTTGCTGTCATTAGCCCTGACTTCAGTCTTCCTTCCTGATCACTTCCTGGGCATTGCTGATCACACTGTCCTCCCCAAGTAGGCTATCCACAGTTGCCCTAATCTATGGTTCTGCTATCCCAACCACTTAGCACCCACCTGCAGGAAATGCTTTTAGAAAAAGGCTTCTTAATTTGGAAAGTAAGAGAAAAAGAATCAAAATAAAGAAAAAGTTGTAAAGCTAACTCTATAAAGTTATTTGACGTACGCAAGCATTTTAGAATAAGGATTACTATTCTTCAGCAGTAATAAGCATATCTGAAGTAATCAAAATGGTGACTCACAGCCTAACTCCCCCAGAAAGGAGAGTTAGGTGTGCACAGAAATAGCTGGAGTAAAACATCTAGCTGTTACAAGAGACAGTGTCAAGTGGGAAGATATCTGTCCCAAAGGATTGGTGATCTAAAAGAAGGTCAAGTAGTAGCTTTCTGTCAAAATAAGACTGGAAAGAGAAGAGGGTTGTGTGAAATCAGAGTTAAAGACAAAGACATTACTGAAACTAAGTTTTAGCTGAGGCAATCGATATGGGTAGAATGGGTAAAGTGATTATACCCACATAGTTACCAACATTCCAAGACACAGATTACTTGTGTCAATGTTTGTATTAACATGATTTCCTAGTCATTAAGATGTCTGAAACCAGTCTGGTGACTGATAGTAGAGGTCAGTATGATTTTACACTCATAAGGTAAGAACTACAATATGTGAGTGAACGTAATCTGCTACGCTGAGACAGTAGATGAAGAGTCTGAGATTTTGAAAGTTTGAAGCCACATCTTGGGCACTTAAATTATTTGGAAGCAGTCAATAGGTAGCTATGTTAAAAAAAAAAAAAAAAAAAAAAAAAGCTGTTTGGAGTCTAGCGAAATCTTTAGATTTAAGATACTTCCTGGCTGGGCGCTGAGACTCACACCTGTAATCCCAGCACTTTGGGAGGCAGATGTGGGTGGATCACCTGAGGTCAGGAGTTCGAGACCACCGTGGTCAACATGGTGAAACCCCGTTTTTACTAAAAATATAAAAATTAGCCAGGCATGGCGGTACATGCCTGTAATCCCAGCTACTCGGGAAGCTGAAGCAGGAGGCAGGAGAATTGCTTGAACCTGGGAGGTGGAGGTTGAAGTGAGCCAAGATCGCACCACTGCACTCCAGCCTGGGCGACAAGAGTGAAACTCTGTGTCTCACCCCCGACCCCCAAAAAAATCATACCTCCCAAACTGAGGAGTAATCCTTGATAAAATCCCTATTGTTATGGTCTCAAGAATAGTTCAAAGTACTTCTGTTAAGCATCGATTTCTGAAAGAAAAAATGCTTTGCAGGGTATATTCTGATCACATTCTCACTGGCCAGGTAGAACATAAATAGGCATATCCTCAGAGTCAATATCAATCTCCATATTCTAAGGATCTCTTTATGAGGAACCAGAAGCCTAAATAAAGTTGGTAGTCATGGCTGCTCAGGACATACTGTAGTTTATTTTGTAATTATGGAACAGCACTCAACTTCAAACACTGTTCTACTTGTGAAAATCCTGATGAAACCATACACAGAGTATGAATCTACTACACAGTGCTTACAGTGAAGCAAAGCAGGCCTATCTGTAAAGTGTATTTGTTGACCACATTAACCACGTGTCAGTTAATGGCAGGTATTGTGTCTTATTTATTTCAGTTTACTCAGGGACAAGGTCAGTGTCTGGCATATAGTAGGACTTGACAAACATTTGTTTAATGCATGTCTAATACTCTGCTGGAATAGGAAAGGACCCTCACAAAGAATATGGTGTTAATGATTTGTGAAAACAGAGAAAGTAGCCTCTTGTCAAATTTATTACTTATCTAGATGCCATCAGTTTCAGCAGCTCCAGGTACTGGTTGCCAACCATGACTATTGTTAATAGTATCATATTTTGCTGCTATACTGGAAACATGCTTTCATCTGAATGGCTTCCCAAAAGCTGTGAGGCAGTCAAGTCCCTACAGAGAAACCAACTTAGACTCTTAGGAAGTTTAACTAAGTGCTATTCCTCTCCTGTCTTTTATAGTCCAAAGGTGGGATTAATCACTGATAATACCATTGGTCCCATATGAGATGGTGATGTCTTGCAATATCTAAAGGTAGGCTATCACACAGGGTTTTGTCCAAAGGCAAAGTTCTGGAAAAATGTCAACAAATGCCACAAAACAAAGCTCCTGTGGTCTGGGAGATTGGAAGGTATAATCAAACAGCCTTCAGCTTTCAAGCAACAGTCAGTCAGGACTCTCAGTGACAGATTTTTTCTGAGGAATGTCATTTTAAACCTCTCATTTACTATTCTGTGTTACAAGGTTTCCCTCTGTTGCCCAGCCTAGAGCGCAATGGTGCAATTTCAGCTCACTGCAGCCTTGGCTCAAGTAATCCTCCAACCTTAGCCTCCCAAGTAGCTAGTACTACAGGCCTGCGCCACCATGCCTGGCTAAGTTTTCTATTTTTTTTTGTAGAGATGAAGTTTCGCCATGTTGCCCAGGCTGCTCTTGAACTCTTAAGCTCAAGTGATACTCCTGTCTTTGCCTCCCAAAGTGTCAGGCCTGTGCCACCATGCCCAGCTCATTTTTCAATTTTTTTGTAGAGATGAGGTTTTACCATGTTGCCCAGGCTGGTCTTGAACTCTTGAGCTCAGGTGATACTCCTGCCTTTGCCTCCCAGAGTGCTGGGATTATAGCCTGTGGCACCGTGCCTGGGCCTCATTTACTATTAACTTCAGTTTGCTAAGATCCAGAAAAGTATTTCCCACATATATTTCTTAAGAATGAAGAATACAAGGGAGAGGACTTTGCCCATCTCAACTTGGGATAGATATACTGTCTGGCCAGATTAGTAGAAACTTGGAAAAGAATGCCATGGCCTCTACAGTGATGAAATTTTGACCATCTGAATGGGGGAATACTGAAAGGAGTACTCCAAACTCTTGTTACTGAAGTCGACTATCTACCTCTAAATCCAGCAAGAGCTGAGGGCAAAGGTATGGCTCAAAATCTTGATAATACATTGGGAGATTTGACAAGTGAAGAAAGATGATGAATTCCTAAATAGATTGATCTTTATTTGATACTAGGGTTTCCTGCTGATGTATGATTTAAACATCTCCCATAGCAAAAACCAATCCTTAAAACAACAATCTATAATTGTAGTTTCAGGTGAAGAGTGTTGGATAAATTTTGTGCATCTCTTACAACTATGATATTGGCCTACAGCCAAAGAAGGAAATGTTACTGACAGGTTACTGGAGGTCTCCAATAGTTATCATTTCGGGGAAAGATATGAATGGCAATCACAAAAGCTAGTATATCTTTGGTAGCTGAGCAGTCAAAGCCTTCTTGTACCAATGAGATTATAACTTGTTGGCTGAACTAGGCTGAAATCCTCTCTACAACATCTCTGAAGAATGCCAGTCCAGCCACTGCTTGGATACTTCCAGCCAGTTCCATGGCTGAATATTGTTAAAGGTTGTCTGACCACTTGTAACCTTCCACCTACTGGCCTTAGTTTTGACTCCCAAAGCCACACAAGTAATATCCACTCACTCTTTGTGATTCTTCCACATATGTGAAGACGGTAACATGGTATAGTCTTCTTTCATCTCTAGAATAAGCAGCACTAATTTTCCTATCTATGCTTGTGCAATAAATTCCAGACGCTCTGATTCCACTTTCCTCCTCTGAATAAAAAAAATCCCATCTTATATTTGATTCACACAATTGAATATAATAATCCAAGTCCAGTCTAACCAGTCCAATGTATATGGCTCAGTAGCATACTCATACTAATTGTAACATATTATAAATATAAAACAAGTGTTACTTTGTTTAGCTAGGACTCTACAATGCAAACTTCTACCTCTACTCCAAGAGGAGTTCTAAGATTGTAAGGAATGCCACATATTTCTTTCATTTCTATGATGACATCAAGATGACTTTCTCCCCAAGTTCGTGTCACCTCTTCTTTACTTTTTAGAAATAAGCTCAGAGAAGCAGAGTCTTCTTTACTGAAATCTGTTGTTTTCTAGGGCATTAACTGTTAAGAATTTCAGATACTTTTGCTTTTAGTAAAATTAGAGCAACAGCCACCCTACCACCAACTTGCCTCTACAAGTTCTGTTATGTGTTGGAAAAAATCATTCCTGGCCAGGCACGGCGGCTCTCGCCTGTGATCCCAGTACTTTGGGAGGCCGAGGCAGGCGGATCACGAGATCAAGAGTTTGAGACCAGCCTGACCAACATGGTGAAACCCTGTCTCTACAAAAAATACAAAAATTAGCCGGGCGTGGTGGTACATACCTGTAATCCCAGCTACTCAGGAGGCTGAGACAGGAGAATTGCTTGAACCTGGGAGATGGAGGTTGCAGTGAGCTGAGATCGTGCCATTGCACCCCAGCTTGGGAGACAGAGCTAGACTCTGTCTCAAAAAAAAAAAAAAAAAAAAAAATTATTCCTATCTTGTGTATATCTGTGTATGGTCGGGGGCAGTGGCAGGCGGACTGAAAAGGAAACAATTTTCAGAGTCATTTTTCTCCTAAGGAATTACTTCTTAAATAATATTTATCTAGAAGAAAAGTATGCAATCTAGTGCAATAATAAAAAATCACCTAGTAGAAGGAAAATTCCTGTTTATGCTGACTGTCTTCCTCATTAATAGAATTTAACTGTCTTGGTGCTGGCAACTGATTATTCTTTTAATTGAACTAACTTTTGGGGATGAAATTAAACCAAATGTTTTCTAAACTGATTTTCATTTTCTGTGGTCTGCACGCACCTCTCAGTGCTAATACTACTTGGGAAACAAAACAAAAAGACAAAAAACATGCCTCCTCTAATAAAATCTCCAAACTTTAACTGGCTATAAAAAATTTTAAAATAATTATGTCCCCCATCACCTCCAACAGCTAACTCTATGACTGATGTACAAACACAAGAAACTGCTTGGTCAGGCAGTTACATAATACCACCACCTGTGTTGAACTTCCAACAGTACGCTTGCAGGCACATTAACATGACTGATAACTCACTACCTACAACAGATTATAAAGTGTATTCTCCATACATTAAGTGAAAAAGTAGTTAGATGCACTTAAAGAGCTTTTCTCTGATGAACCTAAAATTCAGATTAAATTTACAAAGCCAGTTTTTTAAAAAGTTTCTTATATGATTGAAGTGCAGGACTTTAAAAGCTCTGGTTGAATGAAGAACCCCCACCTCATAATTTTTATTACTCCCTTTTCATACCTCGAGACCTCTTAATTTTATAACCTATACTTGATAATTTGGGTAAGTTGCGAGTGGTGGGTTGGTTTCCAAAATATTAAGTTTTCCAAACTTAAACAAACAAAATGAAACCTATGTAAAAAAATGCTTTGAAATGTTGGGACAGAACTGAAGGCGGGAAGGTAGAGAAGGAACAAGGTCAGTGAGGATCTAACACCATAACCTTACATCTCTAAATATTACTATTTTCAGATATGAACTCACTAATACACCAAATTCTTAAAAGGTAGCAACTAAGATCTTTCTTGGTTATTTTTATCCCACAGATCAACCAAACAGAATCTAAGTAACCCTACCCTTTGGCTTATGTATCAGTTGATCGTGACAGTTTGCCAAACCAGTTGTTTAAATGTTGACTACATGGTCAAACAGGACAATCTAAATTAGCTCAAGAATGGCAGCACTTACCACCAAAATTTCAGGCAAAAAGGCTAACTAGGTGTGATTTGACTTACGTATTCTTCCTTCTCTTTCCATTGCCCACAAACTGTTTTTAATTCTCCCACCTAGATTCTCCAAACTTTCTTCTTTTTAAAAGACTCCCCAGTGGAAATCCAACAAAGGTGCAATTGGTCAAAAAAGCATACCTCCTGGTAGTGTTTACATTTAAAACCCGGAACAGGTTTAAGCGAACAAATCTCCAATTCGTAGAAAGTGTAAAAGTAGTATCTGTGAAACAGGAAATCTTTCTCACTGCTCCTTTTCTCTTCATCAACCTAGCTCCAAAAGAACAGGAGTACTTTAAAAGTATTCCCTGATTTTTTAAAAAATTGTTTTAAACATTCATGAAATACACAAAACAAAAAACCAGGATTGTCAGAGGTAAGAAGAGGTACTCCCATTTTCAATCACGTATGACTCACCTGAAGTTAGAAAAAGTCATAATCTTTCCTACAAGTGAAAAGCATGTATGTTTTATGGAAATAAGCTGAATATCCCATCTAAGGCTCTTTTAAATTATTCGACTAAATTTAACATGCTTATATCATGAAGTGAATCTACTATATATTAATGTAATTCAAACGATCCAAATTTCAGAATGAAGCAAGGTTAGTCCCAACTTAAATTCTAGATTCAAGCTAAAGTACTTGCACCAGCTTTCCTCTTACACTACTACTTTCCACCCCAACTTGTGTGTGTGTGTGCGTCTAAGGCTTCCCGCACCCAGCCTAAGTCAGATTTCAGTTCTCCCAAACTTGCCTATTTCCAGTTCTAGTCACTCCAGAAACTTGGTAATGATTGGCTATCCTGATAAACTAACAAATGCTAATGTGTGAAGGTCCTATTAAGTTACTCCTCCGAAATTACTTCCTTGTATTTTGCAAAGTCCTTCAAGACCTTAACCCAAATGGAACTCGCAAGAACGAAAAATTTTGGAGATAACTGACCTTTTAAATCATAAGGTCTATCAACTACTTCCCCTACTCTTTCTTGTGTGTAGAGGCCTTCTAGGGTAACAAGACCGGAAGTTGGTACAGGTATTGTTGATACTGTAAAACAAAACAAAGCCAAAACCCCAAACCACCCCCCACCCCCGGCAAAAAAAACAAAACAAAAACTTCCAGTGAGTGTGGCACGCTCACCCCACCCCTAATCTCCTCAGTCCCCACTGGAAGAGAGAGAGATCACCAGGACCTGAGCCCTGGAGAAAGGTCGGGGGGCGGAGGAGCACTGGTTTCAGGCCTGTGGGCCCCGGGTGCGCAGGTGGGGGGGGTCTGGAGCGAGGCGAGGAAACGCTGGCCCCGGTTACCTGCGGCGAAGTGCAGCGGGGTGGATTTCCTGCCCGCCGTGTCGCGGCTGTTCACCTTCTCAGGCGTCACCAGCCTCTTGACTCGCTCCACGTCCCCGTTGCGGCACGCCTCAAATAGCTCTCGGGCGGCCGGTTCCATGGCCTCGGCCGCCGAGCTCGCGGAGGCCGCTCCCCCGCCGGCGCAGCGGCGACCCGACATGATCCTGGCCGCCGCCACAGCCAGCAGCAGCGCCAGCAACGGCAGCAGGAGCCCCGGCCCCGCGAGCAGGAGGGCGAGGCCCCCCGGAGGAGACGCGCTCAGGGCCCGGGCCGCTCGGCTCCCTGCTGTCACCGGATCCGGCTCAGTCCCATGGCCGCGCCAACGCGCACCCCTCGCTTGGCTCCCTGCCCCCCGGCTGCCCCGCGGCGGCGGAGGCAGCGCGAATCCGCCGTCCGAGACCTGAAGCGACGCGGCGGCGGAAGCTGGCAAGGCCCCTCCTGCCAGCTCCGCCAAGCCCTGGGAGCGCACGTGACGTTGTTCTGCGCGTGCGCAGTGGCCGGGCACCGGCCGGGCAGGTTTCGGCGAGCGGGGCGCCGAGAAGGGTTTGTGGGAAATGTGAGGCGAGAGGCTTCGGCGTCGGGAGAAGGGGCTTAGTCCCACCGCCATCTTTGCGGTGGGTTTTGCTGAAGCCAAACGATTCTACATATTGTCTTTTTTGTTGTTTTTTTTTAAGCCCTGGGCTTTCCAAGCTGAACTTCGTCGCTAGCATTGCACTGAAAAAGAGCACTTGAAAGTTTTGCTTCGATCTTGCATATGCTTTTGGAAGTCTTAGTGTGGAAATTGTCCGTAGTTTCAGCTTCCACATCCCTTTCTCCTGGGAGATTTCTTTTCCTTTTTTTTTTTTTTTAACTGTGTTTCTTTTCTTTCCTCCGCAACTGCTTTGTTGTTGCTGTTTCTTGTAAACCACTTATCAAAAGTGAGGTAGTTGCCGTTTAATTAGAAGTTTGGATGAACTGCCCCAAAATAAAGGAAATCAGAACAGTCATGAAAGTTGACTCCAGTTGGAGGGATGGCTGTGATCAATTACTCTTTCCACAGTAAGTTACTAGCTCAGGATTGATTAGAGGAACTTTTTGTAAATCAATATTGTACCCGACATGCCTAAAGTTTGGATACACTGAGCATAGGCATCTCCAAGAAAGTTTTCTGAGTTGTAATTTTTTCTTTGACCAACAAACCAAAGAAAAGCACATACTTGATTTTTATGGTTAAGGTAGTGGTGAAGTTTTACACGATAATTCCTCACGACACCCCCTTGTCTTAAACTGAAGGAAAGGTATGCATGTACATACATTTTACTTGCAGAAGATGATACATGTTGACCTTTGGCATTCTGAAAAGCATCCCCCCGCCACCCGCTACCTTAACCTGTTTTTCAGGAAATCCAGTTTTTGTTGGGGAGTGTTGACTCACTACAGTACTAAAAGAGAATGTACACTTTTTTGAACATTTTTATGAATATGAAATTGAAGTTATGGTGCTTATCAATAAAATGAACATGCATGAACGTATCTAGGACTAGAACACTACCAATATGATTGCGTTTATTATTTTTCTTCTCATAAATCTGCTATGGTGATCTATAATCAGTGAGAAGTTGAAATCACCGTTGTAATTGTTTTGGGGCACCACAAACCACACCCATAGAAGACAGCAATCAATCAATAAATGTGTGTTCTGATTGCCCCACTGACAGGCTATTCTACCATCTCTCTCCCTCCCCTTGGACCTATCTGTTCCCTTACACAATAATACTGAAATGAGGCCAGTTAAGAACTCTACAATGGTTTCTAGGTTTCAAGTGAAAGGAAAAGTTGCATATCTCTCACTTTAAATCAAAAGCTAGAAATGATTCAGCTTAGTGCAGAAGGCATGTTGAAAGCTGAGATAGGCCCCCTTGCACCAGACAGCCAAGTTGTGGATGCAGAGGAGAAGTTTTTGAAGGAAATTAAAAGTGCTACTCCAGTGAACACATGAATGATAAGAAAGTGAAACAGCCTTACCGCCAATATGAAGAACGTTTGCGTGGTCTGGATAGAAGATCAAACCAGCCACAACATTCCCTTAAGCCAAAGCTGAATCCAGACCAAAGCCCTAACTCTCTTCAATTTTGTGAAGGCTGAGAGACCTGAGGAAGTTGCAGAAGACAAGTTAGAAGCTAGCAGAGGTTGGTTCATGAAGTTTAAGGAAAGAAGCTGTCTTCATAATGTAGAAAGAAGTGTAAGGTGAAGCAGCAAATGCTGATGTGGCAGCTATAGCAAGTTAATTAGAAGAGGGGTCCCCATCCTCCGGCCCTTGGACCGGTACTGGTCCCTGGCCTGTAAGGAACAAGGGAGCACAGCTGGAGAAGGTGGGGGGGGGGGGGGGGGGTGGGGATGGGCGGGGAGTGAGAATTACCGCTTAAGCTCCACCTCCTGTCAGATCAGCAGTAGCATTAGATTTTCACAGGAGCTCAAACCCTATTGTGAACTGCAGATGTGAGGGATCTAGGATGAGACTCTAATGCCCTAATGCCGGATGATCTGAAGTGGAACAGTTTCATCCCCAAATCATTTCCCCGCCTCGCCCCCACCATGCCCCTCCACCGCCACCCCTCAGTCCGCGGAAAAATTGTTTTCCATGAAACCAGTCCCTGGTGTCAAAAAGGTTGGGGACTACTGATCTAGAATATATAGCTGAGGTAATTGATCAAGGTGGCTATACTAAACAATACGTTATCATTGTAGATGAAGTAGCCTTCTATTGGAAGATGCTGCTGTCTAGAACTTTCATACCTAGAGAGAAGTCAATGTCTGGCTTCGAAGGATAGATTGACTTTCTTGTTAGGGGCTAATGCAGCTGGCGACTTTAAGATGAAGCCAGTGCTTATTTACCACTCTGAAAATCTTAGGGCCCTTAAGGATTATGATAAATCTATTCTGTCTGTGTTCTATAAATGGAATAACAAAGCTTGGATTATGGCACATTCAGTAAGCATGACTTACTGAATATTTTAAGCCTACTGTTGAGACCCATTTATCAGCAAAAAAAGATGCCTTTCAAAATATTACTGCTCATTGACATTGTACCTGGATACTCAAGAGCTCTGGTGGAGATGTACAAAGAAATTGATGTTGTTTTCGTGCTTGCGAACACAACATCCATTCTGTAGATGGATCAAGGACTACTTTCAACTTTCAAGTCTTATTATTTAAGAAATACATTACATAAGGCTACAGCTGCCATAGATAGTGATTCTTTTGATGGACTTTGGTGAAGTGAATTGACGATCTTCTGGAAGAATTCACCATTCTAGATGCCATTAAAATTCATGGGAGGAGGTCAAAATATCAACATTAGTAGGAATTTAGAAGAAGCTGATTCCATCCCTCATGGATGACTTTGAGAGATTCAGGAGTTCGCTGGAAGAAGTAACTGCATACGTGGTGGAAATAGCAAGAGAACTAAAGTGGAGCCTGAAAACATGACTGAATTGCTGCAATCTCATGATACAGTTTGAACAGAGGCTGGGTGTGGTGGCTCCCCAGCACTTTGGGAGGCTGAGGCAGCAGGATTACTTGAGGCCAGGAGTTTGAGACCAGCCTGGGCAACATAGTGAAACTCCATCTGTATAAAAGATACAATTTTAAAAAGTAGCTGGATGTGGTGGGGTGCACCTGTAGTCCTAGCTACTTGGGAGGCTGAGATGAGAGGATTGCTTAAGCCTAGGAATTTGAGGCTGTGGTGAGCTGTGATCATGCTACTGCACTCCACTACAGCTTGGGTGACGAAGACCCTGTCTCTGAAAACAAACAAACAGAAAAACCAACTTGAATGGATGAGGAGTTACTTCTTATGGAGCAAAAAAAACCATTTTTTTTTTTTCAGATGGAACCTACTCCTGGTGAAGATGCTGTAAAAGTTGTTGAAGTGACAACAAAGAATTTAGAATGTTACATAAACATAGGTGATAAAGCAGTAGCAGAGCTTGAGAGCATAGGCTCTATTTTTTTGTTTGTTTGTTTTGCCATTAAGTTTTAACACCCAAATAGACTCTAATTTTGAAAGTTCTGTGGGTAAAATGCTTTCAAACAGCGTTGCATGCTACAGAGAAATATTTTGTGAAAGGAACAGTCAATTTATATGGCAAACTTCATTTTATCTTCTCTTAAGAAATTGCCATAGCCACCCCAACCTTCAGCAACCATTACCAGTTAGCAGCCCTTAATATCATTGAGGCAAGACCCTCCTACTGCAAAAAGATGACAAGTTGCTGAAGATTCTGATGACTGTTAGCATTTTTTAGCAACAAAATATCTATTTTTAATTTTTAAATGGTTTGAATTTTTAATTTTTGGGGTACATTGCAGGTGTATATATTTATTGGGTATATGAGATATTTTGATACAGTCACTCAAGGCATAATAATCATATCAGGGTAAATGGGGTATCAGTCACTTCAAACATTTATCTTTTGTGTTACAAACAATCCAGTTATACCTTTTAGTTATTTTTAAATGTACAATTAGATTGTTATTGACTATAGTCACTCTGTTGTGTTTTCAAATAATAAATTTTATTCATTCTTTCTAATTATTTTTTGTACCCATTAAACATCCCCCACCTACTTCCCTTCTCAGCCTCTGGTAACCATCATTCTACTATCTCCATGTGTTCAATTGTTTTAATTTTTAGCTCCCACATAAGTGAGGATATGAAAAGTTTGTCTTTTTGCGCCTGGTTTATTTCACTTAATGTAATGATCTCCATTTCCATCTGTGTTATTGCAAATGATAAGCTCTCATACGTTTTTTATGGCTGAATAGTACTCCATTGTGCATATGCACCATGTTTTCTTTATCCATTCATCTGCTGGTGTACACTTAGGTTGTTTCCAAATTTTGGCTATTGTGGACAGTGCTGCAATAAGCATGGGAATGCAGATATCTCCTCAATATAGTGATTTGCTTTCATTATGGTATATACCTAGCAGTGGGATTGCTGGATCATATGACAACTATATTTTTAGTTGTTTGAGGAACCTCCAAACTGTTCTTCATAGTGGTTGTACTAATTTACATTCCCACTAAAAGTGTATGAGGGCTCCCTTTCCTCTATATCCTTGTTGGCATTTGTTATTGCCTGTCTTTTGGATAAAAGCCAGTTTAGCTGAGATGAGATGATATTTCACTGTAGTTTTGGATGAGCAAAGAAAATGTTTTTTACATTTCTCTGATGATCAATTATGTCAAAAACCTTTTCACATGTCTATTAACCATTTGGTTTTTTGAGACAGAGTCTCACTTTGTCACCCAGGCTGGAGTGCAATGGCACGATCCCGGCTCGCTGCAACCTCTGCCTCCTGGATTCAAGCGATTCTCATGTCTCAGCCTCCTGAGAAGCTGAGATTACAGGTGCCTGCCACCATGACTGGCTAATTTTTGTAGTTTTAGTAGAGACGGGGTTTCACTATGTTGACCAGGCTGGTCTTGAACTCCTGACCTCAAGTGTTCTGCCCGCCTTGGCCTCCCAAAGTGCTGGGATTACAGGTGTGACCCACTGTGCCCTCCTCTGTTTGCCATTTGTATGTCTTCTTTTGAGAAATGTCTATTCAGATCTTTTGCCCATTTTTAAATCAGATTATTGGATTTTTTTTTTCCTTTTGAGTTGTTTGAGCTCTTGATATATTCTGGTTATTAATCTTTTGTCAGATGAATAGTTTGTAAATATGTTCTCCCCTTCTGTGGATTGTCTCTACACATTGTTGATTGTTTCCTTTGTTGTGCAGAAGCTTTTTAACTTGATGTGATCCCATTTGCCCATTTTTTGCTTGGGCTGTTTGTGCTTCTGGGGTATTACTCAAGAAATCTTTGCCCAGTCCAATGACCTGGAGAGTTTCTCCAATGTTTTCTTTTAGTAGTTTCATAGTTTGAAGTGTTAGATTTAAGTCTTTAATCCATTTTGACTTGACTTTTGTATATAATGAGAGATAGGGGTCTAGTTTCACTCTTCTGCATATGGATATTCAGTTTTCCCAGCACATTTATTGAAGATGGTGTCCTTTCCCCAATATGTGTTCTTGGCACCTTAGTCAAAAATGAGTTCACTATAGATGTATGGATTTATTTCTGGGTTCTCCATTCTGTTTCATTGGTCTATGTCTGTTTTTATGACACTGCCATGCTGTTTTGGTTACTCTTGCTCTGTAGTATAATTCTAAGTCAGGTAATGTGATTTCTCCAGTCTTATTCTTTTTGCTCAGGATAGTTTTGGCTATTGTGGGTATTTTGTGGATCCATATAAATTTGAAAATTGTTTTTTTCTACTTCTGTGAAGAATGTCATTGGTATTTTGATAGGGATTGCACTGAATCTTCAGACTGCCTTGGGTAGTATGGACCTTTTTACAATATTGATTCTTGCAATCCAAAAACATGGAATCTCTTTCCATTTTTTTGTGTTCTCTTCAATTTCTTTCATCAATGTTTTCTAGTTTTCATTGTAGAGATCTTTCACTTCTTTGGTTAATTCCTAGGTATTTAATTTTATTTGTAGCTATTATAAATGAGTTAATGGGATTACTTTCCTGAATTCTTTTTCAGATTGTTCACTGCTGGCATATATAAATGCTTCTGATTTTTGTATGTTGATTTTGTATCCTGTAATTTTACTGAGTTTTGTTTTTTGAAACAGGGTCTCACTTTGCACCCAGGCTGTAGTGCAGTGGTATGATCAGGGCTCACTGCAGCCTCAATCTCCTGGGCCCAAGCAATCCTTCCACCTCAGCCTCCTGAGTAGCTGGGACCACAGGCATGCATCATCATGCCAAGCTAATTTTTTTTTTTTTTTTTGGAGATGGAGTCTCCCTATGTTGCCTAGGCTGATCCTGAACTCCTGGGCTCAAGCAATCCTTCTGTTTTGGCCTCTAAAATGTTCAGATTACAGACATGAGCAACTGCACCCAGCCAACATTACTGAATTTGTTTATCTGTTCTAAAAGGTTTTTGGTAGTCTTTAGAGTTTTCAAAATATAAGATCATATAATCTGTAAACAAGGATTATTTGACTTCTTCTATTCCAATTTGGATACTCTTTATTTCTTTCTCTTGTCTTATTGTTCTACCTAGGACTTCCAGTACTATGTTGAGTAACAGTGGTGAAAGTGGGCATCTTTGTAGTGTTCCAAATCTTAGAGGAAAGTCTCTCAGTTTTTCCCAATTCACTATGATGTCAGCTGTGGGTCTGCCATATATATGGTATTTATTATGTTGAGGTAAGTTCCTTCTATATCCAGTTTTTTGAGGGATTTTATCATAAAAGGATGTTGAATGTTACCAAATGCTTTTTCAGCATCAGTTGAAATGATCATATGCTTTTTGTCCTTCATTCTGTTGATATGATGTATCACATTGATTTGCATATGTTGAACCATTCTTTCATCCCTGGGATAAATCCCACTTGGTCATGATGAATGATCTTTTAATGTCTTGTTGAATTCGGTTTACTAGTAATTTTGTTGAGGATTTTTGCATCAATGTTCATCAGGGATATTGGTCTGTATTTTCTTTTTTTGATGAGTTTTTCTTTTTGGTATCAGGGTAATACTGGCCTTGTAGAATGAGTTCGAAAGTATTCCCTCCTCCTCTGTTTTTTGGAATAGTTTGAGTAGGATTGGTATCAGTTCTTCTTTAAATGTTTGGTAAAATTTAACAGCGAAGCCTTCAGATCCCAGGCTTTTCTTTGCTGGAAGATTTTTTATTATGGCTTTGATTTCATTACTTGTTATTGTTCTGTTCAGGTTTTGGATTTCTTTATGATTCAATATTAATAGGTTTTATGTGTTTAGAAGTTTATCTATTTCTTCTAGGTTTTCCAATTTATTGGCATATAGTTGCTCACAGTAGCCTTTAATGATCCTTTGAATTTCTGTGGTATTAATTATAAGGTCTCATTTTTCACTGCTGCTTTTATTTGAATCTTCTCTCTTTATTTCTTAGTCGGCTAAAGATTTGTCAATTTTATCTTTTCGAAAAATTAACGTTTTGTTTCATTGATCTTTTGTGTTGCTTTCTTCATTTCAATTTCATTTAGTGCTGCCCTGATCTTTATTGTTTCTTTTCTTCTTCTAGCTTCAGGTTTGGTTTGCTCTTGCTTTTATAGTTTTTTTTTTTCTTTTTGAGACGGAATCTCACACTTTCACCCAGGCTGGAGTGCAGTGGCATGATCTCTGCTCACTGCAACCTCTGCCTCCCGGATTCAAATGATTCTCCTGCCTCAGCCTCCCAAGTAGCTGGGATTAGATGCATGCGCTACCGTGCCTGGCTAATTTTTTGTATTTTTAGTAGAGACAGGATTTCGCCATGTTGGCCAGGCTGGTCTCGAACTCCTGACCTCGTGATCTGCCTGCCTCGGCCTCCCAAAGTGCTGGGATTATAGGCGTGAGCCACTGCGCCCGGCCGCTTTTATAGTTCTTTAAGATGCATCATTAAGTTGTTTATTGGAAGTTTTTCTACTTTTCTGATGTAGGTGCTTACAGGTTTACATTTTTCTTGATACTACTTTTGTTTTATTCCATTGTTTTTGGTATGTTGTGTTTCCATTATCATTTGTTTGAAGAAATTTTTCAGTTTCCTTCTTAATCTCCTCATTGGCCCACTGTTCATTCAGCTGCATAGTGTTCAATTACCATGTGTTTGTATAGTTTCCAAAATTCCTCTTGTTATTGATTTCTAGTTTTATTCCATTGTGGTTAGAGAAGGCAGTTGATATTATTTTAAATTTTGAATGTTTTAAGACTTGTTTTGTGGCCTAAGATATGGTCTATCCTTTAGAGTGACCCATGTGCTGAGGAAAAGAATGTATATTCTGCAGCCATTAGATAAAATGTTCTGTCAATGCGTATTAGTTCCATTTGGTCTATAGTGCATATTATGTCTGATATTTCTTTGTTGATTTTCTGTTTGGATGATCTATGCAATGCTGAAAGTGGGGGTGTTGAAGTCTTCGGCTATTATTGTATTGGTATCTATCTCTCTAATAATATTTGCTTTGTATGTCTGGGTGTTCCAGTGTTGGATGCACATATATTTACAACTGTTATATCCTCTTGATGAATTGACCCTTTATTATTATAAAATGACTTTCTTTGTCTCTTTTTATAGTTTTTGTCTTGAAAACTATCTATTTTCAGTCTGTATGTGTCTTTATATGTGTGAAGTGTGTTTCTTACAGGCAAATTGTTGAGTTTTGTTTTTTAAATCCATTCAGCCACTCTATGTCTTTTGATTGGAGAGTTTAGTCCATTTACTATCAATGTTATTGACAAGTAAGGACTTATTCCTGCCATTTTGTTCTTTGTTTTCTGGTCTTTTCCTCCTTTTTTTTTCCCTTCTTCCTGTCTTCCTTTTAGTGAAGCTGATTTTCTCTGGTGGTATGATTTAATTTCTTGCTTTTCACTTTTTGTGTATTCATTGTATGTTTTTTGATTTGAGGTTACCATGAGGCTTTCAAATAATATGTTATAACCCATTATTTTAAACTGATGATAACTTAATATGGATTGCACAAAAAAACAAAACTGAGAAAAACTCTACACTTTAACTTTGTTCCTCCTTTTAAAAAATTTTTTTGTTGTTCCTATTTATATCTAATTGTACTATATCTTGTAAAGTTGTTGTAATTATTATTTTTGATCAGTTCATCTTTTAGTCTTTCTAATTAAGATATGAGTATTTTAGCTTTTTCCGCCCGCTCCCCACTCCCCGCCCAGCGCCGCCCCAGCTGCACCGCGCTCACTCCGAGTTTCGGGCTCCTGCTAAGCTAGCGCCGCCCTCGTCTCCCTTCAGTCGCAATCATAATTATCTACCCGGACCTCATCAGCTAAGATGAGATGTTCTCCGACAACTACAAGATCCGGGCTGTGCCTGGAGGTGGAGGGGAAGATGGTTAGTAGGACACAAGGTAACACTGATGACTCGCTTATTGGTGGAAATGCCTCCGCTGAAGGCCCCGAGGGCGAAGGTACCTAAAGCGCAGTAATCACTGGTGTCGCGATATTGTCATGAACCATCACCTGCAGGAGACAAGTTTCACAAAAGAAACCTGCAAGAAGTACATCAAAGATTACATGAAATCAGTCAAAGGCAAACTTGAAGAGCAGAGACCAGAAAGAGTAAAACCTTTTATGACGGGGGCTGCAGAACAAATCAAGCACATCCTTGCTAATTTCAAAAACTCCCAGTTCTTTATTGGTGAAAACGTGGATCCAGATGGCATGGTTGCTCTATTGGACTACCGTGAGGATGGTGTGACCCCATATATGATTTTCTTTAAGGATGGTTTAGAAATGGGAAAATGTTAACAAATTTGGCAATTACTTTGGATCTATCATCTGTCATCATAACTGGCTTCTGCTTGTCATCCACACAACACCAGGACTTAAGACAAATGGGACTGACGTAATCTTGAGCTCTTCACTTAATTTGACCATGATTTATTTGGAATGGAGGCTTTGTTTTTAAGAAAAACGTGTCATGTAGGTTGTCTAAAAATAAAATGCATTTAAACTCATTTGAGAGAATGCCTTTTAGTTTAATGCATAGTTAAACCAAATTCATCCTGTAGTGTTCCTGGAGGAGCTAGAGCCTGGTTGTAGGCTACTACTCATCAATTAACTTCTACTTCTGGGACCGGAATATAAAAAAGAATCAAAGGTTTTGATTGTGAGTTGCAATAAAGGGAAAGCCATGCTCATAGCAGTGCCAACATCCGAAGTGTGGAGCCTTACCCATTTCATCACCTACAACAGAAGTAGTTAACTGCAAGAGATTACCAAGAGAATAAAAAGAGACTCATTCAGTGGAAAAAAAAAAAGATATGAGTATTTTATACATCACAATGACCCTGTTTTTTCTGTGTACTTACTTTTACCAGTGAGTTTTGTAACTTCAGATGATTTCTTTTTTTTTTTTCAGACGAAGTCTCACTCTTGTTCCCCAGGCTGGAGTGCAATGGTGCGATCTCAGCTCACTGCAACCTCCACCTCCCGGGTTCAAGCAATTATCCTGCCTCAGCCTCCTGAGTAGCTGGGATTACAGACGCCTGCCACCACGCCCGGCTAATTTTTGTATTTTAAGTAGAGATGAGGTTTCACCATGTTTGTCAGGCTGGTCTCGAACTCCTGACCTCAGGTGTTCCGCCCGCCTTGGCCTCCCAAAGTGCTGGGATTACAGGTGTGAGCCACTGCGCGTGGCCTCAGGTGATTTCTTACAACTCATTAACATCTTTTTTTTTTTTTTTTCAGATTGAAGAACTTTCTTTAGCATTTCTTGGAGGACAAGCCTGTTGTTGATGAAATCCCTCAGCTTCAGTTTGTCTAAGAAAGTCTTTATTTCTCCTTCATGTTTGAAGGATATTTTTGCCAGATATACTAATCTAGAGTAAAAGGTTTTTTTCCTTCACCACGTTAAATATGTCATACCACTTTCTGCTGGCCTATAAGGTTTCCACTGAAAAGTCTGCTGCCAGGAATATTGGAACTCTGTTCTTTCTTTCTTTCTTTCTTTCTTTCTTTCTTTCTTTCTTTCTTTCTTTCTTTCTTTCTTTCTTTCTTTTCTTTCTTTCTTTTCTTTCTTTTCTTTCTTTTCTTTCTTTCTTTCTTTCTTTCTTTCTTTCTTTCTTTCTTTCTTTCTTTCTTTCTTTCTTTCTCTTTCTTTCTTTCTTTCTTTCCTCTTTTTTCTTCTGCTTTTAGGATCCTTTCTTTATCCTTGACCTTTGGGAGTTTGATTATTAAATCCCTTTAGGAGTCTTGTGTTAAATCTGCTTGTTGTTCTATAATCATCTTATACTTGAATATTAATATCTTTTTCTAGGTTTGGGAAGTCCTCTGTTATTATTCCTTTGAATAAACTTTCTAGCCTTATTTCTGTCTCTGCCTCCTCTTTAAATTCAATAACTCTTTGATTTGCACTGTTAAGGCTATGTCCTAGGTCTTGTAGGTATGCTTCATCCTTTTATATTCTTTTCTTTTTTGTCTCTTTTGGCTGTGCATTTTCAAATAACCTGTCTTCAAGCTCACCAATTCTTCCTTCTGCTTGATCAGTTCTGCTGTTAAGAGACTCTGATTCGTTCTACAATATGTCAATTGCATTTTTAAACTCCAAAATTTCTGCTTGATTCTTTTTAATTATTTAAATGTATTTGTTAATTTTATCTGATAGGATTCTGAATTCCGTCTCTTGAATTCATCTTGAACGTCTTTGTTTCTTCAATGCACTATTTTGAAGTCTCTGTCTGAAGGATCACATATCTCTGTCTTTCCAGGATTGGACCCTGGTACCTTATTTAGTTTGTTTGGTGAGGCCATGTTTTCCTTGATTCTTGTGAATGTTTGTTGGTTTCTGAGCATTGAAGAGTTAGGTATTTTTTGTAGTATTTGCAATCTAGGCTTGCTTGTACCCACCTCTGGAAGGCTTTCCAGGTATTCAAAGAGACTTGAGTATTGTGATCTAAGTTTTTGGTCACTGCAACCATATCTGCATTAGGGGGGACCCCAAGCCCAGTAACAATGTGGTTCTTGCATAGTCACAGAGGGACAATGTTGGTGATCTTGGATAAAATCTGGAAGAATTTTCTGGATTATCATGTAGACACTCTTGTTCTTTGACTTCCTCCCAAACAAATACAGTTGCTCTCTCTGTGCTGAGCTGCCTGGGTCTAGGGGAGGGGTGATACAAGCACGACTGTGATCACCACCACTGGGACTGCACTAGGTCAGACCTGAAGCCAACATAGCACTAGGTCTCACCCAAGGCCCATTGTACCTACTCCTGGGCTACTGCCTATGTTTGCTCAAGGCCCTAGGGCTCTATAGTCAGCAGATGGCAAAGGCAGTTAGGCTGTGTCCCTCCCTTCAGGGCAATGAGTTCCCTTAGACCCTAGGTGGGTCCAGAAATGCTGTCTCAGAGCCAGGGTCTGGGGTTGGAAACTCGAGATAGGTACCTGGTGCTCTATTCCACTACTGCTGAGCTGGCACCCAAACCACAAGACATAGTCTTTCCTACTCTTCCCTCTCCTTTCCCCAGGCACAGGAGTCTCTCCCCTCAGTCACCACCAGCACAAGCCCATGAGGAGTACTCTCACACTATCTTCCATGTTCCCTTAAGGCCCAAAGGCTCTTCAGTCAGCTGTGGTGAATGCTGCCAGACCTGGGACTTACCCTTTAGGGAAGTGGGTTCCCTTCTGTCCCAGGGTAGGTCTAAAAACACCTGCCCAAAACCAAGGCCTGGAATCAGGAATCCCATGAGCCTACCACTTGGTGCTCTACCCCACTGTGGTTGAGCTGGTATCTAAGCTGCAAGACGAAGTCCCTGTTACTCTTCCCTTTGCTTTCCTCAAGCAGAAGGAGTCTCTCCTTTTTGTCATCACGGCTGTGAATGTGCTGGGTCACACCACAAGTCAGCACATCTGAGAGTCTCACCCAAGGCCCATGGTGTGTTCTACCTGGTTGCCGCTGCTGATTATTCAGGGCCCAAAGGCTCTTTAGTCAGCAGGTGGTGAATCATGCCAGGCCCGAGTCCTTCTCTTCAAGGCAGTGGGTTCCCTTCTTCCCAGGGTGTGTCTAGAAATGCTGTCTGGGAGCTAGATGCCTTAGGACTCTGCCCAGTACCCTATCTTACTGAGACTGAGCTGATATCCAAGTCACAGGACAAAGTTGTCTTTACTCTTCCCTTTCCTCTCCTCAGACAGAAGGAAGGGCTCACTTTTGAGGCTGCAAACTATGCTGCCTGGGATAGGGGGAGTGGTGGTGCAACCATTCCCTTAGCTACCTTGGCTGTGTCTCACTAGGTTGCATGTCCCTCCATGTCCACTGGCTTCAAGCCCAGCACAGCACTATGACTTGCCTAGGAGTTGCAGTCCTTATGGCCTAGACTGCCTTTCAAGTTTACTTAGAACCGCAGGGCACTTTAGCCCATGGAGGTGAGGCTTGTGGAAACTCAGGTTCTGACCCCTGGGATGCATGATTTCCCTCTGGCTAGGGCTCATCTCAGTGCTGCCTCTGTGGGTGTCAGCTGAGTTCTGCAGAGTGTTGACAGCACTGAGTTCCAATGCAACATCCTACAATTGCTGTACTCCTCCTGACCCCTAAGCACACAGATTCTCTCTCTGTGCAAGAGATGGGAAAGGGGTGGTGTCAGCAATTTAAGACTCTCTTTCCTACCCTCTTCAGTGCCTCTTTCAGAGATATGAAGTTAAAAACCAGGTACTGAGATAACTCACTTGATTTTTGGTTCTTATGGAGGTGCTTTTTTCTGTAAATAGTTGTTAAATTTGGCGTTTTTCTGGGGAGAATAATCAGTGGAAGCATCTGTTGCCTCCTCCAAATATTTTAAAATTAAGGTATGCACATTGATTTTTTAGACATAATGCTATTGCACAGTTAATAGACTACAGTATAATGTAAACATAACTTTTATGTGCAATGAGAAACAAAAAAAGTCATGTGATTTCCCTTTATTGTAATATTTGCTTTATTATGGTGATCTGGAACCAAACTTACAATATCTCTGAGGCATGCCTGTACTTAAAAATGGTTAATACAGAGCCTGGGCAAGATAGTCTTTACAAAAAATAAAAACATCACCCAAGTGGGGTGGTGTGTGCCTATAGTCCCAACTACTCAGGAGGCTGAGATGGGAGGATCTTCTGAGCCTAGGAGTTTGAGGCTGCAATGAGCCATGATGTCACCACTACACTCTAGCCTGGGTGACAGAGTGAGATCCTGTCTCAAAAAAAAAAAAAAAAAAAAAAAAAAAAAGGCGAATATGGTTTAAAAAGAAAAGCAAATAAAATCAAGTATCTTAGCCTGTTTGTGCTGCTATAACAAAATCCCTGAGAGACTGGGCAATTTATAAACAATATAAATTTATTTCCCACAGTTCCAGAGTCTGGGAAGTCCAAGATGTTGGCAAGATTGGTATTTGGTGGGGGGAGGGGAGTCGGGGGAGGAGAAAGGGATGGTTAATGAGTACAGAAAAAAATAATAAGGTCTAGTATTTGGTAGCACAACAGGGTGACTGTAGTTAATAATAATTTAGTTGTACATTTAAAAATAACTAAAAGCATAATTGGATTGTAACACAAAGGATAAATGCTTGAGAGGTTAGATACCCCATTTTCTATGATGTGATTATCATGCATTGCATGCCTGTATCAAAATATCTCATGTATCTCATAAATATACATACCTACTATCCACAAAAACTAAAAATAAAAAAATAAAAAAGACTGATGTCTGTTGAGGGCTGCTCTATGCTACCAATATGGTGCCTTGTTGCTGCATCCTCTGGAGGAGAGGAGCACTGTGTGAAGGTGGAAAGACAGAACAGTCCCTTCAATCATGAGCTTTTTAATAAGGTGTTAATACCATTCAAGAGGTTAAGATTGATCATGACTTAATCACCTACCAAATGCCACACCTCTTAATACTGCAGCATTAGGGATTAAGTTTTAACATGAATTTTGGATGCAATAACATCATTCAAAACACAGTAATATCTTTTCTTATGTTTATGGTCTATTTGTATTTCCTTGTGGTAAAATGCTTATTTTTTTTTTTTGCCCATTTTTGTGTTATGTTGTTTATCTTTTGCTACTGATTTGTAGGCATTTTGTGTCTATTTTGGATATTAATCTTGTATCAGTTGTATGTGTTGAAAAATATCTTCTCCAAGTTTGTAGTTTGTTTTTTTACTTCCCCAATGAAAAGATGTCTGAATATCTTTTATAGTACAAATATAGTTAAATTTGTACATCCTTTAATCAAGAGTTTATTTATGAATTCTCCCTTACCTCAAGGTTGTAAAGGTATTATATTTTCTTCTAAAAGTTCAAATTTTTGCTTTTACCATTTAAATTCTTAATCTTTATGGACTTGATTTTGGGTTATAGTGTGATATTCAATTTCTTTTATTTTTTCCCCAGGAGAATAAAAAATAGTCCTTGTACCACCTAGTAAGTGTTTCCTCATTTAAGAAGAGAGCTGCAGTGCCACATCAAGCTTCCATATATTCATAACTCTGTTTCTGGACTCTATTTCATTCCACTGATTGATCTTTGATCTATAGATTCTTCCTCCTATACCATACTATCTTAATACTCTTTATAATAAGTTTTGTTATATGGTAGGGCAAATCTTCCACTATATTCTTCTTTGATTTTCTTGAGATATTGATCTCCCATATAAATTTTGGAATCAGAGGCTCAGGTTCTTTGAAAACCCCATTTGAACGCTGACGAGACTTGCACTGAATTTATAGTTCACTATTGTGATTTTAAAGATATTGAGTCCTGTCATCATTGAACATGGCATATCTCTTCATTCATTTTCTTCTTTAAAGAATTTCAGTAAAGTTTTACAGTTTCCTTCACATAGGTCTCACACCTCCTTCTTTTATTGCTATAATAAATGGTAAAAAAACAAAAGTATGGCTTATCAAACCAGTGTAAAATATATTTTTGAAGCACTTTGATACATTTTAATTTGTACTGGATATTAGATGATATTAAGGTATTAGAGTTAATTTGATTAGGTTATATGCTAAAATTGTGTTCATTATGATAAAAATGAAAAGCCTTCATTAGAAACTCATATGCATTTACTGGTAAGGTGACATGACATTTGTTTAAAATAGTTTATATGATATAATGTCACTATTTTTAATTTTAAGTAGTTCATTTAAAAAGTTGGGGGAGATGAAAGAAGAATGGCCAAGTGTTGATAATTGTTGAAGCGAAGCTGGGTAATGGGTATGTGAGAGTTCATTATACTATTCTCCCAATTTTTGTGTATGTTTGAAAAGTTGTATAATAAAGACTTTAACATTATATTTTTGAATTTTTTTTGGTGGGGTGTAGAAATTATATATTTTATATATATATATATATGTGGAAGGGAAGGGATTGTTTCATATATAGAGAGAGAGAGAAAGGGAGAGAGAGCGAGCGAGCCATTTTGCCAAACTCTCTCATTGTTTCCAATAACTTGTCTATTGTTTTGGGTGTTCTAGACAGTCTTATCGTCTGTGAATGTGAATATGTGGAAAAAATTTCTCCTTTTCCAATGCTAGGCCTTGCTGGGTTGGCTAAGACCTCAAATATAATATTGAGTAAAAGTATTAACGTTGGGCATGCTTGTCATGTTCTGATTTTTTTAAAAACAGCTAAGTTTCACTACTGAGAATGATGTTTTTCTTTCTTTTTTTTTTTTTCTGTTTTCTTTTTACTACAGCGAGACTCTCACTCTGTTGCCAAACGTGGAGTGTAGTGGTGCCATCATAGCTCACTGCAGCCTTGAACTCCTGGGCTTAAGTGATCCTTCTACTTCAGCCTCCCTAGCAGCTGGGACTACAGGCATGTACCACTATGCTCAGGTTTGATGTTTTAAAAAAACATTAGCTTTGGTAATGTTTTAGTAGTTATGAATAGATGTTGAAACATAATCAGATGTTGAATTTTATTAAATGCTTTTTTTCTTTTTCTTGTTTTTTTTTTTTTTGAGATGGAGTCTCTCTCTGTCACCCAGGCTGGAGAGCAGTGGCGCCATCTCGGACCACTGCAACCCTTCGCCTCCCAGGTTCAAGCAATTCTCCTGCCTCAGCCTTCTGAGTAGCTGGGATTAAAGGTGTGTGCCACCATGCCTGGCTAATTTTTGTATTTTTAGTAGAGATGGGGTTTAACCATGTTGGTCAGACTGGTCTTGAACTCCTGACCTTGTGATCTGTCTGCCTTGGCCTCCCAAAGTTCTGGGATTACAGGCGTGAGCCACCGTGTCCAGCCTAAATGCTTTTTTTCTACACTTATTGAGATGTGGTTTTTTGTTGTTGTTGTTCTTCTGTTCACATAATCAATTATGTTTATGGATTTTCTAATGTCAAACCCAATCAATAATTTAATTTTTTTCCCACAAAGTAAACAATGAACCCAAAGAATTGTTTAGGAAAATTCTACCAAACTGTCATTGAATAGATTATTCCAATCTTGTTCAAACTCTTCCAGAGACTAGAAAAAGAGGAAATGCTTCCTAAGTCTATGAAGCTAGTATAACCAAAGCAGACAAAGAAAGAAACAAAAAAGAGAAATTACAGGCCAATTTCACTCATGAACATAGATGTAAAATTCCTGAATAGAATAGTAGCTGACAGAATCCAGAAAAGATTGTGTGGAACCAGTGGGTGCTTGCAGCAAACACCCTAAACAAACAAACATACAACAAATAACTCCAGGGGTACTTATACATATAATTAAAGCAACTATAGGACTGACTCTGACAAGCAGTTTTCTTAACTTTAAACAGAATACTTTCCTTGCCAACATTCATTTTTCTCTTCATTATAAAGGGAATTGAACAGCTTGGACTCGGAGACAGTGAGTTAAAACAGAAATAGGAAGGCGGCAGAAAAAGACTATACCAGATTGAAATGTGTTGGATATTCATATCCACCCAGCCCCTCAGAATGTGGCCGTGGAGGATGGAGACAGAGATTGGAGTGATGCATCTTCAAGCCTAGGAACACTAAGGATTGCTGGCAATCACCAGAAGCTGGAAGAGGCAAGAAAGTGTCTTTTCCTAGAGCCTTCAGAGAGAGCGCAGCCCTGCCAACACCTTGATTATATGCTTCAAGCTTCTAGAATTGTGAGAGAATAAATTTCTGTTGTTATAAGCCACCTAGTTTGTGGTCTTTTGTTATGGCAGCCCTGGGAAACTAATAAACATGATAGTACTGGGAAGTGAGATGCTGCTGTAGCAAACACCTAAAAATGTGGAAGTGGCTTTGGAACTGGGTAATGGGTAGAGGCTGGGAGAATTTTTAGGTGCATGCCAGAAAAAGCCTGGGTTGCCTTGAAGAGATTGTTGGTAGAAGTATTGAAGTTTAAGGAGCTTCTGGTTGGGGCTCAGAAAGAAGGAAGGAGAGCTATGGAGAAAGCTTCTATTGTGTTAAGGCATATATATATTACCTCTAAAAGAATGTTTCTAGAAATATGAGCAATAAAGGTGCTTCTGGTGAAGTCCCAGATACAAATGGGAAACATATTCTTGGACACTAGAGAAAAGGCAATCCTTGTCATAAAGTGGCAGAAAACTTGGCTGAATTATGCTTTTCTGTTTGGTGAAAAGTAGAACTTGTAAAAGAAGAACTTGGAAATTTGACTTAGGAGATTTCCAGGCAAAGTATGAAAGGTGCAGCCAGATTTCTCTTTGCTGCTTACAGTAAGATGAGAGAAGAAAGAGATACATTGAGAAATGCACTGTTTAGGAAAAAGAAACCAAGAGTTGATCATTTGGAAGATTCTTACACTATCCAAATAGCATGCTATGAAAAAGGGCTAAGGTGCAGCAGACAGCTGTTTGCTGTAGACATTAGGTGTGTGATTTAGGGATCCAATCAACCATCTCAGTAACAGCCTGCAATAAAGATGGGGTTATCCAGGAAGGACCCATGGAGCACCTTGATGTCTAACAATGTGAGACTCCTTGACATTTGTGAAAGACTTACAATGTTTTTGAGAATTTTATACCAGCAGAAACACTGCCAGCCTGGACTGAAAGGGACAGAGACAAGACAAAGTGAAGGAGGAATGACTTTTGCGGGCAGAGCCATGGATGCAGAGGTCAGAGAGAAAGGAGTTCCTGCCACAGAGGGCCCAGAGGACATAGCATCAAGCCACAAAGGATTACTCTCAGGCTTTGAAACCCAAGGGAATTTACACTGCCGGGTTGTGAACTTGCTATAGACAAGTAAGTCCTTCATTTCTTCCAATTTTTTTAGTTTAGGAATGGGAATATCTGGCCTATGCCTGTTCTATCAGTGTATTCTGGAAGCGGGGAACTTGTTTTCTAGTTTCACAAATCTGTGGATGGAGAATAAGTTTGCCCTGAGATGGACCATACCCAGAGTTTCACCCATACTTGGTTAAGATTATATAGGTAATGATATTTGAAACTTTACTGGGTGGATGTTTAGCAGAGATTTTGAATTTAGAGTTAATCCTGGAATGGGTTAAGACTTTTGAGGATATGGCGATGGGGTGAATGTATTTTGTGCATGGAATGGGTGTGAGTTTTGGGGAAGCAGAGGGCAAACTTTACTGGGTTGAATAGTGTCCCTCGCAAATTCATATCTACCTGGCACCTCAGAATGGGACCTTATTTGGAAATCGGATCTTTGCAAATGTAATTAAGATGTATATTAAGATGAAGTCATATCAGATTAGGGTGGGCCCTAAATGTAATCACTGCATTTATGATTACATTAAAGGAAAAGGAGAGGGCACACAGGGAGAAACTCATGTGAGGATTGCTGGCAACTGCTAGAAGCTAGAATAGGAAAGGAAGAATTCTGCCATAAAGTGTTTCAGACAGAGCATGGCCCTGCTGACACCTTGATTTTGAACTTTTCTTTTCTTTCTTTTTTTTTTTTTTTTTGAGAGACGGAGGTTTCGCTCTTGTTGCCCAGGCTGGAGTGCAATGGTATGATCTTGGCTCACCGCAACCTCCGCCTCCCAGGTTCAAGCGATTCTTCTGCCTCAGTCTCCCTAGTACCTGGGATTACAGGCATGCACCACCACGCCCGGCTAATTTTGTATTTTTGGTAGAGACTGGGTGTCTCCATGTTGGTCAGGCTGCTTTCAAACTCCCGACCTCAGGTAATCTGCCCGCCTTGGCCTCCCAAAGTGATGGGATTGCAGGCGTGAGACACCACGCCTGGCCGATTTTGAACTTTTCATTGCCATAAATGTGAGAGAATAAATTTCTGTTGTTATAAACCACCAGATTTATGGCACTTTATTACAGCAGCCTTGGGAAGCTAATAACACAGTTAGTTGTAGGATACACTTGTCAAACATAGGAACCCGTAAGATTGAAAGCTCATCAAAAGCTCACAAGAGAACAACAGTCTAGGCAGGTGAATTAAATGAACAAGTATTAAGGGAATTAGAGAGGTTTCTAAGTGACTTCTATTCATGTGTGATGTTGTAGGAGTTTGGAAATAACACAACTGCACAACTGATTTAGTGAGGAAGCTTTGGTTTGGCATTTCACTTTCTACCTAATGGGAACTGATTACATGTCTATTTATTTTTTCATCATTTGTATTCCTTTACGTTTTCTTGATAAATGAGGATGATATCTTTTCTTTTCAATGGCTAGGGGTACTTTTAGCTATTTTATGTTCATGGCACAAATTCTAGCATGTTTTGTTATTGCTAAAGCTGATATTATTCTCAAAATACATTCTCATGATATTTTGTAAAAACTTTCATATTTATTTATTTTCACAAAATGTTGCTATAAACTTGAAAAATAGAGGTGAGCAGAAGGGAAATATATAGCAACAAAGGTTAAGATACACGAACATACATTAATGTTTGTGTCACAGCATGATGCTTCAGGAAGAAGAGGTGGAGATACAGTTGAAGAGATGGAGACTAGTATGCAGGCCATTTATTAGGGAGTGGTCTTGGGATCAGCACTTGTGGAAGGGAAGGAAAGAAAGCAGAATTGGGTAGAGGGAGAAGTTGAAGTGTAATCAATCAATCAACCTGATGACAAGCTCTGGATCTGGGATGGCCCTTCAAAATTGTCCCCAGTTCAAGCAAGAGCAGGCACCTCTCAATCATTGTATATGAGCTACTCTTGGAAGGAGGTATCATCTTGGACCTCCAGTTTTCTTTTGCCATAGCAATCCCCAAAGAGGACTGGGAGTTGAGGACTGCCTTCCTGCAGCACTTTAGCAGCTGGGGGAACAAACCTTCCATTCCTAGGGAAGAAATCTGGGTGGCATATTGTAGCATCTATCACATGTAGATACAGAAAATTGAGTCAATCATTGTTTCTGCAATATTCCCTTTCTTTTCTTTTTTTCCCATTCAATTGACTCCCAGACCCATTCTGCTTCCCTGACATGTTTGGTATATATCCTTGGATATGTGTGTATCTTTGAAAAATATATAATACTATTTCGTGTATTTATGTGTTTAAATTTATATCAGTGGTATTGTGTGAGTTTTTTTCCCCATTTTCTTTCAAAATTACATCAATTATATTGTACTACTGCTATCTATAATTCTGGTCATTGCTTTTTTTGATCAACACTATGTTCTTGAGGTTTATCCATCTCATTGTACATTCATCTAGTACATTGCTTCCAGATGCTTCATTTTTATTTACCTATCTTTTTATTTTGTTTTGTTTTTGTTTTTTTCCTAGGCTCTGGGGTGTTTTTATATTTACCTATCTTTTTAAGTGATGAATACCAAAGTTAACCCCAACTACCATAACCAATGTTTGTACATGTTCCCTCTAGGTGAAAAGCTTTTAAAAACTGGTATTTCTGGTTTAAAGTGTATCAATGTATTAAGTGAACTGCTATAACTCCTGAAATATCAGTGGCCTAACATAATAACAATTTCCCACTCACATGAAGTCCAACTGTCAGCAGGGACTGGGGTACGCTCCATGCAGTGATTCAGGAACCTAGGCTGGTGGAAGCTCTGCCATCTTTTGCTGTGGTTTTAAGTGTCACTATCCAGCCAACTGTGAGGAAAGAAAGTGAAGCAAAGATTAGGGGATTTTTACAAGCCAAGCCTGAGAGTGGTGTATAATCATCACTCTTTCCACATTCCATAGGCTGAAAGTCATATAATTGCACCTCACCAAAAGGGAGTCTGGGAAATATGGTCTAGCTGAGTGTCTAGGAGGAAAAAAAAAAAAAAAGGTTTGCTGAATGTCTGGCCAATTTCTGCCATAGTTCACTCTTCTAGTAAATGGCATCTGTTTTACTCTTCTTCCCACCCATAAAATACACCCTATCTTAAGAGAGACTGCTCAAAGCATCATTCAGTCAGTGCATCCAATTCAAGTTCTAGGATTTCCCAGTGGCACACAGTTCTTTCAATCATAGAAGTGGCTTCTTGTGGTCAAGCCACCCATGAACTAAAGAGATAAATTATTTGCACCTATTCTCATTCCTACTCCCACATACCTAATACATTCATTAGGGACAGGGCTAAATGGCTACAATTAAGAATTTTTAACTTGAAAATAAAAATAATGGGAGACACATAGTACTCGCTGGTTCATTACAATGATAAAATCCTCTGAGGCATGCATTGTGAATTCCTCTTACCTGGGGTATGGGGTAATTTGTAATTAGAGCTGGGTTCTACTCCCTTTGAGGCATTCCCTTGTCCACTGTTTTTCATGGTTCTTGGGTTTTTCCTGTTGGATGTTCTTCGTTGTCTATTTTTCACGGCCATACCTGAAGAGGTTGTTGAAGAATATGTCCTTGGAGACTGCACAGCTTTCTCAGCCTGCTTTCAGCTGTGCAAATTTCAGAACCTTATTTTTTTGCTTTGTTTTGTTTTTTGAGTTTCCCTCTGTTGCCCAGGCTGGAGTGCAGTGGCGTGATCTCGGCTCACTGCAACCTCCGCCTCCGGGGCTCAACTGGATTTTGTACCTCAGCCTCCCAAGTAGCTGGGTTTAAAGGCATGTGCCACCACGCCCAGCTAATTTTTGTGTTTTTAGTAGAGATGGGGTTTTGCTATGTTGGCCAGGCTGGTCTCAAACTCCTGGCCTCAAGTGATCCACCCGCCTCGGCCTCCCAAAGTGCTGGGATTACAGACGTGAGCCACCATGCCTGGACTGTGTTTTTTTGTTGTTGTTGTTGTTTGTTTTTTGTGACAGGGTCTCACTATGTTGACCAGGTTGGTCTTGAACTCTTGGCCTCAAGCAATCCTTCTACCTCAGCCTCCCAAAGTACTAGGTAGGATTAGATGAAGTTTATTTTAAGACTAGAATAGTCAAAAAATTTATTTTTAGTCCAGATTCTGTTGTTGATTCCATTTGTTAGTTTTTGTTTTTGGCAAAATAATTCCTTCAAAAACTTAATAGAGTTCTGATCAATTTGCTTCTAGTCAATTCCATATGTCTTAACCACACCTAAATTATATAATAAATGTAATTCTAAAACCTGATTCATTTTTGCTTTCTTGCCACCATGCCTTTCTCAATGGCAGCTTCTGATCATTGCATTACATTCAATCACGTGCTTATATGGTTTCCTTATCCATTACTTTATAAAAGGACATGTATGTTTTCTCCAACTCTTAGTTACCACAAACAACTGCAATGAATATCTTGTGTATGTCTTCTCATATATCTCTACAACTGTTCTTTGGGGAAAAAACTCATTAGAGGAAGTGCTACATCATAACATTTACACGTATTTAATATTATTAAATACTGCCATACTGTTCTCCAAAATGGCAGCACCATTCCATCCAACCATAAACAGTTTTCTAGCATCCCCACCTGCACTTAGTATTATTTAATAACATAGAAAGTGTAAGATGGTCTCTTATTGTCTTAAATCACTGTGTGGATATGTCAGTCCTCCCCTGACTAATCGATAAAAGCAATTCTAGTTCCACTCGGGAGGCTGAGGCAGGAGAATGGCGTGAACCCGGGAGGCGGAGCTTGCAGTGAGCTGAGATCCGGCCACTGCACTCCAGCCTGGGTGACAGAGCAAGACTCCGTCTCAAAAAAAAAAAAAAAAAAAAAAAAAAGCAATTCTAGTTAAAATTTTAGAATTTTTGAGGAAATCAAACTTTTTCTAATATTTATATAGAATAATTAAGGAGTAAAAATTAAGAAAGTCAATTTTATAAAAAAGGGCAGAGAAAGGAGCCTAATCTACAAGATATGAAAGTATATTATGGAGTTATAGTAATAAAAACTTATGTTTTTGTCAGGGGAACAGGAAACTAGACCATTGGAACATAATTTACTTATTTATTTTTTTGAGACAGAGTCTCACTCTGTGGTTCAGGCTTGAGTGCAGTGATGGGAACTTGGCTCACTGCAGCCTCAACCTCCTAGGCTCAAGTGGTCTCCCACTTCAGCCTCCCAAGTAGCTGGGACTACAGGCACATGCCACCATGCCTGTCTTAATTTTTTGTGGAGATGAGGTCTCACTGTGTTGCCCAGGCAGGTCTCGAACTGCTTAGCTCAAGCTATCCTTCTGCCTTGTTCTCCCAAAGTGGTGGGATTACAGGCATGAGCCACTGCGCCCAATCCTGGAACAGAATTTAAAACTCAAATAGACCCATGGGTGTATGAAATTTTGTAAATAATAATAATAATAATGCAGAAGATAATGTTACTTGTTTACAATCTTCCTTCCTGGCCCCTGCCATAGTTTCATTATGGACAAGTTTCCTGGACCTAGATGTTTATCTCTCTCTCCCCACTCACTCTATACAAAAATCAACTCAAATGGATCAAAGACTGTATGGCAGGTACACCTGGCAGCAATAACTTAACCATACCTTGAGAATGACCCTATGGTTTAAGAATGTATGTTCAGACTTCTGAGCTAAGGAACCTGGGAACGACCAACCCACAGATTCATTCCTTATCTGCGAAGAACATCTGAACCCTCTGGGATATCCTGTGGAATTCAGGTAGCAAAGGGGACCAAGGTACTTTGTTTTGGGTTAAATGAAGGTTGCCAGGTGGAGGTTGCTAGGGGAAGGGTGCTATGTGAAAATGCTATATAAACTGCTTGTTTTTTTTTTTTTTTTTTTGAGACGGAGTCTTGGTCAGTCACCCAGGCTGGAGTGCAGTGGCGCCATCTCTGCTCACTGCAAGCTCCACCTGCCGGGTTCACGCCATTCTCCTGCCTGAGCCTCCAGAGTAGCTGGGACTACAGGCACCCGCCACTACACCTGGTTAAATTTTTTTGTATTTTTAGTAGAAATGGGGTTTCACCGTGTTAGCCAGGATGGTCTCGATCTCCTGACCTTGTGATCCGCCCGTCTCGGCCTCCCAAAGAGTAGGGATTACAGGCGTGAGCCACCGCGCCCGACCAACTGCATGCTTTTTATAAGCAGTTGTGGTTCTCCTGCCCAGTCCGTTGCCACCAGACTGCCCTGTGTATAAGGCTTCTGGATAAGCCCTATGTCTTGGTCACTGGCTCTGGGCCTCTTCTTCAGCCTTTATTGACTGAAGTCAATAAGGGTCTGGCATGACAAAGACCTACATGTGAGACCAAAACTATAAAACCAGCTAGATAAGAGGAAAAAGTTCTAATGTTCTATAGTACTGTAGGATGACTATAGTTAACGATAATGTATTACATAGTTTCAAATATCTAGAAGAAGGATCTTGAATGTTCCCAGCACAAAGAAATGATAAATGTTTGAAATGATGGATATGCTAATTACCCTGATCTGATCACTATACTTTGTATGTATCAAAACATCACTTGGGCCCAGGAGTTCGAGACCAGCCTGGACAACACGGTGAAACCCCATCTCTGTTAAAACTGCAAAAATTAGCCAGGTGTGGTGGCACGTGCATGTAGTCCCAGCTACTCCAGAGGCTGAGGTAGGAGGATGGCTTGAGCCTGGGAGACAGAGGTTACAGTGGGCCAAGATCATGCCACTGCACTCCAGCCTGGGGGATAGAGCCAGACCTTGTCTCAAAAACAAACAAACAATCACTACGTACCCCATAAATATGTATAATGATTATGTATCAATTACAATACATAAAAGATAAAGCTTTTGAGGGGATACAGAAAAGAAATTGAATTGAGAACTAGGGATTTGAGATAAAGGAAAAAGCTAATAATTACATTAAAAATTTAAAAAGTGGGGTTTAACGTGGATAAATGATGATAGCTTGCTAAGAAATTAATATTATCAACTCAATTCTGTACATCTGAGGTTAAAAAAAAGCCTCTGCTAGTAATTCACTGAGCTATACCACTTTGGGAAAGAATTCTACTTTTATTTTATAGTTTGATTAAGTCGTCTATACCAACATAAAATAAATTTAACATTTTTGCTTCAATCTTGAATAAAATTTGTTTTCAATGTGTTTTATTAATTGTATGTTTTGTTTTTTATTTTGCATGTTTATTTTTCTCATTCATTTCTTGATAATATCCAATGACATATTCTCTTGTTAATTTAAATTCATGTTTTCCCATTGGGCACACTAATTACTATACAGTTTGGATTTAAAGTCCAGAGTATACCTGATGAAAAAAACGAGAAACTCTCTTATTTAGTAGTCTAACTTCCTGAACATAATCAATAGCTTCATTGAAAGGGAAGATCTAAAACTCTGTGGTTAGAACTTCTACTTTTAGCCAGGCAGAGTAACTTACCACAGAAAAATGCACCCTTTAAGAAAAAGTATAAAAATTGGATTTAAAAAAATCAAAAGCTCTTTATGGATGTTGGGAAGGTGCTAAGGAAGTGTAGAACTTGAGAGGTCAAGATTCTGGAGAGATGAGAACCATGGAGAGCTGAAAGGACATTCTGCAGCAATGTTTTCCCATGGGGAGTTTCACAATTCTGGGCTGAAGGAATGTAGCTGAAAACCCAGTAAAGGGCCTGGGGAAAGGGCTTTTGCTGGAAGGCATAGTAGCCATCAGAGCATTTGTCAATCCTGTGGGTGTGAAGAAATGCATATTGTAGACTGGAGGGACAGAAAACTGGGCTCAGCAATTGACCATTTTTTTTTTTTTTTTTTTTTGAGACAGGGTTTCCCTGTTGCCCAGGTTGGAGTGCATTGACACAATCACAGCTCACTGCAGCCTCAATCTCTGGACTCAAGCGATCCTCCCAATTCAGCCTCCTGAGTAGCTGGTACTACAGGCACATGTCACCATGCCTGAATAATTGTTTTATTATCATTATTATTTTTTGTAGAGATGGGGTCTCCTTACGTTGCCCAGGCTGGTCTCAAACTCCTGAGTTCAAGAAATCTTCACACTTTGTGCTGGGATTACAGGATTGAGCCACCATGCCCAGCCAGGTGGTTTTGTTTTGTTTGTTTGTTTTTTTCCATTTTGCTGAATTCTGAAGCTATAAAATTCAGGAACCTAAGAAGCCAGGCAAAGCAGAGTGGAGTTTCTGGCTGTTCCACACTGCTGAGGGTCAAGGATTAGAATTCAGAACATGACATGGAGGCTGGAACCTGGAGAAGTCCCAGGCTTTTAGTTGGAATTTAAGCAGCTGTACTCTAGAGTGGTAGTAATACAAAGGTAGAAAGAGGCTGTGTGCAGTGGCTTACACCTGTAATTCCAGCAATTTGGAAGGCTGAGGTGCTTGAGGCCAGGAGTTTGAGACGAGTCTGGGCAATGAAGTGAGTCCCTGTCTCTACAAAATATGTATAAAAAAAAATTAGCTGGACATGGTGGCATGCACCTGTAGTCCTAGCCACTTGGGAACCTGAGATGGGAGAATTGCTTGAGCTCAGGAGTCTGAGCCTTCAGTGAGCTAGGATTGTGCCACTGCACTCCAGCCTGGGCAACAGCGTGTCTCTAAAATAAATAAATAAATGAAAAATAAAAATAAAAAAAGAGGTGGAAAAAGCCTTAGTAAAACTGCAGCCTAACTTTGAGTTAGCTCAGTCCCTGATTGAATTGAAGTGGCCGGTTCTAACTCTACCTACTAGCAGAGGAAAGGGTGAGCCCTCTCTGGAGATTCCTTCATTGTCCAGAACTTCTGTAATTTTTCAAGAGAGTATCTGACTGTCAATCAAAAAGTATCAGGCATACCAAGAAATAGGACAAAATGACAGAGAAAGAAAGAGAGACAGAGAGAGCAAGAAAGAGGGGAAGAGAAATAAGACAGGTGATCCAGAATTATAGCTTTAAACAAATATTTTAATATAACTATAATAAATGTATTCAAGAAAATAGAGAAAAATATGGAGAAAATAGATTAAGAAAAAAAAAAAAAAAGAATTTCACCAGAGACAAATGGGACATAATGAACAGGTCTGACATACATGTAACTGGAGTCCCAGCAGACTAGGAAAAACTGGGAAAGCAAATGTTCTAAGATGGAAAAAGAAAGTGCAAAAAAAAAAAAAAAAAAGAAGAGTAATGAAAGAGCTTAATATATGGGTATATATGAATGGATTTTGACTGTATAAAGCAACAACAGTAATGCTGTTTAAAATTTAAAACATACAGAATTTCGCCAGGTCTGGTGGCTTATGCTTGTAATCCCAGCACGTTGGGAGGCTGAGGTGAGATGATCTCTCTAGGCCAGTTCAAAACCAACCCGGGCAACATAGTGAGACCCATCTCTACAAAAATTAATTGGGCATGGTAGTGTATGCCTGTAGTTCTAGCTCCTCAGGAGGCTGAGATGGAAGGATCACTTGAGCCCAGGAGTTTGAGACTGCAGTGATTCATGATCATGCCACTGCATTCCAGCAGCCTGGGCAACAGAGCAAGACACTGTTTCAAAAAAACAAAAACAAAAGGAAAAATTTAAAAAAATGTAAAATATATAAAATTGAATATACAATAACAGCAAAACAAAAGATAAGAAATGGTTAACGGAGTTAAAGTGTTCTAAAGTACTAGTATTGTCAGGGAATTGGTAAAAAAAAAAAACAAACAAAAAACATTTTAGGCTGTGTTATGGTTACATTGTGTCCTCCCCAAAAGGTATGTTGAAGTCCTAACCCCAGTACTTCAGAATGTGACCTTATTTGGAAACAGGGTCATTTCCAATGTAATTAAAGTAGAGATGAGGGTATACTGGAGTAGAATGACACCATAGAGTAGAAAATAGCCATGTGAGGACAAGAGACACAGAGAGAATACCATGGGAAGATGGAGGCAGGGATTAGATTGGAGTGATACACCTACAAGTCAAGTATATTAGTCAGGATTCTCTAGTGGGACAAAACTAATAGGATAGATGTGTATATAAAAAAGGAGTATATTAAGGAGTATCAACTCACATGATCGCAAGGTCCCACAATAGGCCATCTGCAAGCTGGGGAGAAAGGAAGCCAGTCTGAGTTCCAAAGCTCAAGAACCTGGAACTTGATGTTCAAGGGCAGGAAGCATCCAGCACAGGAGAAAGATGTAGGCTGGGAGGCTAAGCCAGTCTAATCTCTCCACATTCTTCTGCCTGCTTTTTATTCTGGCCACAGTGGCAGCTGATTAGATTGTGCCTGCCCAGATTAAGGGTGGGTCTGCCTTTCCCAGTCCATGGACTCAAATGTTAATCTCCTTTGGCAACACCCTCACAGACACACCAGGAGCAGTATTTTGCATCCTTTAATCCAATCAAGTTGACACTCATTATTAACTATCACACCAAGGAATGCCAAAGATTGCTGGCTGTCATCAGAAGCTAGGAGAGAAGCATGGAACAGGCTGTTTCTCAGAGCCCTCAGAAGGAACTAAACCTGCTCACATCTTGAATTTGGATTTCTAGTCTCCAGAACTATAACATTTTTGTTGTTATAAGCCACTTAGTTTGAGGTAATTTGTTATGACAGCCCTAGGAAACTAATATAGACTGTAATAAATTGCAATCTTTAGGCTAATCAAAAGAACAACTAAAAAAGTATAAGTAATTAATAGATGGAAAAATATAATAATATTGCATTATTTAATTAAATCCAAAATAAAGTAAGAAATGAGAGAAAAAAACTCAGTTGGGTGAGAGATATAACAAGTAATAAAATGTAGACATATTAGTAGTGATACATATTTCTTATTATATTGTATTAAATGTAAATGTACTGAATATTCCAATTAAAAGATTGTCAGAAATTGGATAGAAAACAAAACTCTGCTATAGCTGCTTGTAAGAAACATAGCTTGATATAAGAACATAGACAGTTTAAAGTAAATGGATTAAAAAGTATATCATGCAAATTCTAGTCAAAAGAAAATGAATGTAGCTATATCAATATAAACAAAAACATTATAAGGCAGGAAATATTACCAGAAATAGAGAAACATTTAATGATTTTGAACAGATGTGCTATAGATTGGATGTTTCCATTACCCCCTCAAATTCCTCTATCAAAGCCCTAATCCCCATTGTGATGGCATATGGAAGTGGGAACTTTGGGAGGTAGTTCATGCGGTTGGAAAGTGGAGTCTCATGATGGGATTAGTGCACTTATAATAAGAGACATGACAGAGATGATCTCTGTCTCTGCCATGTGAGGATTAAAAAAAAAAAAAGTAGCCATATGCAAACAAGAAAGAAGGCCTTCACAGACAATGAATGTGCTGGTACCTTGATCTTGGATCTCCTAGCATCCAAAGCTGTGAGAAATAAATGTTGAATGTTTAAGTCATTCAGTCTATGGTATTTTGTTATAGCTGCCCAAACTGAGTAAGACAGGGTGAATCCTTTAGAAAGATATAACAATTTTATACCTATATACATCCCATAAATGGTTTCAAAGTATATGAAGCAAAAATCTTACAGAACCAGGAGAAATAGGAAAATCCACAGTCACAGTGGGATGCTTTCACATAGCTCTCTCAAAAGCTGGTGGAACAAGGGACAAAATATTAGCAAGTATATAGAAGATCTGAACAATATGATTAACAAAATTTAACCTAACACACATATAGAACATTACAGCCATCAACAACAGAATAGTCATTCAATTCAAGCGTACATGGCACATTTATTAAAATTGACCACATGCTGAGCCATAAAGTATACATAAGGTTTTCAAAGATTTAAAACCACACAGATTGTGTTCTCTGAAACAGTGAAATCCAGCTAGATATCAATGACAGTTAACTGGAAAACCCTCAACTGTTATCAAATTAGGCAATGTAATTCTAAATACATTAGAGCTCAAATAAGAACTTGCAATGGAAACTAGATAGTATTTTGAATTGAATAATAATGAAACTATAACATTAAAACCCATAGCTTCTACTAAAGCTGTGCTTATAGATGATTTTACAGCTTTAAAATGTATACTATTAGAAAATAAGGAAGCTTGGCTGGACGTGGTGGCTCACGCCTGTAATCCCAGCTCTTTGGGAGGCCGAAGCGGGCAGATCACGAGGTCAGGAGATTGAGACTATCCTAGCTAATACAGTGAAACACCGTCTCCACTAAAAAATACAAAAAAATTAGCCGGGCGTGGTGGCGGGCACCTGTAGTCCCAGCTACTAAGGAGGCTGAGGCAGAAGAATGGCGTGAACCTGGGAAGCAGAGCTTGCAGTGAGCCGAGATCGCACCACTGCCCTCCAGCCTGGGCGACAGAGGGAGACTCCATCTCAAAAAAAAAAAAAAAAAAAAAAAAAAAAAGAAAAGAAAAGAAAAAGAAAATAAGTAAGGTGGAAATGAAGACTCTAAATATTTATCTAAAAAAACTAGAAAAAATCCAGCAAAATAAACCCTCAAAAGTAGAAGGAAGTAAATAATAAATGTAAGAAAAGAAATTAATCAAGTAGAAAACAAGTGCACAATGGAGAGAACCAACACAACCAAAAGTGGGATCTTGGAAAATAATAATAAATTTGACAGGCCTCTAGCAAATAAATCAAAGGAAAAGAGAGAAAGAGGGAGATAGCATGAGCAAATGAGAGCAAGCAAGCACATAATTCCAACATCAGAAATGAAAAAGGGACATTTCTACAGATTTTGTGGGCATGAAAAATATAAAAAGATGTATTAAACACAACCTGCCAATATTGTATAGACTCAAAGCTACTAAATAAGTTTCTTCTGTAATTTAAAACCTTCCCATAAAGAAGTATTCAGGCCCAGATAACCTTATGGGTGAATTCTTTCAAATATTTAAGGAAGAGGTAACACTAATCTTACACAACTTCCTCAGAGAGTATAAAATGGTAAAATGCTTCTAACTAATTTTAAGATGCCAGCATTACCTTAGGACCAAAGTTTGAAAATGACACTTGAGAAATGAAAATTATAGGCCAATCTCTTTCAAAACCAGAAATGGAAGAATTCTAAACAAAATGTTAGCAAATTGAATTTATCAATATATAAAAAGACAATAATCATGACCAAATTGGCTTTTGTTGAGGTTGGTTTGACATTTGAAAATTAATCAGTGTAACTCATCACATTAACAGAAAAAATGGAAAAATCATATGACTTACTTATTGGATACAGAAAAAGCATTTGATAATGCAAAGAACAGTTGTGATAAAAACTCTTTGCAAACTAAGAATGGAAATAATTTCTTTTATCTGATAAGCAGTATTTACAGAAAAACCTAAAGAAAATATAATATTGAAGAGTAAACTATTTAAAGACATCCCTTCGAGATGGGCAATGAGACAAGTTTCTCTTCTATCACCATTTCTACTCAACATTTTATTGGAGGCCATATCCAGTCCAAAAAGGCAAGAAAAGGAAGAAGGGAGCTCACATCAGCTCAGATGACATGAATGTGTATGTAGAAAATCAAAAGAGTTAATGAGCTATTAAAATTAATAACTGACTTTAAGCAAGGCTGCAAGATACATGATCAAAATAAAAAAAGTAATTTGTATTTTATATACCAGCAACGAACATTTGCAAGGGAAATTAAAAAGATAAAATGTACAATTGCATCAAAACCATCAAATAACTAGGAATAAATATAATAAAACTTGGGCAAGATCACACCAAAAAATTACAAATTATTATTGAGAGAAATTAAAGATGACCAAATTAGTAGAGGGATATACCATGTTCATGAATTGGAAGACCCAATATTGTAAAGATGTTTGTATCAGTCAGGTTTCAATCAGAGAGGCAGAACTACTAAGATAAGATAAACAAATAAATACACTTATGCATCTCATAACAAAGTTTTGGTTAATGACAGACTGCATATACAATGGTGGTCCCATAATGTTATAATGGAGCTGAAAACTTTATGTTGCCTAGTGATGCTGTAGCAGTGGTAATAGCATAGAACAAGCATATGCTCTTTAAATATGTTTAGATACACAAATACCATTGTGTTACCAATTGCCTGCAGTGTTCAGTACAGTAACATATTGTACAACTTTGTAGCCTGGGAGCAATAGGCTATACCATATAACCTAGCTGTGGAGTAGGATGTACCATCTAGGTTTGTGTAAGTACACTCTATGATATTTTTACAATGATGAAATTGCTTAACGACACATTTCTTAGAATGTATCGTCATCATTAAGCAAGTCATGACTGTACACACATACATGCAGATGTGCACACACACTATATGTATATACATAAATATAAACACATGCATATGTATCTATGATTTGTTATAGGAATTTAACCTTGCATAATATAGGAGCTGATAAAACAGCCTCTATAAGGCTGTCTGTGTGTCCAATGCTGGACCTTGAAATCTGTATGACAGACAGTTGAGAAGGAAAGAAGGATATCAGGGGGTAGAACAGAGGCAGAACCTGGATCAGCTTAAGTCTCATTGCCTCCAGCCTTGGTGATGTGGGTGTCCAGCAGGAGAAACCGGTGCCACTTGCCAAGGAGTTGGAGGGGTTGAAAGAGGATTCAGAGTAATTTGGAGCAATTACAACCTGACTGTTTTTTCCACATCAACAAAGGTGAGCCAAGAGATTAGCTACAATGTGTATGAGCTATAACAATGCATGCTCTGACATATGAACATAAAAATTATAGCTGCTGCTTTACTTCTACTCTCCAAATCTCTTGCAAGGAAGGCCTTCTATGGTCTACCCTAACCAAAAACCATCAGAGAAAAGATTTCTGGGAGATATAGTATTGCCTAGCTAAATCAATCCATCACAAAACCACCCAGATATCAATTTTTTCCAAATGAATTTATTGGTTAATTCAATTTTAGTAACAGTCCCAGAAGTTGTTTTTGTTCCTCCCGTGGAAATTTACAAATTTATCCTAAAATTCATCTAGAAATGCAAAGAACTGAGAACAGTCAAGACGATTCTGAAGAAGGCTGGGGACTTAGACTACCAGATATCATGACTTGTTATATTGCTAAAATAACAAAGCTCATGGGCCTGAGGAGAGACAAATAGACCAATGTAACAGAATAGAAAATCCAAAAACAAACCCACAATATATGTTATCTGATTAATGACAAAGATTAAACTGTAGTATAGTAATGAAATGAAAGTCTTCAATAAGTGGTGCTGGGACAATTTGATATCCATATGAAAATGAATTTTTACTGTGCTCTCACTGTACATCAAAAGCAATTGTAGATATATTAGATATAGATATAAAAGGTTAAATAATAAAACTCCACAGGAGCATAGAGGCGATGTCTGAGGAGCAGGATCTAACACAGGAGCAGACAGAGAAGCTGCTGCAGTTTCAGGATCTAACTGGCATAGAATCTATGGATCAGTGTTGCCATACCTTGGAGCAGCATAACTGGAACATAGAGGTTGCTGAACAGGACAGCTTGGATGAACAAAAGAGTGTATGGAGCGTTTTCAACCCGCCTCCATCCCTACCCCTGCAAGTTAATACAGCTGACCACAGGATCTACAGCTATGTTGTCTCAAGACCACAACCAAGGGGTCTGCTTGGATGGGGTTATTACTTGATAATGCTTCCATTCCAGTCTACCTATTACACAATACTTGACATATTTAGGCTTGCCCTTTGTTTTATATGGCTTCACCTTCACAGCCGGATCACTGACACTGTTGAGGACATTGTTTCATTTATGCTAGCATTTGAATAGAAATATGGGAGGGCACACCCTGTCTTCTAGCCCAGAACACATAGCCTAACGATGCCAAGCTGGAGCTTCACTCTTTGATTTATCTTCTTGGAGATGATCAACAGGTCTCTGATAAGTTTTGTTGCAACACACTCTGTGAACCCAAAGTTATTTCACTAAAGTTCTTTCTCTAGGATGCTCTTCTGGGCATGCTCTACAAACAAACCTGAGGGATATAGGGTCTCCCGGGGCTTATGAGACAACACCTATTCATTCCTGGCCATGGTGATGCTGAAGGATCAGCGGATGACTGTGGTGGGATGGCTAGAAGGCCTCCTTCAAGCGGATGACCTCATTAACCAACTGATATCTATCATGGGTACAAACCAGACTTACCTGGTGTCAGAATGCCTGGAAAGGGAAGAAAGAAACCAGACCCAGGTGTGGAGACAAAAGCAGGATGAGGCCTACCTGGCTTCTCCCAGAGCTGACCAGGAGAAAGAAAGGAAGAAATGGGAGAAATGTGAGCTTAAGCGGCCGAAGGAGGAGGAGGTGCAAGAGCAAAAGCTGGCAGAGACGAGATGGTAGCAGAATTTACAGGAGGAAAAGGAAAGGAAGTTGGAATGCCTGCCCCTGAAACTTCCCCGACGACCGTGAAAATGTCAAGATTATCTTCAAATTACACAGTGATTCTCAAGTAGAGAGATGATTCCACTTTTCACAGTCTCTAACAGTAATCCACAACTTCTTATTCTCCTTGAAGAAAAGCCCTGAAAAGCTTCTGATTGAAGCCAGTTTTTCCAGGCAAGTGCTGCCCAGTTCCCCTATGCTGTAGGAAGTTGGATTCAGCCATACAGGAGTTCTGTATGTTTAGGATCTAATAGACAAATGACATTTTTTCTTCCTCTCCCCTCCTACTCCCATCCCTAAATGAAACAGAAAAACACACAAACAAAACAGAAAAAAAAAAAAACCAAGAGAGAGAAATTCATATTATTATTATACAATATATTTTTAAAAAGACTGCTGCATGCAAAGGAAGGATCAGAAGCCATGTTGTTTGCAAGAATCACAACCTGTGTGTGCGTACGCGAGGTTAGCAATGAACATACCCACTCAGCGAGCTCACCTTTTCTCAGTGGCCTCTGCACGTGCACTGTCCAGTAAACAGAGACTCTTCCCCTTCAACTCATCCATTGTCCTAACTGGGGAAGGGGACATTCCCACTAGTTCTCATTGATTCTTAGTTTTATGGAAGATAAAGTGAAAAACCTCCATCAACCAGCTACTTGCAGCATCTTCTGACTTCTCCCACCTCTGGAGAGGAGAGGGAAGAGAAAGTACACAGCGATGTTCCTTGAACTGCCCACAATTTATGAATAATTTTGTTTCTGTTTTGCAATGACCAAGGGGGCTGAAAAAAAAAAGTTCCAAGAAGAAGGCAGAGATGAATATATTCATGAAATTGGGATAGGCAATGATTTTCTAAAATTATTTCCATAGATTTAGGGGGTATAAGTGCAGTTTTGTAACATGGGTATATTGTATAGTGGTGAACTTTAGGTTTTTAGTGTACCCATGACCCGAATAGTGAACATTGTACCCAATAGGTAATTTTTCAGCCTTTACCCCCTCTGCCACTCTCTCATCTTTAAAAAAATTAGTTAAATAATTAATTTATTTATTTTGAGACAGAGTCTTACACTGTTGCCCAGGCTGGAGTGCAGTGGCGTGGTCTTGGCTCACTACAACCTCTGCCTCCTGGGCTCAAGTGATTCTCTGCCTCAGCCTCCCAAGAAGCTGGGATTACAGGCACCTGCCACCACACCCAGCTAATTTTTGTATTTGTAGTAGAGGTGGGGTTTCACCATGTTGGCCAGGCTGGTCTCAAACTCCTGGCCTCAAGCAGTCTGACCCCCTTGGCCTCCCAAAGTGCTGGGATCATAGGCGTGAGCTACCGCACCTGGCCCCTCTCACCCTTTGGAGTCTCCACTATCTATTATTGCCCTCTGTGATGTCCATGTATACCTACAGTTTAACTCCCACTTAGACGTGAGAACATGCTATATTTGACTTTTTGTTTCTGAGTTATTTTATTTAGAATAATGGCCTCCAGCTCCATCCATGTTGATGCAAAATATATGATTTTATTATTTTTTATGGTTGCATAGTATTCCATGGTACATATATGTCACATTTTCTTTATCCAATCATCTATTGATGAACACTTATACTTATTTCATGACTTTGTTATTGTGAATGGTGCTACAGTAAACATATGAGTGCAGGTACCTTTTTGATATAATGATTTCTTTTCATTTGGGTAGACATCTAGTAGTGGTATTGCTGGTTTGAATGGTAGTTCTATTTTCAATTATTTGAGAAATCTCCATACTGTTTTCCATAGAGATTGTACCAATTTACATTCCCACCCACAATGTATATGCATTCCATTTTTGCCACATCCTCACCGATATCTGCTTTTTGACTTTTTAATAACTATTCTGACTGATATAAGATGGTATCTCATTGTAGTTTTAATTTGCATTTCAATGATGACTAGTGATGTTGAGCCTTTTTACCTGTTTGTTGGCTGCTTGTATGTCTTCTTTTGAAAAATATCTGTTCATGTCTTTTGTCCATTTTTAAGGGGGTTATCTATTTTTTTCTTGTTGAGTTTGAATTCCTTGTAGATTCTAGATATTAGCCCTTTGTCAGATGCATAGTTTACAAACATTTTTTTGCCATTCTGTAGGTTACCTGTTTACTCTGTTAATTATTTCTTTTACTATATGGAAGCTTTTAGTTCAATTAAGTCCCATTTGTCTATATCTAGTTTTGTTGTATTTGCTTTTGATGACAGTCAGAAATTCTTTGCCTAGGCCAACGTTTAGAAGATTTTTTCTGAGGTGTTCTTCTAGGATTTTTATAGTTTCAGGTCTTATATTTAAGTGTTTAATCTATCTTGAGTTAATTTTTACATATGGTGAGAGATATGAGTCCAGTTTCATTCTTCTGCATATGGTTATTCAATGTTCCCAGAATCATTTATTGAAAAGTATATCTTTTTCCCAGTGTATGTTTTTGTTGACTTTGTCTGTTGTAGGTGTAGTTTACTCCTGATCTCTGTTCTGTTCCATTGATCTATGTGTCTATTTTATACCAGTATCATGGTGTTTTGGTTACTATAGCTTCATAGTATAATTTCAAGTCAGGTAAGGTGATGCCTCTAGCTTTGTTCTCTTTGCTTAGGATTGCTTTGGTTGTTTGGGCTCTTTTTGCATTCCATAGGAATTTTAGGATTTTTTTCCCTAATTCCTTGACAAATGACATTGATAATTTGATAGAAATTGCATTTAATATGGAGATTGTTTTGGGCAGTATGATCATTTTAACAATATTGATTTTTCCAATTCACAAGCATGGGATGTTTTTCCATTTGTTTGTGTCACCTACAATTTCTTTCATCAGTGTTTTGTAGTTCTTCTCATAGAGATCTTTTACCTCCTTGGTTAAATGTATTTCTAGGTATTTTATTTTATTTTTCTAGCTATTGTAAATGGGATTGAGTTCTTGATTTGGTTCTCAGCTGGATTTTATTGGTGGATAGACATGCTATTGATTTTTGTATCTTCATTTTGTATCCTGAAATTTGACTGAAGTCATTAGTCAAATATAAAACTCTTTGGAAGAGTGTTAGGATTTTTCTAGAGATAAGATCATATCATCAGTGAACAGAGATACTTTGACTTCCTGTTTCTAATTTGGATGCCTTTTATTTCTTTCCATAGGTAGGATTCCAGTACCATGCTGAATAGGAGTGGTAAAAGTGGGCATCCTTGTCTTGTTCCAGTTGTTAGGGAAATGCTTTCAGCTTTTCTGTATTCAGTATGATGTTGGCTGTGGGTTTGTCATATATGGCTTTTATTATTTTGACATACATTCCTTTGATGCCTAGTTTGTTGAGGGTTTTTATCACGAAGAAATGATGAATTTTATCAAACGCTTTTTGTGCATCTATTGAGATGATCATATGATTTTTGTTTTTAATTCTGTTAGTGTGGTGTATCTGATTTATTGATTTGTGTATGTTGAACCATCCTTGCATCCTTGGAATAAAACCCATCATGATGTTCTTTTTGATGTGCTGTTGGCTTGCTAGTATTTTGTTGAGGATTTTGCATCTATGTTTATCAGGGATATTGGCCTATAGTTTTCTTTTTTTTGTTGTGTCCTTGCCTGGCTTTGGTATCAGGGTGACACTGGCTTTGTAGAATGAGTAAGGGAGAATTCCCTCCTTGGCATTTAGAACAGTTTCAGTAGGATTGGTACTAGTTCTTTGTACATCTGGCAAAATTTGGCTGTGAATCTGTCTTGTCCTGGAGTTTGTTATTATTGTCAGGAGATATTTTTTAAATTACTGATTCAGTTTAACTACTTGTCATTGGTTTGCTCAAGATTTCTGTGTCTTCCTGGTTCAATCTTGAGAAGTTATGTTTACAGGAATTTGTCCATTTTCTCTAGGTTTTCTGATTTGTGCACATAGAGGTGCTAATAGTAGTCTCTGATGAGCTTCTGTATTTCTGTAGTGTCCGTTGTAATGTCTCCTTTATAATTTCTGATTTTGCTTATCTGAATCTTCTCTATTTTTTTTCTTGGTTAACCTAGTAAGGAGTATATCAGCCTGTTTACCTTTTCAAATAACCAACTTTTTCTTCATCCTTTTTTTTTTTTTTTTGGTCTTCTCTGATCTTTGTTATTTCTTTTCTTAGGCTACATTTGGGTGTGGTTTGTTCTTGTTTTTCTAGTTCCTTGAGGTGCAACATTTGGTTGTTAATTTGAGATCTTCCTGTCTTTTTGATGTAGGCAAGCTACAAACTTCCTTGTCAGTGCTGTCAGTGGGGTGTTGAAATTCCCTGCTATTATTGTATTGCTGTCTATCTCTCTTCTTATGTCTAGTAGTTTTTATTTTATGAATTTGGGTACTTTGGTGTTGGGTGTATATATATTTAGAATTGTTACATTTTCTTGTTGAATTGATTCTTTTATTATTTTATAATGACCTTCTTTGTCTTTTTTTCCTGTTGTTGGTTTAAAGTCTGTTTTATATAATGTAAGAATAGCCACTCCTGCTTGTTTTGTTTTCTGTTTGTGTGGAATGTCTTTTTCCACTCCTTTACTTTGAGTTTGTAAATGTCTTTACCCATTAGGTGGGTTTCTTGTAAGCAACATTTGGTTGGATTTTATTTTTTATCCATTCTTCCAGTGTATATCTTTTAAATGGAGCATTTAGTCCATTTACATTCAAGGTTAATATTGATATGTGAATTCTTGTTACCATTATGATGTTAATTGTTACCTAGTTGCTTTGCAGTCTCAATTGTGAAATTGCTTTATAAGACCTGTGAGCTTTATACTTTTGTGTGCTTTTATGATGGTGAGTATTGCCTTTTCATTTCCATGTTTAGAACTTCTTTGAACATTTTTTGTACAACTAGTCTAGTGTTGATGGATTTCCTTAGCATTGACTTGTCTGGGAAATACTTTAGTTCTTCTTCATTTATAAAGCTTAGTTTAGCAGGATACAAAATTCTTGGCCAGCAGTTCCTTTTTTTGGAGATGGAGTCTTACTCTGCCGCTGAGGCTGGAGTGCAGTGGTGTGATCTCGGTTCACTGCAATCTCCGCCTCCTGGGCTCAAGCAAGTCTCCTGCCTCAGCCTCTTGAGTAGCTAGGATTACAGGGGCACACTACCACACCTGGATAATTGCCAGTAGTTCTTTTCTTTAAGAAAACTGAAAATAGGACCCTAATCTCTTCTGGCTTATAAGACTTCTGCTGAGAAGTTGCTAGTCTGATGAGATTTTCTTTCTTTTTCTTTTTCTTTTTTTTTTGAGATGGAGTCATGCTCTGTAGCCCAGACTGCAGTGGTATGATCTCGGCTGACTGCAACCTCCACCTCCTGGGTTCAAGCAATTCTCCTGCCTCAGCCTTCCTAGTAGCTGGGATTACAGGCTGCACCACCATGCCTGGCTAATTTTTGTATTTTTAGTAGAGGCAGGGTTTCATGTTGGCCAGGCTGGTCTTGAACTCCTGACCTCAGGTGATCCACCTTCCTCCGTCTGTGTCTGCCTCCCAAAGTGTTGGGATTCCAGGCATGAGCCGCTGCGCCTGGCCGGTATTCTCTTTATGGGTGATTAGTTGCCTCTCTCTTGCTGCTTTTAGAATTTGTTCCTTCACATTGACTTTGGATAGTCTGATGACTATCTGGGCAAAGATTTTAAAAAGAGGACCTAAAGAATGTGCTAACCATAAAAGACAAAATTGATAAACTGAACTTTACTCATCAAAGATAATATTAGGACCATAATTGGTCAAGCCCCAGAGTAGGAGAAGATAATTACAATATATTTATATCTTACCACTGACTCACACAAATTAATAAAGAAAAGATAGAAAACATTTTTTTTTTTTTTTTTTTTTTTTTTTAGAAACAGGGTCTTGCCTTATGGCCCAGGCTGGGGGACAGTGGTGCAATCAAGCTCACTTCAGCCTCAAACTCCTGAGCTCAAGAAATCCTCTCAGCTTGGTCTCCCAGTGTTGGGATTACAGGCATAAACCACTGCACCTAGCCTGAATGAAGAAAAGATTGGAACATTCTTAACCAATAAGCATATAAACAATTTCATTAGTTTTCAGGGAAAACCAATTTAAAACTATAATGAGATATCGCTATATACCCACCAGAATGGCTACTATTCAAAGGACTGATAATACCAAGTGCTGAGGAGGAAATGTAATAGTGGAATTCATATCCTGCTTGTGGGAGTGTAGATTGGTACAACTACTTCAGAAAATTGGCAGTCTTTACTAAAGCTGAACATATGCAAATTTCATGACCCAGCAATTCCACTTCTAGGTATATGCTCACTCAAAGAAATGCATACACATATTGATTCAGCATATATATAGAAACTTCATAACAGCACTATTCATAATAGCTCCAAACTAGACACCACACAAATGATCATCAATAAGTAAGTTGTGATACATAGCAGTGAAAACAAAGTAGATGATTCTCATCAACACCATGAAAAGTCAAACAAGTGGGATGATTCATATAAACTTCAAAACAGGCAAAAGCCATCTGTGTGGTATTAGATGTCAGGATAATGGTCACCACTTTGGGGAGGTGATTAGGAACCTCTGGGAGGCTGGCAGTGTTCTAGTTCTTGATCTAGGTGCTGGTTACTTGGATGTAACCAAACAAATAGCAAATAAAATTTAAAAAGATAAAATATACAATTACACAAAAACATTTATGTTAATTTCACTTTGTGAAAATCAGTCAAGCTATATGCTTATAATTTGTGCACTTTTCTTAGTTTTGTTATGCCTCAATAAAAAGTTTACTGAAAAACAACCAACCACCCAACCAATCCTCTCCAAACTTGGTGCTAAATTTTTGTACTAATCGAATAACAAGGAATCAAATACTAAGGAAATAACAAAACATGTGAGCAGAAGAAACAATTTCATTGATACAGTAGAAATTGTAGCATATAACAAATTCTACTCAATGTATTATATTTTAACTTTAAAATACCTTTATGACCTAGAGAAAGGTGCAAAACAAATTCCAAGTATAAGTAGTGATAGCCAATCTCTTTTCTTAAATATTAAAGAACACAATTTTTATAACCAACAAATAATTTTTGATCTGACAATATAAACAATTACACTGAGATAATTTTTGTATATGTTTTTCAGTCTCCAGGGCAAAATTCCTTACATCTTTTAGAAAATTTTCAGCCTGAAACAAATAAAATTTCTCTCTTATTATTTTCTAGAACACATTACATTTTTATCATATTGACTTTTTGCAATGTGGCGGTGAACAAATAAAGTAATAAATGGACATTTTGTAGGAGTGAGCCTATTAAATGGCTGCATATATGCTTACCTCTGTAAAAGGTAAGCTTTAAAACTTGTAAATTGCTGCATGTTGGCATAGCTCTTACAGTTCTTGGTGAAGACAGCCATCTAGTGGAAATAGTTCTATTGACTTTTGAAGGCTGGCAAATAGAATGAATATGAACCCTCAGTTCAACTTAAACTTCAATGTTGGTTTAAGGCTTAAGAAGAGGTAATCCATCTTAACAGCACACATCATAATTTGCATTTGGAAAGTATTTTAATAATGTTCACAACGTAAAATTCATTCATTTTGGTGAACTAATTATGGACAACATGTTAATAAAATTTCAACTAATTCTAAAAAAAAAAAAAAAAAAAAAAAAGAAGAGGTATTAAAAAAAAGATCCAGTATTTGGATGCTCCTTATCCTATGTCCAGGTCTGAAGCTGGGGAGGGAGTGTAGGTTGTGGGGTAGGGAAAAAAATTGGTACTTTGGTCCAGGGAGGAATAGAGTGCCATTACAATAGAGAGAGCGCTGGACTCAAATATGCATTGCTTTGGACTGTATTGAATGCTCTCTCTAGGTGGCAAAAAGAAGACAATTTGGTAGGATAGTAGGATTTTTTTTTTTTTTAAATGTAAGCTGAACAACCAGTGCCTAGTTGTGTAGGAAGTTTAATTAGTTGGTAGCCATCAGTTCAGTAAGAATTCTAGAATAAGTATTCCTTTAAGTTGATGGTTTAAGTAACTAGAGCCTTGCAATATATCAAAAGCACAAAGAATTCACAAATTGCTGTCTTGCTAGGGGCAGTCACTAGCTCCTTTCTTTGTTCATTTGTAGAGATCATCTGTAGAGATCATGGTTCCCTGTTTCTTGTGAGTGTCCATCTATGTTTTTGCATCAAAGGATTATTTATTCCAATCTTTTCTGTCTGACTTGTTTTGGTTTTTATTGGATATATCTGCTTAGAGATTCTTTTTCTTTTTCTTTGCTTCTTCTTCTTTCTTTCTCCTTCTCCTTCTTCTTTTTCTCTTTGAGGCAGGGCCTTGCTCTGTCACCCAGGCTAGAGTGCAGTGGTGATCATAGTTCACTGCAAACTTGAACTTCTAGGCTCAAGCAATGCTCCTGTCTTATTCCCCTGAGTAACTGAGACTTACAGGGCATACACCACCATCCCTGAGTAAATTTTAGACATTTTTTGTAGAGATGGGGTTCTACTCAGGCTGGTCTCACACTCAGGTTCAAGCGATAATCCTGCCTCAGCCTCTCAAAGCGCTAGGATTACAGGCATGAGCCCCTGCATCTGGCTGAGTAGAGATTCTTTACCACTAGGTCACTGCTGCCTTTGCAGCTCTAGGTGGCACCTTAAGCCCAGGTTCACCTCAGCTCTAGTAAATGATGTGAACAACGACGGTCCAGAATGGGGGAGGTATCAGAGAGGGATATGCCGGCAGTGTAGGAATGCCGGCCAGGGGTTTGTGCCCTGGGGACCTGTGGAACGTACCTCCCACAGCATGCTGCTGTTGAATGGCCACTGTAATTTGGCGCGTCCTTCGGCTAAGTTACAGGGCATAGGTGTCAGGGCCGGGGATAGCATTCCCATCTCCACCTTTTCTCTGTCTGTCCTCCGGGATATTTCTTCCTTCAGGCAATTGCAATGCTTCCTGTGCATTAAGGCAGGGGTGGGTCTCCTGCCAGGGAAACCGAGTTGATGGGGAAGCTGGTTGTCCACCTTGATCTCACTTTTTGCAGTGTGGAAACCATGAGTTGGCAGGAAATTTTCTTTCTTTTCCTTTTCTGTTTTTTTTTTGACAGTGTCTGGCCCTGTCTGGAGTGCACCCAGCCTTGAGTGCAGTGGTGCCATCTCAGTTCCCTGCAGCCTCCGCCTCCCGGGTTCTAGCAATTCTCCTCCCTCAGCCTCCCGTTTAGCTGGGATTACAGGCGTGCACCACCATACACAGCTAATTTTTGTATTTTTAGTAGAGATGAGTCAACATGTTGGCCAGGCTGGTCTGGAACTCCTGGCCTCAAGCGATGCGCCCACCTTGGCCTCCCAAAACGTTGGGATTACAGACGTGAGCCAGCGCACCCTGGAGAAAAATTTTATTTATTTATTTATTTATTATTATTTATTATTATATTTTAAGTTCTAGGGTACATGGGCACAACGTGCAGGTTTGTTACATATACATACATGTGCCATGTTGGTGTGCTGCACCCATTAACTCGTCATTTACATTAGGTATTCCTCCTAATGCTATTCCTGTTCTGAAACAGGAAAAATTTTCTATGCGCTGGATGTCAGACAAAATGGAGGGATGGGCTTTGTGGCTGTGGAAGTCTGATTCCCTCACCATCTGCTCAGAGTTGTTTCACTTCTGTGTGGCCTTGAGAACGTCTCATCTTTCCATCTGAGTTCTGGGATATTGCTGGTGATAATCTCGGTGCTGTACATTTGTTTTTTGTTTCTGTAGTGGGGAATGAAGCCATCTTGCTTCTACATCACCATTTTGGAACCGAAAGCCTCTTTTCTGTCCAGGATAGTTATTTTTAATAGCACATCATCTTTCTTATGTTCTGTTATCTTTATAAGATCATGAATTGTTCTAGAATTTTAGGAATGAGTTGAAAAGATAGTTTACTCTGTCTTTAACTAAAGAATGGATTTTCTTTTCACTATCAGCAAACTTTATACAGCAAAAATAAAAATCATGTTAGTATTTTTTAGGGGATAACTTTGGCTTTCCAAAAATTAACTCTTAAAATTTTTATTCTGAACTACAAACTTTTGGTTTGTTAATTTTTTGCACTAGAGATGGCTTTTGATGTAGTAGTTTTATCTTTAAAAAAAAAACCCAACAAACAAATCCAAAAAACAGCTTTATTAAAACAGGTAGGTGGAACTTTTTCTAAACACTATTTAACTATGATGCAGCCAAGCTTTTTAAAAGCAATATTTAAAATCTTCGTGCTTCTGTTATTTAAAAAAAACAAAACAAAAATGAAGATTGTGATCTCTAAGCTCATTTCTCTAACTGGTTTGATTCTCTATCTAGAATCTCTGTTTATGGCTGAGTCAGCAATCTCATAACAAAGCCCTGTGTGTATATACCTTTCCTCATAGCTTTGGTTGCCTGTGTGGGAACTCACATAAGACTATTCATTTCAGCATTCTTTATGGTGGTAGACGGTTGAATGCCCTCCTGAGTGCCCATCATTAGAAAAGTGGCTGGGTATAATTTGGAGATTGTATACCATGGGAATAAGGAAAAAAAAATTAGAAGCAGCTAAGTAGATACACATCTGGCAACATAAATGAACTTCAAAGCATAGTGCAGAGGGGAGAAAAGATAAATAGAAAGATATATAGTACAATACTTTTTAAGTAAATTAAAACTACCTTTACCTGTATGCAAAGCCATGTGTTTTGCAAGAATACTTACAAGCAAAAAGATATTAATTTAATTCATTGGCATTCAATTTTGGGCATACCTGACCTATAAAATCTCACTTTTGAATTTGCCTTTGAAAAAGAGCTGTGAGGGACTAATTTGTAACAGATTTTCTATTTTTTTCCCAAACCACAATAAGAAACAAAGAACACCAAGCCCCAAACCTAATAAGAAATAGAATAAGAAGTAAAATGAGATACATGACACAATACTATTTATATCAATTAAAATTATATGCATACAAAACAGTGTAGTTTTCAAGAACATCTATCAACACAAACCAATGTTCACCTCATTGCTATTGAGGAATGGAAGGAATACTCACATCTCTGTTGGCACATGATATTAAGCATGGAAGTTTAGCGACGGGGAGTGCGGGAAAGGGGTTTGAAGGAACTTCACTAGATTCTAGGCACTGAATTAGATATTTCATATATATTCTCTCATTTAATCCTCACAACAGCTCTGTGAGGATAATTATTATCTCTGCTTTACAAATAAGAAAACCGAGACCCAGAAAAACTAATTGTGTTCCTAATGTCACATAGGTCTTTAGTGGCAGAATTGGGACTTAAAATCTTGAGGCATTCTTAGGGAGCAGTTTAAAAAAGTCTTGGTTATGCCTGAATCTGTGTAACCTAGTTCTCATACAAGACAACCAAGGCTTAAGTAATACTGATGGTGGAAATTATTTATTGTTTCTGTAGCTAGGTATTTTGTATTGTATCCTGAGATCGTATGGAAAAATCAAACCTAGAATATAAAAATAACTTGTATGTAGAAGCATTACTTTTTTTCAGTTCTTCCAGCTTTGTGGTACTTTTCCAGGGTCTTTTAAAACATATTTGTTACTCTTTAACTGTGCTAAAAATAGAAAAACTAGTGGTCTGGTTTGTACATAGCATGCTGCAATCAAACTGAGGTCTTACTCTCCAGTTAGTTACTCATTAAGTAGAGCATATGATAATCAGAAATTTGACTTTGGAATTGATTAAAGTTGAAGCTGGAGCTCTGCATTGCCTATTAAATTCATAGCATTGATTCCAAGAGAAGAGAGTTTATAGTAGTTCATTTTTATTGTTTATTATAATTTGATATTGGCATAATGACAGCATGCAAACTTCCAAAATGAGTTTCCTAAGAATTTCTTCTTAAAAGCACTTTATTTTTTCCAATACTGTCACTTGCCTTTTTCAAAGCCATTTATAATGAACATTAAACACATCTATATTTAGATTTATAAAGAAATAATCTGTTGAGTCAAATCCTATTCATATCAGTTTTTATATGCTAAACCTAAAATCTCAATTGTGAATTACCAACAATTCAGTTTAGGTTTTTTCTGTTTTTAATTCTATTGTTTAGGTAGAGGGCAGGAAAAATCAGGCCAGCATACAGAAAAGGGAAAATGAGGAATTGCAGTGTTTACGGGTGACAAAAAAAGTCTTCTTTTAATTGAGAAGAAGGGAAAGAATAAACAAGAAAAAGAAAAATAAATATTGGAATGACTTACCATTGGGAAGGGAGAAGAAGGGAGTGTAAATTTGGCTCTTGCTTTGTTAAAAACTTTTTCAAAAAAATGAGGTGTCTTGGTAAATGTGTGGGTGTAAACTGAGAAACAATCAGAAGTTTGTTATATTTAGATGTTATATTTCCAATGTTATAAACTCATTCTGGAAAAGCTTACTCAACATGTTCTCTGCCAAAGACATCAGCTCATAACGGCGATAAAGGAAATGGGCAGTGTCCATATTTGGAGAAGAATATAGTCTTCCTTTTACATCATGGGCTGGCATTCTCTTAAAATTAGGGTGCCAAAGTTCCTACTCCCTTCCCTTTGGCATATTAGAGGCAGCTCACAGAAAGGGTCTTAGGCCTTAGTGATTTCCAAACAGGGAGGGAGAAGGATAACCCACTAACACCGAAGTGGGGTAAGGAACATGCTGGCTGCCAATTTTTGTCACTGAGGGGGGTAGCAGACTGTCATAGTCAGCACGAAGGTAGGTATGTGTTGGCAATCAATTTTGATATGGCATAAGTGCTGTTGGTTGCCAAACTACATTCTGATTTAAAACACATATTTTTGATTCTCGCCAAGATGGTTGACTAGACACAGCCAGGCGGAACATGTGCCACTGAGGGACTGAAACATTGGGAAGACCAGTACATTCCAAGCAGATATTTGGAGGGAAGGCATTGAGACAGACACAGACACTAGGCTGAAGGGGGAGTGAGGAGTGGCTCGCTCTTGCCTTGAACCTCTGGAATCCTGGCAGCAAAAGACCCCATGACCACCATGGACACTTGAGCTGGCAGGGAGGGCTGCTTAGAGAGGTGGTAGGGGCAGGACTCCAGCCTGTACAGAGCCCAGAGAGGTTGGTGAGGAAACATCTGCAGTGGGGCATGGCCAGGGATGCCCATCCCCCAGCGCTTGCCATGCTCCTCTAGGAGACTTAAGTCTTAGGGGAACTGTCAGACATGAATAGAGCAGGGCAGTCTTGCTCATGAGACCAAGTCAGTTCAATCTGAGAACCCTCCTGTCTGCTGCCCACTCCTGGGACTCCAGTCTGGCTATATTTGCTCGCAGTGCAGCCTCGGATGCACAACTAGGGTGTCTCCTGGGAGCCCACATCATAGCACCTGCACTGGCAGATCACATCTGACCATCGGAGAGCTCTGGCAGAGCAGCCCCCACTGATGCACACCAACCCACCCGTGCCCTCTCCCAACCGCAGCCTCCAACCACTGGCTGTATCCCCAACCACTGTGCCAGTGTGTGTCTGTGAGTGGACCTTGTCTCCCCTCCCCTGCCAGGCCACGTGTGCTTGCATCCCACTGCACCACTGCTGCTGTTGTGAGTGGACCTCACATATCCACTGCTGCACTGCTATTGCCAGTGTGGACATGCACTCGGAAGCCAGTGTGGTCCCATCCTCCAACCCATGCTGCCATTGCTGCTGGCACGAACAAGTGCGTGGAGGCTGGCAGTCCTGTTCAGGCCAGCACCCTGCCTTGGCACCAACATCGCCACCAATGTGAACACACACGGTTGCCAGTGGCCCTGTTCCTGACTCACACTGCCATTGCTGTTGCTGTGAATGCATGTACAGAGGCTGGCAGCCCCATGCCTACCAGAGCTCCACCCCAGCTGACAAGTGTGCACCCTGCCATGCTGCCGGTGCTGTTGGCACATGTGAATGAGCACAGATCCTGCTGTCATTAACCTTAGGAAGTGCTTTGACTTATACCACCCATTGGGGTATTGTTGCCAGCAGTCCAGGAACACATTGGTCCCTCTAGTGCAGCAGGTTTCTAGCCTTGAGGGGCTAGAGAACAAAGCCAGGGCCCAATAGCAGTGCTCCAGAGTTATAGCTCACAGCCCTGGAGTGCTGACCTGAGACCTGGCCCCCTAAAATCTTCCAGAAATGAAGCCAGTTGACTGAACCCACCTCATACCACGATTAACTCCCAAGGGTATTGAAAAAGGTAAAAACAAAGCAAAACAAAAACTCATCCAAAGGGCAGCAACTTAAAAGACTGAAGGAACCTCAGCCTATATGGATGAGAAAAAACCAGTGCAAGAACTCTTACAACTCGAAAACCAGTGTCTCCTTACTTCCTAATGACTGTACTAGTTCTCCAGCAATGCTTCTTAACCAGGCTGAAAGGGCAAAAATGACAGAAATATAATTCAAACTATGGATAGGAATGAAGATTATTGAGATTCAGGAGAAAGTCAAAACCCCATCCAATAATTCTGCAGAATACAATAAATGACACAAGAGATAAAAGATGAAATGACCATTTTAAGAGAGAACCAAACTGATCTGATAGAGCTAAAAAACTCACTGCAAGAATTTCGGAATACAATTACAAGTATTAACAGCAGAACTGACCAAGCTGATGAAAGAATCTCAGAGCTCAGAGACTAGTTCTCTGAAACTATTCACTAAGACAAAAATAAAGAACAAAGGTAAAAGAAAAATGAACAAAACCTCTTAGAAATACAGGATTGTGTAAAGAGACCAAATCTAGAACTCATTGTCATACCTGAAAGAGAGGCAGAAAGCCAGCAACTTGGAAAACATATTTGAGGATATCATCTATGAAAAATTCTCCAACTTCACTAGCGAGGCCAACATTCAATTTCAGAAAATGCAGAGAACTCCTGTAAGATGACACAAGGTAACCATCCACAAGACATATAGTCGTCAGCTTCTCCAAGGTCAAAATGAATGAAAAAATGTTAAAGGCAGCTAGAGAGAAGGGGCAGGTCACCTACAAAGGGAACCCAACCAGGCTAACTGTTGTTCTTTCAGCAGAAACCCTACAAACCAGTAGAGATTGTGGCCTGTATTCAGTGTTCTTAAAGAAAATAAATTCCAACCAAGAAATTAATATCTAGCCAAGCTAAGCTTCATAAGTGAAGGAGAAATAAAATTCTTTTCAGACAAGTGAATCCTAAAGGAATTCACTAACACCAGACCTGCCTTATAAGAGGTCCCTAAGGGAGTGCTAAATATGGAAAGGAAAGACAGTTACAGCCACTAAAAAACACACTTAAGTACATAGTCCATTGACATTGTAAAGCAACCACCTAAACAAGTCTGAATAATAACCAGCTAACAACATGATGACAGAATCAACTCCACATAAGTCAATATTAACCTTGAAAGCAAAAGGGCTAAGTGGCCCAATTAAAAGGCACAGAATGGCAAGTTGGATAAGAAAGCAAGACTCAACAGGATGCTGTTTTTGAGAGCCCCATCTCACATGCAATGACACCCATAGGCTTAAAGTAGAAGAATGGAGGGAAATCTACCAAGCAAACAGGAAACAGAAAAAAGCAGAGGTGGCTATTCTAATTTCAGACAAGACAGACTTTAAACCAACAAATATAAAAAAGACAAAGAAGGGCATTACATAATGTTAAGGTGTTCAATTCAACGAGAAGACCTAATTATCCTAAGTATAAATAGACCCAAAAGAGGAGCACCCAGGTTTATAAGGCAAATTCTTAGAGACCTATGAAGAAATTTAGGTAACTACACAACAATAGTGGGAGACTTCAACACCCTGCTGACAGTGTTAGACAGATCAGTGAGGAGAAATTAACAAAGATATTCAGGACCTAAACTCTACACTTGACCAAGTGTACCTAATAGACATCTGCAGACTTCTCTAACACAAAACACCAGAATATTTATCTTTCTCATGTACAAATGGCACATACTCTAAAATTGACCACAGAATCGGACATAAAACAATCCTCAGCAAATTAAAATACCTGAAATCATACCAAGCACACTCTTGGACCACAGTGCAATAAAAATAGAAATAAACACTAAGAAAAGTGCTCAAAACCTTACAATTACATGGAAATTAAACAACCTGCTCCTTTGCGGTAAACAATGAAATTAAGGCAGAAATCAAGAATTTCTTTGAAACTAATGAGAATAAAGACAGGGCAAACCAGAATCTCTGGGACACAGCTAAAGCAGTGTTAAGACAGAAGTTTATAGTGCTGAATGCCCACATCAAAAAATTTGAGGCATGACTGGGCATGGTTGCTCACACCTGTAATCCCAGCACTTTGGGAGGCAGAGGTGGGTGGATTGCTTAAGCAAAGGAGTTAGAAACCAGCCTGGGCAACATGATGAAAACCCATCTCTACACACCCCCCTAAATGTTAGAAAGATCTCAAATTAACAACCTAACATTACATCTAGAGGAACTAGAGAAAAAAGACCAAATCAACCCCAAAGCTAGCAGAAGACAAGAAATAAACAAAATCCGAGCTGAACTGAAGGAAATTGAGAAACCAAAACCATACAAAAGATCAATTAATCCAGGAGTTGGTTTTTGAAAGAATAAATAAGATTGATAGACTGTTAGCTAGACTAATAAAGAAAAAAGAGAGAAGATCCAAATATACACAATCAGAAATGACAAAGGTGACATTACTATCTACCCCACGGAAATACAAAAAGCCCTCAGAGACTATTACAACACCTCTAAGCACACAAACTAGAACTCTTAGAAGAAATGGATACAATTCTGGAAACATACAGCCTCCTAAGATTGAACCAGGAAGAAATTGAATTCCTGAACAGGCCAATAATAAGTTCCAAAATTGAATCAGTAATAAGCCTACCAACCAGAAAAAAACCAGGACCAGACGGACTCACAGCCAGATTCTACCAGGTGTATAAAGAAGAGCTGGTACCATTCCTACTGAAACTACTCCAAGAAATTGAGGAGGAAGAACTCCTCCTTAACTAATTCTATGAAGCCAGCATCATCCTGATACCAAAACCTGGCAGAGAGACAGCAAAAAAAGAAAACTTCAGGCCAATATCCTTGATGAACTGAGATGCAAAAATACTCAACAAAATACTAGCAAACTAAACCCAGAAGCACATCAAAAAGCTAATTCACCACAATCAAGTATGCTTTATCCCTGGGATGCAAGGTTGTTTCAACATATGCAAATCAATAAATGTGATTCATCATGTAAACAGAACTAAAAACAAAAACCACATGATCATCTCAATAGCTGCAGAAAAGGCTTTCAATAAAATTCAACATCACTTTATGTTAAAAATCGCTAACAAACTAGGCATTGAAGGAACATACTTCAAAATAGTAAGAACCATCTATGACAGACTTACAGCCAACATCATATTGAATTGGCAAAAGCTGGAAGCATTCTCCTTGAAAATTGGCACAAGACAAGGATGCCCTCTTTTACCACTCCTATTCAACATGGTATTGGAAGTCCTAACCAGAGTGTTCAGGCAAGAGAAGGAAATAAAGGGCATCCAAATATGAAGAGAGGAAATCAAACTATCCCTGTTGCAGATGATATGATTCTATACTTAGAAAACCCCATAGTCTCTGCCCAGAAGCTTCTTGATCTGATAAACAACTTCAGCAAAGTTACAGGGTACAAAATCAGTGTACAAAAATCAGTAGCATTCCTGTATGCCAACAACATCCAAGCTGAAAGCCAAATCAAGAATGCAATCCCATTCACAATAGCTGCAAAAAGAATAAAATACCTAGGAATTCAGCTAACCAGGAAGGTGAAAGATCTGTACAATGAGACTTACAAAACACTGCTCAAAGAAATCAGAGATGATGCAAACAAATGGAAAAACATTCCATCTCATGGACTGAAAGAATCAATATTGTTAAATTCATCATACTGTCCAAAGCAATTTACAGATTCAATGTTATTCCTATCGAACTACTAATGACGCCTTATAGAATTAGAAAAAACTATTTTAAAATTTGTATGGAAGCAAAAAAAGACCCTGAATAGCTAAGGTGATCCTAAGCAAGAAGAACAAAGCTGGAGACATACTTTTATCCACTTTAAAATATACTACAAGGCTATAGTAACCAAAAGAGCATGGTACTGGTATAAAAACTGACACATAGACCAATGGAACAGAATAGAGAGCCCAGAAGTAATGCTGCACATCTACCACCATCTGATCTCTGACAAAGTCAACAAAAACTAGCAATGAGGAAAGTACTTCCTCTATTCAAGAAATGGTGCTGGGATAACTGGCTAGCATATGCAGAATATTGAAATTCAACACCTTCCTTACACCATATACAAAAATCAACTCAAGATGGATTAAAAACTTACATGTAAAATCCAAAGCTCTAAAACCCTGGAAGGCAACCTAGGCAATCTGAACTTAGGACCTGGCAAAGATTTCATTACACAGATGCCAAAAGCAATCATAACAAAAGCAAAAATTGACAAATGAGACTTAATTAAACCAAAGAGCTTCTGCAAGCAAAGGAAACTACCAAAAGAGTAAACAGACAACCTTCAGAATGGGAGAATATGTTTTCAAACTATGTATCTGACAAAGCTCTTATATCCAGAATCCATAGGGAACTTAAACATATTAACAATTAAAATACAAACAATCCCATAAAAAAGTGAGCAAAGGACACAGACACTTTTGAAAAGAAGACATACACGTGATTAACAAGTATATGAAAGAATGCTTCACATCACTGATCATGAGAGAAATGTAAATCTAAACCACAGTGAGATTCCATGTCACATGAGTCGGAATGGCTATTACTAACAAGTAAAAAAATAACAGATGCTGGCAAGGTGGCAGAGAAAAGGGAATGCATATACACTGTTGGTGGGAATGGAAATTAGTTCAGCCATTGTGGAAAGCAATTTGGCAATTTTTTAAAGAACTTAAAACAGAATTACCATTTCATCTAGCAATCCCATTACTGTGTATATACCCAAAGGAATATAAATTGTTCTACCATAAGGACACATGTATTCACATGTTCATCATAGCACTATTCACAATAGCAAAGACACAGAATTAACCTAAATGCCCATCAAAGGTAGACTGGATAAAGAAACTGCAGTACATATACACCATGAAATACAATGCAGCCATAAGAAAGAATGGGATCATGGCCCTTGCAACAACATGGATGGAGCTAAGTGAACTAACACAGGAACAGAAAACCAACTGCTGATTGTTTTCACTTCTAAGTGGGAGCTAAACATTGAGTACCTATTGCCGCAAGGGAACAATGGATACTGGGGTCTCCTTGAAGTTAGAGGGTGAGGATTGAAAAACTACCTATCAAGCGTTATACTTATTACTTGGGTGATGAAGTAATCTGTACACCAACCCCCATGGCATGCAATTTACCTATATAACAAACCTGCACGTGTACCCCTGAACCGGAAATAAAAGTTAAAAAAAAAAACAATAAAACACACTTGAACCTAAAATAAAAGTTAAAAATAACCAATAAAACACATATTTTGAGTTTGTGATGAGGTGGTAGTGGTACTGGGTATAGGGGGAGGTAAGGGATTAGGTGGGGATGGTTGATGGCTGACCAAATGAATTCTTATGTCTTCCCTTGTCTGTTAGGTAAAGATTTTGCAAGGTGTAATTGGTTAAAATTGGTGAACTCCTGCAGAACTTCACAAAAGAGGATTTGGTTCTTTGTTTATTGATGCTGACTATAGGGTCTTACTTTATAGCTTAAGTCAAAATTTATCTTTGGCCCAATAGATTGCTGATAATTCTTGAAACATAAAGCATTTATATTCAAACATTCATCTGCACATTGGTCATGTAAACTGGCAGGTCAGGATTCTGTACTCCTTCCATTCAACAGATATTCATTGTAGTCTTACTTGTGAATATCAAACTTTGAGTCTAATTAGAGAGATAAGCTATAACCCATATAAAATATTACAATACAAATAAATAATTCAAATAAAAAAAGACCCTACTGTGGTCTGAAAAGGTTTCTTGGAGAAGATTGGATTTTGACTTGGGCTCTCCAAAGATTAGGAGGAGAGAAGACATGCATTCTGAATGGTTAGGGCCTGATTTAACCTTTGGAAGAAAATTTATGAGGTACATATATCTCATGTAATTCCAAATAAAATAATTATAATATTGTAAAATACAAAATTGCATGTATGATGAAATTAAAAGTTTATTGCAGATTTTCTGGTTGTAAAATTTTGGATGAGTCTACTATAGTTGAATTCCACCACCCACTCCCCCTTGGCTTATTGTCTTAAACACTTGTTTCCTCTATTGAGGTATCCAACATTGGAAATAGAAAGATTCATGGCTTAGAGGAAATAGGAAATAAAAGGGCAGTAAGGAGAACTTTTTCCTTATTTGTTTGTTTTTGTTTGGACTGGAGGGTTTAGATTAAAAAATAGTGGGAGATAAATTCAGTGGATTGGTGTGATTGGATTTTAGCCTTTGAATGTTAACTAGATGAATATTCTGTAATGGTAGTAAGAATCCATTAAACGTTTTACTGTGTGTAGTACATTTGTTTATAAGAGCAGTGGTTTAGTTTATGATACTTCTATATTAGTGAAAGGATCAGATAAAGGAAGATTGGAGGGGAGTGAGACAAGATGATGAGCAAGGAAAATACTGATTGATTTTTTTTTGTTTCCTTATCCTTCCTGTAATTCACTCTGCCTCCAGGGTTATTTCACCCACAAATTAGTTGGGTTTGTTGCTTCCTTTCTCTTCTCCTTTTTCTCTTTCTTCTTCCCTCCCTTTTTATACCCAGAATGTTCTATATAAGGAAAAACACATTTGTCCTCACAAATACATTTATAAATAAAGTAATGGAATTAGGATATCATTTGGCTTCAAATAAAGGGAAATCTAAACTAACAATAGCGTAAACCATAAGGACATTTATTATTACTTAATAGGAAGTCTGGAAATGGGCAGTTCCAGATTTATTTAATTGCTCAATGATGTAATCAAGGACCAGGGTCTTTCTATCTTTCTACTCTGTGATCCTCACTGGGTTGATTTTTAGTCTTCATGCTGTTCCCAGTGGAGGGTCTCAATGATGAATTGTCCAGGTCCTTGGCATTTTGAATAAAGAATTTAGCAAAACATACAAGGTAGCAGAGGAATGAAACGCAGGAAAGAAGCTGCGAAAGCAGGAATTTATTAAAGCAAGAAAGCATTCCGCAGGGTGGGAGTGGGCCCGGGCAAGCAGCTCAAAGGCCCAGTGATATGGTTTGGTTGTGTCCCCACCCAGATCTCATCTTGAGTGTTGTAGGAGGGAGCTGGTGGGAGATAATTGAATCATGGGGGCAGTTGCCCCCACACTGTTCTTGGTAGTGAATAAGTCTCATGGGATCTGATGGCTTTGTAAGGGGAAACCCCCTCACTTGGCTCTCATTTCTCTCTTGTCTGCCGCCATTGAAGATGTGCCTTTAGCCTTTCACCTTTCACCATGATTGTGAGGCCTCCTCAGCCATGTGGAACTGTGAGTTCATTAAACCTCTTTTGCTTTATAAATTATCCAGTCTCGGGTATGTCTTTATTAGCAGCATGCAAACAGACTAATATACCCAGTTACAAAGTTTTCTGGGGTTTAAGTACCCTATTTGAGGTTCTTCTCAGCTACACCTGATCTGTATGAAGGATTTGGTCTGTGGCTAATTGAAGGGTAAGGTGAATTGGCATCCTATGCAGTAAAGGGATGGTCCCTGCTTGGCCCATGGCCAATCCAAGGCACTCTCCCTTTCCATGTGAGGTATGGTGGAAGGGGGAAGGTTGTAGGGAGAGTAGCCTTGATCCTTTGCTATTCAGCTTGGGGAGATGGGGTTTTTCCCTTTTGGTTTAACTTTAGGAAGTTTGTGTTAATTGGCCTTAGGTTTCCTGCTGCTAGACCCAGGGGTTTTCCTTTTGATCCAGCTTTGAGAAGTCAGTGTGAATTGGCCTTAGATTTCCTGCCGCCAGACCATGGCACTTTCTCTTTTAAGAAGTTAGCACAAATTAGCCTTAAGTTCCCTGTCACCAGACCCTATTTTCCTGCCTCAATACATGTCGCTTCATTGTTCCAAGATAGCAGCCACAGCCGTGGACATTATATCATCACATCTACATTCCAAGAAGAAAAGAAGAGACAGGTACAAAATATTAGTTACTTCCAAGACTCTCTTTTTATTTCAGAAAGGAAATCCTTTAGTAAACTTCCCCTTACACCTCATTTGATGAAATCAGATCACATGTCTATTGTACAGCAATTGATGGCAGAATGGAATGAGATTACCATGATTGGTTTAAACCAGTCATGATTCATTGCTTGGGACTGAATTAGACCAATGGCTCCATGCTTACTTGAACAAATCAGAATTTTATTGTCATGTAAGTGGGGCTTAAGTGTTGAACAAAATTTACCATAACCATTAACTTGGAAAACGTAGAGGAAATGGCAAAGAATGGTAACAGTATAACTCAAGTTTGGGCAGAGGTCTACAGGAAGTTTAATAATTCAACAAATACAATTATTGAGCTCCTTTTGTATGTCAGGCACTTTTAAAAAATGCTGGGGATGTACTGCTAAATAATAATTTATGTGTGTTGTGTTTGTGTTGGGGGACAATAAACAAATATTTATAATATATATTTAGTATAAATATTTAATATAAAGTCAAGCAGTAATGTATTCAGTAATGTAAGGGAAGGTGAGAGTCAGCATATGAGGAGCGACATGTTATTTTAGATAAAGCACTCAGGAAAGGCTCCTCTGATAGGGTGATCATTGAGTAGAGACCTGAACAAATGAGGGGAAATGTATCTGGAGGGCGAATGCTCCAGGCAGAAGGAACAATAAGAGAGATGTGATTGGCATGCTTGAGTAACAGCAAGGCCAGCAATGCTTAAAGCAGGGTGAGCAAGTTGGAGGGTGATACAAATGCTGAATGGTGATGAGATAACCGGAGGTCAGATCATGCCAGGCCTTGTAGATTATGTTAGGGAGTTTGTATTTTATTCTACTAAAAGAGATTGGAAAGTTTTGAGTAAAGGAGTGATATGATGAGGTTTATATTTTTAAAACGATCACTTTAGTTGTTCTCTGGAAAATAGATTGTAGGGAGGCAGGGATGGAAGCAGAGAAACCAAATAGGAAACCATTACAGTGGCCCAAGCAATAGATAATGCTGGCTGAGATCAAGGCAGTAGTGGTAGAGGGGTGAGAAATATTTGATATTTGGAGCATGTTTGTGAAAGTGAAACAAATAGAATTTGCTAATGGATTAGATGTGGGGTATGGGAAGGAGAGAGGAGTCATGGATAACTCCAAGTTTTTCACTTAAGAAATTGGGAGAATTAAGATACCATCAGTTTAAATTAAACAGTAGGGGAGGAGTAGATTGGGAGAGAAAAATAAACAGTTTGATTTTCAATTTTAAAAATCTGAGTTCATATGAGGTATGTGGCAATGTCCACATAATATTTTAAGCACTCTATTCTTACCAACAAGGTATCATGCACATCTATTATAGTATTTCCCTTTTCAGGCTCAGTGGCTTGGACAATCAAAATATGGGCAGAAAGGAAGAAGGTTAGAAGAGAAGTATTTAAGAAGTGACATCATGGAAACTGGAAGAGAAAGGCAAGGTTGGAAGGCAGGAAATAAAATGTGGCCAACAGTAGGGATGGAGGTAGGGAATTGAAAAGGTGAGAATTTGCCTTTCTAACGGCTCGCAGGTATGTCGATGTTGATATTACTAGCTTGCAGACCATAGTTTGAGTAGCACTGCTATGGACATAATACCACGTATACATATTTTTAGCTGCAAGATTAGTGGCTTATAGAGAGAAGCATTTATTTTCCTTACACAATAAAAAATCTGAATGTAGGAAGTTCAGGGTAGGTGTAAAAACTCCATGATACCCAAAGGATTATAAATCACGCTGCTATAAAGACACATGCACACGTATGTTTATTGCGGCACTATTCACAATAGCAAAGACTTGGAATAAACCCAAATGTCCATCAGTGACAGACTGGATTAAGAAAATGTGGCACATATACACCATGGAATACTATGCAGCCATAAAAAGGGATGAGTTTGTTCCTTTGTAGGGACATGGATGCAGCTGGAAACCATCATTCTCAGCAAACTATTTCAAGAACAGAAAACCAAACACCGCATATTCTCACTCATAGGTGGGAACTGAACAATGAGATCACCTGGACTCAGGAAGGGGAACATCACACACCGGGGCCTATTATGGGGAGGGGGGAGGGATGGCATTGGGAGTTATACCTGATGTAAATGACAAGTTGATTGGTGCTGACGAGTTGATGGGTGCAGCACACCAACATGGCACAAGTATACGTATGTAACAAACCTGCACATTGTGCACGTGTACCCTAGAACTTAAAATATAATAATAATAATAAATAAATAAAGATAGTTAACAAAAAAAAAAAAAAAGCCAAAAACTCCATGATAACATCAAATTCCCAGGCTCCTTCTATCAATTCATCCTCTGCATATTGGTTTGTTGCCTCATGGTTGCGAGATGGCTGCTGCTGTTGCAGACTTTTCATCGATGATCTAGGGAAGGGTGAGTGCTAGTTACATCTGCTTCATTTATCAGGAAATACTTTCCCAGTGTCTTATTCAGACAAAACTATTTATTTAGCTATCATTAGTTGCAAGAGAGGTGGGTGAGTGATTATTTAGCATTTCTAGCTTCTAGAAGCCTAAGAAGAAAAGGTAGAGATGGATGCCAAGTGAGCCAACCTCCTATAATGACTGCAACATAGTTATTAAAAAACAGCATATGCCTTACCGTTGATGATTGAGTTTGTCTCAGCACATGTTTAGTCATTTCCACCTCATGCACTCTGTTCATAGGGTACATCTTTACTGGTTTTCACTTGGTGATTTAAGCCTTCTATGGATTTTGCAGTTGCTGAATGTGCATTATCTAATCAATCGATTTCTGGATACTTTCAAGGTTGCTCTTCTGAAAAAGGTAATTGATTTTGTGGAAAACGGGGCCCTCTTATCTTACAAAACCATTCCTTTTTGCCTGAAATTTTGTTAACACAGAGAGCTTTGGCACTATCCTTGAGGCCAGGTTAGAGAATCTGTTTTTTTTCATTTCCATTCCATTAGTGGGAGATGGAGTTAATTTGGTAATATTTTCAGGAGTAAAGTGTGATTCCAGGGCGAGTAGAGGGTTGTTGTAGAATTTTCTATTCCTGGGCTGGGCACAGTGGCTCATGTCTGTAATCCCAGCACTTTGGGAAGCCGAGGCGGGTGGATTACCTGAGGTCAGGAGTTTGAGACCAGACTGACCAACATGGCGAAACATCGTCTCAACTAAAAATACAAAAATTAGCCATGCGTGGTGTTGCGCACCTGTAGTCCCAGCTACTTGGGAGGCTGAGACAGGCGAATTGCTTGAACTCAGGAGGTGGAGGTTGCAGTGAGTCAAGATTGTGCCACTGCACTCCAGCCTAGACCACAGAGAGAGACTCCATCTCAAACAAACAAAAAATAATTTTCTATTTCTAATTTTTTTCCACATTGTAAAGTGTTGGTTTGAGAAGGCAGAAGCAGATCTACTCTCACCTTCCTAGAGAGAGAACTATTCAAGTAGGTTCTTAATTAACTCTCTAATTTAATTGACCCTGGCCATGTGAGTTGGAACATTTGGCTGAATGAGGAAAGCATTTAGGACTGGAATGCTACATAGTCTAGTAAGTTTATTCTTTCAACAACAGACAACTATTAAGCATGTATCAATTCATTGATTTAATAACTATTTTTTGACCACCTACTATGTGACAAATTCTATGCTAGGTTCTGAAGATACAGTGGTAGTCAAGAAATACACAGGTCCTGAGGTCACAGTCTAGAGGGGAATGTAGTTAACCAAATGGACAATTACAATGCAAATCTAACCTGGAACGGAGGGAGATATTGAGGAGATTTCCTGGAGGAAGTGATGTCTACATTGAGACATAAAAGATGAGGAAGGAGTACTTAGGTAAAGGGAGGGAGTGGGAATATAAGGAAGGAAGAGTGTTCAGGTAGAAGGAACAGCACGTGTGAAGGTCCAGAAGGAACACAGAGTGCTGGCTTGTCTAAGAACCCCAAAGAAGTTCAATGGCACTGTTTGTCAGGTATGAGATAGAGGTACAGTATCTAGCGGGGAATAAAGAAGCAAGTACTGAGATATAGCAGGGTGGAGAAGCAGCAAGGGTGGTGGAGAAAACAGTTATAGAAGTGAAGTTTGAGCTGAATCTTGTGCATTAATGCAGTCACTGAAAACACACAACTCCACACAAGACCATGTGCCAGGTGCTGGCAGAGTGCTGGGTCTAAAAGTGATGAGCCAAACAAATATTCCCTGGCACCTGTCCTCATGCATTGTATGATGTAACCCTAGTGGGAAAATACACTAGAAATAATCACATAAATAAGTACATAGTAGTGGTCCCCAACCTTTTTGGCACCAGGGACTGGTTTCGTGGAAGACAATTTTTCCACGGATGGGGGTTGGGGAAATTGTTTCAGGATGAAACTGTCCCGCCTCAGATCATCAAGTCTTAGACTCTCATAGGAGCGCACAACCTGGATACCTCACATGCGCAGTTTATAATAGGACTGGTGCTCCTATGAGAATCTAATGCCACTGCTGATCTGACAGGAGGCAGAGCTCAGGTGTTAATGCTGGCTCACCTGCCACTCACCTCCCTCTGTGCTGCTCTGTTCCTAACAGGGGGTTAGGGACCCCTGGTATATAGTATGAACCAAGGCAAATTCTATGAGGGCAAAGTACAAGACAATATTATAGTGAGATCTGACTTAGATTGGGGGGGTGGTGGCCAGGGAAATTCTCTTTGACGGAGTGTCATTTAAATTACGAACAGAAGGATAAACAGACAGGCAAAGACTCATGGAAAGTGATTCAGTAAAGGGAAAACTATGAACTTCCTGAAATGGAAATAATTTGTATGTTTGAGGACTTGAAAGAAAAGCAGTATGGCTGGAGGAAAATAGGAGGTCTGGGAGGTGTGAGAAGAGCTAAAAAATGTACAAGGAGCTAGATCATATAGTGTAAAGGTGAGGATTCTGGATTTTTGTGCTAATTTTAATAGGAAGACACTGAAGAGTGTCAGTCAGATTTACATTTCAAAAATATTTTTCTGGCACCTGTGTCATGAGTGGATTGGGGAGGGGAAGAGTGGAAGTGAGAAGATCAGTCACAAGGCTGATGGTAGTTGATAAGGGAAGCAAAGATGGCTTGGACTGAGTTTGGGTTTAAGGTATATTTTGGAGGTAGAATCAGCAAGAACTGTGATGGGTTAGCTATGGAGAGTGAGGAAGAGGGAAATCTTAATGATGACTTCCAGTTTTCTGGTTTGACAACTAATTTGATGGAGGTGTCATTTACTGAGATGTGGAAAATGGCAACACCAGGCTTGGATGGGGCAGGTGTAGAAAGAAAGGGTTCTGTTTTGGCCATATTAGATGTGAGAAGCTTATGAGCCATCCAAGTGGAGACGTCAAGAAGGCAGTTGGTGACATGCATTTGAGGCCAGGAGAGAAACCTGGTTTGGAGGTAAAAATCTGGGAGTTAGTAACATACAATTGATGGATTAGTGAGAATGAATGAGATAATCTAGTATAGAGTGAGAAGAGTCACAAATGAGGACCTGGGATAGCTCCATTCTTCAGAGGTTGGGAAGAGAAGGGGAAAAGGAGAATGAGACAAAGCAAGCAGGAAGGCAAGGAAGAAACTAAGGAGACTGAAGTTTCATGGAAATCAAAAGAGTGTTTTGATACAAGGATACAGTCGATTGAGAGGCTTTGTAAGATGAGGATTGAAAGTGTCTATGGGATTTGACAACCTTTGTAGGAAAAGTTTTTTTAGCATGGGTGAGTAAAAGGGACAGAGGGGCGATGTGGGTATAGATTAATAGATTAAAAAGTGAATGAGAGATGAGGAAGTGGATCGAGTTTGTAGACATGCTTGCAAATGAAATTATCATCTTTAAGAGTAGAAAAGCAAGTTTATTAGGGGAATTTAGTGGGATTTGCGGGGCAGTGTAGAGTACCCTATTGAAATTTCTGGTCAATAATTTAAAGGGACACCAGTCTGACAGCTGTATGGTTTCCTTCAGCAACATCAATTGTTGAGGGGCACGCACATCGTTGGTGGAGTTCAGGCTGGAATTCTGCCACGTGGAATATTTGCCTGTGAAGTTGAGTAGAAAAAGCGAGAGTTGGTGAGCTTGTGGAGGTTTGGAATAATATTGGAGTGGGAAGGAATAAGCGTTCTGTGTAGAAGAAATAGGCGCAGGTTTGAGGAGAAGCTGGGTGAAATGAGGCTTCGAAGTTTTGAAAAGAGGAAAACATTGTCACCTCTTTTATGAACTTTTCATTCATATCCTTTTCTTTTCTTTGTTTTTGAGATGGAGTCTCATTATGTCATCCAGGCTGCAATACAGTGGCGTGATCCCTGCTCACTGCAACCTCTGCCTCCTGGGTTCAAGCAATTCTCCTGCCTCAGTCTCCTGAGTAGCTGGGATTACAGGTGCGCGTCACCACGCCCAGCTAATTTTTGTGTTTTTAGTAGAGATGGGGTTTCACCATGTTGGCCAGGATGGTCTCTATCTCCTGACCTCGTGATCCGCCCGCCCAAAGTGCTGGGATTACAGGTGTGAGCCACCGTGTCTTGCCTAATGTCCTTTTCTTATTGGCCATTGTCCTTTATATAATAGTAATCTGAACTTTTTGTTGGTCTCATTGTAATTAATTCCTTCGTTTTTTGTATACATGTTTATTCAGTCTTGTTTGTGGCCAGTAGAAATTAAACTTTTAAAATGTCAAATTGATCCATCCATCTTTTTCGAACCTTCCCCTCCCCATTTTCCTCTGGAGCTTATAAATTCCTTTTTAGAGATTGGGTAAATGTTAATGCATATTTTATTCCTCTAAGGTTTTAATTTTTTCATATGCAATTTTAAAAACATTTCGACTGGGCACAGTGGCTGATTCTTGTAATCCCAGCACTTTGGGAGGCCGAAGTGGGCTGATCACCTGAGGTCAGGAGTTTGAGACTAGCCTGGCTAACATGGTGAAACCCTGTCTCTACTCAAAACACAAAAATTAGCTGGGTGTGATGGCACACGCCTATAATCCCAGCTACTTGGAGGCTGAGGTAAGAGAATCGCTTGAACCCGGGAGGCAGAGGTTGCAGTGAGCTGAGATTGTGCCACTGCACTCCAGCCTGAACCACAGAGTGAGACTCTGTCTCAAAAACAAGCAAACAAACAAACATTTTATTTGGGCCAAATGTGGTAGCTCACATCTGTAATCCTAGCATTTTGGGAGGTCGAGGTGGGTAGATCGTTTGGGGCTAGGAGTTCGAGATCAGCTTGGCCAACATGGCGAAACCCCATCTCTATTAAAAGTGCAAAAATGAGACAGGCGTGGTGGCAGATGCCTGTAATCCCAGCTACTTGGAAAGATGAGGTAGGAGAATCGCTTGAGCCTGGGAAGTGGAGGCTGCAGTGAGCCAAGATTTCGTCATTGCACTCCAGCCTGGGCAAGAGAGTAAGACTCTGTCTCAAAAATAAATAAATAAATAAATAAATAAATAAATAAATTTTCATTTATTCATCTACATTTCATTAGCTTTACATGCATTTGTAAGAAATAATACAGAGAGATCATGTGAACCCTTCACCCAGTTTTTCCCAATGGTTAATATTTTACAATACTATTAGTACAATAATACAACCAGGAAATTAATGTTGATACAATCCAGTGACCCAACTCAGCTTTTACCAGTTTTGCAAGCATTCATATGTGTGTGTGTGTATTTAGTTCTGTGTGAGTTTATCACTTATATGCAATTTTAAAGTAGTTTGTATATAATGATACTCTAAATTGCCTTTTTATACAAGAAGCTGAGCAATAGCATTATTTTTGACTAATTCCTTTTTATATTCTTTATCATTTCCTGAATTCATATATGTATGTATATGTATGTGTGTGTGTGTGTATCCAAAAGTTATCTGTTCTCACACATTTTGGTCTATATACATTCTGATTTTTTCTGTGTGTCTCTGTGTGTGTGTGTCTAAGTCTACATTTATATTTATACACACACACACACACACACACAGAGAGAGAGAGAGAGAGAGAGAGACAGAGAAGAGGGAGAGACAGAGACAGATTTAAAGAGATTTAAACAGTACATTCATATGGTTGGCTGTGTCTCAGTCAGGGTCCTGTCAGGAAATCACACTACAAGGGCCATTAAAAGGAGTTTAATGGAGGGGCCATTTACAGAGATGTGGAACGGGGGTTAAGGGAACCAGCAGGTGTGAAAACATCCAGGGTCTAGATATTGCAGGAAGCTTTTAGCATCCTAGTCCCCTGGGCTTAAATAAGCAGGGCGAGGGAGTTGTCACTGGAACCTGGTGAGAGTTGTTGCTGTGAGGAAGGGGCCATTTAACAGGAACTATGACTTTAGGTAGAGGACCACAGGTATGGCAAACTATATCTCAAGTGGGGAATAAAAAATTTCAATATCTCCCACTTCCTTCAGTATCTTGTTGGTGCCACCCATTGGCCAAATGCAACAAAAAGTCACTTTTGCAAATACTTAGTATTATTATGCTTTTATAGGTTTGCCTATTTGACAGATAAAAGTGTCTTTGTCTCTACAAAATCTTAGTCCCATTATTTTAACATACACTGCTTAGATTAACAGTAATGCTATGTTTATTCTTTGTCTAGTTATCATTTGTATTTAATGCACAGTTAATTATTTTGCATGTTTTCCTAATGAGGCACATTATTTTGTTAAAGACCTTTATATATTTGGGTAGCCAACCCTTTTCCTGTCATATATGTTATATTTTCCTCCCCTCCAGGTTTGCCTTTTCTTTTTTGTTTGTGATATTTTCTGTTATAAAGAAGTTTAAAAGTTTTACATTGTCCAAATTTTTATATTTTACGTTTTGATTTATTTTGGTTTGTGCTTAGAACACCAGTTGATTTGAAATGCTACTATTATAATATCTGAGGATTTTCCTGGATATTAAATTCTGTTCCTTGAATCTGCCTATGATTACCCAAATTCCAGCCTAATATTTACATTACTGTGGCTTCTTAGTACATTTTATTAGCTTGTTGGATACCTTTCCCCACCTTGATTTTCTTTCTCAATATGCTGCTTTTTTATGTATGTTTATTCATGTAGATGAAATTTCAAATCAAGTCAAATTGAAGAGAAATCCTGTTGGCATTTTAGTTGTCATTGTGCTGTTTGGATTAATTTCTAGAGAACTGAAAATCAGCACTGAGCCTTCCCTTTCCAGAAACATGGACTATCTTTCCAGTTTTCCTAAGTCTCAATTATGCCCCTCAGTAAAGACTTGTAGTTTTCTTCATATTAGATCTGCATATTTATTTTAAATGTATTCTTACGTATTTTATGTTTCCGTGGTTACTATTATATATGAAAACCATTATTTTAGCATACATTTTGCAACAAACCACCTACCTCCTGGAGTTTCTTCCACTAGTCTTTCTCTGGACTTATTTTAATCTATTCTAGTAGAAAACCGGTTCATCTGTAAATAATGACATTTCTATCAGCTCCTTTTAAATATTTATGTGTTATTAAATTTACTTATTTAATTCAACTAGCTAGAAATGTCAGATTCATTTCTGAAAAACCCAAGCCTGTGGTAATAGTGAACATTCTTGGCTTTAATGGGAAACCATCCAGTGTCTTAAAACTATCTAGTGTCTTATCATTAATACCATTCTGAATATCAGTTTGAGATACCTTTTTAAAATCATTTTATGAAATATTCTTCTCTTAGAATTAAAAAGGTTAAATGAAATATTTTTATTTCAATTAATATAATTGATCATATTAATACATTTTCCATATTATATAATCTTTTAAAAACATTAAAAACATTATTTTTGCATAGAGATGAGATCTCACTCTGTTGCCCAGGTCTTGACCTCCTGGGCTCAAGCAGTCCTCCTGCTGTGGCTGGGGGTGAGACATGGGGAAGAATGTGAGGAGAGAAAGATTATAACTATCGTCAATAATAATTTAATTCTGTATTTTACAATAACTTAAAGAGTGTAATTGGATTGTTCGTAATGACATGGATAAATGCTTGAGGGGATGGATACCCCAGTCTCCATGACTAGGATTACAGGCATGAGATGCCATGCCCGGCAAAATTTCTAATGTTATATTTAGGATTTACAAAACAGCTTTATTGAGGTACAATTGACATAAACTAAACTGCATCTATTTAAACTGTAAAACCTGATAGGTTTCGACATATGTATATTATTGTGAAATCAACAACATAATCAGGCCCAAATATTTCTTCATCCTTTACATTTTTTTATTTTGAGTTTCTTTTTTTAAATTTTGAAGTTCTATGAGTACATAGGTGTACACATTTATGGGGCAGATGAGATGTTTTGATACAGGCATGCAATGTGAGATAAGCACATCATGGAGAATGGGGCCTCCATCTCCTCAGGCGTTTATCCATGGCATTACAAGCAATCCAATACACTCTTACAGTTATTGTAAAATATGGAATTAAATTATTATTGAAGACAGTTACAATCTTTCCTCACATTCTTCCCCATGTCTTACCCCCACGCAACCACTGTTTTGCTTTCTGTCATCGTAGTTTTCATTTTCTTAGAATTTTCCATAAATGTAATCATACAGTATAAGGTTTTTTTGGGGGTGTACCTTTGAAGTGGTTTGGATCTGTGTCTCTACCCAAATCCTATGTTGAATTGTAATCCCCAATGTTGGAGGTAGGGCCGGGTGGGAGATGATTGGATCATGGGGGTGGGTTTTCCCTTTGGTGCTGTTCTTGAGTTAGTGAGTGAGTTCTTGTGTGAGCTGGTCATTTAAAAGTGTGTGGCGACTCTCTCTCCTCCTTCTTTCTCTCTCCTCCTTCTGGTCGGTCACGTAAGGCATGGCTGCTTCCCCTTCACCTTCCACCATCACTGGAAGCTTCTTGAGGCCTCCCTAGAAGCTGAAGCCGCTATGCTTTGTGTGCAGCCTGTAGAACTGTGAGCCAATTAAACCTCTTTTCTTTATAAAGTACCCAGTCTCAGGTATTTCTTTATGGCAGTGTGAGAATGAACTAATACAGTCTTCTTTCATGTAGCATAATTATTTTGAGATTTTTCCATGCTGTTGTATGTATTGATAAATCATTCCTTTTTTGCTGAGTAATATTACATTTTATGGATATAGCACTTTTGTTTTTCCATTCACCTGTAGATGGACATTTGAGTTTTTCCCAGTTTTTTGCTATTACTAGTAAAGTTGCTATGAACATTCATGTGTAAGTCTTGGTATGGACATATGTAGCACAACCTTCACATTTTATGAAGAGAAAAGCAAAGTACAGAAAGTAAGTGCCTGCTTGAAGCAACTGCTAAGTGGCAGAGCCAGAACTCAGAAGGTGCTGGACTGACCTCTTGTCTGGTGATCCTCCCATATACCCCAGTGTGGAAAGACCAGTGAGTGGCACAACATTAGTTGGAATAGGGGTTTACTTTAGTATCCTCACTGGGCCAAAACTTTCTTTCTTTCTTTCTTTTTCAGACAGGGTCTGGCTCTGTTGCCCAGGCTGGAGTGCAATGGCATGATCTTGGGTCGCTGCCACCTCCCTCTCCTGGGCTCAGGTGATCCTCCCACCTCAGCTTCTCTGGTAGCTGGCACTAAAGGCGTGGACCACCATGCCCAGCTAATTTTTGTATTTTTTATTTTTAGTAGAGATGGGGTTTCGTCGTGTTGCCCAGGCTGGTCTTGAACTCCTGGGCTGAAGCGATCTACCCACCTCAACCTCCCAAAATGTCGGGATTACAGGCATGAACCACTGCGCCTGGCCCATAGTTCTTTAATAGGTCTTGAAATCAGTGTTAGTCCTCCAACTTTGCTATTTTTCAGAGTTGTTTTGGCTATCCTAGGTTCTTTGCATTTCCATGTGAATTTTAGAATTAGCTCATCAATTTCTAAAAAACTTCTGGAAAACTGATTGGGATTGCATTGAATCTACAGACCAATTTGGGGATAATTGGCATCTTAATAATATTAACTTTTCCAACCCAGGAACATGGTATATCTCTCCATGTATTTAGTTCTTTAATTTTTTCCTCAATGTTTCATAGTTTTCACTACACAGGCCCTTGACATTATTTATCCTCTGCGTCCACAGATTTGTTCTTAAAATATTTCATTTTTTTGGTGCTATTATAAATAATATTGTTTCTAAAATTTCAATTCTGATTTTTCATTGCCAGTATATATAGAAATAAAATTGATTTTTGTATATTAATTTTGTATCCTGTGACATTTTAGACTCACTTATTCATTCTAGTAGCCTTTTGGTAGATTCCATCAGATTTTTACAGACAAACATGCCATTTGTGGATAAAGACAGTTTTACTTCTTCCTTTCCAATCAGAATGCTTTTTATTTCTTTTTCTTGCCTATTGCACTGGCTATAATTTCCAGTACAAGGGTAAATAAAAGTGGCAAGAGTGAACATTCTTGTCTTGTTCCTGATCTTAGGTGGCAAACATTTAGGCTTTTACCATTAAGTTTGATATTAGTTGTAGGTTTCATAGATATTTTTTATTGTGTTGAGGAAGTTCCCTTCTATTCTTAGTTTGCTGAGTATTTTAGCAGGAATGAATATTAGGTTATATCAAATGCTTTTTATGTGTTTACTTAGATGACTTTTATGTTTTTAGTTTGTTTACATGGTGATTTGTGTTAATTGAATTATGAAAGAAAATTTTCCAAAAATATACTTCTTGATTACAATTTTCAAATTTTATGTAAGGTCTAAAATCTCTATTTATATCTTAAATAAGTATATATTTTCACTTTTATTTAGGTTTTAATATCAAGGCTATACCATCTGGTAAAATGAATTGGGAAACATTTCTTCTTTATCTGTACTCTTTAGCATATGAATTATACACTCCTCTTTAAAATTTGAAAGAAAAAACATCTGTGAAACCACATGGGACTGTAACCTGGTATCATTGGGGGAATATACTTTGACACATTTAAAAATTTCCCTCTTTGGTTATTATTCTATGAAGTTTATCATCTTTTCATAGAAGATTTGGTAATATAAATATTTCCAGAATTATTTCATTAATAGAGACTTTAAAAATTTATCTGCATTTGTGTCTCCTTTCTCATTTCTTATATTGTATGTTTGTATAGATTTTCCTTACCTTGATTAGACTTACCAGAGGTAAGTTTTATTGGTCTTCTTTAAAAATAAACCATCTTGGCCGGGCATGGTGGCTCATGTCTGTAAACCCAGCACTTTGGGAAGCTGAGGAGGGCAGATCACTTGAGGTCAGGAGTTCGAGACTAGCCTGGCCAACATGGTGAAACCCTGTGTCTAGTAAAAACACAAAAATTAGCCAGGCATGGCAGTGGGCGCCTGTACTCCCAGCTATTTTGGAGGCTGAGGCACAAGAATTGCTTGAACCCGGGATGCATAGGTTACAGTGAGCCAGGATTGCATCACTGCACTCTAGCCTGGGTAATAGAGCGAGACACAGTCTCAAAAAAAAAAAAAAAAAAAAAAAAAAAAAATCTCTTAAACTATTTAATACTTTAAATTGATTAATTTCTGCTGTGAGCTGCTGTATTTTTTCTTTCCTCATATTCCCCTTAAGCTTATCTTGTGGCTTTTTTTATGGCTCCTTGAAATGACGTGTATTTAACTTATTTTCATTTCTTTGTTTGTTTAATTATAAATACTTGAGACTTCACATTTTCTTCTGAGTACTTTTCTGAGGAAAAGTTTAGATAACTAGTGTTCTACTTATTTCCTAAATAATCTTTAACTGCAGTTTTATACTCTTTTTTGTTGTTCCAATCTATTTAAGATGGTGTTTTATAACCCCAAATTGTTTACTTTTTTGTTCATTTAAAAAATTAATTGGTAGTTTATTAATTGTATTGTGGTTAGGAAATGTAAGCTGCACAATTTTTAGTTTTTAGAACTTGTGATTATCTTGTTCACTAGGATGTGATATAGTTTAAAGTTCATGAGATACAAAGTGTGATATATATATTTATTAACACAAAGTTTTAATTATACTTTTATAAACTATGTTTGCTTTTGTTAATTAGATCTATTCTGAAAAGAGGGGCATGTTAAAGCCTATTATAGTTCTAATTTTTCACTTTTCTCTGTATTGCTAGCAACTTTGGCTTTATCTATTTTGATGCTATGTTATTTGGTGCATGATAATTCATACTGTATTTTTGGTATTGCTCTTTTTTATCTATCTAACATGACCCCCTTTCTCATGTAAAAATTCTTTTTGGCATAAATCCTGCTTTGTCTAATATTAATATAGTGAGGGTCCCAGATGACCTTCGAATTTGTTTCAAACATTTTTACATGAATCTGACTAACCAGTAAGATCAGGCATGTCTTTTGCCACAATGCCTTTTGCTATGTCAATGGTTGTCTTCCATTGTGTCCAGCAGTAATATAACATATTTACTTTTGTATTTTTAAATTATTCCAATGGGAATAGATAAGTGAGTAGCAATCTGATTCCCACATCAGACTAGAAACCCCTGCCTCCAGGCTTGACTTTTTTGTGCAGTCCATCCCCCACATGGATCCCCAAGCATCTTTCTAAAATGTAAATCTAATCCTGTCTCTCCCTGTGTTAGTCCATTCTTACGCTGCTGTAAAGAAATACTTGAGACTGGGGAATTTATAAAAGAAAGAGGTTTAATTGACCATAGTTCCACATGCCTAGGGAGGCCTCAGGAAACTTACAATCATGGTGGAAGGCGAAGGGGAAGCAAAAACCTTCTTCACATGGTGGCAGGAGAGAGAAGTGCAAGCAGGGGAAATGCCAGATGCTTATAAAACCATCAGATCTTGGGAGAACTCACTCACTATCAGGAGAACAGCATGGGGGAAACTGCCCCCATGATCCAGTCATCTCTCACTGGGTACCTCCTTTGACCTGTGAGGATTATGGGGATTACCATTCAAGATGAGATTTGGGTGGGGACACAAAGCCTAACCATAAGCCCCCAAAGGCTTTAGTAACTTGATGTTCCTCTTTGTGTCTAGTATAATACTCCTGACCAGTTCAGACTCATGGCACTCCAGTTGCCCTGAATACATGACCCTTTCCTGATACCTCACCTTTGCACAGGCACTTCTCTCCTTCTGGAGTGCCTTTTGGCCTATTTTTCACCTTTAAAAACAAGGTCCTCCTAAATTCCATTCATCCTTGATCCAAGTCAATTGTATTTCTGGATGGAACCTTCCCACTTCCCCCAGGCGCAGTAACTTTCTTCCTTTTCTGTGTTATCATGTTAAATGGTTTATGCCTCTGCAGCAGTGGTTAAAAGTGAGGACCCAGGAATCAGACTGTTCTTAAACTAGCTATCTTACCTTGGGCAACCTAACCTTACCAAAACCCCACTTCATAGGGTGGTTGTGAAGATTAAATGAGAAAATGCATGTAAAGGGTTATATAGTGCCTGGCACATAATAGATACTTAGTAAATGTTAGCTTCACTATTATCATTTCAAATTGTAATCTGTCTGCTTTTATATTTCTATGTCCTTCGCTGTCCTGTGAGTGCCTTCAAGGTAAAGGCTCTATCTTAGTCACCTTTGCATCCTCCAATGCCCAGCACAATGACTTAATAATTGTTTGTTAAATGAGTGATTTACCCCCTACATACTACACTTCTGTGTTTGGGGAGGCAATCTTCCATCATATACAACTCCTGCTCTCCCCTAATTGCACCTCAGCTGAATGTTCAACTCCTGAATAAGCAAGAGTTGACATTGCTTTAAGAAATAATTGCAGCATACTTAAAAGATCTGTGGTTTTTCCAGAATTCAGCAGTTCAAATTTAGACGTGTTGTCCACAAAACAGCTGGAAATGTTTATTTTCCATTTTAAACATGTAGTTTATGGTAAAACATACAATTAAATACTTGGAAAAATGCAACATGGCTTATTTAATTATTGGCATGAATAGAGAGAGCATTTCATAATAATATGGCAACAGAAGTCAGTTTTTTGATGAAAGGCACTATTTTGATACAAACTATAAATAAATATGCAGTTCTCCCTAGCTGAAGATTGTACCACTTGGTGTTTGGTTTGACTGATTTTTAAAGGAGCAGTACTGGGTTTAGGATAAGCTGCCCATACTCTTTTATCCATGTTAAAAATAGTGAAGATAATAATAATAAAAACAATAGCTGCTACTATGCACTATATGCCTACTATGTGCCAGACATTGAACTAATATTTTGCATTTGTTAATTTTTGTTATCACAACAACCTAGCAAGGCATATATTATTATCTCAGTTTAACAGATGAGGAAACAGAGGCTTAGCAGGTATGTTAGTTTCCTGTGGGTGCTGTAACAAACTACCACGAACCTGATGGTTTAAAACAATAGACATTTATTCTCTTACAGTTTTGGAAGTTAGAAGTCAGACATCAGGGTGTCAGCAGGGCTGTTCCTTTTGGAGGTTCCAGGGGAGCATCCATTCCTTGCCTCTTCCGACTTCTGAGGGTGTTGCATTCTTTGGCTTATGGCCACATCACTCCAATCTCTGCCTCCATCTTCATATTGTCTTCTCCTCTGTGTGTGTGGTGTCTATTCTCCCTCTGTCTCTTTCTTATAAGGTCACTTATAATGGCATTTAGGTCCCATCTGGGTAATCAGGATAATCCACTCAGGCCAAGATCCTTAAGAACTCACACCTGCAAAAAATTTACTACATATGGTAACATTCACAGGTTCCAGGGATTAGGACGTGATCATATTGTTGGAGTCATTATCAGCCTACTTCAGTAGGATTAAGCAACTTGACTCAAATTCATAGCCAGTAAGTGGCAGCTGTGAGAGCTGAACCCTAATCTATTTGACTTCAGAGTTTGTACTCTTTGCACCATTTCTCGAAGTAGGCATTTGTAAGATAGCTTTCTTATCAGGAAGCAGTGGTAGGCAGTGGTGACGAGACAGAGACAAGAGTTCAGAAGTAGGGATTCACCCGGCAGGAGGGGAAGCAGTATGATGATTTATTTTCTCTCTGTTTCAGTTTCTTTATTTAAAATGGTAACTCTCCAGAAGGACTGCATAGGAAGAGGCCAGATCCTCTGTGGAGATTCACTGGGTCTTATCCAAAGTGTTTCTAATAAAAAAGCCAAGTGTCAGGAAGCCTCGGTGGGGACCCTTGGTTTTGGCAGGCAGGCAGCCTTCAACATCCAGGAGGACTGAGAATCACAACAGAAGAACTTGTGATTGTGGTGGCTGAAATGATCCTATAATAATCCTCAATTATATACTGTTTTTCTCCCTGATCCTATTTTTTGTTTTCTATAAGGTATGGTTTGGCCATAAGGCCAGAAAGATTTCACAGGCCTGAACAAAAATTCTGCCAGGGACAAAGACACTACGATTGTCTCCTAATGTTTGGTTTGGATCATGAACTAAGCCAGTGAGTACGAAACTAGAATGTCTGCTTCAATTCACAAACGCTGCACAGATCCCAAAGGGTGTCTTATGGCCTGGCTGTCATCTTGCTCTGTCAAGCAGAGCTGATACTATGAACACATACAAATTTAGATTCCGTTTGATTTTTAAAGTAATCATGTCACAATTTCCAGAAAAAAAGTTGTTTAAAAAGTCCATATTGTGAAGATAGTGAAAATATGTCAAATTAGGTACCATGTAGATGGAAATAGTCAAAAGGAAATAATTTAATTTGAAAAGTCACTGCTCTCAACTTTAGGTAGTGTCAGTTTTAAGTAATGGAATGTTAAAAAGAAAGCCTGGAAAAAGGTACATATGCTATTTATAAAATAATAGTGCAACAAACATCCACCTCCGCCTTCCTGACAGAAATGGAAAGGTCACAATTAAGTAGAAAACCATTGTGTAACTCCGGTGGAGAAAAGCGGAGAGGAATATTTTTATCTTACTATTGCCAAGGACTAGCCATTTTTGGATCAGTCATTCCTGATCAAAACTAAAGACTTCAGAAAATTAGATATTTAACTTTTACCATCTGAAAGCTATAAAAAAGAGCATATACAAAAACAAAAACTTGGGGACAATTTATAAGCTCTTAACATTTAAACCTTTGCATAATAGCTAAAACGTTTGGATAATTCATAGACATATGGTTTTCAACATCTTATTCTGAAAGCTTTAAAGCATATAGAAAAGTTGAAATAATTTACAGTGAGCATCTGTATACCCATCATTTAGATTAGGGGTTGGCAAATTCTAATTTGGCCTGTGGGCCCAATCTAGTTATTTGCTTTTTTTTTTTTTTTTTTTTGAGACGGAGTCTTTCTCTGTTGCCCAGGCTGGAGTGCAGTGGCACGATCTCAGCTCACTGCAAGCTCCGCCTCCCGGGTTCATGCCATTCTCCTGCCTCAGCCTCCCGAGTAGCTGGTACTACAGGTGCCCGCCACCACGCCCGGCTAATTTTTGTGTTTTTAGTAGAGATGGGGTTTCACCATGTTAGCCAGGATGGTCTCGATCTCCTGTCCTTGTGATCCACCCACCTTGGTCTCCCAAAGTTCTGGGATTACAGGCGGTCTTCCAAAGTTCTGGGATTACAAGCGTGAGCCACCGCACCTGGCCCACTTGCCTGTTTTTGTAAATAAAGTTTTACTAGAACACAGCCATTCTCATTAGTTCGGATATTGTCTCTGGCTGCTTTTGCACTACAATAGCAGGCTTGAGTAGTTGCCACAGAGACTGAAAAGATTAAAGTACTTACAATCTGACCCTTTACAGAAAACGTTTGCCAACCCTAATTTAAATGATATAGTTAACATATTGTTGTATTTGCTTTATCGCCTATCCATCCATCAGCCCATGATAAACTTATTGTTAACAGTGAAAAAAATATAAGATAGCATTTGGCGGTCAGACTCATTCCTGAAACAGTTCAGGATTATTACTATAAGTAAAAATTCCAAGAGAAAAAACTAAATTTAAGAACGGGAAAAATCACTTAACTTTGTAATTTAGCATTATTATTAGGCCTATTCTCAGCCATCATGTATAATAACATTAGTTACAATGTTAGATGCAAAAACTAGATTAACTGAATTTCTGAATTTTACTTTATTTCTGCTTGAATTGTATTGATTTATTTAGGTTTTCATCTCCCAACTTGGAGTACTTGGTGGCTTATCAAGGTAATATTTACATTCCAAGAGACACGCTTCCTCAAAAAATTGGGCAAAATTAGGTAAATTAATTACTATTTATGAAAATTATTATATATAATATGTATTATATATTATAAAAATTAAGTGAAAATGAGTAAAAACTAAATTTTAATTAAAAAAAATTTTTTTAGAGACAGGGTTTTGCTATATTGGCCACATTGGTCTTGAACTCTTGGCCTCAAGCAACCCTCCCACTTTGGCCTCCCAAAATGCTGGGATTATAGGCATGAACCACTATGCCCAGCAATTTTTTACACTTGAATAATATAAGTACATATTGTTGGTTAGTTGTTGATGAAATTGATTTGTGTAGTTAGGAGTGTTACCATGTATGCATTAAAGTCTAAAAGAACTACAAGAGTCCTTTCTACGCTGAAGACAGAGTTAGAATTCTAGGTGTTTTGGGGGATGTGAAGATGGATCAGACCAAGAGTCTGTCCTCAAAGCACATCGTTGAGTGTCAGCATGACTACTGTAAGACAGAGCAGAGCGTGTTTCTATTCAACGTTGTAAGAGTACTGTAAGTGCCGAGGGAACAGAGGAGAGGTGAGGTTTACGTTTTATTCTCCTAGATAGGTGAGCTCCTGAAAGAAACAGCATTTGATATGGGTCTTTGAAGACATATGGAAATAAGGGGAGGAAAATAAGGGCAGTCTTTGAGAAGTGAGATTGGGAGAATATTTGCAAGCCTTTGGCTTTCTGGTGGAATATACAAAGCTTGTGAAATTTAAACACACTTATGAAACCCGTATAGGGTTTTCATTATCACTGGCTCCTAATGACCTGTAATCATGTGACAACTTTTAGTAAAACAAACAATAATCTTATGACATTGTGGTTTACTGGAGGGTAATTGCTAATCATTCTCTTCCTGCTAGCACATTAGCTGGTTAGGTTCTTGGCAGTGATACAATTTAAACAACCATTTCCCAAGTAGTACATTCAATGGCTTAAATGAGTTAATTCAATCTCCAGTAAAGACATTACTATGAATATGTCTTAAGAAAACAATAAAAAGTGTAGATAAATATTTAAGTGTGAAGATAATCATACTGGTTTGGTGCAAAAGTAATTGTGGTTTTGCACCAGCTGAATAGTATTATTTACATGAAACACGGAAAAATATACCCATGTTTAAAGTAGAGGGATTGCTAAATAAATTATGACACTGCAGTGAAATAAAATTCAGGTCCTAAATATTAGTTTTTTGATGCATTTTTAATGATATAGAAAATGGTAATGGTCTCATATTTCAGGATAAAAGCCATATACAAAGAGATAGCTTATAAAATTGTATAACATGTGCCCAATTTGGGATCCACTACTTACTTTTAACAAAGGAATTTCACCTGAGGGAATAAGTCTCAATAATTTGGGAAATGAGAAAATAAGAATAAGAATTTTGCCAAGATAATATTTGTTTTCCATATAGGAAAATTTATTTAAAAAATTTATCCTGGGTTCTGGTGACATGGCTGACTGACTTTTTTCACTTCCAACACATATAAATACAAGACAAAATATTGCAACAAAAAATTTAAATTTTAAACTTATGACAAAGTGAGAGAACTCTCTTGGTGCAAAAAACAATGAGGAAATGTGAAGCCAGCTGTGTAACTTCACGAACCGATGCCACAGTGGCTCAAGAAGAAATGGATCTGGAAGTAGACCCATGAGACTGGTAGCTAGGGATTGAATATCTGTTTTCATTTGAGGACAGGAGGTGTGGGCTTAGACCCTTGTAAGATAGGAAACTAGTTCTGAGAGCTAGAACCCTTAAATGGCTGCACTCTTAGTAAAATAGGGCTAGAATCAGTTTATTTGCCTACTCAGGGAAGTGATCCAAAACATCTTTCTACCTTAGAGAAATCAGAGACCCAGCTTGTGTCTTGTGTGAGTGGAGTTCACATTTATATTTACCCAAGTAGTCCTAGAATTCTCAAGCTAAGAAATGACACAAACATAGGTAACAACCCAGCGCAATTTGTGGAAGCGAATACCAAACCTCTCTGTAGCAACTCTTCTGTAACACAGGTCCCCGCTACCTACCTCCCACTTGCCGCCTGACCAAATCCCTCCTGGAAATATGCTCACAGTGAAAAATACAAACCTGCAAGGAAGAAATGGTCCCAGAAAGAGAGTCAACAGACTAAATGGAATGAGTAACCCACATATTTGAGATCAGTGAGCTAAAGGATACTATACAAATATGTTTAAAATGATAAAATACATAAAAGGCAGCACCCCATGGCCAGTCAAGCTGACATGTACAATTTAACTATCCCAGTCTTGAACCCAGACTGGCGTGTCAACTCTGCACTCCAGGCTCCTCTACTTGACTTAATCACGGTAGTGAGAGGACTTACCAGGAAAGTAGAAGGTGAAGTCTTCTGAAGGGACTGAAGAGAGGGGCTGTTTTTGATGCTGTTACTATCTGGATTCTGACATGAGGAATTACTTGTATTTTCAAAAGAAATGGGCTAAGAGCACATTGACTATAATGGACCTAACAACGTCTTTGAAAGGTGCAGTTTTTAGACTCCCTTATCTAAAAAACCCATACCTGAAGAAGGCTGTCTAACCTTTGTTTAGTTTTTAAGACTTAAATAATTGAAATATTTAAGGAAACAAACAACTAAGACCCAACACTTATTGGGCTCTTTTGATTGTGTCATTCCTCAGTGGAGCTTGACCTCATTCCTTTCTCAGATTATACCCTTTTGGGAAAAGTGTATCCTCACGGGTAAGAAAGTGTGCCACCAGGAAACCTCTTTTCCTTTTCCCCACCCACGTCAGTTCCTTGCACTTGACCAGCCTGATGCTTCATCAGGATGAACTGAAAGGAATCTCTGAATGACAAAAAGGGACATGAGAGTAATCCACTTAGAAAACGTCAGGCACAATTAACCCTCCAAGAATGACCTGAAAGTAAAACAACAAAACGAAAGTAAAACAACAACACGAACAAGCAAAAAGAAGTGAGAGTTTTTTGAAAACATTTGTTGGTCATTACAATCTTTTTCACCTAGTAATTTACAAGTGCCATTTGTTCACACAGTCAGTTAATAGTGACAATCATTGCTCAGCCACTGGGCATTTACCAGTGAAGAAAACAGACAAAACCCCTGACCTCGTGAAGATTACTCTGTAATTGGCTGGACAGAAAAGAACTAAAATGAATAAGAAAATTATATAGATGTTAAAAGGTGATAAGTGGTATCTAGAGAAATAAAGCAGAGGGAGAATTTGCTATTTTAAATAGACTGTTCAAGAAAGGCCCCACTGAGAAGGTGATATTTCAGCAAAGACCCAAAGGAAGAACTGAGGGAATGAATCATGGGGATATCTGAAGAGTATTCCAGGTAGAGGGATCTGCAAGTGTAAAAACTGAGCACAGAATCTATGATGATTAAAAAAAAGAAAAAGAATATGGAGGACTTATAATAAAATGCAGCAGACCCTTGTTCCGTCCTTTCTTCTGGCAGCATCACTGCCCAAAGGTGATTGTCTTATTTCTTTTTAATGGTTTTTGGTTTTAGTTCTGTTGGTTACTTCCAGATCCTAATTAATATGCATATATAGCTCCACCTTGATTTATCAGTTTTAAATGTTATCTGTTAACCTCCTGCATCAGATGAGGATTTTGCTAATATCATTCTGCCTCCTCTCCTTATTCCATCCTATATTTGATAGATATACATGAATTTTAGTCATGACATTAGCTACTATTATAGCTTTAATGCACTCAGACTTCTATTTCTGGTTCCATTGATTTTGTGAGGAAAGAACTGCTGCAATAGGGGAGTGCAGACAGATCCCTGGGGTTGGGCAAAGGTCAGAGGTCTGGATATGGGCACAGAGTCCAGAGCCTTTGAAGAGACACACAGAGTTCAAAGCTGCTCAGCATCTGGATCGGCCTCCAAGGACAAAGATGATGAAATGTCAGTAACATTGATGAAATGTGAGTACCACTGTTCAAAGTGCAAACTGAGATTAGGAGTGGGAAGTTCAAGTGGGACTGGGGCTGGTGTGGGGGACGCATTCATGGGAATACTAGAGTTTAAGGATAAGAAATTTGAACATCAGGAGAGACCAAGGTACTGGGCTGTCTTCCATGAGCTGAGAAGGAGCGCTCTCCTCATGGGAAATTCCAGCTCTTGGCTGAGCAGCTTTGAATTCCTGCGTTTTTTTTTGCCATTAAAAGCAATGGCAAAAACCTCAGTTACTTTTGCACCAACCTAATACTTCCTCTGTTCTGCTCTAAATTCCAAGAGGGCTACCCTATACATAGCATTTCCCAAGCTTCTTTGCCAACTGGCTTCTGTCTGTGTTTTACCCATGGGGAACCCAGTGGGGAGGTTGGAGAAAAATAGAAAAAGAGAAGTCGGAGTATTCCATTACCTATTTCTCTGATTCAGAGAGTGTCTTGAGTTTCTATCTTCTGTCCTGTTGCCCTGGCTTCTGGATTTTGATAATATGGTTGCAGCAACCTCCTGCTGTTGCGAATCCCTGAGTTATCTCATTTTCCTTTGTTTGGCCTCTCAACTTTTCCAAAACATTTTTAACTGGTTCTCTAAATTAACTTGCCTCCATGGAACCACCTGGCATGGGCTCCATTTTCCTGCGTGGACCCTGATTAATACATGTTCCAGACACTGATGATACTTTCCTATTACTGAAATAAACCCACTGCTTCCTAACTAGTAAATAAACATAGTACTACATTTTAGGCAGATTCCTTATGATTGTTAATATCTTTTTAAGCCTTAACCTTTATTTTCCTTCCTTTCAGTGATATGTTTTCACACATGATTATTGTCTAGTGCCTCTGACACACTCTAACAATGGTCCCTCAGAAAAGATGTTGGACACTTTGCCTTTGGTAACTGTCAACCCAGATGGAGTAAGGCTAATGGTGATACACACAAAAAGTGTTCTTGAACAAAAGGACAATTTATATGTAAATAAATCATTTGAGCATATGGCATCTATCTAGCTGTTCCTGGAGATAAAATTGGGGAACTTTTGACTAAAATATGAACCCTATAATTACAAAAGGCTACCAGGTAACTAGTGAATTAGCAACATAATTCATATCTACTAGGAAGTTCCAGAGGAATCATGAGAATTATGTGTTGGTAAATTATTTTCACAGTAATTCTGGAAGGTACAACATTTCTGGAAGATAATTAGGCAATATATATCCTAAGTCTTCAGTGTGTTTGACTGCATTTTCACTGCTAGAAATTTATCCTATAAAAAAATGGATTTGTGCTTTCCTTATTCCATTTCATTACAGTCTAATTTCTGACCGAAACAAAAAAATTCACCTATATCTATATCAAAAGAGACTTCATTAAATATATTAAGATATATCTATACAATAGAATAATAGGCAATCATAACAATGATGTGTAAGAATAATAATGATATGGGGAAATGTCTATGATTTATTGATAGGTAAAGAAGCAAGTTAGGTGATTTTCTTTTTTTCTATGTGCTTGTCTCTTTTATAAATAGTCTAGAATAAGTTTATTTTATAGATAGGCAAACAAAAATGAATATTATAAAACTTGCCTTGAATTCTAGTTTTAAAAGTCAGCAACTGGTGTTTTTTATTTTAACTTGATAATTATGGAATAGAGGACATGTTTTGTTGTGGTAGCGAATCTCATCAGAGTTAAAATACCCAGGGTTTCACTGTACTAGGAAGCAAAGGGTAGGGGGAAAAAGTGACTCTATTGCAGATAGATGTTTGCAATTTTGTTAAGCATATTTTTTTTTCAAATCATTTTATTAAAATTTGAAAAACAGGTAACCAAAACAGCATGGTACTGGTACCAAGACAGATATATAGACCAATGGAACAGAACAGAAGCCTCAGAAATAATGTCACACATCTACAACCTTTGACAAACCTGACAAAAACAAACAATGGGGAAAGGATTCCCTATTTAATAAATGGTGTTGGAAAACTGGCTAGCTATATGCAGAAAACTGAAACTGGACCCCTTCCTTACACCTTATACAAAAATTAACTCAAGATGGATTAAAGACTTAAACGTAAGACCTAAAACCTAAAAATCCTAGAAGAAAACCTAGTTCAGGACATAGGCATGGACAAGACTTCATGACTAAAACACCAAAAGCAATGGCAACAAAAGCCAAAATTGACAAATGGGATCTAATTAAACTAAAGAGCTTCTGCACAGCAAAAGAAACTATCATCAGAGTGAAAGGCAACCTACATAATGGGAGAAAATTTTTGCAATCTAGTCATCTGACAAAGGGCTAATATCTAGAATCTACAAGGAACTTAAACAAATTTACAAGAAAAAAAAAACCCCATCAAAAAATAAGTGAAGGATATGAACAGACACTTTTCAAAAGAAGACATTTATGCAGTCAACAAACATGAAAAAAAACTCATCGTCACTGGTCGTTAGAGAAATATAAATCAAAACCACAATGAGATACCATCTCAAGCTGGTTAGAATGGCGATCATTTAAAAGTCAGGCAACAACAGATGTTGGAGAGAATATGGAGAAATAGGAACGCTTTTACTCTGTTGGTGGGAGTGTAAATTAGTTCAAACATTGTGGAAGACAATGTGGTGATTCCTCAAGGATCTAGAACCAGAAATACCATTTGCCCCAGGAATCCCATTGCTGGGTATGTACCCAAAGGATTATAAATCATTCTAATATAAAGACACATGTACACATATGTTTATTGCAGCACTATTCACAATAGCAGAGACTTAGAACCAACTCAAATGCCCACCAATGATAGACTGGATAAAGAAAATTTGCACATATACACCATGGAATACTGTGCAACCATAAAAAAGGATGAGTTCATGTCCTTTGCAGGGACATGGATGAAGCTAGAAACCATCATTCTCAGCATATTAACACCAAACCTCATTCTCAGCATATTAACAGAAAACCAAACACCGCATGTTCTCACTCATAAGTGGGAGTTGAACAATGAGAACACATGGACACAGAGATGGGAACATCATACACTGAGGCCTGTTGGGGGATGGGGACCTAGGGGAGGGATAGCATTAGGAGAAATACCTAATGTAGATGATGGGTTGATGAGTGCAGCAAACCACCATGGCACATGTATACCTATGTAACAAACCTGCACATTTTACACATGTATCCCAGAACTTAAAGTGTAATAAAAAAATTTTGGAAAACTACATATTACTCTCATAAACCACTGTTATTGACATTTTCTTGAAATATTTCCCAGTCCTTTCTTTGACAGCATGAAAGTTATAATGTACCTTTGAATTGTGTCTCTTCATTTACTACTATATTGTGAGCATTTCTGTGATCATTGGGACTATCACAGCATAATGACTGCAGAGTATTCCAGCAAGGGGGACAGTCACAGAGTGCTAATTTAGTGGTGGGACTCTCTCATGAGTCAGCGCTATGATGAGACAGCACATTCCTTAGTGACCTGGAAGAGGCCTCACTTCTGGTTTCCCCTGGCTGTGTGGTGAGGTTTGAATAATAAGCTAAAGGTGACCTGTTGAGGAGGTGTCTAGCAAACTGTGTGTTGTGAGACAAGGTGGGAGCACAGTGGGTTTGTATCAGCTTGGATGTGAGGTTCTGCGCTCGATGTGTGTTCAGTGACCCAAAGAAATTTGTCATATGATCAACATTCCAGGAGAGACGCTGCTCATTTCTTCCCTCTGCCTGGATTACCATTGCTCCCTCTTTCTGCTTGAGAATTCATCCTTTAACTCCCAGATGGCTAGAGTCACGTTCCTCTGCCCTGTGCACCTGTGAATACACTTTCCTGTTATTCAGGGGCTGAACTCTGTTCCCTGTCTCCTGATTAATATGTTGAAGCTCTAGCCCTCAGTACCTCAGAATATGACCGTACTTGGAGATAAGGCCTTTAAACAGTTAGAATCATTACAAGAATTAGAAGAGTTGCTTTAGAACCACGTTGTTAGGATGGGCCCTAACGCAATATGACTGGTGCACTTATAAGACGAAGGGATTAGAATACAGACCCACACAGCCAAAGGATGACCATGTGAGCACACAGCTGGAAGGCAGCCATTCTCAAGCCAAGAAGAGAGGGTTCAGAAGAAGCCAAACCAACCAAAACCTTGATCTTGGACTTCTAGCCTCCAGAATTATGAGAAAATAAATTTCTGTTGGTTCTTTAAGCCACTCAGTCTGTGGTATTTTGTTATGGCAGCCCTAGCAAGCAAATCCACAGATGGGAGAGAGGACTAATAAATGGGCCAGGTAGGGGCATTTGTGGCAGCGGAGTAGCACTTAATTCTTGGCCTCCCTCCCTGACCTCCTTACTTCATTTCTAAAATGGAACATTTGGATAAGATGACTCATCTGCAAGGCCCCTTTCAGCATTGACATTCTAAGCTTCTGTACATCATTTGATTTTCTGTTAGTTATTTCTTACGCAGGTTAAAGCAGCACCCTCTCAATAGATTTGGCTCCCTTGTGATCTGTTCTCATGCAGCCAGAGTGTTTGCACAAATCTGATTGTATCATATTAACATTCTGCAAGGGCTGCCCATCTCCTTCAGTGTGAAGTCTGATCACCTCAGCATGGCCCACAGGGCCCTTCCTTACCTGGTCCATGCCCTTCTCCAGACCTCTCTTCTCCATCCCATCCCAACCTGCCCTCCAGCCATGCTCAACTGTGAGGAACTCGTAGTTCCTCAACATACAATAATCTCTCCCACTCTGTGTCTTTGCATGTGCCACACATTTCCTGCCTAGCGTGTTCTCCCCTCTCCTCCATCTTGGTTAGTTCTACTCACTTTTAAGAACTGGCTCAGGCACGTTCTTCTTGGAAGACTACCTGCCCCATCTTTCTTCTCTTCCACCCTCAATGCATTTGGATTAAGCAGCTTTGGATCCCCTTAGCTCCATCATAGCCTTGCTCACACTATTGGATAAAGCGGGGGCTCCAGTATTTGGTGCACACATAAGTACCCTTTGAAAAGAACGCTGATTATAGCAAGAAATAGGTCATATTGGAGTCTCTAAATTGGAAGGGTTGGTATGCTTGTCAGAAATTTGGCCGAAAATCAAGTCTTAAAGAATACACGAGTCAGAGGGCAATGTGAGGCAGTGAGTCAGAAAATACGCAGACAGCAGACTTTCTATCAATTTGCCAAACATTTGTCGAGCATTGTTAGAAGCATGGCTTAGTGCTGGGCAGAAATTGGGACTTAATACTGATATGCCACGATTCAGAGGAACAGCAGTGAGTTAGAAATGGCCTGATCACCTCCACCCCCTTGGGAAGCAAGGGGCCAGGTAGAGAAGAGTGTGGGGGAAGGTCAGCCTCCCAGGTGTGGGTCCATGGAACTGAGACTCTGGAGGAAGTGCTACTTACCTGGAGCTTCCAGTGTTCTGAATTTAAGGTTTGCACCAAGACAAGGAAGAGATCTGCAGCAGATATTAAGAGAGAGAGCATGCAGCCTCGGGGTTAAAGAAAGGGGGTGGTTGGGCAGGTACAACTCAGGAGACCCAAGTTGAATTCCTGCATCTGCGACTAGTAGTTTTATGACATTGGGCAGCTTATTTAATAAACTAATTAATTTTGAACTTCTGTTTTGTCAATCATGAGAAAACTCATGTGTACCTTGCCTACTTCTCAAGATTTTTGTATCAAATGAGAAAATGTCTATGAAAGAGCTCTGCAAATTACAAAACACAAAACGCTATGAATGAGAGGGGTCCATGCTGCAAAGGGGCAGGCACTGGGGCCGTGGCCTTTCTGGGCCTGCAGGGGCAAGCAGAGAAGGGGTTGCTCTTGGTTAGAGGGAATACGTGGGCAGATCCTGGCAATGGGCACTGGCAACAAAACTAGGGTTGCTGGCATTTGTGAGCGCCCATCTCAAGAATGACATAATTGGGGCTGGGAAAAGTCCAGGGGAGAGCTATGTGCTGAAGGGAAAGGAGCATGTTCCGGGAGAGATTACATTGATGGGATAAGAATTCCCCCTCATAGAAAGAAAAAGCTTGAGACTCCGTGAATGAATTCAAGAGAAGTGTTAAGTCAGCAATGGTAAAAATAGAATGAAACAGTAAAGAGGTAAGGTTCAGGAGGGATTTAGATGTTCGTGGATGATAAAATTGAAATGGATTATTGAGCAGCTTGGAGGACATCTAGGGTAAATTACCAGCATGCAATCTCCATTATGAAGGATTCCCAGGCTTTTTCAAAATAGTTTTTTGTTACCTCTTGTGAGCCTAGGGTTGGATAGCTGCTAGGTCTGATGTCTATTTTTCAAATTCTCTTCACTAACAGGAGTTTTCTGCAATGCTTAGTGCATCGGTAATTTCTACTGTAATAACTCTAATTCCTGCTTTGTGGGAAGCTCTGTGAGGACAGAGATTAGGCTGGTCTTATTCACAGCTGTACCCCAGTGCCTGGCATGGCTCCTGGCATATATTGGTAACTAGTCGGTATTGCAAATTGAATGCTGTTTTCCCAAGAATGGCTATTGGGATCCTTCTTGTCCAGAGGAGCTGCCCCTTGAGGACTCTGGCAGCCAGGGCTGGCAGAAGAATTCTAACATTTCCAACGGAGATGTTGGGGCTGGAGTCTGGCTCCATGAGGTTTGCCTTGAACCATCCACACTGCACGCTCAGTGAGGCTGCCTTGTCGCTCTATGTCTGACTCTCATTGTTCTCAGGTCCTGCTTTCTTCTGCCCTGTTTGTGGTGTTGGAACTTCTGTTTTCTGTTTATGGGCACCAGTCTCTTTTCCTGCTCAGGCTGCCATAACAAAATACCATAGACTGGGCAACTCAAAGAGCAGACATTTATTTTCTCACAATTCTAGAGACTAGAAGCCTAAGGATTAGGGTGCCAGGGTGTCAGGTTCTGATGAGGACCCTCTTCCTGGCTTCTGACTGTGCCCTCGCATGACGGAGCAGGGGAGAGAGGGAGGCAGAGAATAACCTTCTGGTGTCTGTTCTTATAAAGGTCTGTTCTTATATCCCTGATGTCTGTTCTTATATCCCATCATGAGGGCCTCATTCTCAAGACTTCATCTAAACCTGTCTCATGACTTCATCTAAACCTAAGTAACTTCCAAAGGTCCCATCTCCAAATACCATCTTACAGGAGTTAGGGTGCCAACATATGAATTCTGGGGGGACACAGTCCAGTTCATTTCAACATAGTCCATAAATCTCTAAGTTGATGGCCTGTCTTCTTGGATTCCTTTCTTAGTCATCTGATTTCTTGGGTCCAGCCATTTGCAAATGTCTTTCTTGGGAAACCCTAGAGGCTCAAGCCCTAAGCCCAGTTTTGGTGGTGGGTGCTTCTTTCTCCCTGGCCTTGGGACCAGGGGTTTGGGCATTATTCCAAGGGTCCATAGTCCCAGGGGCACCAGGGCGGCAAGGAGAGGAGAATGAGCAGAACCTAAATCAGTCCCTTCTCCTTGCCTGAAGAAGGAGCTATCCCAAGGACAGATGCTCACTTGATGAGAGTGGGGGGCTTCTAGAGGACCGATACCTATCCTGGATCAAGCTCTGTCTTTCCAGCAGCATAACCATAGCCATGTGTACAGCCTTCCCCTCCCACTCAGCCACCAGCCCAATTTGTTTGAGTCCCTACAAGAGCTAGAAGCCATTGTGGGCCTGTGGGCCACCACTGTTTTGGGCAGGCTGTGAAAAGAGGTTCTTAGTGCCCTCATCAATAGGGCCAAGAGGTTGGTAATTGTTTGTTCCTACAAGGAGCCTCACATATGAAAGCTGTCATGGGCTCCTGGCCAACATGCCCCCATACAAGCCTGCCCCTGGCAGAATGCAGGCAAGGCCCAGTCTTAGGCAGAGCCTCTTGGGGTCCAGTTGCTCCAGGATAGCTGGGCCTGGCCCATGGCCTGTGACTTGGCCTGGAGCTAAGCCATCCCCTGCTGGTTCCACAAGGGCCTGGCTGGGATGAGCTGTCATGGACCCCCAAGTTTCTGGTGGGAAAGGAGGTTGGCCACTGTCTGCATTTACTCATTGGTTCTCAAATCAATGCTGTCCTCACTAGGGCCCTACGCAGCCTCAGCCGAGGCCTGGGATTCTGGCTGCTTGCCTGAGTTCCTGCAGCACTAGGAAAACTTCATGGTCCTGGGCTTCAAGAAGTTTTGTCTCTAAGGCATCTGAGTAGGAGAAGAAGACTACCAGACTAGGTTGATGGCAGCCCAGCAGTGCCTGTGGCCTCTGCCTGGCAGCCGCATATTTGATTGCTTGATGAGGAAAGGTCTCCCCAACTCCAGAACCGGAAAGAGAGCAATTATAATAATAAAATAATAAAAGATGAACATTTTTCAAGTATTTCCCATCTGTGCCAAAAAAGGGCATCTTGTACTTGATACTCTGAGTGGAGTCACCAGTATTGGTCTCCGTTTTATAGGCAAGAAAACTGAAGCACAGCTGTGGATAAGTAACTTGCCAGGGGCCACGCAGCTGAGTGAGAGGCAGGGCTGGAATTTGAACAGAGGCAGCCCATGCTCTTCCCCATCGTGCTACCCATCCTGGTCAGAACGCTACCCTGGCCCCGCTCCTCAAATCCTCATACTTTTTCCTCCTTACTGGAATGAATTGTCCTGGGAAATCTTGGACATAACCACCTTCAAAGAAACTCAGAATGGTGTGCATTCGAGCAGGCCGAGACTGAGTTCCTGGTGTACATCTTTTCCCTGTGGATGCTCCAGAGTGTCCCAAGGTTCTGGAATGTCAGGCTGTGGGCTGTGTGGTAGCTTCTGTGGCATCTCACACTTCCCCACTGTGCAGCTAGACTGGTTCAGGGATGGTAAATGCACCTTGCCCCAGCCAGGCCCGAGCATCTGGGATGTCAAAGGCACCTGTTCCCAGTCTGGATGCAAACATTTTAAAATGCTACTTATCTTCAGATTTCTGATTAGAAAGGTTCTATATTCTTGCCAGTAGAATGTGAGAGCATCTCTTCCTAAATACTTTGCTAGTACAGAATGTTATTTGAAAAACATAACTATTAAAAAATATTTCGTTATTATTTTGACTTGCATTTCATTATTATTAGTGAGGTTAAGCATTTCTCATGTTTATTAACTGTAACATTTCTACTTTTTGTGCATTAGCTATTTTATGTCCTTTAATATTTACATTGTTAGTGTGTTTCTTACTGATTCATAGAAGTTCTTTATGTATCAAGAATATTGTTTCAGGGCTAGGTACAGTGGCTCATGCCTGTAATCCCAGCACATTGGGAGGCTGTGGTGGGAGGATTGTTTAAGCCCAGGAGTTGGAAACCAGCTTGGGCAACACAGCCAAGGCCTTGTCTTCTGAAAGAAAAAAAAAAAGAATATTGTTTCAGACCAGAATGAAGAGTTAGCAAAATTCAAAAAAATTTTAAAAATTGTTTTTTCAAATACTTTTCCAGCTTGTGATTTAGTTTTGTTAATGACATTATTTTGAAGTATAGTAATTAAAAAATTGAATGGAAACAAATATATTCATTATAATTTTTAAATTTAATTTTTAAATTTATAATGACACAATTTTACATATTTATGGGGTATGATGTTTCAATGCATGTATACATAATATAATGATTAAATCAGGGTAGGTAGTTACCATATCTATCACTTTAGACATTTATCTTTTTTTGTGGTGACAATACTCAAAATACGTTCTTCTAGCTATCTTGAAATATATACTGCATTGTTATTTGCTATTGTCATCCTGATGTATAATAGAACCCCAAAAATGTATTCTTTCTAACTATAACTTTGTACCCATTGACCAGCCTCCCCCATTATCCCCCTCTCTTCCCTTCCCCCAGCCTCTGGTAACTACTATCCTACCTTTCACTTTTAAGGAATCAGCTTTTTAAGATTTCACATATGAGTGAAATCATGCAGTTTTTGTTTTTCTGTGCCTGGCTTATTTTACTTAACATAATGGCCTCTAGGTTCATCCATGTTGCCACAAATGACAGGATCTCATCCTTTTTTATGGCTAAATAATATCCCATTATATGTATACATACACCACATTTTCTGTATCCATTCATCTGTAGATAAGCTTTTAGGTTTATTTCATATCTTCACTTTTGGGAATAACATTGGAATAAACATGGGTGTGCAGAAGTTATTTTGATATACTGATTTCATTTCCCTTGGAAATATACTGAGTAATAGAATTGCTGGATGTATGGTAGTTCTATTTTTAATTTTTTGGGTAATCTCCGCACTTTTTTCCATAATAGTTGCACTAATTTTCATTTCTACCAACAGGGTGTAAGAGTTTTCTTTTCTCTGCATCCTTGTCAGTTTTTTTTTTTCTTTTCTATAATAGCCATTCTAATTGGGGTGAGGTAATGTCTCACGGCAGTTTTAATTTGCATTTCTCTGATGGATTTGTGGTTTTGAGCATATTTTCACATATCTGTTGGCCATTTGTATGTTTTCTTTTGAGAAATATATATTCAGGTCTTTTGCTCATTTTTAAATGAGATTATTTGGTTTTTTTTTTTTTTTTTTTTTTTGCTATTGAGTTGCTCAAGTTTCTTATATATTCTGAATATTAACCCCTTGTCAGATGCATAGTTTGCAAATACTTTCTCTCATTCTGTAGGTTGTCTCTTCACTTTATTGTTTCATTTGCTGTGCAGAAACTCTTTAGTTTGATGTGATCTTATTTGTCTATTTTTGCTTTTCTTGCCTGTGCTTTTGAGGTCTTATTAGAAAAAAACTCTTGCCCAGTCTAATTTCATGAAATGTTTCCCCTATGTTTTCTTCTAGTAGTTTCATAATTTTGGATCTTATATCTAAGTCTTTATATTTTTTCCCATTGTTATGTTTAGAAAATCATTTCCCATCCAGCAATATGGCATAATCACCTATGTGTTAAAAGTTTGAATTCTACATCTTTTTATAATCCATATAGAATTTATCTGTGCATGAGGTGAGGCTCAAAGCTGACTTTTCCCCAAATAGTTAATTTCTAAACTGCCATGTATTTGATAATTCATGTCTCCCACTTGTTTGTGATGCTTTCTTTATTGTATATTAAATATTTTAGATCTTGGTGTACGTTGCTGGGTTATTTACTCTGTTTAATTGATCTGTGATAATTTCTGTGCTAAGACCACATTAACTTATGTCAGCTTTATAATATGTTTTCATTGCTAACAGGGTAGAACCTTCTCTAAACACTTCTATTTTAAAAATTTTGAAGCCGATTTTCCCTGTTGATTCTTTTATATAAGCTTAAACTTTATTTGGCCAAAGTAAAAAAAGTCCAGTTGAATTTTGATTGCATATGGGGGAAGAACTGACTTTTAAAAAAGCTAACCAGAAATAGTGTGCATCTTTTAAAAATAAAGCATTCTCTTAATAATATTTTTTATTTAGGTATTTTTGAATGAGTAAATGAAGCAATACTTTGGCTTCCCGAAGTGATGAATGGAGTGTGGAAACAAAGTTTCATTGAGTATAACAAAAGACTTGGTGAATGAGTCCTTGGAGGTCTTGGGTTGTATCTCACTTTCTTCTCTAAGCACTTTTCCAAAATTACCTGACTGATCCTTACCTTACTTGTTTCTCTGCTTGTGACTCCCAAGATTACCAGCTTTGCTGCTTATATCACCAATGTAGCTTTTCCTCAGATCTTTAGTTCTTTGAATGTTGTCATCTTTTCTAATCCCAATGCGAATACTCTCTTGACTGTGCTTTCAGCTCTTAGATCTGGTTATACCTTCATGGACTATCTTGGGTAATGTTTTTCCAGGCTTAACCAGGCCCCTGGAAACATCCCACCTGTATTCTGTCCTATATATGCTCACTCACTGTGTCCCGAACTCATGGGTTATAACTGAACAAACAAGTACAAGTACAAGTCTATCATACAAGGATGCAAATGACCTTGTAGCCTTTATACCTTTTGGAATAAAACTTCTCTATCAGTACCTGCATGTCCTACCTTCTTCCAGTAGGAGGTGCTGGTGCCCTCATTTGTAGACAGTTTATCACTTACTTGGCTCAGTGTGGAATCAATATTCCTGCCATAAACCTGTAATATACCTGGACACTTTAATGTACACAGAGACAAACAACTCTCCCTATGTTCTTCTCTAGTTCATTGACTATCTTTCCAGCTCCCTTCTGACACTGGAGTTAGAAAAGGATAATAGAGGTGTCTATTGTTAATAACACATATTGAGTTTCAAATGTATAACGGATGTCTTATGTCACAAGCTAGAGACATTTATTTATCTAATATGGTTTGGCTGTGTCCCCATCCAAATTTCATCTTGCATTGTAGGTCCCATAATTTCCATGTGTCATGGGAGGGACCCGGTGGGAGGCAATTGAATTATGGGGGCGGGTCTTTCCCGTGCTGTTCTTGTGACAATGAATAAGTCTCTCGAGATCCGTGTGTGTGTGTGTGTGTGTGTGTGTGTGTGTGTGTGTGTGTTTTTCCCGACAAAGTCTAGCTCTTTTGCCCAGGCAGGGGTGCAATGGTGCGATCTCTGCTCACTGCCTGCAACCTCTGCCTCCTGGGCAAAAGCAATTCTGCTGCCCCAGCCTCCCGAGTAGCTAGGGTTACAGGCACCCACCACCACACCCAGCTAATTTTTGTATTTTTAGTAGAGAGGGGGTTTCACCATGTTGGCCAAGCTGGTTTCGAACTCCTGACCTCGAATGATCCACCTGTCTGGACCTCCCAGAGTTCTGGGATTACACGTGTGAGCCACCTTGCCCAGCCCTGATGGTTTTATAAAGGGGTGTTCCCCTGCACGCCCTCTCTTGCCTGCTGTTATGTTAAATGTGACTTTGCTCCTCCTTCGCCTTCTACTGTGATTGTGAGGCCTCTCCAGCCCTGTGGAACTGTGGGTCAATTACACCTTTTTTCTTTATAATTTCCCAGTCTCTGGTATGTCTTTATTAGCGGTGTGAGAACTAACTAATACATCATCCAACCAAACAATAATACTGATCACTTTGTGAGAGATAAAGATGAGGAAGAGATGGTTCTTACGTACAAGTAATTTATTGTTCATGTAGGAGACAAACAATTTTGTAAGAAACTATAAGATAAGGTAGAGAAAGCAAAATTCTATAAGAAGTAAGAGTGCTATGGGGGTTCAGATTACTTCCAATTAGGGTGATTTAAGACAGTTTTATGAAGGAGGCAACATGTGAATTGAACCTTCAGGGCTGACTATTCAGGAGACAAAGATTCAGGAAAGCACCAAGCTTGTAGGAGGAACAAGGCATGGTTTGATCTGAGTAGGGTGAAGGAAGAATGAAGGAAAATGGGAAAGAAGCTTAGGCATGGTAGTTTGACCACACAGGGCAAAGCTCTAAACAAAAGCCTCAGTTGTTTGGTTTAACTTTTGCTATAAACATGTGATATCACATAAATGTTTTTACTCTAGCCAGAAGTTCTCAGAAGGCCAGAACAGTGGATCAAATCTATATCTTTCTGGAAAAGACATTTCAAGGAAATGCAGCTCTTCACTTCTCTGTCAGGAGCAACTGTGGACAGCAAGTACCAGATATGTCATCTTAGCTGCTTGGACACAAATAAGCAAAGAGAAGATGAAAATTCTGGCCAAACCCACCAAATAAAAGAGTGTGTGTATGTGGGAGAAATAAGCCACAGTGATCTGTGATTGGTTCACTAGTATAGGATGGCCTGATTGGATGAAAGTTCAGTGGCTGTGGAGTGGCACGAGGATGGAGACCAGGGTCATTGACCAACTAGCAGCATAGTCTTAATTAAATATTAATATTACATTGAGAAACAGTGGCTAATGGCAGTCATTATATTGACTTTGCCCAGATGGTTTCTGCAAACACAAAAATTAGACTGGTCTAAAGGACTCTATTAAACATTTTTGTACTTTGAAGTTCCAATTTGATCTTAAATTCTCTGGGGCAAATGGCAGGATTGGGTAGAAGTAATGCAAAAATTCCAAGGAACAAATGTGTAATGGAAATGGAGAAACTAGCCTAGACTTGGTGAGTAGGCTGGACCATGTACATAAGTGTTGATTAAAACGATTTATCAAATCAGGAGAGAAATGCTAGGAAGTATGAGAAAGTGCCAGAAAGATAGGAAGGACTTTCCAATTTCTGTGCTCACAATTACTCAGGTTATATGAGACATACAAATATAAAAAGTAATACATTGTTCTTTATGATCCTAACAAAGTGTTATAAGAAGGAGGCTGATGAACAGGAAATGTTCACTTAGTCATCCATTGCCCTGTTTTGTCCCTGGGAACTGGAGAAGCAAGCTAATCTTTCTTTCATATATGTTCACTTGCTTTTGTTTTTGCTTTAATGGATGAAAAGTTATAGAATATTAAAACTAGATCTTTGCTATCAATTTATTCATTCATTAATTTAAATGGGTATTTACTGACTGATGACAATGCACCAAGAGCTGGGTATTCAGTGGGATATTCAGATCACCCAAAGGGGCTTACATTACAGCGAGGAGCACAGACTAAAAGCAAGTAAAAAGAAAAATCCATAAATCACATGATTACAAACCCTATTAAGTTATGAAGGAGTCAAACAATGGGCTGAAACAGAAAAAAAGGAGCTCAGAAAGGGAATGGAGGTGCGGAAAGGTGAAGGGTCCTACCCCAGGTCACCACAGTTAGTGGTAAGGCCAGAACCCCCGTCTCCTAACTGCTAGGACCTTTTGACTATGTCACGTGTGTTGTCTGCTTTGACATGGAATCTTCCCTCTGTTCTTTGGAAATCTGTGTGGATACGGAATGATTTCTTGGCTGGTTTCTAAAAGCAGACGGGAGGGCTGAGTAGGGGGAGAGGAGAGGTTTACAAGCTGGAGGTATGCTACGTGCTGCTACCTGTCTCTAAACAACTCACAGAGACAGGACACAGCAAACTTTTAGAGGGCATTGCCCTGTCCTGGAAAAGACCTATAGTGTGATGTAATTCTTAGCAACAGAACATGTGTGAAGGGGGCGGGGAGGGGCTTGTTGCTTTCTCTCCCACCTCCATGGAAATCATCTGAGATCCCTACTGGTCCCCCTCTCCTTACTGGTTTAGGGAGGGTGGCTTGTCAGCATTTAGATTAGGCAAAGCTAAAATCATAGTGAAGAGACGTCTAGTGCAAGGAAGGCGTGGTTACAAATAGAGAGGTTGGGTGGATAAAGAGAAATTTCACAGCCTGTAGCATTTTGTGAAAGAACAGACATTGTGTTTTCACCATAACAGGGTGGAGTGGCATTTCTCTAACAATGAGAGTTTCCACTAATGAATATAGTGACTTTGCAAATGGTGATTTAAAAAATGCAATGGCTGATCCCAATAGAGTGGGAGCAGAAATAAAAATAAAAAAGTAATTAAAAATACAATGGCTAGGTCTAGTCCTTCTGGGTTTCCAGCTTTAGGCATACGGTAGACAAAACTTCAAGGATGAAGTAGTAAGACAAGAATGAGTTCACTGGCTTCAGGTTGTGCCCTGGGGAGTCAGCAGGTTCTATGATGTCATCTGAGCAGAATGAACAAAGATGAGTGAGGGCCCCAAAATGATAAAAGGTACATTTTGTAGGTTAGATTATTATTTCCAATGATTCCTTCCCAATTCTTGATTGGCTCCCTGTTATATTATACTTCTATATGCTTTGCCATGGCTTTTTTGACACTGTGGAAGACACAGTATATTCCCTGCTCCACTGATATTGGTCTTGGCCATATGACTTGCTTTGGCTAGTGGAATGTTAGCAGATCTGATGTGTGCGGAGTGCATAAACGTCCCATGTAGCTCCCAGCTCCACAATGAGGAAATGTGTGTAGAGCAAACCTGTACCCAACTTGCAATTTGGAACCGAGGCCCAGCCATGCTGCCTGAAGCAGAGCTGCCCTAGCTGAGTGAGAAAAAGAAATGTCCATTATTGGAGATTGGATGTTTGTGTGTGTTTTCTTATGCACCTTTATTATAACAATAGTTGATTAATACAGTAAACATCTGTGGAGCAGGCAACAGATGTCAACTGGGGCAACCACAGTCTGGAATTCACTTATTTATCATATGTGTGCTAAACTGCCCCTTTTGGCAAGCCTTGTGCTGGGCTTGGAGCATCAAATGAAAATAAATAGCATGGTCATGACTGGAGGGGCAAAGACAATCTAGTAACATAACAGACATGTAACAGACAATGCCAATGCGCAAGGGTGATAGCACGGCTGTGTGCAGTATGCTCTGGCCACACAGCATGCCTGGAGGGACTCGGGGAAAGTGACACAGAGGAGGACATTTGGATCAGGTCTTCAAGGATGACTAGGACTTGATCAGCAGGGAAGGAGAAAAGGGAACTGCAGGCCTGGGGAACAGTGCAGAGGCAGGGTCACTGGAGAGACCCTAAAAGGGAAAGCAGCCCAGTGTGGTTACAGGGAATGGAGGGGCGTGGCAGGAAATACGGCTAGAAAGTTGGACTGGGCTGTGTTGGAAGGGCCTGAGACTAAGGAGTGAGGACTTTATTTAGTAGCTTTAGTTCATGGACTTTTAAAAGGAACTCTGAGATTTTTAAGCAGCGGATGATGCAATCAAAGCCATGCTTTAGAACAGTGCTTTGTTCCTTTTATTTGAGAGTTACGGTGTACCTGTGCAGGTTTGTTACAAAGTTGTGTGTACATATATATGTGTATAGATACACATATATATATACACGTATATACACACACATATACGTATATATACGTATATATGTGTACATACACACACACACACACACACACACATATAATTTTTTATTTTTTTTGAGACAGAGTCTTGCTCTCTTGCCCAGACTGGAGTACGGTGGCACAATCTCAGCTCACTACAACCTCCACTTCCCAGGTTCAAGAGATTCTCCTGCCTCAGCCTCCCAAGTACCTGGGATTACAGATGCATGCCACTACGCCCAGCTAATTTTTGTGTCTTCAGTAGAGACGGGATTTTGCCAAGTTGGCCAGGCTGGTCTTGAACTTCTGACCTCAGGTGATCCACCTGCCTTGGCCTCCCAAAGTGCTGGGATTACAGGCATGAGCTACTGGGCCTGGCTTACAAAGGTATATTGCATGATGCTGAGGTTTGGGATATAACTGAACCCATCACACAGGTAGTGGACATAGTACTACTATGGTTTTTTTCAGGTAGTTTTTCAGCTCTTGCTGCCCTCCGTCTCTCACCTCTCTTTGCTAGTAGTCTCCAGTGTCCACTGTTGCCATCTTTATGAGTACCCAATGTTTAGCTGCCATCTGTAAGTGAAACATGCAGTATTTGCTTTTCCGTTTCTGCATCAGTTCACTTAGGATAATGGCCTCTAGCTGCATTCCATGTTGCTGCAAAGGACGTGATTTCATTGTTTTTTATGGCTGTAGTACATGGTGCACATGTACCACATTTTTGTTATCCAGTCACTCTTGATGGGCACCTGGGTTGATTCCAAGGTTTTGCTATTGTAAATAGTGCTGCGATGAACATATGAACGCATGTGTCCGTTTGGTGGAACAATATATTTTCCTTTGGGTATATATCCAGGAATGGTGTTGCTGGGTCAAATGGTCGTTCAACTCTTAGTTCTTTGAGAAATCTCCGACTGCTCTCCACAGTGGCTGGACTAATTTACATTCCTACCAAGAGTGTATCAATGGCCTCCTTTCTCTTTACAGCCTCATGGATTTTGTTAAACAGTCAAAAAATAACAGGACAGTGTTTCTTAGGGTGTGTTCCCAGAACCAGGAAATTGTTAGAAATGCAAATTCTTGGTCCAGACCTACTAAACCGGATACTCCAGGGTGGGTCCAGAAATCTATGTTTTAAAAAGCACTCCAGGGCCAGGTGCAGTGGCTCACGCTTGTAATCCCAGCACTTTCGGAGGCTGAGGCAGGTGGATCACCTAAGGTCAGGAGTTCAAGACCAACCTGGCCAACATGGTGAAACCCTGTCTCTACTAAAAATACAAAAATTAGCCGAATGAGGTGGCGGGTGCCTGTAATCCCAGCTACTAGGGAGGTTGAGGCAGGAGAATTGCTTGAACTCAGGAGGCGGAGGTTGCAGTGAGATGAGATGGCACCACTGTACTCCAGCCTGGGTGACGAGAGCAAAACTCCATTTCAAAAAAAAAGCACTCCAAGTCTATGTTTTAAAAAGCACTCCAGGTGATTTGGATACATGCTAAAGTTTGAGATTCACTGCTTAGGACAATTCTCTTTCAGCTGTCAAGAGTCTGTAGTGAGGGTCTCATGCTGGGAAGAGTTTCTGAAGAGCCACAGTAGAATCAGGAGGCACCTCCCTTGAGGGTAAGGAAATATGAGAGATTCTAACCACTCATCTGGCCCCAGAGCAACAAGATTAAGGTGGTCAAGGCATAGGTAGTGTAGGCATTCATCCATTCACTTCTTCATTCATTTGCTCAAGAATCCTTTCTTGGCAATGATTATGAGCAGGTGTTGAACTGGGTCTGGGAGATAGAATTCTGGATAAGAGGATGTTGCTGCCCTGTGAGGGACTCACATCTAGTGGCATCAGCTCTGTTCTGGGTGGAGCAAAATTTCAAATGCTTACTCATCTCTTTCTCTTTCCCTTTTTCTTTAGCGGTTAATGAGCATTAAATTTTTGATCAACTTCAGGGTCTTCAATGAAGAGGATGATGATCATTGCTATCATTGATTGAGTACTTACCATGAGCTAGACCCTGATCTAAGATCTTTGTGGCTATTAAATCTTCACAATAGCTCCACGAGGTAGATCCTACAATTATCCACATGGTACAGATAAGTGATCAAGGTATGTGGAGGATAGCATTCTGCCTACTTTCCTACAAACTCTTAAGTGCAGAAATGGGATTTGATCTCAGCCAGCCACCGTGCTGATGACATCTTTCAACCTGCTGGGCTGGCAGGATATTGAAAATTCCAGGAGAAACGAGGTAAATAGGATATTGTAAGAACAGAACCTTGGAGGGCACAAGGAGAAAACAACTTCCTTCTTTTCCCTACCAGGTCCTTGAACCTGCTCTGTGGATCTATTTCCCCTCTGCCCTCCGGGTGTGCCTAGGGCAGGTCCCCTGATGTTTCTAGTCACCTGTAGATAATGAAAGGTTTTCCAGTGACTTATTGTCACAAAGATAATCTCATTTCAGTAAAAAACAAAAACAAAAACAAAATCCAGTCATAGGTGTTAATCTACACTTTAGATTTCATTTAAGATTATTCTTAAAGCTCCTGCCGTGCTGGGCCTGGAATAGGGCAGGGCTGGTTTCCCCTTGACTTCCTCACCTTGGTCCTCCACCCTCAACTCCTGCTACTTTCTCCATGGCTCCAGCTACTCACTAGGAGAGGGAATAGGGAGGACATGTCAGGGACAGGAAAGGTCAAGTTTGGCTGGCAGCAATGTCATGTGGCGATGGATTCTGCTGGCTGTAGTGGATGATTCAAGCTGACTCTGGGCTTGAAGGAATTTCAAAGCAGATCATTTTTTGGGTTCTCTGGAGGCCTACACTGGGAACATTAGACTGTACTGCCTGTGTCATGCCTCAGACGCATGTTCTCTTTGACTGTTTATGTTTTTTCCCTCAGCTCCCCGGAATCCTGGGTCCTTCCCCAGCTTAGGTTTGAAACCCCCTCCAGGCCAGTTCTCTCTCCTGAGTGGTCGTCCGGTTCACAAGAAACATTCATGTATCCTTTGTCCACAAAACACTGGGAATACTGGTGTGTCTGCCCTCAGCCACTCTTCCATTCAGTTTCTCTGGCTACTGGCTGCTGCCTTTCTGCTTGAGATGGTTTGGCTGTGTCCCCACCCAGATCTCATCTTGAATTGTAGCTCCCATAATTTCCATGTGTTGTGGGAGGGACCCAGTGGGAGATAATTGAATCATGGGGCAGTTTCCTCCATACCGTTCCCTGGCAGTGAATAAGTCTCATGAGATCTGATGATTTTATAAAGGGTTTCCCCTTTTGCCTGGCTCTCATTCTGAATGCCTGCCGCGGTGTAAGATGTGCCTTTCAGCCGGGTGCGGTGGCTCAAGCCTGTAATCCCAGCACTTTGGGAGGCCGAGACGGGCGGATCACGAGGTCAGGAGATCGAGACCATCCTGGCTGACACGGTGAAACCCCGTCTCTACTAAAAAATACAAAAAATTAGCCGGGCGAGGTGGCAGGCGCCTGTAGTCCCAGCTACTCGGGAGGCTGAGGCAGGAGAATGGCGTAAACCCGGGAGGCAGAGCTTGCAGTGAGCTGAGATCCGGCCACTGCATTCCAGCCTGGGTGACAGAGCGAGACTCCGTCTCAAAAAAAAAAAAAAAAAAGATGTGCCTTTTTCCTTCCGCCGTGATTTTGAGGCCTCCCCCGCCACGTGGAATTGTGAGTCCATGAAACTTCGTTTTCTTTATAAATTACCCAGTCTCAGGTGTATCTTTATTAGCAGTGTGAAAACAGGCTAATATACTGCTTTTCTGGTATGCATCAGATTAGTCCACCGTGTTCACTGCCTTCTGCAGACTCGATGAACACATGTCAAACCCTCTAAGTAGGATGGGAAGAAAGTACCATAACTCTCTAGCAACTTTTTGAAAAGAAATGCTACAATTTCCAATCATACTTCAACCCCAATCCTCTTACATCTCAGAGGTATGTGAGGGATAAGGGTAATAAAACCGGGCTAGCCATGTCCTTTGCAAGTTTTGCTTGGTTGGCTTCAGCCACCACCAAGATAGAAAGAGTCCCATGAAAGATCCTTATTATTATTATTATAAATTATGCATTTCTTATGATTCCCTCAAGAGCTCCCTTCCCATACCCTTTACTCCCAAGGACTTGAGAGCTTTTATATTTGCATTTAAAGAGAAAACTTTAAGAATTTGAGAAGTGTGTAGGCTGAGCTTTTTATTTATTGTTTAAAATTGTAGCTAACAATTCATTAAAGGTGTATCAATCTTTAAAATTGAGATAGGAAATAAAATAAGAAAAAAAGGGGCATAGCCTCATCAAGGTTATCCCAAATGTGGTGGGGCAGAGATCTACTAACACACTCTATTGATTCACTGATTCCATAAATCAATTTTATGTGCCCCTCCCCTGACCCCGACTTCTCTGACAAACTTCAGCAGACAGCCACAATAGCAAGATTTATATACCTTTTCCTGAGTGAGGGAGAAAAGGAAAGTGAACCATGTGATGTAAATTTTTGAAGAGAGAACTAAGGAAGGGAATAAGGACAGAGCTCTACCATATGTTGTTGGAAATCTGATTTAAAATTTCCCGAACAATTGGAAATAGGGACTAGGAATTACAGCACTCTTTCATTCAAACTCCTAAATTGTGCGAGTTCCAAATTTGGGATTTCTACAAAGCCCTTCAGAAGGACTGAGATACCTATATTTTTCTATCCTTAGGCTCGCCAAAGAAATATGAACAGTCTAAAAAGCAGAATGTACTCCATTTTGAAGTAACAAAATTACTTATTGTTGATGTGTAGTCATTTAAATCATTAGTATTGATTAAACAATAAATTAATTTAGCAAATAATTACTGACTACCTAATATGTTGCTTACACTGTATTAGGGGATTGAGAATACAATGATGAACAAGGAGATTCACCATCACAGAATTTTATAATTTGCCATCAGGAGTCAGATAAATAAAATGGCAGTTAAAATGTGTTGTGACAAAGGCAGGCGAAGTCCAGAGAAGGACAGGACCACATAAGCAGCCCTTAATTCCGACTGGAGCATGGTGGTAGTGCCAAGGAGGCTTCTGGGAGGAAGTGATATTTGCAGTGAAGTCTGGAGGGAGATGAGGAGTTAGTCAGATGCAAAGGAGAGATGAGTATTCAAAGAATACACACACTAAAACATGTAAATAAAGGAGGCCCATTTGAGATGCAGAATTCTTTGATCACCAAAATATAAACTAGATCCTACAATGCAAGCAGATTTTTTTTCTAAAGTATTTGGGGGCAATGCAGAGATAAAGAACAAAGAGCCAGATTGGCATCCAATGTCCCTAAAGATGATGCAGCAACCTTACTGTGCTTGCACGTGTTGGCATCTGTCTCTGATCTATAGCTGCTCTAATGGGAACAGGCATGCCCCACGACCTACTGGGAGTGGAATCTGTTGCTGATGGTCTTAAAAAGGATGCCAACCCAACAGACATAATCCAAGGAGTCAGAGCAGGAGTCAAACTTGAAGATGGAGATGCTTTAAAACCCCATCGCCGTCTTTTTTTTTTTGACATAGCATCTCACTCCGTAGCCCAGGCCGGAGTGCAGTGACATCATCATAGCTCACTGCAGCCCCAAACCTTGGGCTCTAGCTATCCTCCTGCCTCAGTCTCTCAAGTAGCTGGGACTACAAGTGTGTGCCACCACGCCATGCTAATTATCTTTTTTTTTGGTAGAGATGGGTTCTTGCTATGTTGCCTAGGCTGGTCTCAAACTCCTTAACTCAAGCAATCCTTCTGCTTTTACCTCCCAAAGTGCCGGGATTACAGGCATGAGCCACCGTGCCTGGCCTGTGTGTTATTTTTTTCTCTAGAGTAAGAGCAATCCTTAGAAGAAGAGAGGCTGTTTCTAGCCTGACCTAAAGCCTTTTAGAGACTCCTGAGATACTAAAAAATGATGAAATATCAAGTGTTTCCTTGCTAAGAAGTAGATGCTTTTAATGAGTAACATTGCAGTGTAACTGTGCTATTAGCAAGGATTTATTTTTAAAAGCCATTACTTCAGAGGATAGTGATTAAGCATGGGGACACTGGAGCCTGGGCAGCCTGAGTTCAAATTCTGGTCTAGCATTTATTAGCCGTGTGATCTTGGGCACATGATGTGGTCTTTCTGTACCTCAGTTTCCAATCTGTAAAATAGACATAGCAGTGTCTCGTCATAGGGTTTTTGTGAGGGTTAAATGTAAGTCTTAGAGAAGCACCTAGATTCTTACAACAGTTTGCACTATGCAAGTATTAGTTATTATTATTGTTGTTATTGTTTTAATGTACTCCAAGCAGTGTCATCTGGTTGACACTGTTGAGTTTTGTCTTGAATGCCATTTTTTTTTTTTAAACTCTTGTCAGGGTATCTCTATGGTTGTAAGTTCTTTTGCTGATAATTTCAAAATTCTAAGTTTAAGGCCCTTTGTGAGCTGAGTCCTGGGCCAGATGGTATCTTGGCACCCCCTTGTGAAATGGGATGCCTGCCCTGCTTCTGAGAGTGGTAGGGGTTCCACTTCAAACCTCCCACTCAAGGGAGCGCTCTCTCCCTGCCCCCAGTGGCATACAACCTTGGGAGTAGGGCTGTGGCTGGGCTTCCGGGATGAAAATTCAGTGACTAAGGGCAGGGTGGGAAGGGTGAGCCTCCAACGAAAGCTGCAGACACACTGGTTGTTGGATTCAATCATTCAGCTGATCACCAGGGCGTGACTCTTTCTTTCCCTTTAAATGTCAGATTCCGTTCTCCCTCCTGCTAATAGTTAAAAGTGATGGTGTGTCCAATTGGCACAGAACAAATTTTACATTGCTAACAGGTTCCCTGGCACAATGCAAAGGGCCCATGTACCAGTACTTGCAGTACCCACAGAGGGCTGTGGTAATCCCTTTCCCTATATATAGCTGTGACTGTCACCATCCAACCTGCGGGTGGTATGCTGTCGCCACCTGTATACCTTACAGAATTCATGTGTCACCTGACAGCTTCCCGCTGCTGCCCTAGCTAGAGCCCGGTATGTAGGAAGAGTGGCACAAAACTGGCATGGAAGCTGAGTGAGTGGGACTCAGGGTGCAGACAGGGGTGTCCTCACCTCCAAGGTCACACTGAGCTTCGTGGTGACCTTGGCTCTTACCTCATGGTCAGAGCTTTGATGCTGGCACCAACACCCCGACTTAGATGCCTGCTCTGCATCCTGCCAAATCTTGGCCACATTCCAGCGCCACCAATTATCTTGCCCAGCAGCAGTGAGGCGGCAGTCACAACGCAGAGGTGTGTGGGTGGCTGCTTTGTGTTTTTAGGTCTGTGCTACTGGGGATCATTCCTGCAAAATCCCTGCCACTCTTCACCCAGTGTCTGGGGCACTGGCACCTTGGGAGCTTAAAGACATGAACTGCAAATGAAAGGAAGGCATTTAGTTTTGGCAAAACATTCCAAGTCGTTACAATGGCTGTGAGGAGACATTTTAGCAAAGCCTTCTGAGGGGCTGGTGTGCATCATTAGCTGCTGGCAAGCATGCCATTACTTTATGCCTTGCAAGCGTGGGCACCTGAAGAGGTTTGGGCGTAGGATGCCCATTGATTGAGTTATTTTTAGGGCAATTATATTCCTGGTTTCTCTTCCTGTGGGAAAAAAATTACCCATGTCAAGGTAGCATGTTTGAGCACCCTGCATTTCTAATGTGTTTTGCCTGGAGCAGACGATGAGCCTACCCACCACCTGGTGAGGAGAGATGGGTGGACAGGGGGCAGATGAATGCGTTCAGCTCCCTGGACCTCCAAGCCAGAGCAGGCAGGGCATTTGGTCTTGAAGTTTTCAAATTTCTAACTGGGAAGGACAACATTTAAAATTTTTACTGTGACTACTGAGAAAGACCTAAGTAAAACAAAAAAATTCTCCTCTAGCATTTATACTCTGCATATAATCAGGAGGAATTCTCTAAAGAAGTGGCTTCCAAACTACGTTTTTAAATTGGAGGGATTTCTAAAAAAAATGTGAAATCGTATGCTGCATAACATACACCACCACCACCAACAACAGGAAGCCCTCCCTGATGGTCACAGAGGCCACACCAACTCTCCCTCCAGGTACTTGGAGGTGGCTCCACAGATTTCCAACATCCACGGTGGTACCAAACCCTCTCTTTGGTTTGATTTCACGTTATCCCCCTCATTCCCAAAGCTTTCCTGATTTAATCTCTCATATTTGCAAGGGGGCCTTGTCTTTGGGGCAATCAGGTGTCATCAGTGAGTTTTGACACAGAAGCTCCAGGAGCCTGGGCATTTTATTCTGCATGGTTCCAGCGGTGAGACATGGGGTGCATGGAGATCTGAGACTCCTCTCCTCATCTGACTTGGTGATGGCCAGTGCTTGGCAAAGCTTAGTAATTTGTTGAATCATCTGTTATTCGATACATATGCACTGCACGTCTTCTCTATGCTGCCAACATTCCAGATTGAGCTCGCGGATCTTAAATTCTCAAGTGGGAAGAGGAAAGAAATAAGGAGACAAACAAGCCGACAAAAATGATTATTTCAGTTAGTGATAAGTACTATGAAGAGAACAAAGCAGGTTAATAGGATAGAGAGAGATTGACAGGTCAGATGGAGTTGGAGGTGGGAGCTGGGGAGTCGTTCTTCAGATTGGGGCTCAGGGAAGGCTTTACCAAGGAGTAATATTTAAGCTGAAGCCTGAATGGTGAGAAGATATCCAGCTAAGAGAAACCCATGGTATTCCTGGCAGATGAACAACAGGTGCAGCCCATGAGGGGGAACACGCCTGGCTTGTTTGAAGAGCAGAAAGCTGGCTAGTATGACAGAGACCTTAGGGACCAGGGGAACAGTGGCACAAGATGCGGACAGAGGCAATATGGAAGGCCTCATCACACAGGCCAAGGCTAGGCATTTGGGTTTTATTCTAAGAGTAATGAGACTACATTGGAGGATTTTAAGGTTTTCTCTCACCTGAGCCTCATTTCCTTTTTTCAGTGTGTGCAATGAGATCATATCCAAAAGATGTGCAAATTTAGTATTGCCAGCCGGTTAACAACTAAAACCTACAGCTTCAGCACCATAAGACAGTAAAGAAAGAAAGAAAGGAAAAAAAAGAACCCAAAACCAAACAAAAAACAAAAACAAAAACCCCCACAGTTACCACAAATGGACAAAATAATGGGATCCTAAAGAAACTATGAATGCTAGAATTTATTCATTTGACAAATTTTGTTGTTGCTACTCAGTCTAGGCTTTAAGCTGTGTGACCTTAGGCAAGTCACTAACTTCTCTTTGCCTAACTTTTCTCATCTGTAAAAGGGGGAGAATAATAGTACTTACTTCTCTTATAATGTTGTTTTGAGGATAAAATGTTTGTAAAATGTGTAGAACACATGGTAAGCATGATATATGTTTGCTATTATTCTATATGCAAAGGCACAATTGACTGATACATTTGTTCATCTATTTCACAAATATTTCTTGAGTACCTGCCATGTACTTGGTGCTGTATCGAGTGCTGAGTTGCAATTATGAACAGACCAGACTTGGTCCCTACCTGGCACTTGGCTTCTTGCACCTCACTCTATGTAAAAAGTGGCATGGGGTTGCTGAGGAGGGACCCACCAGCTTTGGCCAATGTATGTGGAAAGGGACGAGGAATGGTACAAGGGTTGCTTTATTACACCAGGAACCCTGGGAGTCCAACCCAGGTCCTATCCCCTAGAAGCCCCGCCCTGGACTCTGCAGATAATATTCAAATATAAAGAGAATTTCCTTGGAAGAACCATCTGGTGGCGGTGAGCATGGGTACCCACTGGGTCCTCAGCCTCTGCTGCCCTCTAGTTAACTGACATGAACACTGACACAGCAATAACGCATCCTCCCGCCCTCAAAGAATCCTTTAGAGGCAGTGCTTCTTGTGCAGAAATAAGACCTTTGCAGGAATCAGAATGGGGCCAGCTGCCTTTGGGCCATACTCCTAGGGCCTACAGAAATAACTACCATTGGCATCCATGGTCATGGGTTATATGTTTCTGGAAGATGGCAACCATCATTTCTTTTGATTTGAATTTGGCAATTAAAGTAAGATGGCCCAGTGGTTAATGATTCATCTGGATAATACTTTTAGATAAAGTATTCAAAGGTAAATTCACTTTCTTAGTGTTGTCTAAACTCTCCAGATCGAAAAACCTGAGATAAAGCATGTATGTGCTATTTCTATTAGAGCAGGATGAAGGGACAAAGGAAGAGTGGCAGGCAGGGAGGGAGGGAGCCAATAGGAGGGTGTGTTACCAAGTTGGTCACTGCTAAGTGTTTGATCCCAAGGGACCATCACAACTGTCTTCCGAGAAGCCAAATAAACTGTGTATCCAAATAGTTCATTGGAGAGAAGAAAGAACAATCTGTTCATTGATTGCTGTCTCCCACTGGTCAAAGGTTTTTCCCATGAGGTGTTAACTCCTCCATACTTTCATTTTGCACATGCACAGATGCCAGGGGAGGTGTCATCCCCAGACCTCTGTGTCAAAAGAGAACCCCCAGAGCAAGAAATAGGAAACATCAAGTGCAGGTAAGGCGTGCCCTTTTTACCTATGTGAAGTTGCTCAGAGCCTAATGTAGCATTGGCCTCTGTAGCAGCTGGGACAATGGATAGGTGAGGCTGAGAGAATGTGAAGTGGCCTAAGGAGTATCTGACACATGTTCATTCATTCAACAAGACGTTATCACAGACCTGCTATTTGCCAGGTAAGGTGATAAGAAATGGTGACGCAGAAGTGACCAACACAACACAGGCTCCACTCTCAGGGAACCCACTGTTTTTGGTTGTAAGCTTAAAAGTAGACAAGTATTTAAAATAAGGTCTATTAAAGTAAGTGCTCAGTAGTTATTTGCTGTTATTAGTTTTATTTGTGGCACTGTTGGAAATGAGTAACAGAGCTCCAAGGTATCTCTGTTGGTGACCCGCTCATAAGCCAGGGCACAAAATGATTCCATGATTCTTAAAATAGAGTATATTTAATATATGGTTATCAGAAATGCAATATTAAGCATGACGTTTTACCCTAAGTATGTCAATTTTTAATCCTTAGAGTGCTAAAATGGCAAAAAGAATAGAACACCTGAACAGGTGCCAAATATCGCAAAAGGGAGTTGAGTTTTAGGAAACTGGCTATAAGTCATGTGACCCTATTCCCCTTAAAGAAAAAACTTTCGGAACACAGCTGATTCTCATATTTGTACTGATTGGTTGAATCTTGCCAGGAGAAGAATGTGAATTCAAGTTTAAATTCAGAGCTTCTGCTGACTTAAAAAAAAATAGGGTATGTGCCCCCTTCTATCTTCCTGCTGTACGGTGCAGAGTCTACCGATGGGAATATACCTAGCAAAGAACTTCGTTTATGGAGTCATCTAGATCTGGATTCAAATCCTGGCTTCACATTTTCTAGCTATGTGATCTTGGACAGGTCACTTAATCTGTTGTAAATTTTCTTATTTATACAGGAAGGTTGTTGCGAGGATTAAAGGAGATATGTACAGTACTTAACATAAGGCTACTTATGGATAGAGTGTGAGCTCCATAATAATTAGCTCTTATTAGTTTTATTTTGTGCTGACAATGCACAATACATCTGTTAGCTCCTTTCTCGGGGATTTCTGCTCTATGTTCACAAGCCAGGATGAATGGGTGGGAATGTGACATGGTTAAAGTTCAGCTGTAACAATTGGACAAACAATATTGACTTAAACATGGTAGAAATATATTTCCCTTTTACTATAAAGTCAGAAAGTAGGCTCTCTTTCATGAAATCCCCAGAAATTGGCACCTAGTCTACTGTGTGGCCTCCATTTCCCAGTCATCTCATGGTCCAATATGGTGGTTCTAATTCTAGCCATTAGGTTTTCATTCCAGCCAATGGGAAGGAGGAAGGAGATTGAATAGGACAAAGAATGATGCCGGCTATTTCTTTAAGAAGGTGCTGCATGAACTTCTGTTTACATCTCATTGGCCAACATGTAGTTCCACGGCTTCACCTAGCTGCCAGGGAATATGTATTATTCCGGGTAGCTGTCCAGCTAAAATTTTTATTACTATGGAAAAGAGAGAGAATGGACAGTAGGGGCCAATTATCAGACTGTCACAGAGAGCCACTTTCTGGGGCAGCCAATGTGGGGAGACTTTTGGGAGTCTGATGGACCTTAATGACACAGGGAAAAGTAATGATTAAAAGTAGTTGGTGTCTGATAAATTTGATCTTATCAAGAAAATATCATCAAGAATTACTCTAATACTATAAGGGGTCCATCCCTGCTTGCTGACCAACAACCCCTCAATATATTGTCCACTGCAATAGCACTGGCAACTTGTGACAATAGAGCATTTGAAATGTGGCTGGTCCGCATTGAGATGTGCTGTAAGTGTAACATACACACTAGATTTTGAAGACTTAGTATAAAAAGTGTAAAATAAGGCTGGGCGTGGTGGCTCACGCTTGTAATCCCAGCACTTTGGGAGGCCGAGGCAGGTGGATCACCTGAGGTCGGGAGTTCAAGACCAGCCTGACCAACATGGAGAAACCCCGTCTCTACTAAAAATACAAAATTAGCCGGGATGGTGGCACATGCCTGTAATCCCAGCTACTCGGGAGGCTGAGGCAGGAGAATTGCTTGAACCCGGGAGGCGGAGGTTGCGGTGAGCCGAGATCGTGCCATTGCACTCCAACCTGGGCAAAAAGAGTGAAACTCTGTCTCAAAAAAAAAAGTGTAAAATAGCTCATTAAGCTTTATCATGCCTACATGCTGAAGTGATATATTGTCTATATTGAATTAAATAAATTATATCATTAAAATTAATTTCACCTGCTTATTTTTACTTTTTATTTTATTTTATTTTATTTTGAGACAGGGTCTCGCTGTCACCCAGGCTGGAGTGCAGTGGTGTGATCTCAACTCACTGCAACCTCCACCTCTCGGGCTCAAGCCATCCTACCACCTCAGCCTACCATGTAACTAGGACCACAGGTGTGCAACACCATGCCTGGCTAAATTTTTGTATTTTTTTTTTTTTTGGAGACGGGGTTTCATCGTGTTGCCCAGGCTGGTCTCGAACTCCTGGATTCAAGCGATCTGCCTACCTCAGCCTCCCAAAGTGCTGGAATTACAGACATGTGCCATTGCCCTGTCGTATTTTTACTTTTTAATTTAAAATTACATATGTTGATTGTGTTATATTTTTACTGGAAAACACTGACTGTTCTAAGTCTAATAGAGCCTGTGTCCTCAGAAAGCAGGTTCTATATAGTCCTGAGAGGGATCGCTCTCTGAATGACTGATTAAATGGATGACAAATTCTCTGACATGGGATTCAAAGATCAAGATTTTGGTAACATGCTTGGAAGTGCTGTCTGAGGGAGATGGTTCTGTGTTCCTTGCCCTTCAATAGGCTTGTCCCCACAGGGGAGATATCTCAATGTCACCACACCCAAGAGCATCTGAGTGGACTCCACCTCATGCTACGGCTCTAGTTCAAGGAACCATTCTAAGATTCCATTTTAGGATTACTTTTAGCATTTCTAGAATATTTTCCACATAGTGAGAAACTGGCTAATATCGCAAGTGATCTCCTGGGGAGGGGTGACATGTCTGAATTTTAACTTAGAAAATTGGAATGTTAAGGAAATATATTTGCCAATCTAGTCTGCGTATTTTTATTTCTCTTCCTGTCAAGGATCCTTAATTATCCAGCACAGTGGTTCTAGTGGCAGCATCAGTATCACTAGGGAGCTTGTTAGAAATGCAAGTTCTCAGGCCCTACCCCAGACCTAATGGATCAGAAACTGTGGTGGGGCCCTGTGGCTCATGCCTGTAATACTAGCACTTTGGAAGGCTGAGGAGGGAGGGGATCCCTTGAAGCCGGGAGTTTGAGATCAGCCTGGGTGACAAAGTGAGATGCCATCTTTACAGAAATTTAAGAAAAATCTCAAAAAAAAAAAAAAAGGTGGCTGGATGTGGTGGCACATGCCTGTAGTCCCAGCTACTCAGGAGGCTAAGGTAGGAGGATCGCTTGAGCACAGGAGGTCAAGGCTGCAGTGAGTTATGATTGAGCCAGTCCTGGGTGTTTTAACAAGCCCTCCAAATGATTTGATTTAAATTAGTTTGAGAACCATTAGTTTAAAGCTATAGTTTTCTTGCCACATGTATCTTCACCCCCCATAATGCATATTCAGTTTATTTTGAAGTTAAAGGGTCATCCTGTTGAATGCTGCATATTCTGAGGAGATATACCATGAGAGGACAGTGTATGCAGGAATTGTTACTTCTAGGCTGTAAATAAATGTGATATTACATTTCTTGCTGGTTTCTAAGTCAGTAAAATTTGGTAAGAAAAATAGTTTTGAAAAAAATCTAAAAAATAGAGGCAATGGAGGCTGTGTTTTGGGGTTTGAGTCTCCTTAGCCCACTTCACCCAAACCTCACTGCTGAGTCCCACTCCTGGGTTTCCTGGAATTCCACCCTGGAAGCAGCCATGGCTGTGAGCAGCCAATCTGTCCATGCTCTACTTGTTAGCTCTGGTGGCCACCCCATCTTCCCATCTGCTTGCAGCCTCTGTTCCTCATCTCTCCACTCCCCATCCTGATTCCTATCTCTGAGTGGCACCTTCTCTAAGCTGTATTCACTTTCACTTTTAGTCACGGTGAGCAGTTTCCCGCTACAGGGCCTTACCCTTTCCTAATCTCTTAAGTCTGTCCTCAACTCCACGGATATTCAAACTTTGTTCTTCTTCCAAGGCACAGATTCTGTAACTCCGCTCTTGAAATTGGATGTGTCATGACAGGTTCAGCCAGCAGCAGCAGCAGGGGAAATATCTGGCACCATCCGTCACTGAACACTTGGGAAGACAGACGACAGGCACAGACAATGGCCCACATCCCTGCTTGCTGACCAGCTGCCCCTCAAGCCCACCATGGGGGACTGATCTTTGCCCCAGAAACTCTTAGTGCTCTTGAGTTTCTTGAGCTGCTGATGGAAAGTGCTGCGTCCCCGGCACTCCTGCTAGCAAGCCTTCTTGCCCTTTGGGACGGGGATTAGGTAGGATGGGTGGGGCAGGGATGGGATGTTAGTGGATCTGAAAACTGATGCCTTGGCCTTTCCAGCTCTTTCGTGACAGGCATCAACAATGTGTACAGCATTTTAGAGTCTACAAACCACCTTCATTTAGCATCATTTACAAAGCCTCGCAACCACTCTAAGCGGGGAGCAAGGAGTTATCATCATCACTGTTTTACAGATGAGATAGTGGAGAACCGGAAGGTTGCCATCTTTCTCCCAGGGGGGCTCAAACAATAAAAGCAAAGTTGGGCTTATATCCAGGTTTTATGTCAACTTGACCTTTAGTTTACCAGCTCCGCCTTGCTAAGTGGATAAAATCTCACATTAACAAATCCCTAAGGACCTCTCAACAGCTTTGTTCAGTGAAGATTTGACATAGTAAATGCATTTATGGCAATCACACTCGTATTCAGTTTACAAATGGCAGTGAAATCCATGACTTTAGGTAATCTCTATAATGACCTTATGTAGAAGCTTTTTTTACTCTTGTTTTACACATGAGAAAACTCACACTCAGGAAGGATGAGTAACTTGCTCAAGATTACACAGCTACCTAGTATCACGGATGAATGTCAGTTTTCCTCACAATAGAACCTCTGTCCACTATGTACAGCTCCCCTCTGCTATGAATTCTAAACTGAAAAAAAAAAAAAAAAAAAAAAAAAGGAGATGAACAAACATAGTGAGGCAGGTTTCCCAAACCATTTCTGTTTAGAAACATAGATGCTTGGGTTTCTCCCCTATCCTTCCACAAACTCTCCCAAGCTCTAGGGGTGGTAGCAGGTAACCCAAGTGATGCTTCTGATTGGCTGAGGCTGGGAGCTTCTGATTGGCTGAAGCTGGGAAACGTGCTATAGGGGAAAGATGCACGCAGAATACTGCAATTTAGTTTCCTCTAAACACCTCAATTTTTTCATATGGGGGTGTTTTCTTTGGATGAGTGTTTTGGGTAGGCCTTTGGGTAGGAAGTCATTGGAAGGACTGTGACCATTAGATCTTTTCAGGCCTATAATCCTAGCACTTTGGGAGGCGGAGGTAGGAGGATTGCTTGAGCCCGGGAATTTGAGACCAGCCTGGGCAACATGGCAAGACCCTGTCTCTACAAATAATAATAATAAAAATAGCCGGATGTGGTGGTGCCCGTTTGCGATCCCAGCTACTCAGGAGGTTGAGGTGGGGGGATCATTTGAGCCCAGGAGTTTGAGGCTGCAGTTAGCTGGGTTCATGCCACTGCACTGTAGCCTGGATGACGAAGAGAGACGCTGTCTCAAAAATTTATTTTTATCTTTATTTTTAGAGGTGAGGTCTCGCTCTGTCACCCAGGCTAGACTGGAACTCCTGGGCTCAAGTGATGCTGTCACCTCAGTCTTCCAGGTAGCTGGGGCTACAGGTATGCTACTGCTCCTGGATCCTATTCTTTAGTGTTTATGCACAATTTCTTATTCATCAGATGTTTGGCTTTCCTGTATAGCAACATGACTCTAATGAAATTTCGTCTGGTGAAACACTGACCTTGTTAAGATAATTTTAGATTCAAATTGCATCCTCTAAGGGCTAGCCATATCTTCCATCTTGCAAATTCCACGTAGTACCAGGAGTCACAACTCTTCTGAAAACAGACATCAGTTGTTAAATTGGTTCTTAAATATTTCCTGTCAAGGATTCTCATTGTCAGAAGACTCTAGAATCTTCAATCAGCATCAGCATCATCTGGGAGCTTGTTAGAAATGAAGCAGCTCAGGCGCTGCTTCAGTTGTCCCGAATGAGAAACTGCATTTAACAAGATCCTCAGGTGATTCACATGCACCTTTAACATTTGGGACACATGTTTTAGAATACCTTTTCATTTAGTTACATACAGTTACAACTTACTGTCTCTCAAGGGAGGTACTTAAAATTTGTTTTAATTTTAAATTTAGGGGGTTACATGTATGGGTTAGTTATAAGGGTATATTGCATGATGCTGAGGTTTGGGCTTCCGATCCCATCACCCATATCGTGAACATAGTACCGAATAAGAAGTGTTTCAGTCCTTCTCCAACTTCCTCCCTCCCTCTCCCACTTTTGGAGTTCCTAGTGTCTATTGTTTCCATCTTTATGTCTCTGTAGCTCCAATCTTTAGCTCCTGCTTATCGGTGGGAACATTCATATTTGGTTTTCTGTTCCTGTGTTAATTCACTTAGGATAGGCCGGGTGCAGTGGCTCACGCTTATCTATAATCCCAGCACTTTGGGAGGCAGAGGCAGGCAGATCACTTGAGGTCAGGAGTTCAAGACCAGGCCGGCCAACATGGTGAAACCTGTCTCTATTAAAAATACAAAAATTAGCTAGGTGTGTTGGCAGATGCCTGTAATCCCAGCTACTTGGGAGGCTGAGGCAGGAGAATCGTTTGAATCCGGGAAGGAGAGGTTGCAGTGCCCACTCCAGCCTGGGCAATAAGAGTGAAACTCTGTCTCAAAAAGCAAACAAAAAAATTCACATAGGATAATGGCCTCCAGCTATTATGGTTGTGTAGTATTCACAGCTACGATGGACACCCACTCTTTTGCCTTCAGTGCTGGGGCTGTGAATGGTTTATGGTTTGTAGTATTCCGTGGTGTGTATGTAACACATTTTCTTTATCCAATTCACTGTTGATGGTTACCTAGGTTGATTCCATATCTTGCTATCGTGACTAGTGCTGTGAAAAACAAATGAATATAGGTGTCTTTTTGGTAGAGCAATTTATTTTCTTTTGGGCATATACCTAGCAATGGGATTGCTGAGTCAAATGGTAATTCTACTTTTAGTTCTTTGAGAAATCTCCAAACTGCTTTCTACAGGGGCTGAGCTAATTTACATTCCCACCAACAGTGCATAAACATTCCCAGGGAAGTACTTTACATTTGTTTTCTGTGGTCCTCACAACAACCCTTCAGGGAAACTATTATTATCCCCAATCCCCAAAAAGGAAACTGGTTTTGAGAGATTTAATCACTTGACCAATTAGTAGTTAGTGGCTAAAATGGAATTAAAACTAGATCTGTCTACTCCTTGCAATATTTGCCTTAATACGTTTTCTTTCTTTCCTTTCTCAAGCCTCTTTATTAAGTCAGTTTCCAACCCCCGGCAATGTCTCCAGGTCTCTTTGAAGGTGGCATGGTAAGAAAGCAAACAATAAATAAGAAACAAAATTTTATATTAAAGTATTGTGAATAAAAATTGTAATTTGTTTGTGGGAATGTAAATTGGCACAACTATTATGGAAAACAGTATGGAGGTTCCTAAAAAAGTTAAAAATAGAACTACCATGTGATTCAGCAATCCCACTACTAGGTACATATCCAAGGAATATGAAATAAGTGTGGTGAAGAGATATCTGCACTCCTGTGTTCATTGCAGTACTATTCACAATAGCCAGGATATGGAATCAACTTAAGTGTCCTTCAATAGATTAATGGACAAAGAAAATGTAGCACATATAAACAATGGAATACCATTAGCCTTTGAAAAAAGGAAATCCTGTTATTTTTTGTGACAACTGGATGAACCTGGAGGACATTATGTTAAGTGAAATAAGCAGGCATAGAAAGACAAATATTACATGTCCTCACTTACAGTGGAGTGTGAAAAAGGTGACTTCATAGAAGCAGAGAGTAAAATGGTAGAGGCAAAGGAAGGGGGATTGGGGAGATGTTGGTCAAATGACAGAAAATTTTAGTTAGGAAGAATGAATTCAAGATATCTAAGTGCATCATGATGAAAAAAAGTCTATTAAAATTAAAAATCTGGAACAAATATATTGTTTGTGTATGCATTTGTAACACATTTGTAAACATGACAAAAATGCTAACAACCCTAATATATAAAGGGTGTTTATACACCAATAAAAGCACTTTCATAGAAAAGATGAAAGACCAATTAACATGAAGAACCTCACTAGCAATCAAAAATATAAAGGGGAGATATCTTTTTTACTCCATAAATTGGCAAAGATTTAAAAGAAAAGGTAAAACCCAATGTAGGTGAGAATGAGAGCAATAGATCCCCAAATTTTCTATTATTAAAAATGGTGTTTTAGAAGAATACTTAACGAAAAGGAAAGACACTTGCCATATATTAGTAAGAAAGGCATGTAGAAAATGTATACAATTACTCTCTGCTCCTCCTGTTAGACAGACAGCTGCATCTTCTCATGCAGCACCAGCTGTATCCCTGAGACACCATGGTGAAGGTGAAGGCCAGAGTAAATGGATTTGGCCATGTTGGGTGTCTGGTCATCAGGGCTGCTTTTAACTTTGGCAAAGTGGATGCTGTCACCATCAATGACCCCTTTGTTGACTTCAACTACATGATCCACATGGTCCAGTATGATTCCACCCATGGCAAGTTCCATGGCACCATTAAAGCTGAGAGCAGGAAGTTTGTCATCGGTGGAAATCCCATTACCATCTTCTAAGAGCGAGGTCCCACCAAAATCAAATGGGATGATGCTGGTGCTGATTATGTTGTGTAGTCCACCGGCATCTTCAATACCATGAGAAGGCTGGAGATGTCTTAGAAGAGGGAGCCAAAAGGGCCATCATCCTTGCCCTTTCTGCTGACCCCCCTTTTTCATGATAGGCATGAATCATGAGTAGTACAAAAACAGCCTCAAGATCATCAGCAATGCCTCCTGTACCACCAACTGCTTAGCCCCCCTGGCCAAGGTCATCCATGACAACTTTGGCATGGAAGAACTTATAACTACAGTCCATGCAATCACAGCCACCCTACCCTGGATGGTCCCTCTGGGAAACTGTGGCACAATGGCCACGGGGCTCTCCAGGACATCATCCCTGCATCTACTAGTGGTGCCAAGGCTATGGGTAAGGTTACCCCTGAGCTGAATGGGAAGCTCATTGGCATGGCCTTCCATGTCCCCACTACCAACGTGTTGGTCATGGACTTGACTTGCCATCTGGAGAGACCTGCCAAATATGATGACATCAAGAAGGTGGTAAAGCAGGAATTGCAGGCCCCCTCAAGGGCATCCTGGGCTACACGAGCACCAGGTTGTCTCCTCTGACTTTAACAGCAACACCCACTCATCTGCCTTCAATGCTGGGGCTGGCATTGCCCTCAACAATCACTTTGTCAAGCTCATTTCCTGGTATGACAATGAATTTGGCTACCGCAGCAGGGTGGTGGACCTCATAGCCCACAAAACCTCCAAGGAGTAAGACCCCTGACCACCAGCTGCAGTGAGAGCACGAGAGGAAGAGAGAGGCCCGCAGCTGCTAGGGAGTCCCTGCCACACTCAGTTCCCCACCACACCGAAAATCTCCCCTCCCCACAATTTCCACACAGAACCCCCTGAAGAGGGAGGGGCCTAGGAAGCCCACTTTGTCATATACTATCAATAAAGTCCCCTGTACTCAAAAAATTAATTAACTAATGAATCAAAATATATTGAATACTAACATTATGCTAAGGAGAATCAATTTCTGCTTGTTTTTTAAAATATAATTCTTCATCATTCAACTTGAAATTACTGCCCTTGGAGAACTAAACTGAAATAGGAGAAATTGACATTTTCCTTTTCAATATTTTAATACGAAAAATTTCAAACATACAGAATAGTTAAAAGAATTTATACACCACCTAAATTCTACAATTAACATGTCCCCACATTTACTTTATCACATATCCATCCACCTATCTCTCCATCAATCCACGTTTTTTTTACTTTGCAGAATTTCAAAGTAAATTGCAACTATCTGTATACCTCATCCCAAATGCTTCAGTATGAGTATCATTAACATGAGTTCAGTCTTTGTTTATGGTTCTTTTAAATTTTTGAGTTAATTGTCATATAGTGAAATGCACAAATACTAAATGTGCCATTGGAGGAATTTTTGTTGTTGTTAGAGATGTGATCTCACTATATTGGTCAGGCTGGACTCTGACTCCTAGGCTCAAGGAGATCCTCCTGCCTCAGCCTCCCAAGTAGCTGGGACTATTTGGCACCATGCCAGGCTTTGGAGGAATTTTAACAAACATACATCAGTGTAATCTAAATTTCTGTCAAGACATAGAACATTATGAAACATTATGAGAACTTCTCTCTTCTTCCTTCCCAATTAATCCCTGTCCAACTGCCCCTCTACCCAGAGGTAACTTACCACTGTTGACTTTTTAAAGAGATACATAAATTATTTTTGGCTGTTCTAGGACTTAAAACAAATGGAATGATACAATATGTGCTTCTAAATGTAAGGCTTTGTTAATTTAGCATAATGTTTTTGAGATTCATCTATGTTATTTTGTGTATCATTAGTGATTTTTTTTAATTGCTGGATAGTCTTCTGTTGTGTAAGTATACTATAGGTTGTTTATCCATTTTCCTATTGACAATACTTAGTCTGCTTCCAGTTTTGGAACATTTTGAATAAGGCTATATGTGCATTATTTTATTTTTGTGGGCACAGGCTTTCGTTTTTCTTTGGTAAACATTTAGGAGTGAAATTGCTGAATCATAAGGTAGGGGCTATATTCAATTTTAAATGAAACTGCCAGACTATTTCCCAAAGTTATTGTGCCATTTTGTAGTCCCAACAAGATAAGAGACTTCCAGTAGCTCCCTATCTTCATCAACATTTGGTATTTTTGGTCTTTTTACTTTTAGCCATTCTAATGGGTGTCTCGTAGTATCCCGTTGTGATTTTATTTTGCATTTCTCTGTTGACTTAATGTTGAATGCTTTTTTATGTGCTTATCAGTCACTTGTATATCTTTGTGAAATGTTCATTCAAAACCTTTTGTCTAATTAAAAAATTAGGTTGTTTTTATTATTGAGATATAAGTTGTATTACTGAGATATAAATATAAGTGCTTTGTCTGATATGTCTTGTGAATATGAGAAATTGATTTTAAGGTAGTGAAAAAGATTTCAGGTAATGTGGGAGAGGAGAATATTGCTTAGAAAGTCAGCTTTTCCTGGAAGCTTAGGGAAAAGTGATTTCTACAGAAATTGCTGCTGAACTTTGCTTTTAACTAATCAGTTGGGCTTTGTTTCCCAAATTGGTTTGTTACCCCTGATTTGGAGATGAATCGTTTTTCTTTGACATCAAACAAGCCATTAAACCTGGATTGTTGGTTGTCCACCTGACTGGTTCATTCAGCTTGCGGCCTCTCTTCTGGCCACTACAGTAGGGTCTGCCTGATCTCTTTATTTGCCTCTAAATATCCCTCACAGTCTACTTTCCATATGGCAACTATGGTGCCACATTTTAAAAAATGCTCAAAATTCCCCAGTGACCTTCCGTATCTCTGAGTTTATTTCCCATCCTCTTTGGCTAACTCAGTGACTTACTCACCTTGCTGTCTTTGGAAATTCCAAGCATGCCCCTGTCCCAGGGTCTTTGCTGTTAGTCCAAACTGCATCATTTTGTAAGCTGCCCACTATTTTGCAGACCTTGGTCAAAGTGAAACATTCACAGGGGTTTGGGCCCTGAGAAACATTGTGCCTAACCACCTGACCACAAGGCAGACAAAGGCCCAAATCCCAGGCCGGGTGCGGTGGCTCACACCTGTAATCCTAGCACTTTCGGAGGCCAAGACAGGCGGATCACCTGAGGTCAGGAGTTCAAGACCAGCCTGACCAACATGATGAAACCCCATTTCTACTAAAAATACAAAAATTAGTCCGGTGTGGTGGTGGGCGCCTGTAAACCCAGCTACACGGGAGGCTGAGGCAGGAGAATCACTTGAATCTGGGAGGTAGAGGTTGCAGTGAGCCGAAATCATGCCATTGCACTCCAGCCTGGGCAACAAGAGTGAAACTCCGACTCAAAAAAAAAAAAAAAAATCCCAATCATATCTTGCTGGACAAAGGTCCAAGGAATATCCCGATGACATCCCACCTGAACAAGGGCCAGAACCACCTCATCACGAGAACATCTTATCAGTATCCTGCTGGGAAGCAAGCCATACCGCCCAGACCCCTTGCACTCATACCTATAAAGTGCCCCAGCCTGTAAGCAGCAGTGGGCTCTGGCATTAGGCTGGCGCCCCACTTCTGTGGGTTTTATGCCGAACATAAAGTCTGAATTTGCTGTTGAGCCACCCTCTTACTGTGTGCATGTCTTTCTTTAACCCTCGCCTTCCCTTCAAAACCTAACATTTGCGCTTGCTGTTCCTTCATGGCATGCCTCTAATCCCATATACAAATGTATTTCCATGGCACACCCCTCGCTTCATTCAGCTATCTTCAAATATTACCTCTTTGGAGAGATCTTCACTAACTATTCATAAATTAGCAAAGAGAAACATTCTTCCAAAGTCTTTTCATCTCCTTACTCTACTTTACTTTTTCATAGTACTCATTTCCATCTTTACCTGAATGTTATCATTGAAAAATTATGTTTGTTTATCCCCCCACCCTACTAGAATATAAGCTCCTTGAGGACAGGGACTTTGTTCACTTTATTCTTCACTCTATGTTCAGAATCTAGAATTGTAACTGACACATAGTAGATACTCTATATAAATAATTGTTGAATTGAATAAGAAAAAAACTAGGTATGAATGTCATTCAAACCAAGAATTCCATAACTTAGGGTATGGTGGGTGGCTTTGGAAATCCAGCAGTGAAGACAATGAGGTGCTATTAAACAATGCACCTCTACTGAAGGAAGCCCCAAACTTAGTTGCCAAGCAACCACTATTAGCATATAAACAAATATTAAAGCACACATCATAAACAAAATAGCTAACAAGGCAGTATTTCTATACCCAACCAGGCATTTTCTTGTTATTGTTCAATATATTTGAGTCAAAAAGAGAGATGCAGCTAGTTATTTCTTGCTATAAAAGAAAAAAGTCCACAAGTTGTTTACTGCCAAGAAGAATAACTCAATTGCAATTTAGTATTTGGAAAGTGTCCATCTAAGCAAGCCAGTATTTTCACTGATTTTTCTTTTCTTTTTTAGTTTTTCTTTTAATTAAAGATCATTTTTCAGAACTGGTTTAGCTTTACAGAAAACTTGCACAGAAAGTGCAGAGAGTTCCCATATACCCTATTCCACTTTCAGTTCCCCGTATTATCAACATCTTGCATTGGTGTGGTACATTTTTTACAAATGAAAATCAATAGCGATATGTTATTATTAACTAAAATCCATAATTTACATTAGGATTTGCTCTGTGTGATGTACAGTTTTGTGGGTTTTACCAAGTGACAATGTAATTCACTGCCCTAAAAATCTCCTGTGCTCCAACTCTACATCCCTCTCCCTTTCCTTCTGTAAACCCCTGGCAACCGCTGATCTTTTTATCACCTCTATACTGTAGTTTGGTTTTTATTTTACTAATTAAAAAAGTGGTCCTTTAAATGGGAGAGGAGTTGAAGAGAAGTAAATGATAAAAAATTGAAGGCATTTTGCCCATGTAGTTCTCCATTGTATCTTCAGTATCTAGAATAGTGACTCAGGGATAATTCAAGATAACCTGTTTACATTTTAACACATATCCTTACATATGTCATTACACACACACACACATATGATCACATATATTCTTAGATGAGGGGTCTTCAAAAATCATGGAAAATGCATATTATGAAAAAACCATGGATGCATTTCAAAATGTTTTTGCACTAAAATAAAACCACACTAAACAGTTATAATATGTCTGAACAGGATCTAGCTTGAGGCAATGAGAAGGATAAGACATCAATTTGAAATGATTCCCTATCAGAACAAGATGAATTCTACAAAAATTGAAGCAAGAACAAACACCAAATTTATAGTGAAGCTTGGGTGGAAAAATGATGAAATTACTGATGCTTTATGAAAAATTAATGAGAACAATGCCAAAAATAAATTATTAGCTTACAAATGGATAACTCATTTTAAGAAGGAATGAGACTGTTGCAGGTAAAGCCCACAGTGGCAGACCGTCCATATCAGTTTGTGAGGAAAAAATTAATATTGGTCATGCAGTAATTGAAGAGGACTGATGATTAACACCAGAAAACAATAGCCATCATCATAGGCATTTCAACTGGTTCAGCTTAAACACTTCCGATTCAAGAATTAAAGTTGGGCAAACTTCCACTCAATGGTGCTGAAACCACTGTCCCCAGATCAGCTGCAGACAAGAACAGATCTTTCAATGGAAATTTTAAACAAGTGGAATCAAGATCCTGAAGCATTTCTTCAAAGAGTTGTAACAGGAGATGAAACATGTCTTTACCAGTATGATCCTGAAGACAAAGCACAATCAAAACAATGGCTACCAAGAGGTGGAAGTTGTCCAGTCAAAGCACAAGTGGATCAGTCAAGAGCATAGGTCATGGCAGAAGATTTTTGGGATACTCAAGGCATTTTTCTTGTTGACTTGCTGGAGGGCCAAAGAATGATAACATTTGCTTATTATGAGAATTTTCTGAGAGAGCCAAAGACTTGGCAGAAAAACACCTGGAAAGGTTTCACCGGAGAGTCCTTCTCCACCATGACAATGCTCCTGCTCATTTGTCTCATCAAACAAGGGCAATTTTTTGAGGGTTTCTATGGGAAATCATTAGGCATCCACCTTACAGTACTGATTTGACTCCTTCTGAATTATTTATGTTTTCTAATCTTAAAAAGATCTTTAAAGGGCACCCACTTTTCTTCAGTTAATTATTTTAAAAACACTGCATTGACATCGTTAAATTCCCAGTTCTTTAAGGATGGACTATATGACTGGTATCATTGCTTATAGAGTATCTTAACCTTGATGGAGCTTATGTTGAGAAATACAGTTTATGTTTTCTATTTTTATCTTTTAATTTCATTTTCCACTAACATTTTCTTTTCTTTTTTAAGAGACAGGGTCTCACTATGTTGCCCAGGCTGATCTCAAATGATCCACCCACCTCTGCTTCTCCAGTAGCTGGGATTACAGACACAGCACTGCACCCAGATTCCATGAACTTTTTGGAGTCCCCTCATGCATACAGTCTCATATGTATGAAAGGATAATCCATTTATACTAAGATTTTTTAAATGTTAAATATATTTTGGACATCCTGCTAGGCACTTCATATATATCCTTTTCAAATCTTCCCTAAACCCTGCCAAAACTGAGAAATTACAGTTAAGCTTGAGGTACTTTTTAACTTCCTGTTGGAATTTATAATCTAATAATAACAATAATAATAATAATAGACATTCGTAGTTTGCAAAAATTTCTCACATAAATGATCTTATGCTCACATCAATCTTTTGAATTATTGGCCAGGCATGGTGGCTCATGCCTGTAATTCCAGCACTTTGGGAGGCTGAGGCAGACGGATCATTTGAGCCTAGGAGTTTGAGACCAGTCTGGCTAATATGGCAAAACCCCATCTCTACAAAAAATACAAAAATTATCCAGGCATGGTGGAGTGCACCTGTGGTCCCAGCTACTTGAGAGGCTGTGGTGGGAAGATTGCTTGAGTCTGGAGGCAGAAATTGCTATAAGCTGAGATCATGCCACTGTATTCCAGGTTGGGTGACAGAGTGAGACTATGTCTCAAATAAAATAAAATAAAATAAAATAAAATAAAATAGAAAATGGAATAATTTTTAAGTTTATTTTACTGTGAGCTTAAGTGGCTTGTCCTGGAAACAGATCTAGTTTTAAGCTTTCTGTTGCCAAATCCTGCATCATTGCATTATTGATTAACACAGATTGGGGCAAACCAAAACTTTTTTCCCCCTTGTCTCAATGTTTAACCATGTCATCTGCATTTTAAACTTGTGCAGTTGTTTAAGTTCAGTAATGTGTATACTTTTCTTTCAATAAACATTAAAAAATATTTACTAAGCAGCTATGATTCTGCTGAGAGCTTTGTTTACATTGATGAAAAAGATATATTTTGTCTTTGCTCTTGTGGGACCTAAAGTCTGTTCAGTTTACATTCATTTGATTGACTAAGTTACAGTGGTGAAGGCTTTTTTGAGTTCCTTTTCACCATCAAGCTATTAGATGCACTTTTGTATCATTTGCACATTTGGAAACCATATTTTATGTTCTCATAGAAGTCTTGGATCTTAATGTCCAGTCCTTTCTTTCTTGATGGATTTAAAGAAGAAAGCTAAAGATGGAGCTCTCTTTGGGCAAGGTTGTTCAACAAGTTTTGTAGCTCCCTGACATTTCTTTACCTTGTTCATAAGGATATCATGAAAGACTTTATCAAATGATGCTCCAAACATGTAGATCACTGTCAGCTTTTCCTGATGTCTAGTGGTTAAATGCAGGGATTCTGGAGCCCAGATCCAAATCCTGGCCCTACCAGCTATTAGCTGTATGATCTCTGGCATGTTACTTGATTTCTTTGTGCCTCATTTTTCTATGTTTATAAATATATTTATACATTTGAAGTTCATTAATTAATTGTAAATTGATAAATCTCAGTAAATCTGAAAGTCTAAACAAAATAGATGATTTTTCTAGGAAAATATAAATAAGTAAAATTGGTGCAGGAAGATATATAAAAAACCCAAATACACCAAAAATGATAGAAGAAATGTGAAAGATGGTTAAAATTTTCTTTTTAAGGAAACAAAAACCTACTTAAATTGTTTACAATGGAATTCCATCTAATCTTCAAGGAAGAGTTAATTTCTATGTGAGTCAAATTATTTCAGACTCTGAAAAATATGGAAAGTTCCTCAATTAATAATATGAAGCAAGCATAACTGTAATATTAAAGCCTTGTATATATATATCACAAAATGCTTCTGTAGTTCAACTTATGACTAAACATGAAAAAATTCTATGCAAAACTTTAGCAAGTCCACTTGAAAAATAAAAACTAAGTTGGAAGACTTTCATACTACATGATTTCAGACTTACTGTGAAGTCATGGTAATCAAGAATGTGTTATAATGAGGCCAGGTGCAGTGGCTCATGCCCGTAATCCCACCACTTTGGGAAGCCAAGGAGGGCGGATCACCTGAGGTTAGGAGTTCATGACCAGCCTGGCCAACATGGTGAAACTCAGTCTCTACTAAAATACAAAAATTAGCTGGACATGGTGGTGCATGCTTGTAGTCCCAGCTACCCGGGAGGCTGAGGCAAGAGAATCGCTTGAACCCAGGAGGTGGAGGTTGCAGGGAGCCAAGATCATGCTACTGCACTCTAGCCTGAGCAAAAGTCAAGACTCCATCTCTAAAGGAAAAAAAAAAAAAAAAAAAAAAAAAAAGAACATGTTATAACAGCAAAAGAATAGTTTTATAGAACATAGAATAGAATAGAAACTCGAGAAATAGACCCACACATACTTATGTACAATTGAATATTGACAAATATGCAAAGGAAATTCAATGGAGAAAGGGTCATCTTTAAAAAAATGGTGCTGGAATAATTGAAACTCCATATGTAAAAACAAGGACAAAAGAGTAACAAGAACAACAATAACATCTTGACCCTTACTTCATATCTATGAAGATACTAAATTGAAATAGATTATAGACAGAAATGTAAGAGCTAAAGCTATAAAACTTCTAGGAGAAAATATAGGAGAAAATCTTTGTAATCTTGGGTTAAGCATTTGAAAGACCTTAAGTAAACAAAAAAAGGAAAGCATAGACTAAGAGAAAATATTGGTAAAAAATCTATTTAACAAAGGACCTATATCCTGAATATATAAACAACTTTTGCAGCTCAATAATGAGTCAAACAACCCATTGACAACATAAAATGCTGGCGATGAGTTGGAGCAACTGAAACTCTCATACCTTCCTTGTGAGAATGCAAAATAGTATATATACTTTGGAAAAGTCTGTCAGTTTCTATAGTGCTGAACTTATCAGATCACCCAGCAATCTAACACTTAGGTATTTACCTAAGGAAGTGAAAGCATTTGTCCACACAAAGACTTATACCTAAATTTGTATAGCAGATTGATTTCTAATTGTTTTCAAAAACTGAAATCAAAAAGTCCAAAAGTTTACCCGCTAGTGAATAAACAAATGGTGGTACACTCATACAATACAATACTATTCAACAGTAAAAAAGGAAAAAAACTATTGATATATGCAACAACATGGATGAATTGCAAAAGCATTATGTAGAGTGATAAAAGCCATTTGTAAAAGCCTACATATTGCATGACTTTATTTAGAGTATGACATTCTGGAAAAAGTGAACCTATAAGGACAGAACTCAGACCAATAATTTCCAGGGATTTGAGATGGGACAGAAAATTAACTGTGAAAGGGTAGGAGGAAACATTTTGGTGTGATGGAAATGTTTATATCTTTATTGTGGTGGTGGTTATATGACTGAATATACTTGTCAAAATTCATCAAACTATATACTTTAGCAGTATCATTTTTACTATCTATAAATTATACCTCAATAAACTGGACTCAGAAAATTTAGTAGGTCTAGTAGTGGTGTTGAAAGAATAATAGACTCCAACTGAGTATATTTTAGAAGTGCCAGAAAGGTTTGTCATTAGGAAATCCAACAATATAATTCCCTACAGCAACAAATTAAGGGGAAAAATGATGTAATCAATAAATGTCAGAAAAGGGCTTGGTACAATCAGCAGCCATTTCTAATTAAAATGTTAATTAAAATACTAAATACACAAAAGAAGCTCTTACAAAAATATACCAGGAAACATATACAAAAATAATCACAACAAAAAGCTGGAAACAACCCAAATGCCCATCAACAGGAGAACGGGTAAATAGCTTGTGGTTTCCATACAATGTACTATTACATGGCAGTCAAAAGAATAACTCACAGCTACATATGAAGATACGGATGAATCCTAGCAATAGAATATGGAGTGAAAAATAGAAGTCTTCAACTTTAGTTTTTCCTAATTTTATAAAAACACTATTGTGCTGCCTCATGCTCCTAAAGTGCTGGAATTACAGGCATGAGTCATTGTGCCTGGCCACCATAGCTTATTAATGGGCTAAATCATCCATAGCGTGAAGGCTACTATAGACATGCTCTAACAAATCTGGAAAACAATTGCGTTGAACCTCAAGTAAATTTTGCTTTCTTTTCTTTTTTTTTTGAGACGGAGTCTTGCTTTGTCTCCCAGGCTGGAGGGCAGTGGCGCCATCTCGGCTCACTGCAAGCTCCATCCCCCGGGTTCACACCATTCTCCTGCCTCAGCCTCCCGAGTAGCTGGGACTACAGGCACCCGCCACCACGCCTGGCTAATGTTTTGTATTTTTAGTAGAGATGGCGTTTCACTGTGTTAGCCAGGATAGTCTCGATCTCCTGACCTCATGATCCGCCCGCCTTGGCCTCCCAAAGAACTGGGATTACAAGCGTGAGCCACCATGCCCGGCCAACCTCAAGTAAATTTTCTACTTACCAGAACAACGCCAAACACTCTTTAAGGGAAGACAATATAATTTAGTAACTCAACAACTTAAAATTTTAATGTCCAACATCCAATAAAATATTGTTAGACATGCCAAGAAGGAAAATAAGACTCATAACCAGAAAAAAAATCAGTCAATAGAAACAGACTCAGAAATGATAGGGATGATGCAAGTAGGAGCCAAGAATGCTAAAACAACTAATATAACTATGTTCAAGTATTTAAAGACAAACATGAATGCAGCAAGGAGAAAAATGGAAGACACAAAAAAGAGCCAAATGGAATTTCTAGATATTTGACATTTAAAAATTACTAGATGAGATTAATAGCAAGTTTAACACTGCAGAAGAAAAGATAACAATGCATTATAGGCTTTATAATATTTCTAGAAGTAAAAAGTGCAACAATAGCATAAAGGATGGGAGAGTGAAATATGCATATACTGTTAAAACTTTATATTTTTTATACTATAAATTGGCATAATACTATTTGAAAGTGTACTGCTAAAAGGGAAAGAAGCACAATGTAAACTCTAGAGCAATTAAAAAAAAAAAACCACCAAAAAGCGTGGGAAATAAGCATTTAGTTGAGATAAAATTATTTAAAAATACTCAATTGACTTTAAGGAAGGCAAGGAAAGATGCGAAAAGGAATAAATATGCTAGGCGCAGTGGCTCATGTCTGTCATCCCAGCAATTTAGGAGGCTCAGGCAGGAGGATCACTGGAGCCCAGGAGTTCAAGGTTGCAGTGAGCTATGATCACGAAACTCTAGCCTAGGTGACAGAGTGAAACTCTATCTCCAAAAAAAAAAAAAAAAAAAAAAAAAAAAAAAAAAGTAAAAAATAACAGATTCAACAAATTTAAAAAAATAGCACATGGCAGATTTACTTCCTACCACACTAGTAATTATATTAATAAAAATGATCTAAACACTCCAATTAAAAGGAAGATTTTTGTCAGACGTGATTTAAAAGAAAACCAAGCCATACTCAAATGTATACCTCTGCAAATAGCCCACTTTAAATATAAAGACACAGGTTAAAAGCAAAAAGATGAAAAAAGATACACCATGAAAAAATAAATCTTAAAAAAGCTTGTCTGATATATCAATATCAGTCAAAGTAGACTTTAGATGAAAGACATGGTATCTACGAAAACATAGCAAACTGCTTACCTAATGTAATACAGGTAAAAATAGGGTCCCTGCTTTTGTGTCTATGGGTACAAGTAAGAGCACCTATTTTTGCTTCTCAGCTGCCTTGGTGATTCCCTCTCCTTTTGCTAGAAGCATGGGGAGTGCTATGCTTTGAATGTGTCCCCTCCAAAACTTGGGTGTTGAAATGTAATGGCCAAAGTGAGGATTAAGAGGTGGGGCCTTTAAGAGGCCATGAGGTCTCCTTCTTCATCAATGAAATTAAGGCCCTCATGAAAGAGGCTTTATGCAGGGTTTGATTGAATTGCCTTCTGCCTTCCATTATGTGAGGCCACAAGGTTCCACTCCTCTGAAGGACGCAGTAACAAGGTGCCATCCTGGAAGCAGAGAACAGCCCTCGCTAGACAGCAGTCCTGGTGCCTAAAGTTCCGACGTTCACAGTAATCACCTTATGTGTTTATCTCCACCGTGTAGGATTGTTTTTCTTTGTGCGCTGCTAACCAAGCAAGGAGTGTGAGATTATTCTTCTATTCAAAGACATTTGATCAGAAGTTGGTTTAAAAAAACTCACAGGTTCTGTCCAACTTTAGGAAATTATGAGTCTATTGTCTGGAGAGATGCCAAGATGACAGCTCTGAATCATCTTTGTAGATATTCAGGAATAGGAGTCTACCTGGATGTGGGTGGAAATAAATCATTGCAGCTGATAGATTAATTTGTGCCACTCCAGAATTAATAATTGAGTGCATGAAACCTTTGGATCTTTCATTATTCAACTTTCCCATGTGCAGTTGCGTTTTTGGACAACAGAATAACAGAATCTTGGCATTAGTGTGAAACTTCCTTGCCATTGAGGCTGACCTCCCACATAAAGCGTTTCTGCCTTTAGTATCTCTGACATATCTTCTAGGCTTTGCCTGAGCAAGTCCAATGAGCAAACTCCTGCTAGTTTTCCAGTCCAACTGGACAGCCTAGTCATTTGAAAGGCTTCCCTTACAGTGAATCAAAATTTGGGCTTTACCACTTCACCCATCCGTTCTAGTTCAGCTTAGGAGCCACACACACATTTCTCTTCCACATGTGAATTCTACAGATCTATGAAGACACATCTTGTACATTCTCCTAGACATCATAGGCCAAACTCCTCCAGTTCCTTTGACAGCACATGCAACGATCCTCTTGTCCTCTTTCAGATTTCCTGTTTGCCAATGATCCCCCTTAAATGCAGTATGCAGAATACACTACTTTCATACTTAATTATAACTACCATTTACTGCCAGGCACCTTAGTTATAGATGCCTTTCATGTATTGTCTCACTTATTCCTCCTAACAATCCCAAGCAGGTGGTTCTTATTGTTTTTTATTTTATAGATAAGGAGTCTGCAATTCAAGTAAGTTAAGTCACTAATGGGATCAAGTTTATGGAGCAGTGAAGAGCAGGACTGGGTGTGATGGCTTCCAAAACCTACAACTCTCCACCACTTTGGTTATTTTACTACCTAATGAGCTACTTATAATATATAGAAATTGAATTTCTTTTTTCTGCTCTTCAGGCAGTGTACATAGTCCCCTGGTTAATGTTGAATGTGATCCAGAAGTCTAGTGGCTGTGAGATAACTGGTTCTGCCCTGGCTGGAGGGCCCAGTGGTGTGGTCTAAGCAAATGCTGAGGGCCACTCTGTGACTCATCGCTAGTTGAGTCCCTCGATGGCACATTGCAGGCATTCCAGTGTTCATTCAGTAATATACTGCAAATGCTTACTTGAAGCAAGTAATTGTAGGGAATGGCCTTTGGGAAACTACGGACAGGTGCTTTGGGGTAGTGAGTCAGACCTAGATTGCCCTTCAACAAAAATATGATACAGGCCAAGCAGCAAGGATATGAAGCAGAGAGTGGTGATGCTATTGGAGATGCATTGCAGTGCCTCAGACTTCAGAGGAGGGAGGAATCGTGTTCAAGAGTACGAGGAATCTGGCAAAACTTTGTTGAGGAGGTGGCATTTGAGCAAGTTTCTAACTTTCTCTGCTTTAGTTTCATACTCTGAAGATGATATTTAAATTGATTCTTATCTCATTGGGTTGTTACCAGCATCAAATAAAACAGTTTGAGGGAGTGCTTAGTACAATGCCTGTCATTTAGTAAGTCATCAATAAAGTTAACTATTGCTATTTCAGGGGCAGTGTTAGGTCAGGATCAAACACAGGGTTTTGAAGGTATCCAGGCCTGGGGTCAAGCCCAGTGTGATGTGATTATGAGCACTTAACAGCTCTGAGCCCAATTCCTCATCTGTAAAATGGAGTGAGTGACAGTACCTCCTTCATAGGTAGGCTGATTATATGAGCTAATGCTAACATAATATCTGGAAAATAGTAAGTTGTCAAAAATTGTTAGCTATGGTTACTTATTATCTTTTGAGCTAGTCTTGGAGGATGGGTAGGATTTGGGTGAGAGGAAGAACATTCCAGATAGATAGTGTACCCCAGGCACAAGGTGCACTGTGATTGGTGAGGCGGTCACTGCTATTGGTGAGGAGGTCACTGCAGCTGGGCAATATAAACTCCATAAGACAATGAAGAGAGTGGAGAGAACCAGGTGGTCTTACGTGCATGATGTTCAAGATCTCGCTGGGCTTCTGTTGCTCTCTTGTCCTTCCTAGTTCTGTGTCCCACCTCTGTAGCCAGCCTCAGGTTTTCCCATTGTGGCTCATCATTTGCCAACTTTATGACTCTAATTGCCTCATAACCAGACTCCTCCCTCTTTCTCCTCTTGCATCTCTTCCATCTGTTTTCTACACAGAAGCTGTTAGAGTGATTTTTTTTTTTCATTTTAAAATTTTTATAGATTTAGGGGATACAAGGGCAATTGCGTTACACAGATATATTGTGCAATGGTGACGTCTGGGCTTTTAGTGTAGACATGAGCCAAAGAGTGCACATTTAAAAAACGCAAACTTGATCACCTATCTCATCTGCTTAACCCCTTCAATGGTTTCCTATGGCACTCAGGGCAAAATCTAAAGCCCTTAAGATAGTTTAAAACCTTCTGAATGATCTAGCTTCTTATTTGCCCTTGTATCAGTCAGCATTCTAGCAGGAAGATAGCATAGTCAAAATGGGTAATTACAACAGTGTGGACAGGATCTGAGAAAACTAACAAGAGGTGGTGTAGTCCCCAGTGGGCAAGAACTCAGGGAGCTGTTACCACCTCTTAGTCTGTAGGAAAAGTGGAGGTAGCCATTGCAGAGCCCGTGGAGCAGCTCCACGGAGAGGATCACCTAACAGAAGCCATGGCCATAGGTAGAGGAGTGAAGCCAATCATAGCCACCTGTCAGGGCGGAAGCTGGGAAAATAAATACTTTGATTTCATTCTCCTCCTACTCTCTGCTCTCTTGCCAGGGTCTCTTGTTGACAGAATCTAACCAGATGCTAGAGGGCAGGGAAGCCCATCGATATAGTTCATACAGGCCACAAAACAGGTTGTAAGTGTGTGGCAAATGCATCTGGAGGGGCAATAAGAAGTCTCTAGTAGGCCCTTGTATAGTTTCTCTAAGGTGCCATGTACTTCAAATATGTGGCTTCTTTTTGTCTCCCCATACTTCTACTTTTAGTCTGCGTATCACTCACTCACTGAGAAAGCCTTCCTTAACGTCCCTCAGTTTAGATCATCAGTTTAGATGTTCTTATGGCATCCTCTAGTTATCTTTTGATATGCTTATGAAAATTGCATCATAGTTAATTGTATAATTATTGGATTAATCATAGTTTCTCTGTTACTCTGAGAATGTAAGACCCAGTGGTCTTTTTTTCTCACAGTATCCTCAGCCTTGAGAACAGTGGGCTTCATAGTAGAACACCAATACATATTTGTTAAATAATTGAATACCTAATACTCATATTTTCCAATCTTTAAATTTCTCCTTATATGCTACTAAACTTTGATTAGAGTCAATCTTGCTAACTTTAGGAGTGAACTTGAAACCTTAGTGAGCAAATACAGCAAGATAGTTCAAGAATTTTTTTAAAAGTGTATTTAAGTTCTGGGATACATATGCAGAACATGCAGGTTTGTTACATAGGAATATATGTGCCATGGTGGTTTGCTGCACCCATTAACCCGTCACCTACATTGGCTATTTCTCCTAATGCTATCCCTCCCCTTGCCTCCCACCCCCTGGCAGGCCCCAGTGCATGATGCTCCCCTGCCCGTGCCCATATGTTCTCACTGTTCAACTCCCACTTATGAGTGAGAACATGCGGTGTTTGGTTTTTCTGTTCCTGTGTTAGTTTGCTGAGAATGATGGTTTCCAGCTTCATCCATGTCCCTGCAAAGGACATGAACTCATTCTTTTTTATGGCTGCATAGTATTCCATGGTATATGTGTGCCACATTTTCTTTATCCAGTCTATCATTAATGGGCATTTGGATTGGTTCCAAGTCTTTGCTATTGTGAATAGTGCTGCAATAAACATATGTGTTCATGTGTCTTTAGAGTAGAATGATTTATAATACTTTGTGTATATACCCGGTAATGGGATTGCTGGGTCAAATGGTATTTCTAGTTCTAGATCCTTGATGAATTGCCACACTGTTTTCCACAATGTTTGAGCTAATTTACACTGCCACCAAAGCTGTAAAAACTTTCCTATTTCTCCACATTCTCTCCAGCATCTGTTGTTTCCTGACTTTTTAATGATCACCATTCTAACTGGCATGAGATGGGATCTCATTGTGGTTTTGATTTGCATTTCTCTAATGACCAGTGATAATGAGCTTTTTTTCATAGGTTTGTCGGCTGCATAAATGTCTTCTAAGTGTCTATTCATATCTTTCACCTGCTCTTTGATGGGGTTGTTTGTTTTTTTCTTGTACATTTGTTTAAGTTCCCTGTAGATTCTGGATATTAGCCCTTTGAAAGGTGGATAGATTGCAAAATTTTTCTCCCATTCTGTAGGTTACCTGTTCACTCTGATGGTAGTTTCTTTTGCTGTGCAGAAGCTCTCTAGTTTAATTAGATCCCGTTTATCAATTTTGGCTTTTGTTGCCATTGCTTTTGGTGTTTCAGTCATGAAGTCTTTGCCCATGCCTATGTGCTGAACGATATTGCCTAGATTTTCTTCTACAGTTTTTATGGTTTTAGGTCTTACATTTAAATATTTAATCCGTCTTGAGTTAATTTTTGTATAAGGTGTGAGGAAGGGGTCCAGTTTCAGTTTTTTGCATATGGCTAGTCAGTTTTCCTGACACCATTTATTAAATAGGGAATCCTTTCCCCATTGCTTGCTTTTGTCAGGTTTGTTAAGGATCAGGTGGTTGTAGATGTGTGGTGTTATTTCTGAGGCCTCTGTTCTGTTCCATTGGTCTATATATCTGTTTTGGTACCAGTGCCAAGCTGTTTTGGTTACTGTAGCCTTGTAGTATAGTTTGAAGTCAGGTAATATGATGCCTTCAGGTTTGTTCTTTTTGCTTAGGATTGTCTTGGCTATACAGGCTCTTTTTTTGGTTCCATATGAAATTTAAAGTAGTTTTTTCTACTTCTACCAAGTCAGTGGTAGCTTGATGAGAATAGCATTGAATCTGTAAATTCCTTATGTTTTCTCTAAACTGGTTATTCTAGTTTGCAGTTCCTGTAACCTTTTGTCAAGGTTCTTAGTTTCCTGGCATTGGGTTAGAAATGCTCCTTTAGTTTGGAGGAGTTTGTTATTACCCACCTTCTGAAGTCTACTGCTGTCAATTCATCAAATTCATTCTCCATCCAGTTTTGTTCCCTTGCTGGTGAGGAGTTGTGATCTATTGGAGGAGAAGAGATGTTCTGATTTTTGGAATTTTCAGCCTTTTCGCACTGGTTTTTCCTTACCTTTGTGGATTTATCTACCTTTGGTCTTTGATGTTGGTGACCATCAGATGGGGATTTTGTGTGGACGTTCTTTTTGTTAATGTTAATGCTATTCCTTGTTAGTTTTCCTTCTAACTGTCAAGCCCTTTTGCTGCAGGTCTGCTGGAGTTTGCTGGAAGTCCACTCCAGACCCTATTTGCCTGGGTATCACCAGTGGAGGCTGCAGAACAGCAAAGATTGCTGCCTATTCCTTCTTCTGGAAGCTTCGTCCCAGAGGGGCACCTATCAGATGCCAGCCAGAGCTCTTCTGTATGAGGTGTCTGTTGACCCCTGCTGGGAGGTGTCTCCCAGTCAGGAGGTACGGGAGTCAGGGACCCACTTGAGGAGGTGGTCTGTCCCTTAGCAGAACTCGAGCACTGTGCCTGGAGATTTGCTGCTCTCTTCAGAGCTAGCATGGAGGAACATTTAAGTCTGCTGAAGCTGCACCCACAGCCGCCCGCAGGTGCTCTGTCCCAGGGAGATGGGAGTTTTATCTATAAGCCCTGACTGGGACTGCTGCCTTTCTTTCAGAGGTGCCCTGCCCAGAGAGGAGGACTCTAGAGAGGCAGTCTGGCTAGAGTGACTTTGCAGCACTGCGGTGGGCTCCGCCTAGTTTGAACTTCCCAGTAGCTTTGTTTACACTGTGAGGGGAAAACCTCCTACTCAAGCCTCAGTAATGGCAGACGCCCCCCCGCACCCCCCAAGCTCAAGCATCCCAGGTTGACTTCAGACTGCTCGGCTAGCAGCGAGAATTTCAAGCCAGTGAATCTTAGCTTGCTGGACTCCATGGGGGTGGGATCCGCTGAGCTAGACCACTTGGCTCCCTGGCTTCAGCCCCCTTTCCAGGGGAGTGAACGATTCTGTCTCACTGGCATTCCAGGTGCCACTGGGGTATGAAAAAAACTCCTGCAGCTAAGTCAGTGTCTGCCCAATGGTCACCCAGCTTTGTACTTGAAACTCAGGGTCCTGGTGGTGTAGGCACCCGAGGGAATCTCCTGGTCTGTGCGTTGTGAAGACAGTGGGAAAAGTGTAGTATCTGGGTTGGATAGCTTCGTCCCTCATGGCACAGTCCCTCAAGGCTTCCCTTGGCTAGGGGAGGGAGTTCCCCGACCCCTTGCACTTCCCAGGTGAGGCGACACCCTACCCTGCTTCTGCCCGCCCCTCGTGGGCTGCACACACTGTCTAACCAGTCCCAATGAGATGAGCCAGGTACCTCAGTTGGAAATGCAGAAATCATCCACTTCCTGCATTGGTCTCACTGGGAGCTGCAGGATGGAGCTATTCTTGTTCAGCCAATTTGCCTGGGAATCAAGAAATATTTTGAGTGTCTACGGTTTTCTAGGCACTGATAAGGGTAAGGGATACAGAGATGGATGATATTTGGTGCCTGTCCTCAGTGGGCCATAATCTAATAGGGGAGATAGTTGTATAAACAAGTAAAAATACGGAGTGCTACAAAAGCTATTCTAGCTGTCTAAGCAAATTCATCTCTGGAGTACAGATAGAAGAGCAGGGCATTCTGTCTCTGTCTTAGGGTTGGGGGAAGTTTAATGTTGGACATTTGAGCCAGACCTTGAAGGATGGATACAGTTTGGCCAGGTGAAGGACTTCCAGGGAGATGGAACAGTAGAAACAAACAGGAGAACATAGCACATTAGGAGAGGGACTTAGGTGACCCCTGTACTTTCCACAATTAGAGGTGTACATTAGCCAGTGGAATTTCCCAGGAAATTTTAATGTCAGTGGCAAGCAATAACATAAGAGGCAGAAAGCAAGGAGACATTGGAAAACAGAGGAGGAAGAGGTATTTGAAGGCCCACAAGGAAAAGGGGAAGATGGAAAATAGCCAGAAATAGCAAAGAAGACTCAAAGGATGACAAATAGGTTTATATATTAAAAGAATTCCTAATGAGTCATCATTTAAAAGAACCCAAGTCTCCATCAGCCCTGGTCCTGGTGTTTGACTTATGATCCGAAAACAAATCTGTCATGTCCTAGGACAAATTGTGCTTTTGCTGAGGTTCCTGAGTCTGGGGCATTGGGTGGTTTGGTTGGCACTGCTCTGCGGTACTTTTGAAATAACATGTCCCCCGACTGCCACCTTAATAATACACTCTCCTTATTTAGAGTTTTTGTCAATACTCCTCTTTAGACTGTTTCTGAAAGCATCTTTTGACAGTTCATGTTCTTGTCACCTGCTGATTCACCACATTAATTTAACATCACATCATTTCACATCATTTCAACATCATCTTCTCAATTTCTGTGCAAGATTCTGAAAGCAGCAAGTATTTTTCATAATTAATGTATACAATTTACCCAACAGGCATGTGTTGTTTGTGCTGGGTATTGTGTCCAGTGTTGGAGAAACACAGATGAATAAGACATTGCCCTTGCCCTCAGGGAGCTTACAGTCTAATGGAGGAGATAAACACAAACCGAATATTTATAAAAGTAGATGGTAAATGAAATGATAAAAAATAGTCACAAGGTCTTGTGGAAAAGACAGAGGAAAGCCCCTGAGTTGGTGGAGGGAGGGCATGAAAGGCATCCTGGTCAGGTGACATCTGAGCTGAGCCTCAAAGAAGGACTGGATATTAGTCAAGCAAAAGCGAATGGAGAGAGGATACTCCAGGTGGGATGGGCACTTTGTGAGTACAAGTGGGGATAGGGAATGACAAATGAAAATGAAGTCGGTGAGACAGGCAGAGATCTTGGAGGACTATGAATGTCAGCACCTTGTTTCAGTTGTTTATTTTTAGTAGATTTAGATTATGGGCAGCCATAGTAAGATTCTGTGGTCAGAACTACATTTTAGACACTTTGTTGGTTGTGAGAAAGATGCACCTGAGTGACAAAAGATACACTGGGAAAAGCTGGTTCGAAGGCTATTACAATTCAAGTGAGGGATGGTGAGTGGCAAGGGAGTGGAGAAGAGGACATCAATTTTGGGAAGTAGTAAGAAGGTCAAAGCAGGTAGGACTCGGTGATTAATTAAATATGGAGGTGAGGAAGACAGAAGTGTCCAACAAGATGTTCATGCTTAGATCCTACTTTAATATCTGTGAATGAAGCAGCTAACTACTCAGATAAGGTATACACATGAAGTTAGGTCCTGGCTTGGAAGCCTGACCCAATTACTTAATAGTTGTGAACCTACTATAGTCATTCAGCCTTATCAGGTCTCAGTTTCCCCTTTTGTAAGATGAAATCAGAACAGTGGCTTCACAGAGTTTTAATGAAGATTAAATAAAGGCTATGAAGGCATTTGTAAAGTTGAAAGAACTAATCACGTGTAAAATGTTATTGCTCACATACTGCCACTGCGATTTTGACCAATTGGATCTTGTATTTCTGTTTGTAGCAGAATAATAACTTCTTCCAGTATCTACTATAAAGAAGACTAAATTTTGCACATAGCATTAAAACTTTGAATTTGTGGGTGGGACAGGGTAGATGCAAGATAAAAGAAAGTGATGATACCTAATCATCTTTTCATCTTTTGCCCTATTTTAACAATAGTCCTCTGTTCTTCTTGTTCTTCTTCTTCTTCTTTTTTTTTTTTTTTTTTTGAGATGAAGTCCCACTCTTGTACCCCAGGCTGGAGTGGGATGGCATGATCATGGCTCACTGCAACCTCCACCTCCTGGGTTCAAGCGATTCTCCTGTCTCAGCCTCCTGAGTAGCTGGGATTACAGGCACCTGCCACCACGCCCGGCTAATTTTTTTATTTTTAGTAGAGATGGGGTTTCACCATGTTGGCCAGCCTAGTCTCGAACTCCTGACCTCAGGTGATCCACACGCCACAGCCTCCCAAAGTGCTGGGATTACAGGCGTGAGTCCCCGCACCCGGACCTTCTTCTTTTTAATTTAATAGCATTTAACTTTAAAAAATATTAGTTTATAATCATATTGTAGCAGTGATTATATCATAAAATATTTAAAAGGACCAAGCAGTGCTAGATTCATAGTTTGTTCTTAACATTAATTTCCTTTCTTCTATCTTTCTTCAGAAAGAAAAATTTATTGTAATCACCAGTTGTCTGAGCTCCAAATTCCTGTAACAAAGAAAACTCAACAATGTATATAGGAAAGCAAAACCTAACGATTTTTTGCTCAACATCATCACTTTTGATTATTGGAAGTTTTTTTTTTTTTTTTTTTTGACAGAGGAAGTAACAGCATTTCGAAGTTTTTTGTCTTCTTATCAGTGGTTCTCACATAATTGCCAGTTTTACTAAGTGACTTAGGAGTTTAATAGTTGTTCATTTAAAAAGTTAATACCTTGCTAATAGACAGCAATAAGACTTGCAGAAAGTTGGCTTTAAAATGTGTTTTTCATGGACACATAGAGGGGAACCACAGACACTGGGGCCTATCGGAGGGTGGAGGGTGGGAGGAGGGAGAGGATCAGGAAAAATAACTTACGGGTACTAGGCTTAATACCTGGGTGATGAGATAATCTGTATAACAACTCCCTGTGACACGAGTTTACCTACATAACAAACCTGCACATGTACCCCAACCTTAAAAAATGTGTTTTTAAAACTGTGGCTAACATTCTAGAGAATTTACTACTCTTCAGACAAAATATTAAGCCCTAGTAAAAATAGTTGACTCAGTAGGATCTGGAAAATTGTTCATCCTCTCCAACTTTCCCCAGTTGGAACTTTGAACCACTTACCAGCCACTTAGCAGCTGAACAGAAACAGTTCTCTGATAGACACAAAGCTCTGACTTTGACCAGATCTGCTTTTTCTCCTCATGGTTAAGGGAGAAAATATAGCATTCTGGTTTAAAAGAAAGGAGCAAAGAGTTCTGAACATCTTGTGGAATGAGTAGTTATTAACGGTTACGTCCAGAGTTAGGAAAAAGGTGATGTGATGTGTTTGTGTGTGTGTGTGTGAGGTGAGTGGACTCATAGAGGAGGAGAGGTTTAATTTTGACATATGAGAAAGAAAGTGTTACGGTATCTTACAAATGGGGGACTTGTTTTCTGTTTGGACTCCTCTGCCAAAGGGTCTTCAAAATCCCCCCAACAGCTAAAGTTCACAGTTGAGTCCAGAAACCAGATTACAGAGCTAAAAAATAGACTAGACAATATGAATCTGGTGAGTAAATAGTGGCCTGGGTAGGCAGAGAGCCTCTGCATCTCATAGGCTATTGGGTTTTCAAGCAAGAATACAGATTGCAAAGTCAGGATATAAAGATTTAGTTAAAAAAAAAAAAAAAAAGAAAGAAAAAACACTAAAGGTGCACATCCTTGATCCTTGCCCAGACAGAGCAATGAGAACACACACAAGGCATTCAGGCCCACCCAGTGCTGACACATCCCATCAGCTGTACCCGTGAACAGTTTTCTCCTGCTTCTTAGAAAGGAGGAACTTGAGATAGGAAAGAATGTGTACTTAAGAGTGTACATTAGGCTTGGCGTGGTGGCTCACACCTGTAATCCCAGCACTTTGGGAGGACAAGGCAGGCAGATCACTTGAGGTCAGGAGTTTGAGACCAGCCTGGCTAATGTGGTGAAACCCCATCTCCTCTAAAAATACAAAAATTAGCTGGGTGTGGTTGCACACACCTGTAATCCTAGCTACTCTGGAAGCTGAGGCACGAGAATCGCTTGAACCCAGGAGGCGGAGGTTCTAGTGAGCCGAGATCACATCACTGCACTCCAGCCTGGGTGACAGAATGAGACTCTGTCTCAAAAAAAAAAAAAAAAAAAAGAGTATATTTAATACATTGTCTCAGTGAGTTTTTTCTCACTGAGTAATTGCCCCAGTACTTTTTCTCTATCCCATAAGTCCTAAGTTAAAAAGAAAACTCTCGGCTGGTCATGGTGGCTCACGCCTGTAATCCCAGCACTTTGGGAGGCCGAGGTGGGCGATCATGAGATCAGGAGATCCAGACCATCCTAGCTAACATGGTGAAACCCTGTCTCTACTAAAAATACAAAAAAATTAGCCGGGCGTGGTGGCGGGCCGAGATCGCGTCACTGCACTCCAGCCTGGGGGACAGAGCGAGACTCCGTCTAAAAAAAAAAACTCTCTAAGTCACCCAAATTACAGTGTGCAGGGCAGCTGAACCAGGCCAGCCATCCCTTTGCAGAATTCCCTCTTGAGGTGCTTTATTCATACATGTTGTACTGTAGTCCTCCTCCACGGAGGTGTGAATAAAATAATTTCTTCCATACATCCTTCCAGTCCTCCCACCCCACCCTATATGTCTAGCCAGCTGCCCTTTTATTGAATAAGCCGTTCTTCAGTGCCTCTTATGAGAAATATCCACTGTATCATATCTATGAAATTCTGATATGTAAGTAGTCTATTTTATGAACTCTTCCATCTCACCGATCTGATTCTTTACTCACACACCAATTCCAGTTTATTTTTTTAACTTTATAACAAATTTAAACTGGTGGGGCTAGTATCTCTTCATTTTTCTTTTTCAAAAATACTTTTTCTTTTTTTTTTGATTTTTCTGATGTTGAAGTTTCCTATGAATTTTCATACATTTTGGCTAGTTTCTAATCCTCCCCCTGAACAAGTCATCCTTTTCCCATCTTCCATACATTCACATTAAAGCCTTTTAAAATGCCCTTCAGTAGGTGTTTTAATAATTTCTGCATAGATGATTTCTAACTTTTATGTTTATTCACCCTAATCTTTCGATGAATACAGAGAAACTGCAGTAACTTAATGTAACTATTGACACAAAAGGATGGTACCTCCCCTACACTCAGATTGTTATTTTATTCTCTGCTTATTTCATTTTGTAGTTCTTACATCTTACATCTCTAATATTGTTCATGATAATCCAGCATATTTAAAAAAATTTTTACACTTAAGATTCTCTCTCCTGGCCTGGCACAGTGGCTCAAGCCTATCTAATCGCACTTTGGGAGGCCAATGTGGACAGATCACTTGAGGCCAGAAGTTTGAGACCAGTCTGGCCAACTTGGTGAAATCTCATCTCTACTAAAAATACAAAAATTAGCCAGGAATCATGGCGCATGCCTGTCATCTCAGCTACTCGGGAAGCTGAGGCAGGAGAATCACTTGAATCTGGGAAGTGGAGGTTCAAGTAGCGCCTCTGTACTCCAGCCTAGGCAACAGAGTGAGAGTCTGTCGAAAAAAAAAAACCTCTCTCCTTTGACCCCTCCTCCTCATGCTCCCCAGCCAGAATCTTCACCTTTAGCCAAATTCTTCTCCTTGTAGTTACCCAATAAGCCCTGGTCCTCTTTGGCCATCCTGACCCCCAGAGGCCTCTCCTTTCTTCAAAGTCCTGAAGCATGTGTAGCAAATGTGTGTAATATTCACATGATCCATTTGCCACTAAGCCAACCTGATACAGTTATATCATTCTTTTTTTTTCATCCACCCTTCCCTCTCCTTTTCCTCACCTCACCTGAGATGTCTACATGTTTCAGGTGGCGTCCTGCACTTCCTTTTTTTCTTTCTTTCTTTCTTTTTTTTTTTTTTTTGGGATGGAGTCTCACTCTGTCACCCAGGCTGGAGTGCCGTAGTGAGATCTCGGCTCATTGCAACCTCCACCTCCCGGGTTCAAGTGATTCTTGTGCCTCAGCCTCCCAAGTAGCTGGGATTACAGATGCCCACCATCACGCCCAGCTAATTTTTGTATTTTTTAGTAGAGATGGGTTTTGACTATGTTGGCCAGGCTGGTCTTGAACTCTTGACCTCAAGTGATCTGCCTGCCTTGGCCTCCCAAAGTGCTGGGATTACAGGTGTGAGCCACCTCACCCAGCCCTGCACTTTCTTGAACCCCTTATTTTGCTAACAATTATGTTTTCCCACCACACCCAGACTGTTTCTGCTCTTACTGGAATATTTTACAAGTGGGGTTTGAGGTAAAAACTAAAAAATTTCCAGTAGTGAAAATTATACTTGAAAATCCCTTTAGTGCAAACTGACTGGCTGATAGCATAGTCTACTTGGCAACAAGCAGATTTGTTACTCCGTTCACTTCCCCCACTTGCCTCTGGGAATATGCCCTTTGAGTGGAACGGTGGGTGGCTGGCACCGTTTCAATGGTGATCTTATTGGCTCTCTCATTTGTTGAGCCACACAGCTGTATTCTTGTCATCTAAATGCCCTAAAGATGATAGCACATCATATTTAAGTTCTTCCCATTTTCCTGGCCTTCCCAAGTCCCACTACCTCCTTGAAGCTTCTGCAGATATTCCACAGCGAGCCTTCTCCTTTCAGGATCTCTCTGGCCTTCAGAGCTGCTTTTTGGTCTTGGTAGGTATCAGTGTGGTGCTTGTCTTTTTCAGAGCAACTCACACACTAGGAGCATGGATTCTAGAGGGGCTTGAAACTTGATCCTGTCACCTACTAGCTGTGTCGTCTTGGACAATTGGCCCCTTGGATGTCTTCATTTTCCTCATCTGTGAAATGGGTTTCTACCTTACCGAATTCTTATAAAGATTACATGAGTTAATATTTCTAAGTGCTTAAAACAGTGCCTAGCCCAAAGTACGCACTATATGTTTTTCAGGTTGTATCCTTTTACTTAATATTGGAGTTCCTTTTGAATGTAGCTAAAGAAGGAAGGGCCGTGCGTGGTAATCACGCCTGTAATCCCAGCACTTTGGGAGGCCGAGGTGGGCGAATCACGAGGTCAGGAGATCGAGACCATCCTGGCTAACATGGTGAAACCCCGTCTCTACTAAAAAAAATACAAAAAATTAGCCGGGCATGGTGGTGGGCGCCTGTAGTCGCAGCTACTCGGGAGGCTGAGGCAGGAAAATGGTGTGAACCCGGGAGGCGGAGCTTGCAGTGAGTGGAGATTGCGCCACTGCACTCCAGCCTGGGCGACAGAGTCAGACTCTTTCTCAAAAAAAAAAAAAAAAAAAAAGGAAGAAGAAAATAGTGTAGGAGAGAGCTTACTATTAACTGAGTCAAATGAATTGGCACCTTTTTTGCCCTCCAAAACGCAAAACCTACTCCTTTTAATAATAATTTATAAAAACAAAAACAGTTCTCAACTTCCCTGACTCTTCACAGAAACCTCATAAGTGATCTTCACTGAAGATCAGTTATGAAGTTTCTCTTAGTTACCACTAACTGCAGTTAACGTGCTGACATTTTTATACTAGAAACTATGAGGCTGAATTCTCGAGTACTTTCTTGATTAGGCACTGAAAAAAGACAAGCTTGCAGAAAATGAGTTGGCAACTTGGCAACCCCACTGGGTGTTTTTCCAAAGGCAGTTCTCAGGCAATGTGTTGAGTGAATGCTGTAAGAGACCCACTTGTATAAGCCTCACAATCATCAGCACCTTGCTTAGTAGCTTCTTAAAATGTCCCCTGGGTATTCTATGAATTTGTTTTTCTATAATAATGATTGTAACCTCCTCAAGGTCAAAGGACTATGACTGCTGAGACTTTGTAACCCCTGGCATGGAGCTGGAAATACTGCACAGCTCAATAATTTCTTGCTGATAGATTAATTGTTAAGATGGGTAGGACCAAGCAATGTTTAGATGCTGCCAAACCACAGTGGGAGAAAACCTACGAATAATAGTAAAACTCCCCACGATTCCTTTCTACTCTGTCTTCACTGGTGCAACCCACAACTAAACACTGATTCCATCCTAGTTTCTCTCATCCCATAATGAAGGGCAGTAAAAGCTGGGAAGGAGACAGAAGTGAAAAGCCTGGATCATCCAGTTTAGAGGTTTACTGAGTGAGTGTTGAGTCCTTTTAGGAGAAAGCATGGTCTCCCTGAATCTTCCATTTGAAGGAGCTGAGAGAGTGACTTCTATGGCATTAGTCAACACCAGGGGGCAGGAGAGAAAGCTGTATGAATGGAACAGGCGCAACCTGAAAGGGTGGTGTGAGTAAATGGCATAAGCATGTGAAAATTTCCACCACAGTTCTTGGCACCTAGCAGTACGCTATATGTTGAATCTCCAAGTTTTAATGCCCTTGAAAAATTATTTCTTAATTAAGTCGTGTATGTTCATTGTACAAAAATTAAAAAAAAAGCAACAAAACAACAAAGACATTTTTAATTACTCATAATCTCGCCATTCCAAAATGAACTGTTCACATTTCTGTAGAGCACATTCTGTTTTCTATGCATGGATACCTTTCCCTCAAAATGCGATCACCATAAATTGTTATTTGTGTTTCTCTATAGTTTTAACTGGTAATATTTACTATTTAGCTCAACACATAATTATGGGTAGAGGAAAAGAATACCCAGGGTTCTAGTTTTGGCTCAGACATAGCCAGCCCCTGGCAAGCAGCTTGACCTGTCTAAGCTTTCAGTTCCTCATCTGTGAAATAAAGAGTTTGATGCCTATCACCTCCTTCTACCTCCATAATTCTAACCATTGATGGGTCATTAAAATAAGACAATATGGTGCAGCGGTTATTACTCTGGCATTAGCCAGGCTCTAATCCCTGCTCTACCTGTGAGATCCTGGGCAGGTGTTTTTTTTTTTTTTAAGACAGAGTCTTGCTCTGTTGCTCAGGCTGGAGTGCAGTGGCACAATCTCAGCTCACTGCAACCTCTGCCTCCTGGGCTCAGGTGATTCTCCTGCCTCAGCCTCCAGAGTAGCTGAGAGTACAGGCGTGCACCAACGCCCCCAGCTAATTTTTGTATTTTTAGTAGAGACAAGGTTTCACCACGTTGGCCAGGCTGGTCTTGAACTCCTGGCCTCAAGTGATCCACTGGGCAGGTTTCCCGACCACTCAGTGTCTCCGTTTTCTTTTCTCTAAAATGGGATTAATAACTGGACATATCACATAGGGCTCTTGTGAGGATTGAACTGATAGCACACAGTGTTTGGCAGAGTAAAGGCTCAACAAGCAGCAGTTATTCTCAATATTTTAGCTCAGGCACCAGGTGCCTTGAGGTGATAGAGTAAAAACTCTAGCTGAGAGATCAAGTAGAAACTTAGGAAGTAGCCCGGGTTGAACACAGGAGCTGGGCATCGTGCTGAGTCTGTTCATTGGCACCATCTTACTTCATCCTCAGAACGTTACTATCTCCGTTTTACATATGAGGAAACTGAGGTTAGAACTTGCCTAGATTCGTGTAGCTAGTAAGTGTCAATTCAAAGACCTTCCAGCTAGTTTTGGTTGAGCCAAAGGGGCTAGAAGACCTGCCATTAGTTAGATTTTCATTTCAAAAATAAAACCTCAGCATGAAGTGCCTTTCCCAGTGATACTCAGCGTGATTTTTTTTCTTCTTTCACACATACGGCTGTATGTGTGAAAAGGGTCATTTCTCTTCCGGCTTTAGTGTTCCCCGCAGGGGAGAAAATTGAAGAATAGACAGAAATACAAAGTATCTTTTAATTAAATGCCACCTCGCTGTTTTATGGGGCTTGTATGCTTTCCTAACAACATTTGTTAGATAAGTTGGTAATTCCCGGCAGCTGTCTACTGTGTGGTGCATCTGTGAACCCATAACTAACAGAAAAGCATGAAGCCAGTTTGGGATCGCGCAGGCTAAGATGAGGGAGAAATGCGGATACACCGGGCAATGAACAACATAAACATTTCAAATGCGATACACATTCGGATTGAGCCACATCTGTGTGCAGATTCAACTGCACTGACCCACAAAGCTATTCCCAAGTAACAGCCGCCCTAAGCCTGAGGCACTGGCGCCCCGCCTGGGCGAGGCTGGCTGCGCTCTCTCTTGGCCGGCGCCCGTTGCATGCGGTACGTGCCTGCCCGGCCCCTCGCCCAGGGTTCCCGTTACGCGGCTGCGTCCAGCTGGCCGCGGAGTCCCAGAACCTCCCCGGGATGCCCAGCTCGCGCTCTGCACGTCCGGCCCCGGGGCGATCATATTCCCGGGGCGAGGGCTCGCGCCCCAGCTGGGTGCTGGTTGGTCGCGCCATGGGGCCCGAGGCCCGGCGATTGGTCCCAGGAATCGGGTCACGTGCTTCGGAGCAGATAAGCGGCCTCTAGGCGCCAGGCCCTCAATCTCTCCCAGCGACCGCCGCGGGGGAAGGCAGGGAGCTGTGGTTCGAATTTGTGCAGGCAGTGGGTGCTGGCTTTCACGGTCCGCCGCCTGTCTGCCTAATGAGCTGCACCAGGTAGGTTCGCTGCACCTCTGCGCGGTAGGAACACAGGGGAACGCACAGCTGTGGGGAAGTTGGGGGGGCGTTTCAGTTCTGTCATGAGGATAAGGGAACTGACTGCTTAGTTGAATCTGGCAACCGAGAGGGCTTGGAGGTGTAGAAATTTGACTCTATTTCTTAAGCAGAGCCTATTTTAGCAATCAGTATCTTAAAGCAGAAGTTATCTTAACGTGAATCAGCTTGAGTTCTGATTTTCTCATGGATGCGGCTGTTCTTTTGGTCCTGCACAAATGTCGCAAGGACTCAGGCAGCTGAAGTGGTGAGAACAGCACTCTGACATTGCTGGTTAGGTGGTTTAGCTTGGAGGAAAAAAATTACAGGACGACGTTTGCATTCATTCGTCCTTCTTATCACAGTTTGCCATAGCACAATCTCAAGAGTTTGAGCAAACAATTACTTTTAACTCTTGTCCAGGACTTAAAGTTCCAAGGAAATCACCCAAAGTAAAACTGTCTTTCTATAAATGCAAAAAGTAAAAATAAAATAAAATAAAAAAACTGCCATAAAACTACTTTAAATAGCTTCTCCAGACATAGCTTAGCAGAAGACTTCTCTAAAAATCCTGCCTATTAACTATTATTAGACCCACAAATATAGCTTTAGCTTTCATTTGTTTGTTCTAAGTTTGCAGGTCTCCCAGAAAAACCCCAGAGCTAATACAGTAAATTCTGCGAGTGTTATTACCCATTTTTGTGATAATGACCACTTGGATACATATTTAGAGCTGCTGTGAGGAGAGTTACTAAAGCCAGACTGAGAAATGTCGTGTACAGTATACACACACCTCTTACTTGTAAGGCTAAGATAGGGAAAAAAATCCTAATGCCATAAGCTTGGAAATATATAATGAGGGCTAAAGGCCAGAGAAAAGTCTTCTTTATGGATGCTTCTTGGTTTAATATTGCTGAGCATAGTCATGTTTAAAACTTTAAATAGCTTTATTGTCTTTCTACTTATAAATGTCTATTAGAAAATGCCAAAAAAGGAACAAAAATGAAAATAGATAATCTATAGTCCTATCACCCAGAGATAATAATTATTACATTATTAGGAAAGGTGTATTTCTTACAGAGTTTTTCAATATTTATAAGTTTGCATACATATAATGTATATTTTAAAACACGCCAACTTTCAGGTAATCAGGTTTTCCACTTAAATGTGGACTTGTCATGGGCATCTCTTTAGATGAATTATCAGTTACACAGTTTGTAAGTACATATGAATTATTGACTTGTATTTCAGTGGTTATTTGTGAAAAATGAGGAAAAGCATGACAATCAAAGTACAAAGAGAATTCTTTGACTTCTTCTCTAGCCTTCTCACTCTCAAAACTGTTGCATGTTATTTTTGTTTTTTTTTTTGTTTTTCAAGTGAATTACCTTACCAGAGAAGTGTCAATCAATTTAGCAGCAAAATAAGCCAAAGTAGCCAGAGGGAGCAGAGGGTCTGGAACTGTGGCTTCTGAACCTCTCTGGTCATTAGAATCACCTGGGAAGCTTTAAGAGCATATCCATCCCTTGGCCCTAGCCCCAGAAGTTCTGCCTCAGTGGTTCTGAGTCCCAGGAATTGGAAAGAAAGAAAAAAGAAGAAAGAGAGAGAGAGAACGAGAGGAAGAGAAAAGAAAGGAAGGAAGGAAAGGAAGAAAGGAAGGAAAGGAAGCAGGGAAGGAGGGAAGAAAAGAAAGAAAGAAAATGAATTCCCCAGGCATAGTGACCAGACAGGTTTGAGGACCACTGGTCCAGAACAGAGCACACAGTTCTCAAGGCTGCCTGGGAGATAATCAAATCGAACCCTTTTATTTCTCAGATGGGGAGACTGAGACCCCCATCACCCTCTAAGTGTTTTAAGCAGTTAACACTTAGCCTTTAGCCAGCCAAGGGTAGAGGTGGACATAGAAAGAAGATCTGATCAGTTAATACTGTTCTCTTTTACTATATATGATAGCACCTGCCTGATATCTACTGCACTGGCTAAAATTCAGTCAGCACAAAAATAGTACATATGTATTTGGCACTGGGAAAGAGCACTTCCGATCCAGGTGATAATCCCTCTTCCCTTTGCATTCCAGAATGATCCAGGTTTTAGATCCACGTCCTTTGACAAGTTCGGTCATGCCCGTGGATGTGGCCATGAGGCTTTGCTTGGCTCATTCACCACCTGTGAAGAGTTTCCTGGGCCCTTACGATGACTTTCAACGAAGACATTTTGTGAATAAATTAAAGCCTCTGAAACCATGTCTCAACATAAAACAGGAAGCCAAATCACAGAATGACTGGAAGTGCTCGCACAACCAAGCCAAGAAGCGCGTTGTGTTTGCTGACTCCAAGGGCCTCTCTCTCACCGCCATCCATGTCTTCTCTGACCTCCCAGAAGAACCAGCGTGGGATCTCCAGTTTGATCTCTTGGATCTTAATGATATCTCCTCTGCCTTAAAACGCCACGAGGAGAAAAACTTGATTTTAGATTTCCCTCAGCCTTCAACCGATTACTTAAGTTTCCGGAGTCACTTTCAGAAGAACTTTGTCTGTCTGGAGAACTGCTCGTTGCAAGAGCGAACAGTGACAGGGACTGTGAAAGTCAAAAATGTGAGTTTTGAGAAGAAAGTTCAGATCCGTATCACTTTCGATTCTTGGAAAAGCTACACTGATGTGGACTGTGTCTATATGAAAAATGTGTATGGTGGCTCAGATAGTGATACCTTCTCATTTGCCATTGACTTACCCCCTGTCATTCCAACTGAGCAGAAAATTGAGTTCTGCATTTCTTACCATGCTAATGGGCAAGTCTTTTGGGACAACAATGATGGTCAGAATTATAGAATTGTTCATGTTCAATGGAAGCCTGATGGGGTGCAGACACAGATGGCACCCCAGGACTGTGCATTCCACCAGACCTCTCCCAAGACAGAGTTAGAGTCAACAATCTTTGGCAGTCCGAGGATGGCTAGTGGGCTCTTCCCAGAGTGGCAGAGCTGGGGGAGAATGGAGAACTTGGCCTCTTATCGATGAATTAAGCAACAATGTAACTGGTCTTGACTTGTCATATTCCCCCATGCAATCCTAGGTCTGTATCGCTCAATTTTAGGCAGCCTTTGCTACTCCATCAGTAGATTTAGATTTGAGCTTTTGAGACCTGGCTATGGAAAAGAAAGCCACTTGAGAATTTAGTGTTGGGGTCTATACAGATGATGTTACCCAATTTGGCTTTGGAGGTTCAAGTAACAGGTTGAAAACTATTTTTATAAAGGTGATACTTTTGCAGTGCCCTCCCTCCTTCCCTCTCAATCCACTAGCTTTCATGTTGGGCAAGGAAAAGTTGAAGAAGGATGGCTGATGGTGATGGAAAGCTGTGTTAATGGTATGAGGAATGTGTGAAAAGTATACACAAAGGGCTCTGAAGCTCAAGTCAGAGGAGTGGGAGGTCTGATCATTGTTGGTGGAAAAAATGTAAGGTTATTTGTGTTTTTAAGTTGGTTTTACAATTCTTTCCTGGGGAAATTATTTCTGGAGGGGAAAAAGATCCATTCTACATATCCATGTGGAGAAAAGTCAAATAACCTTTAAGAATGTGGGTGGTATTGGAGAAAGATGAATTATAGCTCTGGAGAATCAAGATCTTAAGTGAAGCCTTTCTGTTCAGATGTGATCTATAAAAAAATTATAATTTGGGGAAAGTTTAAGCAAATCTGGCTTTGCAGTCCTGATGTTATAAGTGACTTTGTGATCAAAATGTCAGGCTTGGGTTCTTGTTATAGAATGCTTGGTGTAGAAAAACCATGCCATCATCAATGACTAACAACATGTAGGGACTTCATGTCATGTCAAAGATAGTTCTTTGCAAGTGCCTTGATTAAATCAGAAAACTGTCATCGTTTAGCCCAAATATCTGAATGGTCATCTGATAACTCATGAGTTTTTGTCCTCATAAGATGGTCCGCTCTGTACACAGGCATTCCTCATGCAATAATGTTGTATCTTTGAGACCATTGTCAGTGTACACAACTCACATCCTTCATATTGAAGGTGACTCATTTTTCTGCACACTTTTTTGATGTGATGTTTGACGTGAGGCCCGACACTAGGATTCTCAATGCAAGAATCCAGTACCTTGCACATAGAAGTAGCAACCCATCACTTGCCTATTTTCATCTTGCTGTTTTCTTTTTTTTTAAAAATGGATGTGACTTGTTTTGAATGTTTTGTATTATACTTGTTTTTGTGTGTGCATTAATTCATTCTGTAGGCTCTTAAGAAAGGGAGTCCCAGAATGTTGCTTCTATTATTGTGCACAACCATTGAGAAGTGTTACAAGAATGCAGTTAATTTTAACATGTGTGATGTGTCATGGTGGAAAAGTACTATTGGAATAGCTCTGCAGTGACAGAATTTGAAGTTTGGCTAGCATCCATACTTTTTTACTGTAAATATTTCACTCTCCTCTAGCTATCCTTGATGAGCTTCTCACTTCAAGAATAAATGTGTTTGATATAAGACCTGAGTATATTTTCTTTCTCAAAGCCACAGTCAAATAAGAAACTCAACTGACATTCTCATTTTTCGTTGAGGAACAACTGAGCAGAGTTAGTATGGACTGAGACATGGATCCATCTGAGGATATTCACAAGGCCCCAGTCTCATTAGTGAGCACACTTCCTACCACCTGACCATTGGGGCTGGGGAGCAGGGGCAATAACTTGAGCTGTTGCTACTGCTTCTTCCCCCACCCTGACTGTCCTCATCTATGGTTTCTGCTCACATACACACAATCTCTGCTGGGTCAGGGTTATGTTGGAGGCCATGTCTCAGCTTTAAAATGGGGAAGGAGTTGGTGTGGGAAAGGTTGGAGTGGCTTCTACTCTTAGGCTACAGCACATTCCTGAATGGGCAGAACTTGCAGCTGCACAGAGGGGCATAGGGAAGGAGCAGTAGGTACCAGTCCTGGAATGAAGGGAGCAGCACAGCTCCTTGGGGTGAGAGGCAGCAGGTCCATGAACCTAAGTTGTTGCTCCAGTTCGGCCTAAAATCTGCACAGTGTATCTAAAGAAAGATCTGCACCGTGTTGACCAATTTGCTAAAAAGTCCAATTATGAAGAATAAACTTTTATCATATCATAGAATTCTCTGTGTCAGAGCTGTAAACTACAGACCTGCAGGCTGTGTCTGGGCACAGATGTATTTTATTTGACACGGGATTTTTAAAGAATTAATTGCCATGATATAACAATCCGCCAACTGCATTAAATATCTGGGTTTACTTTTTTTCCTGAAAAAATTGTAAGGTCTCCTCGCATGGCAACAAATACATGAAGTTGAATAGCAGCTGTGCCCCTTAGATGGGGCATGCATCCTAGATGGGTCATACTGCCTCGTTTTGGCCACAGTCTCCACCCATGGCTTCACTCTCTCACACTATCTGCGGAGCTCTGCAAGTGTTGGAATTTATAGCCCCTATTTTGTTTCCTCTCTATTTATGCTGATGGTTCGGTGGACTGCCCTGTTCCCAGGGGATGGAGAAAAACCAAACTTGGGTCTGACAGGGACCTCGAAGACCATGGGGGCTCAAGTGCCTAACTTTATAAAAGAAGAAACTAAGATCCAGATAGGTGGAGTGACTTGTTTAAGGTAGTGTGGCCAGGGTGAGCCAGCTGAACAGTGACTTGTCACTTAGTGTCCCTCCCTCTGCTTCACACGGCCTCCTTGAAATCTCCCATGGAGGTGCCCCTTCTCCCACAGCCCCTTTCTTACAGGGGAGCTATTTCCAGGCAGGCATGACCAACTTGTGCTGGTCACCTGTGCCAGCTTGACCCAATTTTGGGATGACCCTGGGCAGCCGATGAGGGAGGAGCTGGTCAAAGAGCAGGGTGTTCCTGGAGCTTTACTTCAAATAGAATTAACTGCATTTCACATCCTGCTATCTTGCCTAATAGTAGAAGCAACTTTGCTTTTAAAAATTTAACATGAGAGAATAACTTGAATTTGGAATGCATGGTATTCTGTTCCAAAAAATATGAAGTTTAATTTAGTTATTTAAGGAAGAACTATTTTTTTCCTCTAAATTGATGGCTCTCCTTTTAGTTCATCCCCAAACTGAAAGGCTGGAAATTTCTAGTGTGGGAGTGAACTGTGCATCTTTATCAGTGTGAATCCAAAAGTTCTGCACAAGTTTGAGTGACCCTTCAAGCTCCGAAAGGAGAATCCCTTCCTCAGGGTTCATCTCTAGGTTCCTCATAGAGTTTTTTAGCAGCTACTGGGAGCTGTAATCTGAACAAACCCTCTCATTAGTGGGCAAGGATCCCAAACTCAGAGCAGTCCATGTGCACTGTTGCTGACTCCTGGCGTTGACCTTTCCCTCTTTCTGACAGCGAGTGGACACCCATTCCTGGATTTGGGTGGTCCCTCTAAGCCAGTGGTCCTTAACTTTGGCTGCATAACAGATTCAACTGGCAAGCTTTACAAAATACTGATGCCTTCCCCTGAACCTCATAGGATTTTGATTTAATTGGTCCAAGTCATGGCCTGTGCATTGGACAGTTCTGAAAGTTTTCCAGATATTTCCAATATGCATCAAGCTTGAGGACCTCTGATTTAAGCTGTGTGGAGTGTTTTCCACTGTCCCGATTCAGAGAACAGAGTCATATAATCGCTCAGAGGATTCCTCCACCCACTTACACACACACACACACACACACACACACACACACTAAATAAAAAAAATTAAAAATTAAAAATTAAAAAATAAAAAACCAAAAAACAACCAGATGGCGAAATAGAGGTCCATTAACTTGCTGAAGATTACAGAAATAGTAGAGCCTGGCCTACTGCTCCTTCTCCAACACCTCCAGCCCCGCCCATACCATCTCCTGGTAAACAACCTGGACATGGACTTCTTAATTTTACTGATCGAGTATCTCTTTTTCTCTTCTCTGATACTTTGTGTATAGAAGTAGGTTAATGAGGAGGCTTTTTGGCACAAGTGACATGATCCCTTGACTTACGTATCTTAAACTACAAAGGAAATAGATTATCCTACAATACAAGATGCAAGGTAGAACGTTTTCAGTGTTGGTTAAGTCAGTGACTTAGACTCAGGTTATTTCCATTTTTTCATTTTACCATCCTCATTACTCTTTCTTTTTCTTTTCTTTCTTTCTTTCTTTCTTTTTTTTTTTTTTTTGAGACAGTCTTGCTCCATCACCCAGGCTGGAGTGCAGTGGTACGATCTCAGCAACATCTGCAACATCTGCCTCTTGGGTTCAAGTGATTCTTGTGCCTCAGCCTCCCAAGTAGCTGGGACCACAGGTGTGTGCCACCACACCCAGCCAATTTTTGTATTTTTAGTAGAGATGGGGTTTCACCATGTTGCCCAGGCTGGTCTCGAACTTCTGACCTCAAGTGATCCGCCTGCCTCAGCCTTCCAAAGTGCCAGGATTACAGGCGTGAGCCTCCGTGCCCGGCCGATCCTCATTACTCTTGATTGTCCCTGTGCTAACTTCCTAATGATAAGATAGCTGCCATAGTTTCCAGGCATGATAAGCAGACACAATAGCCCCAACAGGAGAAGGAGCCTATCTCTTCCTTGTGTCACTTTTTTTATGGGTGAATAAACCTTGCCCAGAAGCTTTCCTTATGCCCCACTGCAGACTTGCAGACTCTCCCCTGTGTTTCACTGACCAGAATTAAGTCATGGTTCTGTATGAGAACTAGTCGCTGAATAGGGAAATGGGACTTCATGATTGGCTCGGACAAGTCAGGATTCCCAACCCACAACTGCCCACTCAATCAGGGGTCAGAGAAGGTCTAGCCTTCTGAAACACCAAGTCATTTAGTGGAAGGATACTGGAACTCCATCATGTGGCTCCCCTTGACACAGGCGTTCATAAATGTTGAGGCCCATTGTTTCAGCAGCAACTTGAAAACAATTATTCACAGGGCCAAGGTAATACGAGCCAACTTTTAAGTTTGTAATTAAGGATAGATTTGAGTTATCCAGAGAAGTAGAAGAATCACATACTTTTTACATGTTAAGAGATTAGGTTTGGAGTCAGGCAGAACTAGATTTAAATCTCTATCCCACCAGTTTTGTGGTGCAACCTTCATCAAGTGACTTAATATCTCCAAGTCTCAGTGTTCCCATCTTTAAAATGGGAATGATAACAATTCCTACCTGACAGAGTGATTATGAGAATAAAGTGAGATCATGGAGATGATGTGCTTAATAAAGTATTTGGGCAATGGTATGTAGTAAATAAATGTGTATTGTCACTAATACTAATGATAAAAAGTTTCCCCACAATTTTTTCTTTTCACATTGTGGTTTTCGAATAAGGACTTAGTACTAATATTAGTATTCTGTGTTACTGGTTGGAACAGTACAGTATCTGAATAGCACTGTAGTAAGGGTCACTCATTCATCCAACAATATTTATAGGGCACTAATTATGTGTTTGACACTGAATATATAGTGATGAATAAGACAAGACAAATACGATTTCTGCTGTCATGGAGCATGAGTGCTGGAGACATTTTCACATCTCTACCCTATCACTTCATAGTAACACCCCAGCTGGATAATTTTGGGTAAGTTGCACTATCACTTAAGTCTCAATTTAATCCTCTATGAAATGGGTTGATTATTTACAAGCTTGTTGTGAGGCTTAATAACAACAATGGTGTAGTGGTCTATTCTCATGCTCCTAATAAAGACATACCCAAGACTGGGTAATTTATAAAGGAAAGTGGTTTAATGGACTCACAGTTCCATATGGCTGGGGAAACCTCACAATCATGGCAGAGCAAAGGAAGAGCAAAGGGACGTCTTACATGGTGGCAAGCAAGAGAACTTGGGAGGGGGAGCTCCCATTTATAAAACCATCAGATCTCTTGAGACTTATTCACTACCACGAAATCAGTATGGGGGAAACTGCCCCCACAATTCAATTATCTCTACTTGGCCCTGCCCTTGACACATGAGGATTACTACAATTCAACATGAGATTTGGGTAGGGACATAGCCAAACCATATCAAGTAGCTTATAATTATATAACCCTTATTATGTGGTCAGCACTGTTCTAAGTTACAGCCTCATTTAACTCTCACAACAGTTCTATGAGGTGGTTTCTCTTATTAACCTCATTTTACAGATGAGGAAACTGAGGCACAAACAAGATTTGTGACTTGTCTAAGGTCAGAGGGTTAGTAAGTGTTGGAGCTAAGACTTGAGCTCAAACTTAAAGTTTGTGGTCACAACATTTACACTGTGATACTTCATTCATAGTGTACCTTTTAAGTATTTTGTATATTTGTATTTAACCCAATTCTTGATATATTTGAGTTGATGTATACCATTTTTATTATTTGTTTTGTATTTGACCCATTTGTTTATGTTCTTTTTCATTTCTTTCTTGTCTTCTTTTGGATTTTTTTGTTATTCAATTTTTTCCAGTTTATTAACTTGTTAGTTACAGATTCTTTTCCTTTTCTTTTAGTGATTACCCTAGTAACTACAACACACATCTTTGATTCTTACAGTATAGTGAAAATGATCATTTTGACATCTCCTTCAATAAAGCTAGGACCTTAAGCACTTTACCATCCTCTTATCATTTGCATTTTTATTATATATTTTAATTCTAAATATACTTTAAGCCCCATGAGATAGGATCATGTTGTTTTGTTCAGTCACCATTTTTTTTTTTAAATTTATCTGTGTTTTTCTCCTTCTGTTATTCTTTCTGTATTTCTATGTTTCCATCTTGGATCATTTTTCCTTTGGCCTGAAAAAAATCCCTTTAGTATTTCTTTGAATATATGTTTGTTGGTGAAGAAGTCTCTCAGTTTTTGTTTAATTGAAAACATCTTTAGCTTTCATTTTTGAAAGATAGCTTCAGTAAATATATACTTCTAGGTATGGATTTAGGTGGAGATTAAAAAATTCTCTGCTATTATCTCTTCAAATATTTCTTCTGTCTCATGTTCTTTCTCTTCTCTTTCTGGACTCTGATTAGACTTATGTTATATGTTTTCACTTTGCCCCACTGTCTTATCCTCTTTTATCTATTTCCCACTCTTTTTTCTGTCTGGACTTCAGCTAATATATTTGCTATTGACTTGTTTTCCAGTTCACATAGCCTTTCTTTGGCTATGTCTAATTCTGCTTTAAATACATTCCTGCATTTTTTAATTTCAGCTATATTTTTGAGTTAAAATTTTTATTTATTTTTTATAGTTTCCAATTTTCTGTCAACATCTTCATTTTTCATCAATTTCCCCCCTTTCCTCTATTTTTCTTGGAAATTGTTATGATAGCTAATCTGAAAGTACTTGTTTACTAATTCCAAAATCTGAATCTCCTATGGGTCTGATTCTGTTATATATTTTTTCTTCTTTTTTTTTTAATGTGGTCTTGTCTCTTGGTATTCTAGTAATATTTGATTAAATGACAAGTATTATGTATACCAAAAATAGATATTAAAAATTTCAGGGCTGGGCATGGTGGCATGTAAACCAAACACTTTGGGAGGCTGAAGTGGGTGGATCACTTGAGCTCAGGAATTCAAGACCACCCTGGGCAACTTAGCAAAACCCTGTCTCTACGAATAAATAAATAAATAAATAAACCCACGAAAATTAGCCAGGTGTCGTGGTGTGGGCCTGTAGTCCCAGCTACCTGGGAGACTGAGGTGGAAGGATCCCTTGAGCCAGAGAGGTTGAGGCTGCAGTGAGCTGTGATCATGCCACTGCACACCAGCCTGGGTGACAGAGTGAGAGCCTGTTTAAACAAATTTTTTTTTCAAGAAAATAGATGAAAAGACAGAGAATTTTGCCAGATGTATAATCTTCCTTCAGAGAGTATTTACTCTTTCTTCTGCCAGACAGATTCAGGGCTGCTTGCCTCAGTCCAATCAGGGATTGAACTGAGTCAAGGCAAAGTTGCAGTCTTGGTAAAGCTATATTTATCTTTGGTTCACCTCTGCTTCTAATCTACGACCTTCTAAAGCTGAGAGTTTGATGTTTGCGCCAGGGTTCCTCTTCCTGGAAGGTTTTGAACTCCAATCTTTGTTTCCTCAGCACACTGAGTCTGTCAGAAGTCCACTCTGCTTTTCAGGCTTTCTGGTGAGCCTCTTAGCCTCCTTCCCTCTTTCTCCTTCCCTTCAGAGTTTGGCAAATATCTTGAGTGGAAAAGGAGCTGAGCGTTAGATTCAGTTTTCCACATACACCCTCCTCACCAGGATATTGACTTCTGAATTCTTAAGTTTTCTTCTTCTCAGCTCTATGGGGCCATCGATAGCTCTGTCAGTGCTGTTGGCCTTCTTCCCAGGCAACACTCAGCTTCTCTGCTTTTTGCTTTCCCAGAATCAGCAAACACATCCAGGTAAGAAAAAAAAAAAATAGCTGCAGTATGTCAGCTCAACCTGACTATAAAGTCCTACTTGTTTAAGTAGCTCTTTAATGCCTTTAAATGACTTTTTTTGGATTTTTTTCCCGCATTTTTAGTTGGCCTGTGTGTTATTATTGATCTGCCTCAAAGCTCCTCTCACATTCAGAAGTGGAAGTCCATCAGATCTTTGATTCTCTCTGTATAGTTTCTGCTTATTTCAAGCCCTGGTTGTCTCAGAAACTCTCTAATGTCTTCAAAAAAGTTTGGGGATATTTTTTGATGGTTTCTAATTATTCTCATCAGGAACATTAGTTTATGGCAAGTTACTTTGTCATACCTTACATGTATCTGAAATGAAATAACTTGTATAAAGCATTTAGTCCAGTGTCTCATCCTATTCTAAGAAGAAGGGAATAAGTATACTTTACTATCATAAAAATTGAAGAGTATAACTAGGCTGGTAGCCTGGCAGGAAAATTATTTCACCTCTGCTCTCTGAGAGTATTCTAGGGATTATTCTAGTACCTAAAGAAGTGTTTGATAGCATCCTCAAAGTTACACCTTGTAAAACATGACCAAGATGACTTTGGCCTTTAAAATTTAAAATTAAAGTCTAGATTGCCTTCTCCCAAATCCTCCCAGTACAAAATATCTAAAAATGCTAGATAAAATGCTTTCTAATTATATCTTTAGAATTATTGGCTGAGCTGGGAAGAGTAAGGATGGCCTTAAAGGCCTTCTCTGCCCTCCTAAATGAAAAGCAAAAGCAGGTCTTTAGAGAGGTAAATGTGTATTGAAGCTAGCATCTGTCCTGAAGTTATTTGCTAATCCCCAGGATACCAACATTTGTTTTTAACAGCTATGACTGCTAAGGGGACAGAAGACAAAGGATTAGGGCCCATTAAAGTGTGTGGGTGGATTGGGAGTGTCACAGTTAATATCTAGTATAGCTAAGACCTAGAAAGGATACACTCTCAGTAAGAAAATAACTTTTACAGAGAAATTCAGCTAGGAAAGATGCCTGTCTCAACATTAGCTTTAGACGTTAGGTGAGTGCAAAAGTAATTGTGGTTTTCGCATTGTTGGGATTTACCGTTTGATATTGGAATACATGCTTAAATAAATGTGGTTATGTTACACATCATTTTAATGGGCATTTCTTGCTTTACAATTTTTTTTTTTGCTAATGACTTGTTACTTGCTGTTTACTTTATGTTTATTTTAGACTATGGAAATGATATTAGACAAAAAACAAATTTGAGTGATTTTCTTATTCGAGTTCGAAAGGGGTTGTAAAGCAGCGGAGACAACTTGCGACTTCAGCAACACATTTGGCCCAGGAACTGCTAACGAATGTACAGGGTAGTGGTGGTTCAAGAACTTTTGCAGAGGAGATAAGAGCCTTAACGATGAGGAGCATAGTGGCTGGCCATCGCAAGTTGACAATGACAGATTGAGAGCAGTCATTGAGGCTGATCCTCTTACAACTGCATAAGAAGTTATCTAAGAACTCACCGTCGACCATTCTATAGTCATTTGGCATTTGAAGCAAATTGGAAAAGTGAAAAAGTTTGAAAAGTGGGTGCCTCATGAGCTGACTGAAAATTTAAAAAATAGTCATTTTGCAATGTTGTTTTCTCTTACTGTATGCAGCGACAATGAACCATTTCTTGATTGGGTTATGGCGTATCTCAAAAAGTGGATTTTATACAACAACTGGTGATGGCCAGCTCAGTGGTTGGACCAAGAAGCTCCAAAGCACTTCCCAAAGCCAAACTTGCACCAGAAAAAGGTCATGGTCACTGTATGGTGGTCTGCTGCCAGTCTGATACACTACAGCTTTCTGAATCCTGGCAAAACCATTACATCTGAAAAGTATGCTCCAGCAAATCAATGAGATGCATTGAACATCACAATGACTGCAGCCAGCACTGGTCAACAGAAAGGGCCCAATTCTTCTTCACGACAATGCTCTACCACACATCGCACATCCAACGCTTCAAAAGTTAAATGAATTGGGCTACGATATTTTGCCTCATTGGCCATATTCACCTGACCTTTCACCAACCGACTATTTTCACTTCTCTATGCATCTAGACAACTTTTTGCAGGGAAAACGCTTCCACAACCAGCAGGATACAGAAAATGCTTTCCAAGAGTTTGCTGAATCCCAAAGTATGGATTTTTATGCTACAGGAATAAACAAACTTATTTCTCATTGGCAAAAATATGTTGATTGTAATGGGTCCTATTTTGATTAATGAAGATATGTTTGAACCTAGTTATAATGATTTGAACTGCAATTACTTTTGCACCAACCTAATAGATGGAAAAAAGCCCCAATCAACTCTTCCTAAAATTCATAACCACAATCTGGCCCTCTCATGGATTTACAACCTGACTTCATATTCTTTGTGCTCTGAAAAACCTCACGCCCAGAATTTATTAAAAAATGGTTCTTGGTGGCTGGGCGCCGTGGCTTATGTCTGTAATCCCAGCACATTGGGAGGCTGAGGCGTGTTGATTACTTGATCAATATGGTGAAACCCCATCTCTACTAAAAAATACAAAAATTAGCCGGACGTGGTGGTGCACGTCTGTAATCCCAGCTACTCGGGAGGCAAGAGAATAGCTTGAACCTGGGAGGCGGAGGTTGCTGTGAGGTGAGATTGCGCCATTGCACTCCAGTCTGGGACACAGAGTGAGACTCTGTCTCAATAAATAAATGAATAAATAAATAAATAAGGTCCTTGGTTGCAGTACCCAGGTGCTCAGTAAAAGCAAGCACACATGCTCTCTGTAAGAGTGCCTTCAGCCTAAACCTCAAGGAATTTTCATGAAATATAAGCTCACACACAAAGCAATAAAAAGACAACTCTTTGAGAAAATGAATGAAGATAAAAGTGAGAACACTAGAATGGGATTTTTTTTTTTTTTTTTTTTTTTTTTTTTTTTTTTTTTTTTTGAGACAGAGTCTCGCTCTGTCGCCCAGGCTGGAGGCGATCTTGGCTCTCTACAAGCTCCGCCTCCCAGGTTCTCGCCATTCTCCTGCCTCAGCCTCCCGAGTAGCTGGGACTACAGGAGCCCGCCGCCACGCCTGGCTAATATTTTGTATTTTTAGTAAAGACGGGGTTTCACTGTGTTAGCCAGATGGTCTTGATCTCCTGACCTTGTGATCCGCCCGCCTCAGCTTCCCAAAGTGCTGGGATTACAGGCGTGAGCCACCGCGCCCAGCCGGGAATGTTTTTAAATATCATAACTGTAGGTAATGCAGAAATGAAAAAAATAATAATAAGGTATTGTGAATAACTTTAATATACCTGAAAACTTAGATAAAATGGAAACATTCCTTAAAAAGTATATTGTATCAAAATGATCTCAGTAAGAAATAGAAAACTTGGCCGGGCGCGGTGGCTCATGCTTGTAATCCCAGCACTTTGGGAGGCCGAGATGGGCGGATCACGAGGTCAGGAGATCGAGACCATCCTGACTAACACGGTGAAACCCCATCTCTACTAAAAATACAAAAATTAGCCGGGCGAGGTGGCGGGCGCCTGTAGTCCCAGCCACACGGGAGGCTGAGGCAGGAGAATGGCGTGAACCCGGGAGGCGGAGCTTGCAGTAAGTGGAGATCGCGCCACTGCACTCCAGCCTGGGAGAGAGAGCGAGACTCCGTCTCAAAAAAAAAAAAAAAAGAAAACTTGACTAGTTCTATAAACATATAAGATTAGTGTTTAAGACTTGTAGTTTAAAATCTACCCACAAATAAAATACCTGGCCCAGATGTTTTTATAGATGTTTTGTATCAAACATTCAAAGGCCAAATATCTTTGATCTTACACAAAATATTTCAGAGTATATAAAAAAGGGGGAAACATTGCCCAACTTATTTATGAGTTAGCATAACCTTGATACTGAAATCTTACAAGAACAGTAAAGGAAAGGAAAATTAAGCCAATCTTGCAAATAGGTAGATGCAAAAAATTTTTACCCAATTAAATTATTAAAATAAATCCAATAATGTATTTTAAAATGTATTATGATCAAGTTGGGCTTACTCCAAGAATGTAAGATTGGTTCAACATTAGAACTTCCATTATGTTAATTTGCCACATAAATAGATTAAAGGAATAAAAATATACAGTCAACTCAATGAATACCAGAAATGTTTATAAAATTTCCCACTATTAATGAAAAAAATTCAAGCAGCAAATAAGGGGAAATTTTCTTAGTTTGAAAAAAGAATATCTACCAAAAGGAAAACCAATTAAAACCTGCTACAAACATCACACTATGGTAAATGTTGAAACTCTTTAAGATAAGGTCATCTATTACTACCTCTTTAAAATATTATGTCAAAAAATCTGAGCCTGTGAAGTAAAGCAAGAAAGAAATAAAAGTGAGATTGGAAGGAGAGTAATAATATTGGCATTATTTACAGAAAATATGTTTGCCGTTGTAGAAAACCCAAAAGAATCTATTACTAAATTATTAGAATAAATCTGAGAATTTAGCAAGGTGGTTGGATATAAGATTACGGTAGTTTTAGCCATAATACGGCCCCCAGTGCTCCCCACCTTCTGAAATTCACATCTTCCTTGTGTGGTCTTCTCCCATATGGCACCAGTGTTGTTCTGTGTGATCGATAGAACACATCAGAAATGGTTGGTACATCACTTCCACATCAGGTTATGAAAGACACTATGTGTTTCATCTTAGCTGTCCTGTCTCTCTCTCTCACTTAGATTCACGTGTGCTGGGGGAAGGAAGCAGCTGCACTGTAATGAGCAGCTCTTTCAGGGAGCCCCGCATAATGAGGAACTCAGGCCTCTTGACAACCACTGTGTGAGTGAGCTGGGCAATGGGTCCTCCAGCCCAAGTCAAGCTTTCAGATGACTGCAGCCTGCCTGACATCTTGATTACAACTTTATATGAGACTCTGAGCCAAAAACTCCCAGCTAAGCTGCTCTTGAATTTCTGACTTAAACAAACTATGAAATGATAAATATTTGTGGTTTTCAGCCATGAAGTTTGGGATGATTTATGGCTTAGCAGTAGATGACTAATACAAAGATCAACACCCAGAATTGAACTGAATATCTCTATATAGGCAATAAACAGAATATATATGGTATATTTCTGTGTATATATACATTCTATATTACATATATTATATGTTCTGTTTATATATATTTATATTATTGCTGGTATTATAAAATAGTCTTTTTATATATACATTATATAGGCTATTTTACAATAGTAGCAATAATTATAATAATATAATTTCTTTAGAATAAATGTAACGAAAGTTTCATAAGATCTTTATGGAAAAAGTCATAAAAATGTATTGGAAGGTTTTAAAAGAGCTCTGCAAATGAAAAACTATTCCATATTTATGGTTAGGAAGGTAATATTATGAAGATATTTATCTACTACTTTAAGCAATGGCAATTAAAACCAAGATACCAATGGGTTGGTATCTTGTGTTTTTTTGGTTGTGTGTGTGTTTTTAAGAACTCGACAAATTGCTTCTAAAATTCATGTAGAAGCAGAAAGAGTCACGAAGAGTCAAAAGCCTTCTAAAGGAAAAGAACATAATGGGGGACTTAGTGTAACAAATACCAAGATTTCTTATGAAATTATGTAACTAATCCAGTGGGGTATATCAGTTAGCTCAGGGATGGACAAATTTCCAGTGAAACAAAATATAGAGCCTAGAAAGAAGCCTATCCATATCTGAAGACCTGGCTTATGACAGAGCTGGAGATGATGCTGAGTGGAAAGACAATCCACTTCAGAGTACTTGGCTCTGGAGCAAATGGTTATCCACATGGAAAAACATGAAACCAGGCTCCCACCACATGTCTTGCACAAGAATCAGTTCCAAGGGATTAAATAATTAAAGATGAAAGGGAGAGCTATTAAAAACCGCTTGGAGAAGAGGAGTCTTTTAGGACCTTGGAGTTGGAAAGTCTTTCTAAAATAAGAGAAAAAACATAAACTGAAGGGAAAAAACTGATTAATTTAACCACATTAAAATTTAAAATTTTGTTTTTTTAAAAAATCAAAAGACAACATAAAGAAAGTGAAAAGATTAGCTACAAACTGGGAGCAGCTCTACTTGACAAAGGAGTAGTATCCAGAATATATAAAGAAGTCCAATACTTAATAAGAAAAAAAGACCTATAGAAAAACAAGCAAAAAGACTTGAATACACATTTCACAGAAGAGAAAACGTGAATGACCGATAAACATATGAAAAGATACTCAACCTCATTTATAACCAGGGAAATGCTAATTAAAACTACAATGAGATACTATTTCACATCTACCTGAATGGCAAAAATTTAAACATCTGTAAAAAGCAAGTGTTGGTGAGTTTGTGAACAATGGGTCTCATACTCTGCTGGTGAGAGTATAAACTGGTGCCACCACCACCGTTTGGGAAACACTCTGATGCTGTGAAGTTGAAGATGCAGAGCAATTCTACTTCTATTTATATATCCTACAAGAAACTCTTGCACATCTATATCAAGAGATACATAAGTATGTTTATAACAGTGTTATCTGTAAAAGCAAAAATGGAAATCAAGACAAATATCCACTGAGTAGATTGGATAAATAAATTCTATTCTATCATTTCAATGGAATACAAAACATAAGTGAAGATGAATGGCAGCTACTCCTACCAACATGAATGAATCTCACAAACATAAAATTGAGCAAAAAAAGGCAGATTGCAGAAAATACATACAGTATGATTCATTTACATAGAGTTCAAACCCACACAAAACTGAATATACATATATATTTAATGAATATATATTTCATATATATGAAAATAATAAAGCAAAGAAATAAAAAGTGAAACTTGGCCTAGTGATTACTTCTGGGTAGGGGGATGGAGGAAATTGGGGAGGGCTACAAAGGAGGATCCAAATTATTGCTAATAATTTCCTTCTTAAGCAAACATTTCTTTTATATACATTATATATGATTTTATATGTAAATTTTATATATATATATATTTTTTGAGATGGAGTCTGGCTCTGTCACCCAGGCTGGAGTGCAGTGGCACAATCTCATCTCACTTCAACCTCCGCCTCCTGGGTTCAAGAGATTCTCCTGCCTCACTCTCCTGAGTAGCTGGGACTACAGGTGCACACCACCATGCCCAGCTAATTTTTGTATTTTTAGTAGAGACTGGGTTTCACCATGTTGGCCAGGATGGTCTCCATCTCCTGACCTTGTGATCTGCCCTCCTTGGCCTCCCAAAATGCTGGAATTACAGGCAAGACCCACCATGCTCGGCCGTAAATAATATTTTACAATAAAAAATTATAAACAGGTTTTATTAGTACCTGCAAGCACAGTAGAAATGTTTTCATTTGCATCCTATACGGGACTTTTATTTTCTTTCCCTATTTTTTTGGGAGTGGGGTGAGGGTGATTGCTTCCCTGTATAACCTTTAAGAATAATAAATTGTTTTGGAACATCTGGGATTTGAAAGCATTGTTCTGGCAGCCTTTAGGATGTGGTTTGAATTCATGACAATAGACCATTTTTATGTGTTGTTTCCAACCTTCTTTACGATTTTGAGATGCCAGATTGCATCATGTTGAGTCTAATATTCCACTGGGCTCTCACTGCTGCTGCAGACATGAAAATAAAAGCTAAATCCTTAGGTGTTTCTGTGAAGGATCAGCTATTCTCTAGATTCTTAGTGCTTACACTTGGGGTTCTGAGTGACAGAAAGGTCAATCCTATTTAACATGGAAACCAACCTTCTTTGACATTCTAATTGGCACCATGTAATGAAAGCCCCTTGCTGATACCACCACCTACAACAATAGGCACCTACACCACACTGCCTTTCTGACTCCTAGCACAGTATCCCAGCCCTTATTTATCTACACGAACACCATCAAACCAGGGTGGAGACATCCTGCTGTCTTGGGAAGTGTCAACAGTTCCATTATATCACCATCTAGGTTTAGTGTGCTTGAAAACAATGATCAGGCCACACCTGTGCCAAAAACTTGCTATTACAGCAACAAAAGATATCGATGCTCCGTATCCCAAAAGGATACAGTCATAACGATGGGCAGTGGGTGCTCCTGGCTATTTGTCAGTACATCTTCTCATAGCCCCTGTGTCTCACTGATGCTCTGTCAATGGATTAATAGCTCAGGACAACTGTGGGTCCCATGAGTCAGGGGGGCTGGTGAGTCACATGCTTATACCAACTCCTCCGGCAGATACTTTATCCCAGCCATTTATAATGCTGACCAGATTCAAAGTAACTAAAACCAGCTGTAACCAGAGACATGCACAGACTCAAGTGTCCAGTTATGTACTCTGTTGCATGATATGACCTTCAAAATTAATCTTTGGGTAAGCCCAGTCTATAAATTGCTTGTTCATATGTCTACTCTGGATTTATGATATACTCTCTTCCTTGCGGTAGCTGACACTCTCTGGCTCTGACCATTTAGATCATGTGAAATCTGACTTACCATCTAGCCAGGATCTTGACCTCATTGCTACCCAAGTCCTGACTAACAACTTTAAAAAATGGAAACAAACCCCCAAAGCAACTGCCGTGGTGGCAACTAACTGCACAGTTAGAGCTGCTGTGATGGAGACAGAGGTATCTGGAGGACTTTGGCACCTGGGAGTTATGACAATCTTTGGTCCAGAGGGAATTAATATCTCATAACCCAGTATTTATACATGGTATTAAAATGTCAAAGGCGAATTTTCTAGGTCTATTCTGTAATCTGATTCCAGGGCAATATGATCCCTTTGCTCTTCAGCTGACTTCTGTCTTATCGTCTGTGTCAAAGCTTAAGTGTCACCTTCTCCAAGTGGTCTTCTCTGACCACCCCATCTCAAATAGGTGTTCCCAGCCATTCTCCCTCATTCATTATTCTTTTTTAAAATTTTATTTATGAATTTAATATAAGTGCCATGAAATATATGCAAAATTCATGAAAGTTATGAACAAAACATTAACACTACTCAAGTTTCACATGGTTTAATTTTACCAATATCCCCTGGGTTCCATGGGAGGGATTTCGGCATAATATAATTATTTTCAGTTCAACACACACACACAAAAAATCGACTGAGCTTCTACTATGTGGTAGGCACTGAATCTACAGGAGTAAGATATATTTCTGCCCTCTCTTTTCTCAAACTACACATAATATGGTCCTCAGCCTTTCTAATATGGATTGAAAATCTATGTGTAATTCTGTTTTTTTTTTGGCAGAGTCTTGCTCTGTTGCCCAGGCTGGAGTACAGTAGCATGATCACAACTCACTGCAGCCTCAATCTCTTGGGCTCAAGTGATCCTCCTGCCTCAGCCTCCCAGGTAGCTGGAACTATAGGCATGTGCCACCATACCTGGCTAATTTTTAATTTTTTGTAGAGATGGGGTCTCACTACCTCATTCATTATTTCATCAAGTGTTGTTGGGTGCCTATGAGGTGCCTGGATCCCTCAGGGAACTTACGTTTACTGAGCATTTATTCATGTGACAGGCGATATGTTAAGAGTTTTATTTACATTTTCTCATTTTGTCCTATGAGGTATGTACTATTATCATCACCATTTTACAAATAAGGAAGCTGAGGCACAGAGAGGCTAAGTAACCTGCCCAAGGTCACACAATAAGGGGCAGAGCTGGGATTTGAGACCCGGAAGTGTGATCCTGAGCGTGGGCATTTCCTCTCATAGCACCCTGTTCTCTGTTCTTTTCCTTCCTCACACGTCTCGCAATTAGAATTGTATGTAATAGGGTGTGAGTGAGATTTTTTTCTGTTGTCTTGGAATGGCTGCCAATGCCCAGAGGTGACCCAGAAAGTGCTGAGCACTTTGGTTTTCTAAAGAGAGCTCTTAACCAGCCTTCAACAATGCAGTGGCAGAACTGGCCCTAATACCACCAACCCTGCCCCTGTCCTGGGTCTGTAAGGAGGAGTCTGGGCTGGAATAAGGGGCTTGGAGTTCTCAGCCTGGAGGAGATACAGAGTTCTTCGTGAGCGTATTCCCAGGAGCGGGGCCAGGAACAGGGGTTTTCCCTCCTCCAAGCCAAAGGAGAGTTGGGGGTGCTAAGGGGATCACTAGTGTCATGTTTACTGGCTAGACATCTGCCTGGGCAGCAGTCCTGCTGTCAGCCCTGTCCCGGGAGAAAAGAAACATTGGAGAGAGAAGGCAGGGCTGAAATACGGCGTGGCCATGGCGCAGGCTCCTTCCCAAAGCTTGGCACAGCAGGGTGGTTGAATTTCCCATGGGTCAAAAGAATGCTGAGGAAGGTACTGGGCCTGGGCTGACTTGCTGCGCCCCCCTCTGCCGCCTGAAAAAAGCCACCCTCTGGATGAGGGTCTCCAGCAACAAGGGTTTGTGAGGTGGATTACAAGTGGCAAGGGCTGGGGCCTGGGGAGGAAGAGCTCAAACACCCCTTCCTCTTCCCACCTCCACCATGGAGGGAACCACATCCTGACAAGGCGGGTAGGGAGGTGAGAACAGAGACAGAGCAGACCCACCTGGGTGTACGCCAAGCCCCAGTGGCGGCAAGTCTTGGCTACTCTGGGAGGGCAGAGGGCTTGGGATCATATCTGAGATGGGGGTTTAAACCGGTCTGGACTAAACTGAATAGCTGAAAGTGACAGGAAATAATGGAAACTGTGAGATTTTTTAAAGGGGAGGAAAGGGGAGGAGATGATTTGACATAGCACAGTCAAGGACAGTGGAAAAAATGAAAACTATGCTGTGTTTATTATCTGTGGATTTGAAGTTTCTTGGCAAATTGGTCCATTTATTTAATTGTGTGTGCATTTATGCACTGTCTCTTTTAATCAGACTTTAAATTCTATGAGAGCAGGACATGTGTGTCTTATTTACTACTTTACCCACTTTACTTAGTATAGAGTCTGGCAAAATAAATGTTGAAGTGAAAAGTAAAGGACACCACTATAGGCATGGGGAAGCCTAATTGGTAATGAATCCTGGCATTCCAGATATCTGACTAAACCCCTCAGTAGATGCACTGGAATCTTAGATGATAAAGAACTTTTAGGAAGACGACCTCAGGACAGGGGTGAAGAACACGTGCACTATAGTTATACAGACCTAGGTTCAAGACACTGCACCCCACACTCTATACTGCTGTCACATAACATAGCATTAGAGCTTCACTTTCCTCCTCTGACATGCCTTGATCATATTCACCCTTCAGGATTCTTGTGGAATTTAAGTGACATTATGCATGTAAAGACCTCTGGAGAAAAGGGAACCCTTATACACTGTTGGTGAGAATGTAAATTAGTACAGCCATTTTGGAAAACGGTATGACGGTTCCTCAAAAAATGGAAAATAGAACTACCATATGATCCAGCAATCCCACTTCTGGGTGTACCTCTAAATGAATTGAAATCAATATGTTGAAGATATCTGCACTCCCATGTGAATTGCAGCATTATTCACAATACCCAAGATATGCAAATTACCTAAGTGCCCATCAATAGATGAATGGATAAAAAATATAGTATATATACACAACAAAACACTAGTCACCCTTAAGATAGAAGAAAATTCTGTTATTTGTGATGACAACATGAATTAACCTGGAGGACATCATGCTAAGTGAAATAAGCCAGGCACAGAAAGACAGATCCTATGTGATCTCACTAGGATCTAAAAATGTCAAAATCATAGAAGTAGAGAGTAGAATGGTGGTTATAAGAGGCTGATAGGTGGGGCCAGATAGGGAATGGGGAAATGTTGGTCAAGATGTACAGAGTTTCATTTTTAGACAGAAGGAGTCAGTTCTGGGGATCTATTGCACAGCATGGTGGCTATAGTTAATAACAATGTATTGCATATTTCAAAATTGCTAAAAGATATATTTTAAATGTTCTCATCAAAAAGAAATGGTAAATATGTGAGTTGATAAGCATGTTAAATTAGCTTGATTTGACCATTCCACAAAGTATACATATATCCAAATATCCACAATGTACACATATATCGAAATATCACATTGTACTCCATAAATATGTACAATATTCAATAATTTTGAAAGTAATGTGGCTCAAACCATAAGAGATTTTTGGAGTAGCCAACCTGAAGCTTACAGCTTTAAGGCTAAGAACTTTGAGAGTACGGGTGTGGGGTGCCTGATTCTATATATGGGACTGATGAGGAGAAGCTAAAGGACTTTTCAAGTGTGTGATGTAGGAGTCAGGTGGAGATTACATATGGGAAAAGGCTTTGTAAACCATGAAGTGAGGAAAAGTGTTCACACACTTATAGTCAGAACACTGCAAGAGTTAATAATGGGCCTATTGCAGGCTCAGGGTCCTATCATTTATTTATAGAAATGCCTTGGGGAGTTAGAGATGGGGAGGGAGAGCAAAGAATGTGTTTCTGTGCGTGCGTGTGTGTGTGTGTGTGTGTGTGTGTGTGTGTGTGAGAGAGAGAGAGAGAGAGAGAGAGAGGGTGAGAGAGAGGCAGAGAGAGAGAGAGAGAGAAATGTGCAGGTTTAGCTTTTTCTGGGTTTCTGTTTAACACACACCCCCTACCTTCTCCCTTCTCCCTTCTCTACTCCCTTATCTCCAGGCTGTCTCAGTGTCACCTCCTCTGACCAGTTCTTTCTGGACACCTTGTCTGTCCTTGAGCTATAATGTAATCCTTCCGGGTACTGCCTCAGCCAGGGAGAGCCGGTTCTGGCAGAGGCCACCCTGCAAATAATTCACTGTGAAAGCTGGGCTTGTTCTCTTCAAAGGGTAAAGTGGGCTAACGAGAAGGGATGAGAGCGTCCCATGCCCCACCTCCACTCTCTCACAAATTCTCTTTGGAAACTACCCTTCCCCTTCCTGGGATGACCTCTGTCCTTAATGAAATGGGAGAAACAGAATGTCAAGACTTGTTTCCTTTCCAAATAAAAGAGGAAAGCGCTGAAGTGCATTTTAAATGCTGTCTGGCAAGAGCGGTGGGGTGGGGGAAGGGAGGAGGCTGACTTGCCTTTCTTAGCTAGATATCTGGGAACTTGGCCCACACACTTTCTCCATGGGATTTGAAGGGCAATGTGTCATTCTGGGAGAGGTCTGCAGTTTTTCCAAATATAAACTTTGCTGTTCTTAGGGTTATCATGTACAAGGGCAGTTGTCTTCATTGAACATATTAGGATTTAGAGGGATAGATATTGAGTAGGAGATGCCAAAAAAGTTTTGGGTCAGATTCCTGCTCTACTGCAGGGCCAGGGCCTATGCCCAGGACAGTGGAAATTAAAATGAGTGCTTAAAACATTGGGAGCTGTAAGGAGTTGAATGAAAGGAGCAACCCTTAAGGGATAGGGTGTCCGGGAACAGCTTCTTGAGTGGCAGTAAGAAGGATGGGTGGAGTTTGGACAGACACAGAGGAAAAGACAGTGTTTCCGGAAGCCACAGAGCATGAAAAAAGGCAGGAGGTGGCAATGACTATGGTGTAGTGGGAAAGCAGAGAGAAACGTGGTTGGCCACAGTCTGGGGCTGTGATGAGACTGAATGTATCCAAATGATGAAGGTTGAGGAAAGTAGTCTTTTTTTTTAATTTAGGTAAAAGGGAGACAGATTGAAGTTTGTCTTTACCTGGATGCAATGCAATGTGAGCAGAGGATTAAAAAGTGGCAAGATGACTCAGGGAGAGAGAGAAGTCAGCTGGGTGAGTCATTGTGGTAGCTCAAGGGAGAAGAGATAAAAACCTGGGCTGAGGATGGCCAATGAGGCTGAATGGATTAAGAGGAGCAAGGCAGCCCAGCTCCTCTGAGTGAGCTGCTTTTGTGGCCTTCAAGTACAGAGTGAGAAGAGGTTCTTGGCTGGGCTAGCTTGGCCATAGTTATCTAGGGACTGGAAAGTGGCTTTCTGCTTATGTGAATGACTTGTGTGACAGTACTCGTATGACAGTGCAACGCACTCTTGGTGTTTCCTCATCAACTCAAGAGTATAGCGTCTGTGGCTGTTTGTTTCTAATTATTTGTTTGGTAGTTGGCAGTGATGACCAAGAATTGGAGGTCAGTGAGCATGCTTTTTGTTTGGCTCAGTGAGTGGGCTTTGATTTTTTTGTGAGAGATTGTATTCTCAGAATTTCAATTGCTAACTTTTTTTTCATTAGACAGGAGTCATGTATTTACTGACCTTTTTAAAAGAGCCTGTAACTGAAATAGTGATGATTTCTGAGCAGTCAAAATGGTGATGAAGAATTTGCATTTAAGTTTATTATTGTCATCTTGATGTGCTTATCTCACATTGCATTCCTGTATCAAGACATCTCATGTACCCCATAAATATATACACCTACTATATACCCGCAAAAATTAAAAATGAAACAAATTTTCAAAAGAGAGCCAACTTCCTTAAGGACTTCCTAACTCAGATCCTATTTACTATTATTCGGCACACAATTCTAATCAAATTAACTTCTTGCTTTCTAGACCACAGAACAGTGGAGGGTTAGAAAGGGTTTATATGTGTCAAGAGTCTCTCTCTCTTATGTGTATGTGTGTTTGGTATGGTGATGGCAGGCACAGAGGCAACAGTGAAATAGAATACTTAATGATCACATAGATGGGGCAAGATGAAACAACTTTAAAAACCTCAAGAAGCATAGCATCCTGGGACTATTGATTGTCCCCAAATCTGAATAATCCACAAGGACATTTCTGCATGGTATAATCACTGAGTTTCACAGTGATAACTTTAAATTATTAAGAGAATGTTAAGTTATTTTGTTACTGAAACACCAGAGGTTTGGTCCAGGTCCTGCTGCTCACCACACAGAAAGCCAATCACTGAGACAACAAGTATTGCCAAGGAAGAAGGCTTTAATTGGGCGCTCCATCAGGGAGATGGGAGCTCAGTCTCAAATTCATATCCCTGACTGACTAAAACTAAGGGTTTATGTAGCAGGGAAGAAACGTAACAATGTGTAAGAAAACAAGACCTAGGGAGAGGCAGGGAGGCATCTGGTGCCATGCTCTGGTGAGTTTCAGTTCTTTGATACTGTTTTTGAGAGGCTCTGAAGGAGGAAGGAACTCAGATAAAACAAATACAAGTTTCAAGCTTTAACAGCACAAGGGCCAATTTCTATGTTTATCAGAACGAACAGTCTATGGGAGTATTGGGTTGGTTTCAATATTCTAGATGTTCTGTTTAAGAATAGTGGGAAGGACACAACACTTTTTAGGAAGATTCCATCTTTATGAGGGTTAAGAAACTCAAATACTTTCAAGGGCCAGCAGGTAAAGTACATTAGTGAAGCGAATCAGGTATATAATAGAAAGGTTGACATGTCCAAAGACTCGGAAATTCAATTTAAAAAATAGTGCCAATTGAAACACATATACCAACCAGCTGAGTTCAGCCACCAGGATGCCCCTGTGAGATTCTTGGTCTAAGAACTTAAATTTAAGTTTCAATGCTGGAAGGTTTTTGGTAAGTCCTGAATAAGGAAGAATTTGCTTCCTAGATGCAAATAGCCTGGCCCTCAATCATAAATATTTGGCAGGACCTTGTCCAGCAGAGAAGACATTGACCTTTCTGTTGTCTTTAATGTACTAGGTCAGGAAGCAGAAGGATGAGCTGAGTCATAAATGAGTCATTTCTCTTTAGGAGTCTCAGACTTAGCAAGGTGATTAACAAACCACATTGAAGAAATTCTTCATCCAATATCCTAAAATTTTTATCGTCTTGAGAACAAACTAGCCCTTTTGAGACTTAAACGTCTCAAAGGGCAACTGGAAACACAATCATTCCTTTGTCTAGAGAAATCCTTCCTTCTGAAATCAGTTATTTCTGACTTCATGTCAACTCTGACTGCACTGGGCTACTAGATATTGATGCTTCAAATTATATTTGCTTTGGGAAATCCAGAATTGCAGGAGAATTGAATATTTCTTAGCAAATCCTTTGCCATATTTGGAGAATAAAAGAAGCCTCTGCCAGTAGAGCCCATAGCTACATTTATGATTTGTTTTCACTGTCACCAGTCCCAAAGCTGGGCTTCTTATTGGTTTTCCAGTAGGTTTATTTTCACAAGATCAGTATGTGTGTGATGGGATCTGATAAGACTTTCCTACAGGAAAGAACAACATTCTGAAGTCTGACTTGCTTTTAGAAATCCTTGGCCCTAAGTCAAAGTTGGAGACAGATTTATATTTGGAGCTAAAAAAGACCAACTGAGACTCGGTAAACAAGCAAATGAACGTGGAACTGGACCCTCAGGAGAAGAATTGCAGCTTTGATAAATGGCAACGTGATTTGGAAAAGAGATGCCTTTATTAAACAGTCTAGTAGCCAAGTGGCCTGAAATGAAGGCTTTGCAATAGGTTCCCAAGCTGATCACATGAGGCAGGGCTCTGAATTGCAATGGATTCTTTCATTTACCACTAAATTAATTCCTCATCAAAATAGTGCTTGCCTCTGAAAGAAGGTTTTCATACTGAACAGATAATTTACTTGCAAAAATTTGTCAAATCTATTATACAATCCTGGAGAATTTGCCCCTTAGGTCAATAGTACTGGTATTTGAACTAACCTCATAGTGCCTTAAACTTAGAAGGATTCAGCTTAACTTTGTTCCTTTTTGATCTCGAGTTTTGTAGAAGCCACAGCATTGTTGGAATGTGTTCTGTGTTTTCAATTTAAATACATGATTTAGTTTCCATCTTCTGATTTATGCTTTGAGGGTAACAGTACTACCTTTTACAAGTAACAGCTGTTAGGATTACAAACGACTATTTGTCTGTGCTCATTGTGAGTTCACATTAGGAATGAGTTGAAAAGGATAAACCCAAGGTATGCAGGTTTGGCAGCATTCTTGTTTGTTATTTATTAATTAAGGGGAGGCTGGTTTCCTGCTGTGGGTTGCAGCCCATTCTCCAACTTCTGTGCGGATGCGGGAGATGGGTGGTGATGATTGAGAAAAGCAGATAATCCTTGCTGTGCATCCACTTAACAGTTACTGAGTGCTGAATGCTGACTGTGTGCCAGGCACTGGCTAGTCCCCAGACATTCACAAGTGAGTAGAGAAAGACATAGTTCCTGCCCTCAAGAAGCTTACAGTTTAGTGGGAGAGTCAGACATTAATCAGACACTCTCCTAATAACTTGAATTATAAGCTAGTGTAGGTGTCATGAAACAAAAGCCATTGGTGTTAGGAGGGTCCAGAAGGAAACCTGACCTAGTGTGGGAGTCTCAGAAGGCTGAGATCTGAAGGATGACACCCACCAGGAGAAACCAGGTAACCAGATGAAAGCAGGAAGGGGTGATGCTGGGGATTTTCCAGGTAGAGAGAACAGCATCCATGTAGGAGTACTTGGCTGTGTGGAAAACTCCATCTTGTTTCATGGGAATAGCCTTCTTACCTATGGAAGGCACCACAGCTTACAACACCTACCAAACTCCTACCTGTCATCCAAAGACCATTTCAAAAGTTGACTCCTTTATGAAGAATTCCTTAAACCCCACAGTCAGATACAATTAGTTTCATGCTAGATCTTCTCTTATATACCTGATATAACATTGACAGGACCCTGTGTTTTGAATCTGAGAGGCAGAATAAGCCTATGGAGCTGGGCTCTCTGAGTTCAAATACTGACTGAGCTGTTTATTTGCTGTGTGACCTTGGGCAAGTTGCTGAACATCTTTGTATTTCAGTTTTGCCCTTTGTAAAATGAGCATGTTAATGATACTTTCCTCAGAGGTTTGCTGGGAGAGTTCATACATATAAAGTCCTTAGTTCAGTGCTTGGCACTTAGTGAAACCTCATTAATGTAACCTATTGTTATGTAGTTCTGAGAAAGGTCTATTTCTTTATTAGTTTTGCCCAAGTGCTCAGATCTGGCAAGAGTGTAATAAGGAACTCCACCCATGTCTACGAACATCTTGTCTAGTGAACATCCTGGAATATGGGGCTGCTTTCAATCACAGTGCCTCTCAAACTTTATGTGTTAAGAATCTCGTTAAGATGGAGATTCTGATGCTGGTCTGAGATGGGGCCTGACCTGTATTTCCAATAAGCTCCCGGGCAATGCTTATGCAGCTGGTCTGTGGGGCACACACTGAGTGTCCAAAAATCGGAATAATCCCCGGGGTCATTTCTGCATAGTATAATCACTAAGCTTCACAGTGAGAACCTGTCTCTGGAGGAAAGACAGGAGCCCATGGGAGGAGGAGGGGACTCAGTCTATAACTCCTGCACCCAGGCACTGCACGGCATGGTCTGCTTTTCACCTGCAGAAGCTGTTCAGTCAGTGTGAGGTGAATGTCATCAGCCGCCATTAGTGGGCTAGTGTTTGAGGCCTTTAGTCAAGATTCTTCACAGATGACTAGAGAGCAAGAGTGAGAGAGGAAGTGAGGGAGATATATTTTAAGGGACTGTAGGGCAGATTGGCATGCTGTAAATTCAGAGAAGAGTTGATATTGAAATCTCTAGTCTGAGATTTGTAGGGCAGGCTGGCAAGCTGGAAACTCAGGCAGAATTTCTTGAGGCAGAATTCCTTCTTTCCCAGAAAGCCTTTATTTTAGTATGTAAAGCCTTCAACTGATGGAATGAGGCCTGCCTACATTATAGAGAGTACCTTCTGTACTCTATAAGTCAATGTAATTGTAAATGTTAATCACATCTGCAAAATACCATCACAATAACATCTAGACTAGTATTGGATCAAACACCAGGACATCATAGCCTTGCCAAGTTGACACATAAAATTAACCAACACGAGGGCCAAAGAACATGGCCTGTTCCATGACCTCAGATCATACCTTTCATCCCTACCAGCTACTCGGGAGGCTGAGGCAGGAGAATGACGTAGAGATTCTATGGGCTTGGCCCCCACCTTGGGATTTGAAAGGTGGCATTAGCATTTGAGAGTTGCCTGTATGGTGGTTTGTGCTCTGTTATGCCCAACATGGGCCTAATTAATGAACTCCTTTGGCTAAGTTTTTTAGTGAAAAACAAGAAGGTCACTCCAATTCAAACAGCTACCCACCTTGTTGGAGTGCCAAGCACAGGGCTGAAAATTCAGATCCTGTTTATTTGGGGCCACACCACTGGATTGTAAGCAGCAGGCAGTTCTTTCCAAGGGGTCTTGTACAGCTTCTAAGTCCCCTGCTGTGGTTTGACTAATTCTGACTACAGAGAAAAGGGGCAAAAATATGCTCTGCGGTCCTCAGGGAAATGTCCAGTGAGCAAACGCCGTGCCATGGGAGGGCAGTAACAGGCACATCTGAGACTTCACGTTTGTGTTTATTCAGGTTTCCCAAGACACTTTCCAGTCCGTGATTTCATGTTGTTTTCAGTATAACCTGGTGGGACAGGCAGTGTAGACAGTTAACTTCTGCTTTTTTTTCCCCGATTCGAGGAAATGGTACCATCTCCTGGTACAATTGCCTCAAGGTGGATGGCAGATAGGCAAGTGCATGGCTGTGGAACCTGGCTGACTTGAGTTGGAATTCCTGCTCCATCCATTACTATCTGACTGGTCCTGGACAAGTTACCACAACTTGTGAGCCTCGGTTTCTATATCTGTAGTAATGACCTTGAATGTTTGAAGTGAGGATTACGTCACATGGCACAGTGTCTGTCATCTAATAGATGCTTGAAAAATGGTGGTAACTTTTTTTCCAGGGAAAAATTTATCTGGGGGAAAAACCTGGGGAAGTCCTGAGAATCCCCCTTGAGTATTTTTATCGTGACTGCAGTAGACATGCTGTGGGGTGCTGCCCACCATCCCCCCAGCACCCCTCTCTGGCCCTGCTGAGGCTCCTGGTTTATCCTGAGTGCCCTACCCTTAATCGCAGCTAGCTAGGTGAAGGAAGGTTGCTTGACCAGGATGGACTTGGATTCCTCTTCTAGGAATTTAGATTTGGGACATTGAGGAACTGAGCCATTGAGCTGTTGGGAACTGAGCTGAAAGATTGTATGGTCTTGGGAACTGAGGCAACCGTGATGACAACTGTGCACACTGAGGTAGTGGCAGGAAAGCCCTTAGATGGAGAGAATGGGAGATGTGAGAAGAGGCATAATAAGGAGAGATGGGTCATGCGGCCCTTGGAAGATAGAGCCATCGTTCTTAACAGCTTCCTGGTTCCCACGAAGCCAGGTGGAATCTTTCCTGCCCTCGGATTCCATGGGACCTGTATTATAATGAGTCACCTGTCCTTTTGCCATCTGGCTTGAGTGTGTATCCATTCCTCATTATGAGAAGATCCATGATGAGGAGCAGAAAGATGAAGAAATAGGGTTTCTGAGAGGCACGAGTACTTGATGAACCTAGACGCCCAGGCCAAGGCTCCTGCTCTTGGCTGTCATGTCTGGCAAGTGCAGTTGTTACAACGGCCATTCTCTCTGGTCTTGGGCTGCTAATAGGGAGTCTGTGGAGGTAGGCTGGGGAAGAAAGTGTGGCCTAGGAGGGAATATGCGGTACTGACTGCCTGATATTTTCCCTCACTGACTCCTGCTTTCCCCATGTTCCATGCAGCTGCTCATCCAGGCTCCGCTCAGAGTTATGAAGGTACCTCTGGTGTCTTCCTCCTTGAATTAGGCACTAGTTTGCAGTGGCCCTGCCTATGTTTCTCCGGAGGGGAGAAGTATTGGATTAGTGGAAATGGATCCCAGGGGATCTGGTTCAACTTGGCTCCCATCCAGTGAAGTCATCCGGCTTAGAAGTCAGGTTTCCCTGATCTTTTGGACCAAACCAGGGATACTAGGGCCGAAGCATAATAAAGAAAAACCTGGGGAAGTCCTGGGCACTCCCCCTTGAGTATTCCAGAGTAGCTGGTCATCATGGAGCTGGAGTATTGCAGGGAGCCTGGGTACCACCTTAGACTTGGCTGTCCCATGGGCTGGAATGTCAGACATCCCACTAAGCTAGAACTGTGCTTCCCAAATTTGAAGGCACTAAAGAGCTGACTACATCAGAACCACAGGGGCATTTGTTAACATACAGATTCATGAATCCCTTTCTGATTTACAATATACAGGATGAGGCCTGGGAAACTCTAGTTTTAACAAGTACCAGGTGAATCTGATAATCAGCCATGATGGAAACTGCCCTCACATAGGTGGCTCGTTAATGTCAGTCTTAGATTCTTTGAAATGGTCCTGCAGCAAACACCATGCATGAAAATTTCTGTAGTCTAATTCTTACCCTCAAAATAGATGCTGTTATAGATTGAACTGTGTCCCTCTCAAATGCAAACGCTGAAGTCCTAACCCCCAGTACCTCAAGACTTGATCTTATTTAGAAATAGGCTCATTGCAGGTATAATTAGTTAGGATGTATAGTTACTAGAGTAGGATGGGCCCTTAATCCAACACGACTCATGTCCTTATAAAAAGGGAAAAATTTGGACACAGAGACAGACACATATAGAGGGAAGATGATATGAAGAGACACAGGGAAAGTGCCATGTGAATTATGCAGCCATAAGCCAACGAACATCTGGGACCACCAGAAACCGGAAGAGGCAAGAAAGGATCCTTCCCTTGTAGGTTTCAGGGGAGCACAGACCTGCCAATACTTTGATTTGAGACTTCTGGCCTCCAGAACTGTGTAACAATAAATTTCCATTGTGCTCGGCCTTCCCGTTTGTAGTTATTTACAATGGCAGTTCCAAGACTCTAATACAGATGCTAATAATTTTTTAGTTTTTTTTTTACAATATTATTTTATTTTTTAAGCTCACAAATAATAACTGTACATATTCTCGGGATACATAGTACACAGGGTACATTCATGGGATACATAGTAATGTTTTGATACAAATAATGTATAGTGATCAGATCAGGGTAATAGCATTTCCATCATCTCAAACATTTATAATTTGTCTGTATGGGGAACATTTGCTATCATTCTAGCTATTTGAAACTCTATTATTATTACTATAATCATCCTACAATGCTGTGTAGCACACTAGAACTTATTCTTCCTATCTAGCTGTAATATTATATGCTTTAACAAATCTCTTCCGCCGGGCGCGGTGGCTCAAGCCTGTAATCCCAGCACTTTGGGAGGCCGAGACGGGCGGATCACGGGTTCAGGAGATCGAGACCATCCTGGCTAACACGGTGAAACCCCGTCTCTACTAATATACAAAAAAAATTAGCCGGGCGAGGTGGCGGGCGCCTGTACTCCCAGCTACTCGGGAGGCTGAGGCAGGAGAATGGCGTGAACCCGGGAGGCGGGGCTTGCAGTGAGCTGAAATCCGGCCACTGCACTCCAGCCTGGGCGACAGAGCCAGACTCCGTCTCAAAAAAAAAAAACAAAAAAAAAACAAAAAAAACAAAAACAAATCTCTTCCTCTACCATTCCCTGTGCCCTGAAATTAATTTTTTAGTTTTGAATATCAGCTACTCTGCACGTCATTCCCTTGTTCCACTGAGTTGATCTGCCTTACTTCTTGTGTGTGAAATGAAGCTTCCATAGGGCCTGGGTGTAGCCTGTGGGTGTGCCCTCTGCCTGGGGCAGGGAGTGGTGATTCACAAGCAGGAAATCTTCATTCCCATGAGGAATGTGACAGTGCCTTATGACGCCAGTGAGATGCCAAAGCCTTAACGTAGAAAAGTCGGGTTGCTTCTCCCTTTTATCCCTCCACATAAATCTGACAGACATTTTCAAAGGCCAACCATCTATTAACGTCTGCTGATTCTCTACATTTGGAGTTTGTGATTGTAGGTAGGACAGGAGCTCTTATGTCTAGCATCCAAGTAAATTCGTAGCACAGTGGTTAAGAACAGGGCTGTGGAGCCAAACTGCTGGTGTTTAGATCCTACTTGCTGTGTAGTTTTGCCGAGTTGCCTGGTCCACAAGTCCTCACACTTGAGTGTGCATCAGAATTCTCTGCAGGGTTTGTTAAAGGCTAGATTGCCCCACTCCCAGAGATTGTGATTCAGTGTGTCTGGGGTGGGGCCTGAGAAATTTCATTTCTAACAAGTTTCCTGATGTTGATGCTGCTGGTCCTAGGACTAACATTTTCAGAGCTGCCAACCTTAGTTTCTCTAAACCTCTGTTTTTCCATTTGTAAAGTGGGATTTGTGAAGTTGCTAATTTATAGAGTTGTGAGGATAAAGTAAGATGATGAATGTAAAGTGCTTAGCACATTGCTCTGTGTGAAGCTAAATGCTGGTGATCACTGGCTGTCATTAACATAAATTGAAGCCCTCTTCTATGCTTGACTTGCTAAGTCTTGCTAACATTCAAAGGAAATTCTAGATGGGGGGCAGAAAAATGTTACCTCCTCTTTTCAGGGGTTTTCAGGGAAGTAAATTATTCTCCTGAAATCATGGGACACCTACTGCTATGCTGAGGTTGCATCTCTCATGGGCACCAGTAGTTGGGCCCTAGGGGATGCCTTTGGAAGAGGTGAGTTTAGAAGGAGAGGAGAGGGGTTGGGTCTCACCCTCAGATTCATCAAGCAGAAAGCCCTGACCGTCATGCTCAGGAGTTTGTGAACATTCCTGCCGCCTGGACCTACAGCTGGCTGCCTGTGCTGCTCCATGCGGGCGGGGCCCTGCCCATCTAATCAGAAAACGTTGCCTGGTCTGTGTCCTTTCCCACACTCCCAGTTAAACACAGTGATTGTCTTGGTGTTCAAGTGTCAAGTGTTGGAGGCTTTCAGAAGCCACCGTACATGTTTGTTTTGCATCTCCTCCAATCTGGGCAGAGCACAGAGATACAGACTGTTAATGGGTTGGCCCTTCCTAACTCCATATGACACCCTGGCTCTGAGTCTTCTCATTAGCTCGGTCCTTGGGTTTCCAGCTCTGCAAGCAAGACAGTTCATGTCGATAAATCGTGCTTTGTCTTAGAGATTCTGGCTCCATCAGAGGACTGGGGTTGTGCTTGGGAGCTGCTGTCTTGTTGCTAAGATTCTTGGACTTCATCCAAGTTCACATTTCCCAGGATGGTGGAGAATAGTTAATGATTATAAAGCTCTGAAAATGTATATGCTGGTTTCATTCCAATACCACTAAAAGAAAAAAAACCTTAATTACCAAGAGGACAGTATTTCTGGTTTTGTTTGATTTTTGTGTAGTTAAACTTTGAAGGCAAAAGTCCTTTTTTGCATATGTGTTTTGGTAAAAGCTTCCCCACTGAATGCAGTGAACTCTTCTTGAGCACTGACTGTGCAAAACAGCCATGTGTGGGGTGGTAAGAAAAAGGCAAGCTTCTTCTAGTTGGAGGAGGTGAAGTGGGTATGACGTAAGGTGAAGCAAAAGGCTGCTGACTTTGGAGAGAGAAGATGTAAAGACATCCTGTTTTCTGTCTTCATGTTTTAAAGTTCTTTGCCCAGCACATGAATCATTTCCCTTAATATACTTGCCTTCCCCTGTTGTAGGGCAACTTGAATCGTTGGCAGCTTCTAACTGTATCTTCTTGAAGCCAAATTGTCTCTGAGTTACCCTCCCTCCTCCATCCTCCTCCCCAAATTCTAGTTTAGCTCCCCAAGCAGACTCACCACTATAAGTTAATGGGAAAACTCATTTGTTTTCTTGCCTGCTTATTTGTGGTATTTTTCTATCCAGTACTTTCCCCTGATTATAGGTTTTAATTGTATACTTATTCACGGTCTCTCCCTCTAGAATATATTATTCCTGTGGGTAGGGGCTTTCTCAGAGAGCAGTCAAATTGAAAAGGCAAAAATGAAATCAAAGGGCAATTCTATAGCATATTAGTCACCAAATCCAAGTATGCTACAATTTAGGATTATACTTTGAAGTTTGAACAGTTTGTTTAGTACCAGTAAAAGTAGGGCCTGCTTTCTAGTTCTCCACTGTGGGAAGTAAACTCATAACTTACCACTCTCCCCCTATTTTATTAGATAATGCTAGTTAGAAATTGGTTTTTTACAAAATCAGGCTTTACAAAGCTAAACACAGTCTTTCTCGTACAATCCATCAACCGTGCTCCCTGGTAGGTGCCCATATGAGTTGAAAACATTGTTCCTACGTAAAATCTGCACACAAATGTTTATAGCAGCTTAATTCATTATTGCCAAAAACTGGAAGCAACTAAGATGTCCTTTAATAGGTGAATGGATAAATAAACTTGTATGTTCAGACAAAGAAATATTGCACAGAAAGAACCACTGAGCCACAAAATGACGTGGGAGAAGCTTGATTGCATATTGCTAAGGAAAGAAGCCAGTCTATAAAGGCTATGTGCGATATGATTCCAACTATATGACATTCTGGGAAAGGCAAAACTGTAAAGAAAGGAAGCTGCATAGTTGCCAAAGGTTAGCAGGGAGGTGGGGATGAATAGGCAGAGCACAGAAGGTGCTCAGGGCAGTGAAACTATTCTTTATGATATGGTGATGGTGAATACAGGACACCATGGATTTGGCAAAACCCACAGAACTGTACAACACAAAGAGTAAACTTGATGGTAAACTGCAGGCTTTAACGAATAGCAATGTATCAGTATTGATTGATCAGTTGTAAGAAATGTACCACACCAATGCAAGATGTTTATAATAGAGGAAACTGGCCAGATGCTGTGGCTCATGCCTATAATCCCAGCACTTTGGGAGGCCAAGGTGGGAGAATCACTTGAAGTCAGGAGTTTGAGACCAGCCTGACCACCATGGTGAAACCCTGTCTTCACTAAAAATACAAAAATTATCTGGGCGTGGTGGTGGATGCCTGTAATCCCAGCTACTCTGGAGGCTAAGGTGGGAGAATTGCTTGAACCTGGAAGGTGGAGGTTGCAGTGAGCTGAGATCTGCCACTGCACTCCAGCCTGGGCAACAGAGTGAGACTCTGTCTCAAACAAACAAACAAACAAACAGACAAACAAAAATAGGGGAAACTGTGTATGTAGCTGCGGCAGGGTGGGTAGTGGGGGGCAGGAGGTGGTATATGAGAATATTCTGTACTTTCTGTTCACTTTTTCTGTAAATCCAAAACTTCTCTGAGAAATAGTCTATTAAGTAAGAAACCCAGCTTAATCAATTCATTTATTCACTTATTCATTTTTTATTTTCAAGAAATATTTATCGAGCACCTAAAAGGTATCAGACATGCTAGCCACCACATAGCCCACACCCTTTAGGTCATCTATGGCACTTAGAGGGTATGCCAATGTTGTTTTTTAAAGAAACTCAGTTCTCCACAAGGTCGAAATGGATAATGGCAAACATCAATGAACACCCAAAGGGGGCTGTGGAAGAGGTCTCAACCTTTGAGGATAAAGCCAAAGGCCATGAGACCTTTCCATAATCCATTCCCCAAAGGTAATGATATTCAGACCTCAGAAGCTTTTGCACATGGAAGTATAAAGGGAGGAGTGCTCTGCTACTATATTAGACACAATAATTATATCCAGGGAGAAACTGGGAGCAGAACTCAGGCTTAAGAAGCAATACATTTATGGCTTTTTCTAAATAAAAGTAACACAGCTTGAACACCCTGACCCTATTCTTCAGGTAAAGGAGAAATCCAACACCAGTCATTAGTGGGGCTTCTTCCTTCTCTTCCACTGGAGTGTACCAGATTTCTGGCTCTGGGAAAATGTGGGAGGCACCCGAGTTATAGCTCATGGTAACTCCATTGTTGCATTGCTCCTTTTGCTTCCCTGATGGTGTCTGGTGCTGTGACCTTCCATCATCTGCCCAACACAACTTATTGGAAGGGTATTGTATTAGTCTTGCTCTCCCTTGCAGATTTTAAACCTATTGACCACAGTCTCAGCCACAGGGACCATCTCCACGGCTCAAGGCCATTGTGCTTAGTCTCGGCCATTTGGCAGTCACCTCCTACCCAAAATCCAGGCTCTGTGGGACACTGCATAGGAGTAGGGTATAGGACCCTGCCTCTCAGCTACCCTTGCTCCTCTGTCCATCATTCTCTCCTCCCAGGAACTCTCCTTTACTTTCCTTAGCTACTTCCATTCCATCTTGTATCATCCCTGTCTATATCCCAGTAGTGCTAGCTTTGGAAAACAAATTCCCCTAAACTCTCCATTGGTGCAAGAGAACCTCAGATTTCCTGGAGTAAAGGAATATGGGAGGAAGCAGCAGGGAAAAGAAAATGCCTTTCTTTCTTTCCTGAAAAGCCTCCCCGAATACATTCCCCAGTTGGGTTATCCAGCCACACTGTAATTGCTAGTGGTGAGAAACTTAGCTGTCTTTATTTTAAAAACAATATCAGTTTTCATGAAACACATATCAATTCATGTTGGACTTCAGGCTCTGGACCCTGGGCCTTCAGAATATCAGGCATCCAGACAGCGGAGTCTTATGGACCTGGGGATGGTTCCAAAGTCAGCACAAAAGATTAAAAGCTTATGCAGTCAAAATTCCCCATGACTCTGCATTGGAAAGTGACCCTTTGCAGTATTTCACTCAGGCCATCACAGAGATCTTATTTTTCAGCATTCAAACATTTCACTGTCTTTGGATGAGCACAAGATGAATTGGTTGGCTTGCATTTAGAAGTCACAATGAATGAAGAATATTTTGAACACAACAGTCACCTTTAATGTCATGTGAAGCTCTCACTAAGACAGCCCAGGGGACCCGGCCTGTCTCCCTTCTCATATTTACTCAGGGGCATGCATTCCTGGAGTATAATGTCTGGTGCAGTCAAAGCATCGTTTTACCGTCTCTCTTCTTCCCCCTCTTTTCTCTCTGTCTCCATCTCCACTCCCTCAAGTGCATATAGTTTGCTTGGAATAGGAAAGAACTCCACTGTGCTATAAACACCTGCCTGCTCTGTGCCAGGCCCTGGACAGGTCGAACAAGCCCTGCTCTCTCAGTATCACTTCCTGGGCTCCCTGACCTCTCTGTCGGCACTTTCTGTGGGCTCCCATCTTTGATCGTCCTTGGTGGCTCTTGCTGTTTTTTTGATTCCTAACCTTGACTAAATACCTTTCACTCCAGAATGTGTTTAGTGATCAGTTAGGCCTTGGGGTAATCCGGCTTTGGCCCAGGCTCCGTTTAGAGTCATGCTATTTTAGAATTGATGACGATAGCCACAGGCTCCCCTGCTCTGCTGTGATGCTGCAGGAGATCTTCCTTCCCAGTGTCCTGGGCCTGTTCTTACTGGCCTTTTTAGAAACTAAGATTCTTCTCTGTATTTCCATAAGTTCCTGCCTCAGGACAAATGTTTCTCTGCTGAGCACAATTTTGGACATCTTTTCTCAGTGATCTTCCTGGAGTTATAATAAACCAAGTTGTCTGATGCTCATTGCTTTATCTAAGCTGTGAGCAGTGGGGCAAAAAGGCTTTGCCTTAAGACAGCGTTTGAATATTGACCCTGCCTCTAGTTGTGTGACCCAGCACAAATTCTTTAGCCTCTCTAAGCATCTCCAGAGACTCCACTGTAAAATGGAATTGCATTACCTACCTTGGAGGTTACTACAAGGAATAGAGTTAGACAAAAGGGTCGGGCACGCACAGATCTTCAACACCTGTTAGCTGTTAACTATTACCTCATTCCGTGGGGGCAGGGGTGGGTTAGGTGAAATGTGGGGCAGCTGCTTCTGCTCAGAATGTTTGAAGCCATGGCTTCTCTTCCTTTGTATGGCTAGTCTGGTTTTGTTTTAGACCAAGGCAAAGTGCGGCGGTGGAGGCACACCTGGTTCAGGTTCCCATCCTGCCACTCAGTTGATGCCACCCTTGGGTAAGTCTCTGGTCTCTCTCAGTGCAGTTTTCTCATTTATAAAATGAGGGTAATGTTATCCAACTTGCTGATTATTGGAAGAGTAGGAGATAAAGTATGTAAAGTGGTCAGTTCAGTGCCTGCCTTGAAAATCATCACCTGATACTGGGTGCGCCCTTTCTCCTCTCAGATCATACGTTCTTTGTGGGAAGGAACATGTTGGTGTCACTCCTGGCTCAGTGATTGGCACGAAGAGAGGCCTCAGCAGCTAGCAACGGATCAAACAAATAACTCTTCTCTCCCTAGTTCTCAGAAGACCCCGTTTGAAGGCTGTAACATTAAGGTCCCATAGCAATTTAAAAGATAAACAAACCCAAAATAGGCTCCTACAGCATTAAATAGGGCAACTTTCAAATGGGTCATGATGGAAAAAACAAAAATCTCAACTGTGTTATGTAAAAGCAGGCTCACAGGACTTGGTTCACATAAGAAAAAAGCTCTGGAAAATTGTACTTGGGATTTCAAACCAAAGGCAAATATATCTGTGGTAAAAAAAATATTGCACATGATTCACTAAACATTTTTTAGACAAAAACCAGTGTTTTAAATAAAAACACGATGATCATAGATCCCTGTAACTGTTATTCTGGGACATAGTTTCCCCTTTTCCAAAGTTTGAGGTCTGGGTTAGACCTAGGGGCCTCGCAGGCTTTGACAAGATGTTTGGATTTTTCCCAAAATACAGAGAGAAGCCACTAGAGTTTTAAGCAGGAGTAGGCTGGATTGATTTATGTTTTTAAAAGCCTGGCCTTTTTCTCACTTCCCCCTGCTACCCGATGACCATTCTCCATCCTGCCTCCATTCTGCCTTCTGCGCTGTATCTCCTGTTGGCTTCTCTTTCCACACCATCTCCTCCCCAACCCAAATCACTTGGGCCCACGGCAATGGCTTCTTCCTCTTTGCTCATAGCATTTGCTGGGATCTCATGCACACTCGGCCCCATGACATTGCATGCTATTATTAGCTTCTGCATATGTTAGTTAATGAATTAATTCAGCAAGCATGTATTGAACAGCTGCCGCATGTCAGGCACTGAGCTAAGGGCAAGGGATAGATGCAATTAGGACACGCTCCCTGCTCCCAAGTAGCCTAGAGTCTGGGAGCGGGGTCAGCTATGTAAACAGTGATAAGCCTGGCAAGGTTTTTATGGGATCTGAGATAAGGGACCTCTAACCAAAGGGAGAGATGGAGAGGGTAGGGGTGGGGAGGGTTAGGGGAGACTTCCGGATGAAAAAATGTTGGGACTGATTCTTCAAGGCTGACTAGGAGTGGCAGGGAGGGGTGGGCGCAAAGGGGTCAGGTTGAGCAAAGGCATGAGGCAGAAACAGGTGAGAAATTGCAAGCAGTTCATTGTTGATGCAGCACTTAATGAAAGGCTGAGAAGCATAGGAGATAAGACTGGAAAGCAAGTGGGAACAATGCAACACAACACAAACACAACTCAACACCCAGGATGTCGCTGTTCAGATCCAAGGAATTCTGGATCTCGACTGGGGAAAAGTCCCATGGTGGGATATAGGAGGCCAGCGGTGTTAGTCATTTATTTATTCATTGAAGTACCGTCCTGGGGATACTGCAGTGAGAGATCCCTGCAGTGAGGGATCTCTGCCTTCAAGGAGCCTGAGGAAGCCCTTGGGGAAGAGCCCTGACCCAGCCTCAGGGCTTAGGAAGCCTCCCTGGAGGTGGTGTCCTCTGGTCAGTTCTGACAGTGGGCTTCATGGAGTGGAAGGGGTAGGGAGTGAGAAAGCCACCATGCAAAAGAGCTCCTGGTGGCCCACCTTTCCCTTGACCCACCCCCCAGCCTTCCAGGCCCAAGACACTAAGCCACAGATGTGGGCTGGAGAGGCGGGGTGGAAAGTAGGCTGGAGAGAGGCCCGCAGAGCCCTCCTTCCTGACTGTTTTGCTGCCTCCCCAGTCATCTCCTGGAACATGGGCCTGTTTTGTAAACACAGCAAGGCAGCCCAAATATGTGGGGTTTGGCTCTGGCTTGGCCAACCCAGTTCACTAAGCAAATAGTAAGGGATTATTTTCCCCTTTTCTTCCTAAACTAAATCTTCTCTGGGTGCATAATTTACAGAACTGCAGCGAACTGCAGTTTGGCGTCCTTCCCAAGGAAGAAAAACACCTCCTCAGATTTTCCACACGCCCGCCCCATCCTGCTGGCCTAGTGCCAAGACTTGACTGGGGATAGGGCTGCTGCTGCTGCTCTGGGGAAGGGCGGCCGTGGGGGGATGTGCCACCACCCCTATTTCAGGAGATAGTGGGAGAGTGGGAAATAGGTGTGTAGTTGGTGGGGGGACAGGAACCTATGCAGATAGAAGCATGGAACCATGCTAGGAACCATGCTGGCACCAGCAGATCCTGGAACAGCTCATTAATGGTGCAAAGCACCTTCTCATCTCATTTCATCTCCCAACAAACGCATGAGACAGGCAGAGTACATGTGATTACCATTCCCATTTAACCCATTTAACCAATGAGTTTGCAACTTGAAATTGGCCTGAACCAAGTTAGGATTCCATCTCTGCCATTGTGTGACCTTGGGCAAGGCATGAACTCTCTTGCAGCCCCCTCTGTCTATTGGGGATAATAATAGTACTTTCCCCAGGGTTGTGTTGAGGGTGAAATGAGATACTGTGAGCAAGGAGCCTGCTCCATGGCTGGCCCTAGCAGGTGCTCCCCTGGTTCTATTATAATGGCTGCAGAGGTTACCTGACTCCTCTGGGTCCTGCTGGGACTGTGCCCCAAGTGTTCTGACTTTCAGCACAGCCTTTTATATTGCCTCAGTCACCCCCATGCCCACCTGGCCACTCCTTACTCTGTCGCCTGTCCCTCTCACCTTCTCATTTCTCCCTCCTTCCCTCTCCCCCACACTCCCCCAGCAGAAGATGTTGCAAGCTTTGAGGTTGCCCATGTGCTTTCAGCTCAGAGATCTATGCTGACAGCTGAGTGGTCTGTAAGTCCACCAGGGCAGTCCTTAAGTCCAAATTCCTGCCCTACTCTGTGAGAACAAGTGACCCTAGAAACTGCATAACGGGTGAAACTTAAGCTTCAGAACCTGAGCCCCAGTTCACAGTCTGCCTGTTTCCTCTTATAGTCAAGGGCAAGCATCCAAATGCCCCTTCATTTATCATTGTCATTGCCACTCTGAAAGGTCAGAGCGCATTCCTCTCATTGCCTCCAGACACTTGGCTCTGGGCTGTGATTAGACTTGGAGGCGCTGAGCCTTGCATGCATTCGGCACTCATGAATGTTTGTAGAGGAGGAGTCAGGTCATGCCCCTTGCCAGGGCCTGCAGGGTCTATGTTATCACAGCATATGGGAAAACAGCATTTTCTCATCTGGGTCAGCTCAGTGGCTCCTTTGTCATAGACCCAGATTATTTCCCTAATGAAAACTCAACAACTTTTATAGCTATTTCCTCTGCCCTCTTCCCTTAGAATTCTCAGGCTCATTGTTGCTTCCTTAAGGGCCTGTCTAACCATCCCATTGAAAGTGACTCCTCCTGCCCCACCCAAGGCACTATCTCATCATCTTTTTTTTTTTTTCATGCTACTCCATACTGTCTGAAGTTATTTCTTTGCTGATTGTTTTTGTGACTACAAAGCAAGCACCATGAGAGCAGGACGTTTTCTATTGTGGTCACTGGTATCCCAGTGCCTGGCATGCATGTAGCTGGAACACAACATTTATTCATTTATGGATAAGTGAAGCAACCTGAAGATCATGGAGTTCAATGTCTTCATTTTGCAGACAAGGTTGCTGAGACCCAGAAAGCTTAAGAAGCCTAGTGTCAATTCTCTTGGGCAGAGCCCTCTGCCATGAGCTCTTTCTCCAGGATATTCTTCCTCAATTCTGAAGGGCCTCTGGAACCAACATGTAATGGTCTGCTTTTCTATTCATGAAGGAGGACAACTTTGTGTCTCTGAAGAGTTACAGCGTTAAAAATGTATCTGACAGGCACCCTAATAAGCCAATGGACAGTTTGCTCATTGGGGCTGAAAATGGAAAACACAGAGATGTACAGAAAACACCCTGAAAAGAAATTAACATGAACCCACTTGTGGGTAAGGATTGATTGTATAATATGATGTCATCATTTTGGATGTCAGCTGGCCAGGGAAACCCATAACTGGGTCATGACTATTGGTGTCGGGGGAGATGTTTCCCCTCTAGATTCTGGTGGAAGAATAAGGGGTCCATGATGAGTCATAGGGAGCAGTGGGCTGGGAGGCTTCCTCATAGAGTAATTTGAGGATTAACTACGAAGAGATGCATAAAAGGTTCAGCATGGTACCTGCCCAGTAAGGGGTAGTTCTGTTTTCATCCCTAAAGATGGATGATTCTGGCTGAGGACTTATTTGCTTCTCTGTTTCACCGACTCCCACTGGTTTTCTCATATTTTTCTTATGGGAGATGACAGGAGATGACTCATGCCAAGTAGCAAAATGAGCCAGCATGCTAGCTCCGGTAAAACATTGTGTGGGGCAGTAAGGAACTAATAATAATAATGATTATAACAGTCACTGCTTCACTTAATTTACACGTTTTATGTCCCAGCCAATGGGCTAAAGGCTTAGGTGTGTTACCTCAGTCACTTGTCTAAAGTTGGAACTATTTTTGTCCGGCTTAACAGATAAGAAACAATCATTCAATCCTATGAGAAAGGAACTATTTTTACTCCTATTTTCCAATTTAAAAGATGAAATTTGGAGAGGTCAAGTGGCTTGCCCAAGGTTACTTAGCCGATAAGGGGCACGGACAGAATTCCAGCTGTGGTATGTGATCTGACTCCAGAGCTCAGGAGTAAAAATATTTCCTTTACTGCCTCTCAGGAGGCTAAATAAATTAGAGGTGGTAGAGTTTTGGTGACTGTCAGTCTCTTGTTGTCTCTAGCCCCTTTGTTTTGTTAACCAGCTATAGATAACCCATGTCCAGTAAGAATTCACAGGCTATATTGTCACAGACAAAAGAGAATGAATTTTACAAGAAGACACCTGGGGCAGCATACATGATTGTCATAGCCATGACGATCCAATGAAGTGAATTTCCAAGCAATAAGTGTTCTGTGCTCACACCACCTTGCACCTGAAAGGCAGGAATTGCATTATTTGTATTCGATTAAATAAAAAAATATACAAAAACACTGGCTCAGTGCCTGGCAAAAAGTAGGCACTTAATTGCAAAATACTCTCATCTGTACCTTTATTTCCCTAATGCCTAATACAGTGCTTGGCGCATAGTAGGTGCTTAAAACATATTAGTTTTTTTTTTTTTTTTTTTTAAACTAGTAGCACTTAGTACTCAATAAAATGACTATTTATTGAGGTTCCATGCTAAATATTTCAAGACAGTATCACTTCTGCCCCCTATACTCATTCAATGAAGTTGTGGTTAATAACCCCATTTAGCAATATGACTTCCCTTAACAGAAGGAAAAGCAGGCATATGGAGGTTAAATACTTAGGATACTGAGCTGTCAAGCTGGTAAGTGGCAGAGCCAGGGGTTTAAGTGAATGACTTATCAGAATCTCCTTTGATGGTCCCCATAGTGACCAGAGGAGATGAGTGTCATTCTCTAGGTGATCTGTGGGCCATAGCTTGAAGCTTGCTGCTTCTTAGACTCTTACTTATTTTTAAAAAAGTTGTGCCACCTTTGCTTTCTAATATATCTATGGTTAATTCAATCTAAATTAATGTTTGAAGCCATTGACAAGTTTCATTACTTAAATCATGCTCTCCCCGAGTCTTCATATTATCTTGATGCTTCAGAAAGATGTACCATGTTTGTCCTGTGGCTTCCCATTCTCCTGGCAGACCACCAGGGACATGCACATTCTGGGTTGAGCATGGGACTGCGGGAACCTGGGAAGCTTCCTGGGAGAAGTGAGTCTTGAACTAGAATTTAACTAGCTGGCAGAGGCAAAACTGGGACCTGGATCTTATAGCTCTTCTTCCATGCGTTCCCTGCTCCTTACCCCAAATCCTTTCACCCTTTATCCCTTGGTAATGGTAGAGCAGAGTGGAGGCTCAGTACAGAGCTTAGAATATATGAGGTTGTCAGTGGCAAATAAATGAATGAATAACTGGGTGGATGGATGAAGTCTGGTCAGTGATGGGTATCAGCATCCCCTTGGAAAGGCCAATGGCCCGAGAGAAGCCAAGGAGGGGCTTTATATTATGAAGGGCTCCCTGGAGGAGGAGGCTACAGCCACCAAGGACACCATAACCTTGCCACCTAAAACGTCTAGGTTTTAGGCTATTATTGATGCTGCTGTGATCACTAAATGTCAGTCAGTGAGGGAGCATCTTGTGCCACTAGAACTGGGCACTCATAATCAATTGGAAAGGTAATTTAGAGGGTCCTAGAGATTTTCTAGTCTCTTCTTCCCATTTTATAGATTGGGAAATTGAGGCATAGAGAGGGAAAACAAATGACCCAAGGCCACATGGCTTGGTGGAACTGTTCATTGCATATTCAATAGCCATTTCTTGCTCCTTATTCCTTCTCAGCAGAGCCCCAATTTTGATTGGTATTGGGCATTCATGGTTTGATGGAAGACCTTACCCCTCTCTGTCCCTAGAGAATAAATCTTGGTTAGTTTGAGCCAATCACAATCATTTTATCCTCTTTGCCAGTGACTGGTTTGGGATGAGCATGTGATTGAATTCTAACCAACAAAACACGAAGTGGGGGGCTTTGGGGGAAGTTTTCCTCCATCTTAAAGAGCAATGACAGTAAGGGCTACACAATCTTAGTCTCCATGGTTTTAGAATTTGCTGGATGAGGACAGGGTGCTTGGTGTACTTGCAACCAAAAGAGTCACACTGAGGACAAATGCCGGCACACTGTGTACCAACCACGGTGCACTGTGGTTGGTCAAGTTGCATGATGAAAAGAACCTGAATCCATGGTGGTGTCACTGAGCCACTGAATTAACAAGTTCTGGAACTGTTCTACCTCTGGACTTCTTATCAAATGAGACAGTGAAATGTCCTTATTGTTTAAAATAGTTGACTTGAGCTTTCCATTATCAGTCACCCAATGCATCCTTATTGATACATATCACCAGGTAGGATCAGATTCCCAAATCAGTGTTTAGATGGCCCTTTGGAGTGGCTGGAGTGGTCTCTGAAACCACCAGGAAGCAACAGGGGAAGTAAAGAAGTGTTTGGGATTATCCACTGGGTTGTGTCTCGATTGCTCCTGTAGAATATTTGAGGCTCCCAGGAAGATCCCACAGTCTGGCCTTGGATTTGGACATAAACTTTGTAATCAGTAGAATTAGGGTTGGCTTCTATATTTTAATGTTAAATATGATTTTTACTTATTTATTTACTTATTTATTTTTGAGATAGCCCATGAGGCAGGAAACACAAAACAATGATTTTTACCCTCAAGGCCTTATTCTGTCACATAACATTAGTTGTGGCAGTTCCATAAAGACATAAAGGACTCGGACTCCTTACACATCTCTGATCCATTATTTTCAGGGTGTAGCCCTCACCCTCATGTCCAAGATGGCTGCCAGAGATCCACCATCACATCTATGTCCCAGACAGGCAAATAGAAAAGGTGGGAAGAATGTTACCCCTCCTTTGTTTAAAGGCTGCAATAAGATTTTATTGTTTTCTGAACTGCTCTTCCTCATCCCTTCTCCCCTCTTTTCTTTCTCCCTCATCCCCAAATGCCAACACAGGGTCTCCAAGTAGAGCCTCCTACATTTCAAGTTAGTCTTTTGATATGTAAGTGCTCAGTAAATGTTTGTTTCTGATGATGAGGGGAACAAATGACTCCCTTTGCATTCCAGGTTCTGGGGCAGGGCTCACATTCCCCAATGCCTTGCAGAGCCAGGGAAGAAATGATAGAATGAATGTAACAGTTTGGTATAAGAAAAACAAGGAGTGGGCTAGGCGTGGTGGCTCCCTCCTGTAATCCCAGAACTGTGGGAGGCTGAGGTGGGTGGATCACCTGAGGTCAGGAGTTTGAGACCAGCCTGGCCAACATGGTGAAAGCCCATCTCTACTAAAAATACAAAAATTAGCTGGTCGTGGTGGCACATGCCTGTAGTCCCAGCTACTTGGGAGGCTGAGGCAGGAGAAATGATTGAATCTGGGAGGGGGAGGCTGTAGTGAGCAGAGATCGCACCACTGCACTCCAGCCTGGGCAACAAGAGCGAGATTCCATCTCAAAAAAGAAAAAAAAGAAAGAGAGAAAAATAAGGAGTGGTAGCAACCCTCCTGAAAGGAGGTATTGTTATTCAGCTGCTGCCAATTGTAGTCAAGAGGGACTACAAGTTCCATGTTATCAACTCTTCCATTATTCAACAGAAGCTGAAAATTTGTATTTTAATGTTAAATATGAGTTTTACTTATTTATCTTCTTATTTATTTTTGAGATAGAGTCTGGCTCTGTCACCCAGGACGGAGTGCAGTGGCACAATCTTGGCTCACTGCAACCTCTGCCTTCTGTGCTCAAGCAATCCTCCTCCTTCAGCCTCCCAAGTAGCTGGGACTACAGGTTCGTGCCCTTGTCTAATTCTTAAATTTTTTGTAGAGATGAGGTCTCAATATTCTCCAGGCTAGTCTCAAAGTTCTGGACTCAAGTGATCCTCTTGCCTCAGCTGCCCAAAGTGCTGGGATTACAGGTGTGAGCCACTGCATCCAGCCTAAATATAATTTTTAAATGTTAGGCCAACACTGTGTGTTTTTTGGGTTGAGAGTAAATCTTGAGGTCAAATGTTGTATTTGATTAGTTCAGCAGAATCTGGAATATAATGAGTACTCAATGTTTACTGAATAAATACATTAAAGCTTTCCAATGGCTTTTTTTCTCCCAGCAGATTGAATGAAACATGTGGAGCAACTGATGAAAGACAAAGGCACTCATGTCTTTGTTATATATTAATTGTTCTAGTGTTGTTTTATTTCTCTCTCTCAAACTAGAGGCTAAGCACTCAAAGACAGAGATCATATTATCTATCACATCAGCCTCTTCCTTTTTAAGGAGAGTTCCCCAAAGGTCTGTATTAGGCTTCTTCTTCTTCTTCTTCTTTTTTTTTTTTTTTTTTTTTTTTTGAGATGGAGTCTCGCTCTGTTGCCCAGGCTGGAGTGCAATGGCGTGATCTCACTTCACTGCAACCTCCATCTCCCAGGTTCAAGCGATTCTCCTGTCTCAGAGTCCCGAGTATTTGGGATTACAGGTGCCCCCACCACACCTAGCTAATTTTTGTGTTTTTAGTAGAGATGGGGTTTCAAGGCTGGTCTTGAACTCCTGACCTCAGGTGATCTGCCCTCCTTGGCCTCCCAGAGTGCTGGGATTACAGGCGTGAGCCACCACACCTGGCTTGAGGCTTCCTCTTATATCTCATTGGATAAAACAGTTATATTGTTGGAAATCTGGGAAATTTAGTCTTTTACTGAGTTATAGTTGTTCAGCTAAAAGCTGGAGTTCTTTTACCAATGAAGGAGGAAAGGATATTGGGAAGCTACTAGTAGTCTCTTCCACATGACCCTGAAAAGAAAACTATGGGATGCTGCAGTCAGCAGTCACTGAATTCCATGCTATAATAAATAACGTGAATTGTAAAGTGTCAACACTAGAAATGGTTGCTCATTTTACAGGTAGGACATTTGAGGGACAGAGTAGTGAAGGGATTTATCCAGGGTCACATGATAAGAGAAGCTGTCCTTCTAACTCTGTCTTGTACTTGATGTCTCGCCAAATCTTGTTAGTGTCTAAATCATAGCATTTATCCCTCATTGATTCCTTCCTGCCATCGTGAGGCACCCAGGCCCTCTTACCTTCTCACCACCTTCTAAACTTGGCACCATCTCACCCTTTGCCCCAATCAAGTCTTCACTGATGACTTTCTCAGTCCCTCCAGCCCAAAGTTAGCTCATCATTTTCATCATAAGGAGCAACTAGCATTGATTGGTAGAGGCTTCCAGGGATGGTCTCTCATGGATAATTCTGAGGATTCAGTGAAAAAGAGTACTGAGATTGATTAATGAGGTTTACTGTGGTTGTTCAAGAAATGGTGCCTCTTGGGGCAAGAGTTCATCTGAACCCTGGCTTCTTTCCTTTAGGGGCTATGAAAAAGCCCCTTTCATGGGCTTACCCTACAAGGTATCTGGCATTCATGTAGAACAGCCCTGTTCCTACAAGCTAGGTGAACCTCCAGCCACACTGCAGTCATCTGGGATGGGAGTGGGCAGTGGTGTGACTTATCACATATCAGAAGTTCAAGGCCATCCATCACCAGGGAAGACCTATCTGATTCTGTCTTGTGTCAGACAGATAACTCTTATCATCACTCTACAAACCTCAGCATGTAAAAATAGACAGGATTAGGTTGTGACCAGTGCCCTGGAGTTACTGAGGCAGCCACATAGTGAGATTGTAATGACAGCTCTCTCACAGGCCAGATGCTAAATATATCTTCCCCACAGTTACAAGGACGGTGCCAGGGAGCACACCAGCTGCGTGATCCTTCCCGGTCACGAGGGGAGAGATCCTGAGGACTTTGCTCTCAGAGTCTATTCCTGAATCAGGCTCAAGCCCAGACTAAGAATAGATTCTCTGTGTCCTGGCTAGCTGTCCTACCTGTGGTCTCCAGATAGGATACCATATGTCACACCCTGACAAGCATGTAGGCAGCTGTGGAAGAGATGGCAGGACTCTTGGGCATATCTTGAGAGAAGTCTTTGGGTCGGTAGGGCACATCTTCTACCTGCCTCATGAACTGTAGGAAAAGGAGGGAGCCTTGGGTTGGTGGTATTGGAGGGGAAAGGGCTCTGGGAGTACCCCATCTACCCCTGCAAATCCACAGAAGCAGCCAATCTGATTCACTCCAAAGCAAATCCATGGTTGATGACTTAGATTTGGTCATATGTGCCCCTTCCTTCCCTAACACTTCATTTCTTGAATAGCATACAGCTATTTGCCAGCTTAGCTAAAATTTTAACTACACAAGTATTACATTAATGCATTTTTATTGTAAAAACCTTCAAACAGCACTTTGGGAGGCCGAGGTGGGCAGATCACCTGAGGTCAGGAGTTCGAGACCAACCTGGCTAACATGGTGAAACCCCGTTTCTACTAAAAATACAAAACATTAGCTCAGCATGGTAGCACATATCTGTAATCCCAGCTACTCAGGAGGCTGAGGCAGGAGAATCGCTTGAACCTAGAAGGCGGAGGTTGCAGTGAGCTGAGATCACACCATTGCACTCCAGCTTGGGCAACAAGAGTGAAACTCTGTCTCAAAAAAAAAAAAAAAAAAAAAAAAAAAAAAGAGCACTGGCTTTTTGGAGAATCCTTTCTCCTGATCCCCAGACAATTTTCTTTTTTGATTCAGCAGAGGGGGCGCTTCCCTGGACCTGCAGACAGGTTGACAATACCTAGGCCATGGCAGAAATGTCTCTGCTATATAATATCCTTTAACTCACTTAGTCAGTTTCATCACTGGGAAACATAAAACAACAAATTACTCTATAAAAGCTAAGAAAAGAATTTCTCTTCATCCTTTTCTAACTAAACATGCTTGTATAGGGTTACAGTGAACTGATCTTATATCAAATTCTGCTCAAAAGCAAACAGTGTTCTAGCAGAGGAAGACCAGGGTAAATCTCCCACTTGATGATAGCCAATGCAGGGAATGTTGGCTGGTACATTATCCAGGCAGAAGAATCATATCTCCTGGAAAGTGAAGTGGATCTTTAGTGAAGTGAAGAGAAAATATTTTAAGAGTCTCACTATTGATGTAAGAAGAGATTGAGTTAAAAAATACATAAAAAGCATCCTGAGTTTGTTGAATGTAATTGGACTCTTGTAGACAATTCTAGAACTAACTTCAAGCCATGTATGGATGCAAAACAAGGGCTGAATTAACTCATAATCATCAGACTTTTGATAAATATAAGTGGGGCTGGTAGCATCTTAATTTTCTGGTATGTTACAGTAGAAAGAAGGTATTTCAGAATTCCTGGTTGGAATCCAATTTCCAGTTCTTACTAACTATGTCGCTCTGAACCAATTACTTTCTCTGAGCTTTAGTGTCCCTCTTTGTAGTACTACCTACCTGATAGGGTTGTTATGAAGATTTAAATAAAATCATACAGGCAAAATGTCAGGCATACAATATTGCTTCTACTACTACCACTACCTCTGCTACCACTACAAACACCATCGCTACCACCACCACCACTACTACCCCTGTTACTACTTCCACTGTTCCACCACCACTATTCCTACTGATACTACTACTACCGCTACTGCTATGATTTGTAATGCAAGAGACAAAGAGGCTTCCCATTACTGTTAGCACTCTTCTGTTCCAAATGGAGGTATTTTAAACAAGGAAGACAAACCTTCTTTTCAATGAACTAGGAGGAAATAAAACCATAGACTCAAATTCCTTTTCCCTCTTGAAGACAAACTACCTTCCTTTGGGTTTTGGAAGGAACATCTGGCATGTCAATTGGTCTTACTGCTTTAGGCCAGACAGTAGAAATGTTGTCTGCATCCCCGCTGCCTGGCTCTGTAACTGTGTTTGGGATTTGAGGTCCTTGCAGGAGGCATGCAACATACCTATGCACTGTTCTCTTTGCAGGACTATGAATTTCAGTTTCTGTCTTCTAGGAAAAATTTATGATTTCCTCCCTAGTTCCCCCTCTCCTCTGAGTTCCTGAATGAAGACATTGCTTCCTTGACCACCTGCAGATGCTGTGGGGTACCATATAAAGTCTGCTCACATGGTGGGTGTGAGGACAGCAGTATGGCCAATGTGAAATTCTGTCTTTTGGCTCCCCTCTTCCCCAGCCAGAGGGGGCTTTCTTCACTGATGAGTCAAGTGATGCTAAAAACAGTGCTTCTGATTTTCTTTTTTTTTTTCTTCTGAGACAGAGTCTCACTCTGTTGCCCAGGCTGGAGTGCAGTGGCGTGATCTTGGCTCACTGCAACCTCCGCCTCCTGGGTTCAAAAGATTCTCCTGGCTGGGCGTGGTGGCTCATGCCTGTAATCCCAACACTTTGGGAGGCTGAGGTGGGCAGATCAAGAGGTCAGGAGATCAAGACCATCCTGGCCCACATGGTGAAACCCCGTCTCTACTAAGAACACAAAAATTAGCTGGGCGTGTAATCCCAGCTACTCGGGAAGCTGAGGTAGGAGAATCGCTTGAACCAGGGAGTTGGAGGTTGCAGTGAGCTGAGATCATGCCATAGAACTCCAACCTGGAGACAGAACGAGACTCTGTCTCAAAAAAACAAAACAACAACAACAACAACAAAAAAAACAAAGATTCTCCTGCCCCAGCCACCTGAGTAGCTGGAACTACAGGCACCTGCCACCACGACTGGCTAATTTTTGTATTTTTAGTAGAGACAGGGTTTCACCACATTGGCCAGGCTGGAGTGCTTCTAATTTTTAAGAAATGCTGCTATACCTTTCTTCTTCAAAAACATGTTTTCTTTTTGAAAATTGTATTGCACTCTCATTATGAAAAATATAGATAAACAAAATGAGGAAAATAAAACTAACTATAATCAACAGTGTATCATCAATATTAACAAACAATGTGGATGCTTTCAACCCCTTTCCTGTACATATTTATACACTTTATTCTCAAACTGGAATGTGATCACAATCCATAATACAGTCTTCAGCATATTTTCATTAATTGGTGAGAAATCACCAATGGCTTTCCACATCTTTCAGTACTCATCTTCAACATCATATTTATTTATTTATTTTTTGAGACGGAGTCTCGCTCTGTTGCCCCGGCTGGAGTGCAGTGGCCCGATCTCAGCTTACTGCAAGCTCCGCCTCCTGGGTGCACACCATTCTCCTGCCTCAGCCTCCGGAGTAGCTGGGACTACAGGCACCCACTACCAAGCCCAGCTAATTTTTTGTATTTTTAGTAGAGACGGGGTTTCACCATCTTAGCCAGGATGGTCTCGGTCTCCTGACCTCGTGACCCACCTGCCTCAGCCTCCCAAAGTGCTGGGATTACAGGTGTGAGCCACCGCGCCCGGCCTTCAACATCATTTTTAATGGCTCATAGAATTCTATGTTATGGGACATCATCATTTACTAGTTTATTTACCCGGTTTCCTGTTATTGGACATTTGGGTTGTATAAACTTTTTCCACCATTACTAATAATGCTGTGGCAATTAATAGCCTTTGCACTCATCCATGATTTTTTTCCCCAGGGCTTATCAGATGATTTTTCTGGAAAGGGTGTACATATTTTAAAGGTTAAAAAAACTCATGTCCCTAAATGGCCTTCCCAGAAAGGCTGTCAATTTGCACTATATGTGACAGCACCTCATACTTTTTAAGGTGCTGTCTCAGTGGCTTCTCAGCACGGCCCTGTGTGATAAGCAAGGCAGATATGATGGCTTATCTTTTGGAAACTGAAAAAACTAAAGTGCAAACAGATCCCCCCAGAGAATGTAACAAAGTGAGTTGCCATAGAGAGACACTGAATCTGATAAAACAATGAAACGCTGGGAGACAGTTGACAAAACAAAAAGCTATGATAGCTGCTCTGAAGCTCCTGAGAGAAATTAGATCTCAGGGACAATTGTCTGTTAAGTGTTTGGCAATCAAATCATGTCATCGGCATGCAGGAGAAAGCATACCTTTCTGTATTCTGTTGTGAGAGCAAGCACTTGAGGAGCCAGGAGTCCAGCTCATCCACGATTCCAGAGTGGATAAGTGATTTAGACAAGGCCACTCAGAGAGTTAGTGGCCGACTCAGAATGGAAAGCCAGGTCTCCTGACTCCTAGACCAGTGCTCTCTGACAAACAATGTGCCTCTCCAAGACACCTGGGCTGTGGCCATTGACCAAGTCACTCAAACTTCAGTAGTTGTCTAGACTAGAGCAGTGACCTGGGGATCTTATTAAAATGTAGATTCTGATCCAGTCTGTCTGGAGAGGGGCCTGAGGTTCTGCCTTTCTAGCAAGTTCCCAGGTGATTCCTATGGTCCAAACCACTCTTAGAGTAGCAAGAAGCTAGAGAATGGCTCAGGTTAAAGACAAAGCAAGTGACCTAGATAAAGACAGGGCTTTTTGGCAAATAATACAGCATTTTAAATGCTGATGATGGAAAAGGTGTTCTTGGTTGTTATGAGTCTTAAAATAAAGGCCTTGTCCCTCTTCTGCCATAAACACCCTGACATGAGACCAACTCAACAAGCCAAAGGAAAGCCTAGGGCCTTGGTGGCAGAGGGCGGTTCGAATACACCCACCAACAGCACAATTGGCCCCTTCATTATGTGGAAGAAGCCGCAGCAAGGCAGCCAGAATAAAAACCACTTTGTTTAACATTCCAAAGGCGTTCCCAGTATCCCCCAGAGTCCTCATTAATTACCTGGAGAATTACCAAGGGGTTCTTGGACAGGATGAGAGCCTCCTTCCACTGCAACTCACCACCCTTATGACACTCGGATGACGAAAAACAGCCCTTGATGAGGAGAGAAGAGGAACGGAGCCAGGGCACAGAAGAAGGGCATTGACCCGTGAGATTTCCAAGGCACAGACATGGCTTGCTCTTTCTCAAACAGAGGCAAAGGATGTCGGTGCTGTTGACAGTCCTGAGCATGAATCTTTGGGACTGCAAATGGTAAAGATTTTCAACACTTGGGGAGTAGGCCAGGGAGGGTGTTTGGTGCCATGGAGGAGTGATGGGACTGGGCCCAGGCAGGGCTCAGCCTGGGGCCAGGGAAGGAGCATTGTGCATATTCACTGTTTCTTTGGATTTGGAACCAGGAAATGCTGGCATTAAAGCTAGAACAACGGAGTCACAGGAAAAGATCTTAGAGGTTGCATAATCCTGACATTTTAAAACCAAGTTCCCTGGAGCTCTACAGAGTCTATGTGAAGGTGTTTTAGGGACTGCCATTTAGTGTGAGGTCTATGAGGATGTGGGGCTGGTCTCCCATTCTGGCATCCCTTTGTATCTGTCTTATACATTGGGACTGTAAATGTGATTGATTTCTGTAAAGGTTCTTGCACTTAAAAAGGTTCTTGCACTGGGCTCTTCTGGCCCAGTACAGTGGCTCGTGCCTGTAATCCCAGCACTTTCAGAGGCTGAGGCAGAAGGATCACTTGGTCCTGGGAGTTTGAGACCAGCCTGGGCAATATAGTGAGACCACATCTCTACCAACAATTTAAAAAAAAATAGCCAAGCATGGTGGTGCGCGCCTGTAGTCCCAGCTACTCAGGAGGCTGAGTGGGAGACTCGCTTGAGCCTGGGAAGCAGAGGTTACAGTGAGCTAGGATCATGCCTCTGCATGCTAGCCTGGGTGACAGAGTAAAACACTGTCTCAAAAAAAAAAATAAAATAAAAAAATAAAAATTGCTGTTCTTTTCTGACCTGTTTATTTTATAGCTCAGGAAAGAATGATGGCTTTTTAAAGACTCACAACTCATTCATGACATAACACCATGCGTTCTCCCTGACAGGGTGTGGTGATACCAAGGTATTCTAGGTTAAACAAGACCCTAAACACCATGTTAGATTCTTTCCCCTTAGAGCAGACTACTTGTTTTGCTTCATTTTTGCAGTTTCGACCCCTCCAAAACTCAAACTAGTGTCCAGATTTCCAATATTCCAGTGACACTATGGTGTGGAAAGAGGACTGGCCTCAGGTCTGGTAGAGGGAGTTGCCTGTGTGGTGTGATATGTGTGGGCCTCAGCCAGACCCCAGTAAATTCTCTTCTAACTGGAATTCCCACTGTGGGTTAGGCCAGCAGTTTTCAAATGAACTCAGGTGCCAGTGTGGCTGAGGAAAGAATTCTTGAGTGACTTAATTCCATCACACAAATGAGAAGCAACTTACCAAGTATGAAAGCTAACTGTATGATAAGCACACAGTAGAACATTGTAAATTACACATACTATGTTAGTTGCTAAGACTAGTTGCACATATTTTGGCTCTCTGTATCCTTTGATAAGGCATGGTCACATAACATGTTTTAGACAAAGAAATCTAAGTGGAAGCTTTCAAAGTCAGTGTATGATCATCTTCATCCCCTTCCCTATGGTGCAGTATTCATGAAAGTCCACCAGGAGGTGGAGTCTCTGTTTGCTGGAGTCCCAGGGTTGCTATGAGGGGTACAACCCTTCTGCCAACCCACATCAAACATACAGTGTGGACAAGAAATACGTTTTTGTTTGTTTAAGTTATATTTTGGAGTTTTGTTACCACAGCAAAACCTAGCCTATCCTAACTGATACAGACATTTATCAAAAATAAACCAATGAGCTGTTAAATGGGACATTGTGGATTTTGTCATAATCCTTCCTTCCCTTCCCTTCCCTTCCCTTTCCTTCTCAGACAGTCTTACTCTGTCACATGGGCTGGAGTGCAGTGGCATGATCTCAGGTCATTGCAACCTCCGCCTCCTGGGTTAAAGCAATTCTCCTGCCTCAGCCTCCCGAGTAGCTGGGGCTACAGGCCTGCACCACCACGGCCAGCCAATTTTTGTATTTTTAGTAAAGACAGGGTTTCACCATGTTGGTTGGTCTCGAACTCCTGACCTCAAGTGATCCGCCCACCTTGGTTTTCCAAAGTGCTATATGACTCATCTCTAAGTCTGGAAGTCTTGTGCCAAAGACCTTTGTGATTGGAGAATTTAAAACTGTATAGGAAAAAAATATATATATTAAATGGACAATGATTACAGATGAACTGATGAAAGCTTATAATCTTACATGCATTAAAACAGACCACAAAGATGGTGCAACATATAATGACAAAATCAATATTTAATGCATGATAAATTAGTATCAGTGGAGTCTAAGCCATTAATTTCTTTCTATCATCTTTATCCAAGAGGACCTTTTGGGGATTATTCTCCTTCACATGCTAAGAGGCTTCTTTTTTGAGTTTGATTGTCTATTTCAGACTCCATGTCTTTCTCATTTAATGACAAGAGGTGGCAGGCATCCATCTCCTTTAGTCCTCACTGGTACCAGACAACTAAAATAATTTGGATTTTTGAGGTTGAAATTATTTTGTGCAACCCATATTTAATTTTTCTCTCAAACTGTCTTACAACCCTAGCTCTGTTCGTGCTAATGTCATACTTGCTTTTTATCTGGCTTTCAGCTAACTCATTGCCAATACTAGTTCCATTTTCATACATTTGTATGGCTCCAAATAATTGAATCAGCCTCTAAGTCTTAATTCTAAATTTCTGAGAGAGATAGAAAGAGAATCAGATTGGCCCAGCTTGGGTCAGGTGTTTACAACTATAATTGATTATAGTCGGGGGAGGATCACATGGCACATAGAGAGCAGGATGAAGGACATTAGGACTCTTAGGCACAGAGGAACTTGTATACTTAGCAGGAAATGTTTCTGGTTTCCAAAAAAAATTTTACAGAAGCAAAAGACATATTCTTGAATTCCATGTGAGGGATTGGAAGATGCTATTGTTTCATTTGTTACTTGCTTATTCTGTTGACTTTTAGCATTCACTAGTGGAAAGCAGCCATGCATGCCAAAAATATAAGAAAAATTCACTGGACAACTTTAAGTAAAATGTTATCCACCAACTAGTTTTTGCATAAAAAAAGATTTGTAAAAAGTATTTTCGTGGCCTAACACTTTGGGTTGGCCTGTAGAATATCATGAAGCACTGAGTTAGATAAAAAAGGAAGAGCATTATCTTCATAAGCCCCAAGTGATCATGAGTGTAGGGATAAAGCTGAGGCTCTAATCCTTTGTTATTCATTAGAATCATCAGGGGAACTGAAAACAAGATAATATCTTCACACAGTCACCAGAATGGCTTAACAATAAAATTGATGATAGCAAATGTTGGTGAAGATGTGGAATAACTGGAACTCTCACACAATTCTAGTATAGGGGGTATAATTTGTACAGTCACTTTAGGTAACTGTTTTACAATATCTGCTAAAGAAGAATGTAGGCATATGCAGTCACCTGAAATTCCATTCCCAAGTATTTATTCAAAAGAAATGCATATAAGATGTTCATCAAAATATATCTACTGGAATATATACCATTTGTAATAGTCCCAAGCTGGAAACTACCCAATTGTCCATCAACAGTGGAGCAGATACACAAATTGTGGTGTATTCACACAATGGAATATTACACTGCAGTAAGAGTGAAAAAACTATGACCACACCAAACAATGTGGATGAATCTCACAGACAGTTTTTGGCAAAAGAAATCAGATGTAAAACAGGACATTTTGTATATTCTATTTATATAAGGTACAAAAAGAGACAAAAGTAATCTATATATTGGAAATCAGGGTAATGATTATCTTTGGTGTGAGTTTTAGGTTCTGGAGATCTTTAGTTTCTTGATCTGGGTTCATGAGTATGAAAATTCATTAATGTGTACATTTATAATTCACTTTTCTGTATATATGTTATGCTTTATCTTAGTCTGGGCTGCTCTAACAAACTACTTTAGACAGGGTAGTTTTTAAACAATAGAAATTTATTTCTTACAGTTCTGGGGGCTGAGAAGTCTAAGATCAGGGTGCCGGCAGATTCAGTATTGGTGAGGGCCTGTTCCTCATAAATGCCTTTTCTGTGTCTTCACAGGGACAAAGGGGCAAACAGCTCCCTTAGGCCTCTTTTATAGGGTTACTGTCTTAGTCCATTTACTGTTGCCTAAGGCTCAGTAATTTGTAAAGAAAAGAAGTTTATTTGGCTCACAGTTCTACAGGCTGTACAAGAAACCATGGCACCAGCATCTGCATCTGGTGAGGCCTCAAGTTGCTTCCACTCCTGGGGGAAGGCGAAGGGGAGCCAGTATGTGCAGAGATCACATGGTGAGAGAGGAAGCAAGAGAGAGGGGGAGGGGCCAGGCTCTTTTTAACCATCAGCTCTTGTGGTACCTAATAGAGTGAGAACCCCACGACCTAAACACCTCCCATTAGGCCCCACCTCTAACCCTGGGGATCAAGTTTCAACATTAGATTTGGGGGGCAAACATCCAAACTATAACAGTGATTAAGCCCATTCATTAGGGCTCTGCCCTCATGATTTAATCACTTCTAAAGGCCCCACCTCTTAATACTGTCACATTAGTGATTACGTTTCAACATATTAATTTTATGGGGACACATTCAGACCATACTTCCATAGCATACTTTGATAAAAATCTTTTAAAAAATTAGTGATGTCTGGATGCCACTCTAGACAGATTGAATCCTCTGTGGGGATGTGAAGCCCAGATACAATACTTTACAAAGCCCCCCAGGCAATCTTCATGCACAGCAAGAGGTGAGAACGGCTGGTCTAGTGGAAGGAGTCTGGGAACAGGGAAACCTGGATTTAGATGCTGGCTCTGTTGCCAAATTGTGGAGTGGCTACAGGCAAATCACCTCCTGCTCTGGGCCTTGGTTACCAGGGGACTTAGCAGATGACTGATTCCTACCAGCCCTATAAGACATTACCATGACTCTTAGTCTAACAGATTAGTTGACATTAATAGGTTCTGAGGGGATATGATGGTTCAATTTTATGTGTCAGCTTCACTGGGCTAAGGGATGCCTAGATAGCGAGTAAGATATTATTTCTAGGTGTGTCATATGCTATTCTCTTCCAGAAAAGAATAGCATTTGAACTGGTAAATTGAGCAAAGTAAATGGCTCTCAACCAATGTGGGTGTGGGGCAGGAGAATAGAATCTGGAGGCTGTTTCACACTGAGTTCCTAGAACTAAATTGAAAGGAAAACCCTAACTTTCCACACCTAAATAACAAGAGGAGGACAGCCCACTTCCTTTGACTTTTTCTGTGTGGCAGATGGGAGACTGGCTGTCCACAACAAATCATACTAAGTGGGCATCAGGTCTTTGTTTGCAACTTTGTAACTTCACTCCAGCCTCTAAATGGTTGCTGTCCACAACCAATCAGACTGATTGCCGGCTACTACTTCAGTTACATGAGATGAGCATGAAGTGGCTAATGGGAAACCTCTAGTGGGTATTTGAACCCAGGAAGATTCTGTATCTGGGTCCTTGGGCTGCTGCTACTCAGGTCCATTCCCACACCGTGGAATGTACTTTCATTTTTCAGTAAATCCCTGCTTTCATTCTTTTATTGCTTCATTCATTCTTTGCTTTGCTGGGCGTTTTGTCCAATTCTTTGTTCAAAACACCAAGAACCTAAACAACTTGCAGTCACAACCCTGTATCGGTGACAAGTGGGCATCATCCAATCCACTGAGGGCCTGAATAGAACAAAAAGGTGGGAGAAGGGCAAATTTGCTTTCCCTTCTTCTGCTGAGATGTACATGTCTCCTGCCTTTGGACATTAGAGCTCCTGGGTCTCCGTTTTCAGACTGAGACTAGGACTTACACTTTCCCTGACGCCATCCCCTCAATTCTCAGGTCTTTGGATTCAAACTGAATTACAATATTGGCTTTCCTGGTTCTCCAGCTTGCTGATGGCAGATGGTGGGACTTCACGGCCTCCATAATCACGTGAGCCAACTCCTAAAACAAATCTCTAAAATATTAAATACATCTATATATATTTTACTGGTTCCGCTTATCTAAGAACCTTGAATAATATGGGGAGGATATGATGAAAAAACAGATTTGTAGTGGAGGTGTGTGTGAGGATTATACTCTTGCTGTTTACTGGCCCAGCAACACAATGGCATGTTTAGGCTGGGTGGTGTCAGAATGAGAGATGTACAGAGGATATGGGAACCTATCTTAGTTTCATTCACAATTTTTCCTGGAGGTGGAGCCAAGTGGAAATTAAATTCACTTTTTTTCAGTTCAACTGCATTATCCCTTTGGAACAGGCTATGAATAACCCAGGAAATTAAGTTGGAAAAAAATCAGAGCTTGGTGGAATACTATAGATCATTTGGTTCAGGAGTTCACAACCATTTTAATGAGATCTCCCCCACTTTTCTCCAATTAAATTTATTGCAGGACTCAAATTTATAGCTAAATAACAAAGATGAATGGATTCGCAGGAAGTTAGAATTTTCATTTTAGTGAAGAATATTTCTTGACAAATCTCTAGTATCATAGAACAACTTATATGGGAGAAATTTCCAATTTTATAATTGGGCAATTGAAGTTCAAAGAGGAGAAATGACTTGCCTCAGTCACATATTAACTAGTGATAGAGACAGAAACATACCTTAATGTCCTGACTCAGCGATTCTTTTACTCATTCAGCAAGCATCTGCTGAGCCTCTACAAGTTCCTAGTACTGTGCCAGGATTGGGGGATCTGATGGTGAACAAGCTACAGTGAGTCCTGCATCTGTTTCTTGTGACTAGGGTCTAAACTGATGTCTGTCACCTTCGTCTGTGATTATCCCACGGGCAGGTTATCCATAGTAACCCTTGGAATGGCATCTATGGCACTCGGTACCTGGGACTCTGCAGAGACTCTCCTCTCTGAAGATGAGATGGGGATAATTCAAGAAAAGCTTGGTTGCAGGAGGTGTTGATGTGTGGGAATGGCACCATTCCAGGTTGTCCATCACTGAAGGGTGTTATGCAGGCTGGGCACCAATACCAAGACATGGTTGAGCTGTAGAGAGAGTTCCGAGTGACCACAGCAGGGCAGCGCTCTCGGATCCAGGGTCATAGTATTTGGTTCTCTCCTGTACTCAGTGGATGCTTCCAAAGTATGACAATGTGAGTTGTGCGGTGTAGCATAGCGGGTAATGGCGCTGTCTTTGGAGTTACTTGGTTTGCAGCCTGGATCTCCGTTTTTTGGCTGTTTGGTCTTAGGACATGTATGTTGCCTCTCTCAGTCTCATCTGTAAAATGATGACAATGGTTTTGCCTCATGGGGTTACTGTGAGGCCTAAATGAAATAAGCCATTCCTGGGACACAGAAAGTTAGCTATTCATTCAATAAATCTTTATTGTGTGCCTACTATGTGCCAGGTCCTCAGGATCTCATGATGAACAAAGTCTCTGCCTTCATGGGACTTATATTTTAGTAAGGAGGAAACACAGCAAACAAATAAATCGTAACAATAATAGCTAGCATGTATTAAACATTTTCTATGTGCCAGTCACTGCTCTAAGTATTTTCATGAATTATTCTATTTTTGTCCTCACAAAAATCCCTTGAGCTACATACAATTATTACCTGCTTACAGATAGGAAGCGGAAGCTCAGGGAGTTAGTAATTTGTCCCAGATCACACAGCTAGAAAATGTTGAAGCCAGGCCTTGGATCCCCACAGACAATTAGACATCAAAGCTTGCTCTTAAGTGTTAGGAAGAAAATAAAGCCAGGAAAGAGGAGAGGCTGAGGGGTATACCTATAGCGGGTAAGGGAGGCTAGGGAAGGACTCTGAGATGGTGACATGAAGCTGGGAAGGTCATAGTAGGCCGAGGGAGGGGCTGATGCAGAGAATTCGAGGCAGGAATGAGCTAGACGTGTGGAGCTGCGGGAAGGTCAGTCTAGCTGGGTGCAGTGGCTCACGCCTGTAATCTCAGCTACTCAAGAGGCTGAGGCAGGAGGATCACTTGAGCCCAGGAGTTTGAGACCAGCTTGGGCAACATAGCAAGACCCTGTCTCAAAACAAACAAACAAACAAACAAAAAGAAGGCCAGTCTAGTCAAGCTAGTGACCAAAAGGAGAAGGGTATGAGAGGTTGAAGAGTTGTTAATATTGATTATTTTAACTGCTAGTAGTTTACAGCCACTATAATTATAGGTCTTGCTTCTCCCTTTAGCCTGTGAGGCAGGAACCTATTTGAGTGTGCCCACAGGGCCCAGCTCTATGCTGTGGTCATAGCAGGTATTTAATATCTTTTTTGTTGTTGTTGTTGATTAGATTTTCAATCTAATTGGGAAAAACATGGGCCGTGCTGAAAGCAAGAGAAGGCTTTGCATCCCGACCCTGTCAGGCTAGCATGCGTGGGCAGCTCACTTTCTCTCTCTGAATCTGCTTCCTTGTTTGTCAAATGCAGCAAGGTCACATTTCCCTTTATAGAATTTTGTCAGGATTAAGAGAGATAATGTGTATATAAAATAGCCACTGCATTGCAGACAATCAATAATGATTCCTTCTTAACCCTTCTCCTTCTCCTAATGCTGTGATCTCTTATCCTTAGAACCACCCACCAATCACTCCCAAGACATTTCTCTTTTAATTCCATGAATGGCTTGAAAAACTGAACCATCCTGACTTCCCAGATGATGTCCATGGACAAAGGTGTCCTCTCCCCTCATTGTCTGGGTTCTGTGGAAGTTTGGCATCAACTCACCCTTAGCCAGTCCTTGCGCCAGGTGTCCTTTGCAGGGACCACCTTGACAGCAAGCTAAGATTTCAGAACTGTGCATTACTTCAGAGGTCCCACTCAGCCCACAGATGCCAGCCAACTCAGGCCCAGGAGGGAATTGGGGGGACCTCCCTCTAAGAGGAGAGCCAGGCTGCAGCCCTCCCCTGCTGGCTGGGAGCCCACCAAGGTGGGCAGTATAATTTACCTTCCCCTCCCAAGTGGTTCCTTATAAGAGACCTTGTGTTTCCTCTGCTAGACGTAGGATTCTGATGTTAGCTCTGGGTCAGTTCTTTGATGATAACATTACCCAGGACACTCTCAAATGGGAGGCTACCTCTTTCACTATTGGTCAGTCCCACTTCCAGTCACTAAAGGAATGTAGGCCTTTTCCTTCTTTAGTCTGTGACCTAAGAACTAAAACATGGTTCCTTGTTCCTCCATCCCCCTTAAACTTGTTTTGCAGTGAGTCATCTAAAGCATATGACCCAGGGTTAAATTTTACAACCCTGTGAGGAATTTCAGGGTATATGTGATGTGCAGGAAGGCAATTTGCAGGCATGCTCCAAAATCTAGCTTGGTCCAGCTGTATGCATTGTACTCATTTCCCAGTCTGGCCAGCGAGTTTGCTTAGCCCCAGCTTTTGGTGAAACTGAGTCTTCTGTGGCTGGAACTCAAGTCCAGGTCTTCTGCAGTCACTAAGTGCTATTGGTTCCTTCTCCTGGATTCTATACTCACTCACTTGGAAATCTGTAATATTTCCTCCACCAAGGCCACCTTAAGCCAGGGGAGTATTTTACTGATATTCAGTATCTCCCCTTCTCACTCAACTTAAAATAGTTATCTTTTCTACAGGCAGGTACCCACTTACTCCCAGACATACTTTTTTCTTTTACATCTTCACTCAAAGAATTTATGTTTATAAAGCAGTTATATATTAAGATTATTGTTAGTCTCAGCAAAAACAGGAAAGATACACAGTGTTAATTGAACCTGACTACTTCCCAGGTCATATAGTAGTTGCTGGAATTAAATTAATTTTTTGATGAATATATAAGGTTACATATTTTGCAGAAATCCAACCCAATCCTTAGTGTGTACGTCTCAGCTAAGATGCTTTCAGCTTTATCACTTGCAAGTACTTCTGTCTTTTTTGAGATAAGGTCTTTTTCTGTTCCCCAGCCTGGAGCACAGTGGCATAATTATAGCTCACTGCAGCCTCCAACACCTAGGCTCAAGCAATCCTGCTGCCTGAGCCTCATGAGTAACTGAGACTACAGGCATATGCCACCATGCCTGGCTATTTTCTTTTCTTCTTCTTTTTTTTTTTTTTTTTAAGTAGAGACAGTGTCTCACTGTGTTGCTCAGGTTTGTCTTGAACTCCTGGGCTCATGTTATCCTCCTGCCTTGGCCTTCCAAGGTGCTGGGATTACAGGCGTGAGCCACAATGCCCAGCCAACTTTCGAGTACTTCTGTAGGAAGGCAGGAGACCCTTTTTCATAGTCCTTTCAAATGGAAGAGGTGGTAACTGGCTAAGGAGCAGAAAGAGGTAACAGTAATGAAGGCAGAGCTTGTGCTACAATTTGATTAAAGCTTCAACCTTATTTATCATCCACCAGATTAACTGTAAGAGGGCAAGTGGGGTACTGCAGTGCCCTGTGCTGCGTGGCCTTCTAGTGTTCTAGCTGCAGGCCCAGTGCACTGGCAACTGTCACACTGACCAACATAGACCAATATAGAATCCTCTAGCTAGGCAGGCTCTGGAGACAGAGGCTGTGGCCTTTTAAACTTTGCATACCCATTGCCTGGACCTGGTACATAATTGGTGCTCAATAAGTATTTGTTCAATGAATGAACAAATCAAGATGTGGACTATATATATAAATGCTATAGGAATTTTAGAAGGGATATTATTGTGGACTTTCTCTAGACTTTGAACCTGAGATCGCTGTGCAATAAATTACTGGGTAGGAAACAACCTACAAAAACCACAACTTAGAGTAGAAGCTGCCAGCATTCCTTTGAGAAGATGGACATAGTGGGTCACCTTGGTTTATGAAAAGTTGCTCAAATGGTGTCTCTTAGTTAAGCAAATACAAGCAGACACCTATTGGTCTGGGAGAAAGATGTAATGGGGACTTATTTTCTTTTGTGGCTTAATAGCAACTGTTTCTCCCCTTGGTTTGCAGTGTGCAGAAGTTGGGTTGACTTGCATAAGAGGCTCAGGATTTTTCTGGGTAGGAAAGTACAGGAGCACAGGCTCCTTTTATGGAGTTTGGAAGTGAGAGGAACGTCATGAGTGTATCCTGGGGTAGCCAGGACCTCAGAATGATTGGCAGAAAATTACTCTAATGTGTTCAGAGTGGGAGTTACTGTGGGGGAAAAGGGTGTCTGGCTTTGTGACTTGGGCTTATCACAAACCCTAATGATGTTTGTGGGAGCCACCAGCATCAAGCTCTGGGCACATGACACAGCACATAGGTGTGATTAGAGGAGCTGAAACCTGCAAACTGGGTCAGGATCTGGGCCAAGGACGTAACCACAGGGCAGACAAATATCCTAAGCTAGCAAAGGCAGAGCTTCAACAGCATGAGGCAACAAGAAGCAATGACAGTAATGACCAGATTAGATTTTTAAGTTGTTATTTCATTTGACAAAAAGAAGTCCCTGGAATTCTTATATAATTTTGAGAGAACAGAAAGAGGGAAACATAGTTCTAACAGGAACATACAGGACCTTCAAAGCGTGAACTGAAAAACAAAGTGTGACTATGTTTGTATCCCAAGCTAGTGAAGTAGGTCACACCAATTACAGGTTGAGAAACAAAGGAACTTTGTCACACAGGAGGCACCAAATGAGCAGAGGGGTGGAGATGGAAATGAGTCTGCTGTGTGGTTTGTGGGAGACCCACAGTGAAAAGGGTCAAGTTGGCAGTGGTCAGATATGAGCTTGTGTGGGTAAATGAATGATATGGTTTGGCTGTGTCCCCACCCAAATCTCATCTTGAACTATAGTTCCCATAATCCCAATGTGTCATAGGAGAGACCCAGTGGGAGGTAATTGGATCATGGGGGCAGTTACCCCCATGCTGTTCTTGTGATAGTGAGTGAGTTTTCATGAGATCTGATGGCTTTATAAGGGGTTCCCCCTTTTTGCTCTGCACTTCTCCTTGCCGCTGCCATGTGAAGAAGGACGTGTTTGTTTCCTTTTCTGTCATGACTGTAACTTTCCTGAGGCCCACCCCCTCCACAGCCTGGTAAAACTGTGAGTCAATTAAACTTCTTTTCTTTAAAAATTACCCAGTCTTGGGTATGTCTTTATAGAAGTGTGAGAACAGACTAATACAGTAAATTGGTACCAGGTAGTGGGATGCTACTGTAAAGATACCTGAAAATGTGAAAGTGACTTTGGAACTGTGTAACAGGCAGAGGCTGGAACAGTTTGGAGGGCTCAGAAGAAGACAGGAAAATATGGGAAAGTTTGGAACTTCCTAGAGACTTGAAGGGACTCAGAAGACAAGAAGATGGGATAAAGTTTGGAACTTCTTAGAGATTCATTGAATGGCTTTGACTAAAATGCTAATAGTGATATGGACACAAAACTCCAGGCTGAGGTGGTCTCAGATGGAGATGAGAAATTTGTTGGGAACTGGAGTAAAGGTCACTCTTGCTATGCAAAGAGACTGGTGGAATTTTGCTCCTGTCCTAAAGATCTTTGGGAACTTGAGAGAGATGACTTAGGGTTCTGGCAGAAGAAATTTCTAAGGAGCAAAGCATTCAAGAGGTGATAGAGCATAAAAGTGGAAAATTTGCAGCCCAATGATGCAGTAGAAAAGAAAAATCCCATTTTCTGGGGAGAAATTCAACCTGGCTATAGAAATTTTGCATAAATAATGAGGAGCCAAATGTTAATCACCAAGACAATGGAGAAAATGTCTCTAGAGCATGTCAGAGATCCTCACAGCAGCCCCTCCCATCACAGGCCTGGAGGAAAAAATGGTTTCTTGGGCTGGGCCCAGGGCCTTGCTGCTTTGTGCAGTCTTGGGACTTGGTGCCCTGTCCCAGTGTGGCTAAAAGGGGCCAACATACAGCTGAGGCCATTGCTCCAGAGGGTGCAAACCCCAAGCCTTGGCATCTTCCACATTGTGTTGGGCCTATGGGTGCACAGAAGTCAAGTATTGAGGTTTGGGAACCTCTGCCCAGATTTCAGAGGATGTATGGAAACACCTGAATGTCCAGGCAGAGGTGTGCTCCAGGGCTGGAGCCCTAATGGAGAACCTCTGCTAGGGCAGTGCAGGAGGGAAATGTGGAATCGGAGCACCCACACAGAGTCCCCACTGGGGCACTGCCTGTTGAAGCTGTGAGAAGAGGACCACTGTCCTCCAGACCCCAGAATGGTAGATCCACTAACAGCTTGCATCATGTGCCTGGAAAAGCTGCAGACACTCAATGCCAGCCATGAAAGCAGCCGGGAGGTGGGGCCATACTCTGCAAAGCCACAGGAGTGGAGCTGCCCAAGGCCATGGGAACTCGCCTCTTGCATCTCATGTGATCTGGATGTGAGACAGGGAGTCAAAGGAGATCATTTTGGAGCTTTAGTATTTGACGGCCCCATTGGATTTTGGATTTGCATGGGGCTTGTAGCCCATTCATTTTGGCCAATTTCTCCCATTTGGAATGGGTGTATTTACCCAATGCCTGTACCCCCATTGTATCTAGGAAGTAACTAACTTGCTTTTGATTTTGCAGACTCATAGGCAGAAGGGGTTTGCCTTGTTTCAGATGAGTCTTTGGACTTAGACTTTTGAGTTAATGCTGGAATGACTTAAGAATTTGTGGGACTGTTGGGAAGGCATAATTGTGTTTTGAAATGTGAGGATATGAGATTTGGGAGAGGCCAGGGAAGGAATGATATGGTTTGGCTATGTCCCCACTCAAATCTCATCTTGAACTGTAATTCCCATAATCCCGACATGTCGTGGGAGGGACCTGGTGGGAAGTAGTTGAATCATGGGGGCAGTTACCTCCATGCTGCTCTCATGATAGTGAGTGAGTTCTCATGAGAGTTGATGGTTTTATAAGGGATTTCCCCCCACTTTGCTCTGCACTTCTCCTTGTTGCAGTCATGTGGAGGAGGATGTGTTTGTTTCCTTTTCCATCATGATTGTAAGTTTCCTGAGGCCCACCCCCCACCCAACCCTGCAGAACTGTGGGTCAATTAAACCCCTTTCCTTTATAAATTACCCAGTCTCAGGTATGTCCTTATACCAGTGTGAGAATGGACTAATACAATGAAGTTAGATTATGGATGGGTTATGGTGGTGGCAGACCAGAAATGTGGGCATTATTCCCAGAGGCTATGGCTTTTGGAGCATGTAAGCCCAAGCAGTAATTCTTTTTTTTTTTTTTTTTTTTTTTTGAGACGGAGTCTCGCTCTGTCCCCCAGGCTGGAGTGCAGTGGCGCGATCTCGCTCACTGCAAGCTCCGCCTCCTGGGTTCATGCCATTCTCCTGCCTCAGCCTCCTGAGTAGCTGGGACTACAGGCGCCCGCCACCGCGCCCAGCTAACTTTTTGTATTTTTAGTAGAGACGGGGTTTCACCGTCGTCTCGATCTCCTGAACTGTGTGATCCGCCCACCTTGGCCTCGCAAAGTGCTGTGATTACAGGCGTGAGCCACCGCACCCGGCCCAAGCAGTAATTTTGATGGTGCCTTGAAGAATGAGTGGCAGGGGTAGGGGTCTGGAGGCAGGGAGGCCAGCTGAAGGATTGGGTCCAGGGGATGGCTGCCTGATGCCTCGAGGGCATGGATTGAGTTTTCATCATCCCCAGTCCCCAGTGGAGTGTCTGATGCATAGTAAGTGCTCACGAAAGACTTGCTAAATTGAATTACAAGAATGCTGTCACCTAGTGGGAAGCAATCTCTAGGTGCGAAATGGAGCTCCTGGTTTCAGAAACTGGGATACCTGGATTCCAAGTTCTGGCATTTCTTGTCTATGTGGTGTGCAACTTATTTCACCTTGTTGGAATTTCAGTTTCTTTAGGTATGAAGATCATTCAGCTATTCATTCACCAAGCACTTGTTGATCATAGCCAAGAACCACATATTGTGCTAAAGTTGGGAGAATCAAAGAGGAACAATATGATATTCCTGTCTTCGAAGACTTTGTGATTTAGTTGGAGAGATGTATGTACAAGAAAATCATTTATGGCCGGGTGCGGTGGCTCAAGCCTGTAATCCCAGCACTTGGGAGGCCGAGAAGGGCGGATCACGAGGTCAGGAGATCGAGACCATCCTGGCTAACACGGTAAAACCCCGTCTCTACTAAAAAAGTACAAAAAAAATAGCCGGGCAAGGTGGCGGGCACCTGTAGTCCCAGCTACTTGGGAGGCTGAGGCAGGAGAATGGCGTAAACCTGGGAGGCGGAGCTTGCAGTGAGCTGAGATCCGGCCACTGCACTCCAGCCTGGGCGACAGAGCCAGACTCTGTCTCAAAAAAGAAAAAAAAGAAAGAAAATCATTTATTACTGCATAGAGTGTGTTTTCATTGAGGGATGCACAAAGTGCAATGGGATTGCAGAATGATCCCTAACGTGTATTCAGCACTTACCATGTGTTAGGAACTGTTCAAAGTTCATGCAGGTATTTAATCCTCATAATAACCAATGAGGTAGTTATTTCTATGATCTCTATTTTCTGGAAAGGAAACTGAGGCACAGAGCTTAAATAACTTTCCCATGTTTCTACATTTGATAGATGGGAAAGGGGCAACTAGCAGAGAGACTAGTACTAGTAAAAGTGCAAGAGTCTGAAATAACATTTTGTTTGCTAGAACAGTACATGAGACTAGAAAAGAGTACGGAACCAAAGCATAATGGGCTTTGAATGCTATATTAGAAAATTTGGACTCTACCTAAGAAAGCTTTCCAGCATTTTCCAAAGTGTTTGGAGGAACTTAAGTTCTGAGAAACCTTAATATAGTTGTGTATTAGTCAGAGAAACTGACTACTGGCTCTGTTCTTCAGAGAACAGAAACAGAATCAATAAGTTATGTTTTTATGTACTAACTTGTCTACTCATCTTAAACAATTACAGGTTGAAAAAGTCCAAGATTTGCAGTCTGCAAGTTAGAGACCCAGGAGAGCCAATGTCCAGTTGCAGTCTGAGTCCAAAGGCCTGAGAACCATAAGAGCTGATGGTATAAGTTCCAGTCCAAAAGCCAGCAGGCTTGAAACCCAAGAAGAGCTGATGTTTCGGTACAAGACTGAAGGTTAGAAAAGATCAATATCTCAGCTCCAGCAGTCAAGTGGGAAGAATCCCTTTGACTCAACCTTTTTGATCTATTCAGGCCTTTAATTGATTGGATGAGGCCCACCCACATTAGGGAGGGCAGTCTGCTTCACTCAGCCCACCACTTCAAACATCAACACTTCAAATATCAACCTCATCCAGAAATACTCTCACAGACACACCCAGAATAACATTTGACCAAATGTCTGGGCACCCTGTGGCCCAGTCAGGTTGGCACATAAAATTAACTACCACAAGGTGTTAGGTGTAAAAAGGTGTCTACAGTTGCAGTGAACAATGCTGGCTGCTTACCATTCTCCTCTTTGCCTTCTTAACGGAGCTCTAGTTTTGTTCAGGAATCTGTTCCTCCTCCATGCAGCTTTATAGTTAGGGAAGCTGGCCCACCTCCAGCTTGAGAGGGATTGGTCAAAGGAAAAATTTCATTTGTTTTTTTGCTCAGTGATTGGTTCAGGAGTGGATGTGTGACCAGATTCTGGCCAATGAGACTTGAGTGTATACCAGGGAGATTGTGGGGAACTTCTCTCCTAAGAGAGGCCACGTGAAGAAATGATCCTTCTTTTTCCTCTGTCAGGCCTGAGTGTGATGCTGTAACTGTCATCCTACTACTGGCCTGAAGATGAAGCTGACACTGAGGGTGCTAGAGTAGAAAAATGTGGACACAAATCTCCCAAGCTTGTCCTACGTCTCTGAACATCTGGTTTGTGAAGCGTGACAAACAGTTCTTATTGTTTATCCCAGTTTTGAGTCAGGGTTTCTGTCACTTGTAGCTATATCCTACATGATATGATCATAAAATAAGATTGGAGGCTTGGCTTAAGCAAAAACAATGAGGCTTTTAAGATTCCAGGGTTTCTCACTCAGTGCCCAGCATTTAGTATGCAGGTGTGCTGTGCAAATATCCAAAGTTGGATATAACACACAGCATTTCCTAAACAGGTGTGACCCTGGAAACCTTTGTAGAGAAGAATCCACGGTACTGATGTCCCACAGAAATACTCCCATAGGCAATGGGAAGACTTGGGAATCCTCAAAGTAGGGGGACGGTAACATTACATGCTCAATAAAATTCCACCTTCTCCTCTCTAGCTGTGTGAAGTATCATGTCTCTGATGATCATAAAATGTAAGGGAACTCAGAAATACCTCCCCAGAAAAAGATTGCAAGCCCTTACTTACTAGACTAACTGATTTCTTAGTCCCCTTCCGGTTCTCAAATGCTGCAGGGCTTGCATAATTTGGTACCTTCATCTCCGAGCATTGAACAAAGTTTCCCTTCCTTTTCTTAGTCACTTGCCAACATCTGTGAATGAAGTCGGTGATATATATATATATATATTCAACCAGTTATTTTCTGGATTGAATTATTTAAAATAACCCACTAAATGAATCCCTGCTCAGTAGGTCTTTGACTTAAATGCCACTCAGGCTCTGAAACGCATTTTTTATTTCTCTGGCTTTTTATTTTTTTAAGTCAAACAGCCCTAGGGAAATGGCTTGAGGCTACAAAGGGCAGTTTTTAGAATGTTTTCTCTGCAGTTAGTGACAGGGTAGACAAATAGCATAAAATAGAAGACTATACTCCATTCCAGATGGGAAACATTGCTTCTGTTGTTTTTCTTGATTTATGTTAAATTCATCATGGTTTCAAACTGAAACCACTTTGGCCCCTAAAAGCAACAGGAAAAAAAAAAAAAAAAAAAAAAAGGAAGAGAAAAAAAAAGTGACACATCTCTATGTTAAATAATTGGATCCTTTAGAGATATAAACTGCAAATCTGGGCAGGTCAATTATCCTTTCTCCTGCTCCATACAATGGGAGTACTGGTAATTATTTCCCAGGATGGCACCACGGTTGTGTGAACTAAGAGACTTAGCAAACAGTAGAGCTCTTGTGTGATGAGGCGGATACACGGCTGCTGTTTTCTGTCCTCATGTTGTACTGTGGTAAAGTCACCTTTGAGAACAACCTTGGCTCCAGAATGAGGGTGACTTATTGTGAACTGGAAGCCATGAAAGAAACACTTTCTCTATCACAGTCTCTCCTTTGTTAGAGGAAAAACCCCATTCCTATCCCCAAAGCCCAAACCTCAAAGATCTTCCTTAGATCTCCCTTTAATTCTTTAGAGTCCCATGCTGTTCAGCTTGGGTCTCACATTGACCCAGGGTTGCGCAACTCAGAAGTCCCTCAATTCTTTAACAGGTGACTGAGGCCAAACCAGTATGGGAGCTCCTTTGAAAAACCCAGCGAGGGCCAGGAAGGCCAGACAAGTGGACTTTCATTGCAGGGTAAGTATTGCATGTTTCTTCTGACCAGGTAATTATCGGTTATAGGACAAAGAGGAAGCCCGATTTATCAACAAAATGAAATTAAAAATTAACATGCTCCTGTTTGCTCGATTGTAATCTTTGAATCAGTCAATATCTACAGGCTGTGCCAGTAACCTGATTTCAGGGCAGCCACAGAGTCTGCTCAGAGACCAGCCCAGTTAAACAGTTAAGGCTGAGATCAGTTGGGGAAGACTGGAAATTAAATATGTTTAGGCAATGAATACTCACAAAGTGCTTAGGGATTTCTCGCTGGGGGCTGGTATTGGTGGTGCGGGTGTGCTGGGTTTGAGAGGACCCAGAGTCCCAGTCTTTCTGGATGATGTTTACTCCAGCTATCCATCCCAAGAAAGGCAGGGGCAGTAGGCAACACATTTTTCTTTTCTCTTCTCTTCTCTTCCGTTTTCTCTTTCCCTGGCCTACCACGGCAGACAATATGGCAGGTGGAAGAGTGTGGGAGCTGGTCAGAATTAAGAGTGATGGACTTGTAAGAGATTGAGGTGCAACCAGTTAGAACCTGGGGATTTGTTGCCACTCCGTACCTTCATTTTCGGGGGCCGAAGTAGATATTTAGTTATAATAAGTTTATTGAAAATACATCTATGAGCATAGTTCCTAGCACATCATAGGTATTTAATAAATATTTGGGGAATGAAATAAAGATTGAATAATTGAACGAGGCTCACACAAGACTGGAAATCAGAGAACAGGAATATTAATTTACATTTAACTAATTATAAACAGTTGTTGATACCTATATGTATGTATCACTATCTCCTCTTTCTTGCCTTTGTTTACTTGTTTTCAACTCACTTTCACTCTGTGGATGTATATAGAGTGCTCCTCAACAGGCGTGGGACACAGGGGAGTAGAGGGAGTGGCAGGATATAATTTTGTCTGCTGGGGGACATTTATCAATGTCTTAAAGTATTTTTGGCTTTCACAACTGGGGGAGTGCGACTGGCATTTGGTAGGCAGAGGCCAGATATACTGCCAATCATCTTACAACAGAGAATTATCTGGTTCCAAATGTCAACAGTGCAAGACTGGGAAACACTGACTAGTACAGGAGCATGTCACCAAACTGTTATGATGATTACTTACGGGGAGGCCTGTAGAATAGCGTTTTGGAAAACTTTACACTTATTAAGTTTAATCGTTTATACCTATTTGGGGGATTTTTTAAAATAACATGAGGGTATCACATTTGTAATCAGAATCAATGAGAGAGGCATTGAAATATTTACCGGACATTTATTATATCTCAGGTGTGACCTAGATCCTGGGGATACAGCAGTGAGTAAATAGTAGATGCTGCACTAAGGGACTCAGTTCAACAGGAAAGATCAGACAAGTACTCACTTAGCAAGACAGGAAGTGCCCAGGGCCTGCTGAAATAGTACTTTTTTTTTTTTTTAAATTACGAAGAAAAAGTGCTTGGTGTTCCCAGGTGTAGTTACTGAGCAGCATGGTTCCAAAGGACAGCTAAAGCACTTCCTGCCTTAGAAGGAGGGGAGGCTTTGCCAGGCCTAGGAAACCCGCATCTGGATCTGGCCTCCAGGGTAGCCTCCTGTCTGCCTCTCTGGTCAGGCTCAGCTTCTCCAGTTCCCCTCGCCCTGAGGGTGCAGGGGGCAGGGTCCCACGGGAGCATCGGTGTAAGAGGGAGCTCCCAGCACTGAGGGAGAAGCAGGACTCACTGACCAAACCCTGTGTTTGTGCTGGAAGGGCCTTAGGAACATCACTGCAAACACGCTCATCTTATGGAAGAGGAAAGGAGGTTCAGAGAGGGAAAGGCTTGCCTGAGGTCACACAGTGAGTTAATGTTAGGGTGGGGCTGGCATGCAGGTTGCTGATGCCTCAGCTTGGGGGTCTGCTGCTGTTCTAGGACACCCCTTGCTTCTTAGTGGGCTGACCAATTTCCTGCCTTCCCTTCCTTACCACAACAGCCTCCAAGCATGTCTGCCTGGCCCCGAGCTTGGTCTGTGTTCCCAGGTGATAGTGTTTACCCCGAGGGTCTGAGTGGGGGGTGGGGATATGACAAGAGCAGCCCACTCAGAAGCACAGCCTGGGCCAAGTGCACTATCTTAACCCTCCTGTGGGAGTCAAGCCAGTGTGGTCTGGAAGGCGGGGTGTGAGGGGTAACCACACGGCAGTAACCTCAAGTTTTGCAGGTTAGGGCTGGGGCGGGGGCAGTGCCAGTATCAATAGCCTTGGGGATGATGTGGTGTGGGATGAGGTGGGGTGTGTGCACATGTATACAATGTGTCTTTGTTAGCATAAGTAGATGTGCTTATGTGCTTGGCTATTAGGAAGAGTTAGACCCATATGTACCGAGCTGAAGGAGTGCCCCAGATATAGTGTTAAAGATGCAAATTGCTGAAAAACAAATTTAGTAATAATCCTATTTTTAGATCTAACATTTTTTGATGAATGTTTATATATGTTTGCATCAGTACAGAGAAAGATACAGAAAGATAGGCTGCAAACTGCTAACACTGATTATGTTAAGACAGGGCCCCCAACCCCTGGACCGTGGACCAGTACTGGTCCTGGCCTGTTAGAAACTGGACCACACAGCAGGAGGTGAGCAGCGGGCCAGTGAGCATTTCTGCCTGAGCCCCGCCTCCTGTCCGATCAGCAGCAGCATTAGATTCTCACAGGAGTGTGAACCCTATTGTGAACTGCGCATGCAGTTGAATAAAAAAGAAAGTGTGTAATTATGTGTGCACATGACTATGTTGATGTGTGTACACACATCCATACGTGACTTTGTGTTTATGTGTGTTGCATATTTGTATGTACGGGGAAGGGAGTCTCAAAAGAGAGCAGAACTTTTGGCACAAATTCCAGACAGTGGTCACATCATCCAACCTTTGCGCTTTGGAAAGAAACCTCAAGGGTGTACACCTACTTGAAAGTTTTGACATAAAGATCACCTGCCTTGCAGGTGTGGGCTGCTCTGGGGCTCCTGGCTTAACCAAATGGCCTTGGATAAATTACAAGTGAGAGAGGCTGCTTCCTTGCAGCCAAGACCAGTGGTGGTTTAGAGCCTTCTCCAGGAAAATCTGCAGCCCCTTGCACAGTGTTCGTGCAGTGCTTCCAGTGTGTAGAGCGCTGTGTGCAGTAGGAAATGGTTCTTCTGGGAGGCCAGCTGCACAAAGGATGGGGCTTAGAAATCTCAGCCTGGGCCAGGCGCAGTGGCTCACACCTGTAATCCCAGCACTTTGGGCAGCTGAGGCGGGCAGATCATGAGGCCAGGAGTTTGAGACCAGCCTGGCCAATATAGTGAAACCCCGTTTCTACTAAAAATACAGAAAATTAGCTGGGCGTGGTGGCGGGCGCCTGTAATCCCAGCTACTTGGGAGGCTGAGGCACGAGAATCACTTGAACCCGGGAGGTGGAGGTTGCGGTGAGCTGAGATTGTGCCGTCGCACTCCAGCCCGGGCGACAGTTCAAGACTCTGTCTCAAAAACAAACAAACAAACAAACAAAAAAAGAAATCTCAGCCTGTGCTGGTCAGTTACATTCTACAGGCAGAACCAGTTTCCTCCCCCTGCCCCATTATTCCTGATATCTAGATTTTTTTCAGGTACCAGGATTTATTAATTTACTTGACCATGGCTCAGCCAACTGGTTAAGGCTGGGTTCTGTGCTGATCTAGGCTTTCTAATTCCCATTTACAGCTGCAAGAACCCATTGAGACCAATGTGGGGGGCGGTTAGAATGACTTTTTCCTAATGTCACGTGAGTTCCTGTGTGTGTGGATGTGTGTGCACACACATGTGAGAAGAGACAGCCCTGCTCCCTTGAGGAGACACAGGAGGGCGGACAGAGGGTTGTGCGCCCTGTACCTGGCCACAGGCCTGAGCATACATGATCGCTTAGCAATAGAAGTTGATTGTGCTAGCTGGCTGATGCTCTTCCTGCCCTAAATGTCGCTTCGTCCCCTCTCTCCACAAGCTGGATAGCAGCAGCTTGGGGGTTTGGAGGTCAAGAGGAGGTCCCTATGTGCTCTGAACCCTTCTTTTTGGACAGGTTTCTGGGGACGCAGCAGGAGCCAGGCTGGTGGGAGCAGCAGGCCGAAGTGTTTTAGAATCTTCCAGAACCCAGCAAAGGGGTGGATCTGTCCTCCAAGCATTGGGGTGGGGTTGGAGGGGCAGTGGGAAGAAACTGTGGCTGCTTTTCCTGCAGAAGCCAGAAAGTTCGAATAGGAGGAGGAGGGGTAGAAGGAGAGAGGGAAAGAGAAAGGGGTGGGTCAGGGGCTGGGGAAGGAGAAGGAAGAATGGGGAGGAGAAACAGATACTCCTTCATGGTGATTTCCAAAATGCCTGGGAGGGACCTTGCCAAGCCACTTCCTAACCATCTTGGGGTGTCAGTGTGAGGCTTAATGGGAATGAGGAGCATGTGTATATGTCCTCAGCCTGCACAAGGGGAAATTCTGGTCTCCTAGGAAGAAAGCCCTAGAGCCAAGCCTCTTGGCCTCTGTGTCCACTCTCTGCATTTACTCTTGGAGCTCCACTCTTCTACCTTCGTTTATGTTTCCCCAATCTGTCCATCTTTGTTCTCGCTGACTCTCCTCTCCCGCCTCCAACCACTTTGAAACTCAGGCTTCTGTTTCAGGGGTGGGGGCCCCTAGAGATTCTCCTTGTCTCTAGCTCTCCCTGCCCACCTCAGCAGGACCAAGGCCACACTACTGCCCAAGAGCCTGCGTCAGCTGCCAGTAGATGGCAGGCCTCATCAAATTCAAACTCCTCACTCTGCCCTTCATCTGTTCTCAAGATCTTCTCTCCCTGGTCTTGTCCTATTCTCTGACCAGGCTTCCCTCTGAGTCTCCCTGGTGAGCCCTGAACATTCAGAGTTCATCTCTGCCTCTCTGCCTTGCTTTGCCGCCCAGGTCAGTTCCCACTCCCCAGCATTAGTCTAAAGTCAACTCATCTTCAAGTCCTGTCCCCAGGAAACCTCCCTGGTCACTTCAGCCTGACTACATCATTCCTTAGTTCCCACTGCATGTTCAGTTCAGAGCACCCACAGTTTTGCTTCTCATTGTTTTTGGTCTAGCTATATGTAGGCTCTATAAGGGCATGAACCGTGACTTTCACTTTCTTCCATCTCTGTCTCAGCCCTAGAACCCAGAAATGTGATTACTGATTGATAAAAAATGGGCAAATTGTAGTCAAAGAGATTCAGGGTAGGGAAAGGCCAGATATTCCCCCAAGGTCTTTTTGAGCAAAATGGCATTCTCTGGGGCTATTTTACATGTTTGGCCATGCTGTGTTTTGCCAATACTATGGCAAACACTTGGGTGTTCAGTTGCATGGAGCCATTTGCATTTTCCCTTTCCACATACAGGCAGATGATTATTCAGGATGGGAAAACATCAGCATGGAAATGGATTTGGGGCTCAGCTCTCCTGCTCATTTTCTGATGTAAGAACAAATCACTTGAGGCTGGGCACCATGGCTCATGCCTGTAATCCCAGCACTTTGGGAGGCAAAAGCAGGTAGATCACTGAGGTCAGGAGTTTGAGACCAGCCTGGGCAACATGGTGAAACCCCTTCTCTACTAAAAATACAAAAATTAACTGGGTGTGGTGGTGTGTGCCTGTAGTCCCAGCAACTTGGGAGGCTGTGGTGGGAGGATGGGAGAATCACTTGAACCTGGTAGGCGGAGGTTGCAGTGCACTGAGATTTCACCACTGCACTCCAGCCTAGGTGACAACAGAGTGAGACTTTGTCTTAAAATGAGACAAACAAACATAAAGAACCAATCACTAAATTGATCAGGACTCCCTCCTCTCAAGACAATCCACTGAGCCTCCAGTATTTACAAGCATGGGAGCATTCACCCTTCTTCAGAGGGCAAGCTTGCCTGCCAGGGGGCATCATGCTGGCCATCCTGCCACTGGCATTTGGAATTGTCCCCGTACTTTCTCTCCATGGTATTATGGTCTCTTTTCCCACAGAATAAGGGGTCAAGGCGGGTAGATTTGAATGAGATTATCAGTAAAATGTCTTACCATTTAGATTTCTGTTCCAATTGTAATAAGCATCTTTATCACAATGAGTCAGAGAATCTGGTTGCAAGTGACAAAACCCCTACAGATGTCTTTAGGTGTCCTCATTCTTCTGGTAAGTACATCTTTCAGTGAAATACCAATTTGTGTGGCAGACACTGTGTCACTTCCCACAGCCATACCACTCTTCCTCTCCACTGACAGAACCCCAGGTGACCAGTCCCCAGAAAATGAATCATTCTTGGTCTAAGACCATTGTGACTATCTGTGTCAGGGTCCCCGAGATCACCCCCAGGCCAGTGATTTGCTAGGAAGACTCACAGGATTCAGCATATAGTCACACTCATGGCTAAGATGTATTACAATAAACTGATACACTCAAAGCAAAATCAGCAAAGGGGAAAGGTGCATGGAGCAAGGACTACAGGAAATCAGACACAAGCTTCTAAGAGTTCTCTCCTATTGGAGTCATGCAGGCCATGCTTCATTTCTTCAGGGAGTTGTCAGTACATGTGAAATGTTGTCTCTCAGTGAAGCTCACTAGAGACACAGTGCCCAGGGTTTCTAATGGGGGCTGGTCACGCAGGCACCCTTTGCCTAGTATATACTAATATTCCAGACCTCCAGAAAAAACAAGCAGGTGTTCAGCACATACCATATTGTTTGCACACACAGTTTCAGCACAGTGAACCATGCTTATCAGTTCAGACAATGGTTGGACCCCTCCAAAAATCCAAGTTCCCAGATGCCAACCAAGGGCCAACCTTGTAAGCAGGCCTTCCTCAGAATAGCTGTCTTAGGCCTATTATGTTAATTCTTTTCTGCATACAATCGATGCTTTTTTTTTTTTTTTTTTTTTTTTTTTTTTGAGACAGAGTCTTGCTCTGTCACCCAGCCTGGAGTTCAGTGGCATGATCTTGGCTCACTGCAACTTCCACCTCCTGGGTTCAACCGATTCTTGTGCTTCAGCCTCCTAAGTAGCTGGGATTACAGGTGTGCACCACCATGCCTGTCTCATTTTTGTATTTTTTGTAGAGATGGGGTTTCGCCATGTAGGCCAGGCTGGTCTTGAGCTCCTGGCCTCAAGTGATTCACCCACCTTGGCCTCCCAAAGTCCTGGGATTACAGGTGTAATCCCAGCACCCGGCGTGCATACAATCAATTTTATGTCTGACACTTGCTTACTCAGCCTCCCTTGCAGCTATGAGTGGCCGCATGACTCAACCGTAGCCAATAAATTCTGAGGGGAAAGTGTTGTGATAATATCTGGAATCCTGGCCGCCATCTTATGACAAGTGCAAGGACAAAACCTCAATATATCAAAGGCAGCATATGGGAAGGTGAAAAGAAATGAGGTCTTTGATAATATCTTTAAGTCAATGCACCATTCCAGGGACAAAATATTGCCATACTTTTTTGTTGTTGTTATGTGAGATAATTAAATGTATTTATTGCTTGAGTAATTTTGAGTGGGGTTAAGTTGAATGCAGGTCAGGTGCACTCCTGACATGATGTGTTCCTCTCTGTTATGGGCTGCCTTGTGGCCCCTTCCCCCAGAATTGGTATGTTGAAGCCGTAACTTCCAGTATCTCTGAATGTGACTGTATTTGGAGATCGGGCCTTTAAAGTGGTAATTAAGTTAAAATGAGGCTGTTGGGGTAGGGCTCTACTCCAATCTGACTAATGCCCTTATAAGGAAAGAAAATTGGGACCCACACACGTGCATTCTCAGAGCAAAGACCCTGTGAGGGCACAGCAAGAAGGAGGCCATCTACAAGCCAAGGCAAGAGACTCATTAAAAACCAAACCTGCCAACACCTTCATCTTAGACTTCTCACCTCCAGAACTGTAAGAAAATCAACTTCTGTTGTTTAAGACACCCAGTTTGTGGCATTTTATTTTGTCAGTTCTAGCAACCTAATGTGCTCTCCATGTGTAGATACGGAAAGGGCAAACATAGCAAATTATAACTGACAAAAGTGGAAACATTAGATGAAATGGTCAGATCTGGTGGTCACATATGACACCCAGGCAAGAAAAGGATCCAAGCTGGGGAGCCAAGAGAATGGACTGGCCAAATGCCCCCAGAGGAGAGCTGGCTGCACCCACTCAATCTCTCATCTTCCAGAGGCTAAAGCTTCTACACAACTGTACTAATTATGATGAGATAGTAAAGAGACAGCAGGTTCAGGGGTGTCCAGTCTTTCAGTTGCCCTGAGTCACATTGGAAAAGAAGAATTGTCTTGGGCCACACATAAAATGCACTAACTAATGATAGCTGATGAACTAAAAAAATATATTGCCAAAAAGATCTCATAATGTTTTCAGAAAGTTTACATTCAAAGCCATCCCGGGCCGCATGCAGCCTGTAGGCTGTGGACTGGACAAGCTTGAGGTAAATGGTAAATGGGGATAGGATATCTGGTGACCATAGTTAATACACAAAAGAGAGGAGGGGGAGGCCCTAGTGAAGGGACAAAGGCAGAGAGAAGAAAAAGTCTGTATTCCTGGAAATGTTGATAAACCAGATTCCTCTTTGTGTCACTGGGGCTTGGACAAGCCACGGCAGGTTATGGGCTTTCTGTGGAGGCATGGTTGTAAGGCGAGAATCAAGGGAAAGCAGTTACTGCTGTGTGGCTTCTGACTCATTACTAGGGAAGATGGCCAATTTCATGTGGGCTGCCTTGGATATGTCCTTCTGGTCAGACCTGAGTTGGTCCTACTAATTTGGGGCTTTTTGAAGGACACTATGTGGTCCCACATATTGGCTAAGGTGTGAGTGAGGCAGAGTAGCCGCAAAACCAACTCAGATTAATTGAAGCAAAAAAGAGGAATTTATTGTCTTATGTAACTAGCAAGTTACTGGATCAAGGGGCTCATCCAGGTTGGTTTTCTTCCTCTGCCTCTCTGCTTGTCTTGCCTCTCTATGGCTTCATTCCTTTGACTGGCTCTGCCTCCATGACTGTAAAGAAAGCTGCTGATACTCCTGCCAAAAGTGTGTAAATGGAATCTAACCATGAGGAAGAACCAACAAACCTACACCAAGAAACATTTTACAGAACAACTGGCCTTTCTTTTTAAAAAAATGTCAATGTCGTAAAAGAAAGGCTAAAGTGCTCTTCAAATTAAATAAGACTAAAGAGATAGGAAAACTGAGTGCAATATGCCATCGTGGATCCTGGATGAGATAGATGGGGAAAAATTCATTATAGCAGACATTATTAAGACCATTAGTAGAACTTTAAAATGTACTGTATATTAGATAAGAAAATTGTTTCGATGTCAAATTTCCTGAATTTGGTCATTGTATTGTGATTATGTAAAAGAGTATTCTTGTTCCTAAGACGTAAATGCAAAGTATTTAAGGATAAAGGATCATGATGTCTACAATGTGCTCTCAAATAGCTCAATCATGACAACAAAAATCCTGTACTACATAATGTAATAAGGTAAAATGAACAGAGAAGGTGAGACAGAGAAAGTGATTGATAAAGCAAATATAGCCAAATGTTAATCTAGGTGAAGGGCATACTAAAATCATTCTATGATTATTGCTACTTTTTCATGGTTGAATATTTATTTATTTATTTTTTGAGATGGAATCTCACTCTGTCACCCAGACTGGAGTGCAGTGGCGTGATCTCAACTCACTGCAACTTCTGCCTCCTCGGTTCAAGTAATTCTCCTGCCTCAGCCTCCCGAATAGCTGGGATTACAGGCACCACCACCATGCCCACCTAATTTTTGTATTTTTTTTTTTTTCTTTTTAGTAGAGGCAGGGTTTCACCATGTTGGCCAGGCTTGTCTCAAACTCCTGACCTCTAGTGATCCGTCTGCCTCAGCCTCCCAAAGTGCTGGGATTACAGGCACGAGCCACTGTGCCTGGACTTCATGGTTGAATTATTTTAAATTTAAATTTATTTTAAAAAGGTGTTGATGGCAGACCTCTGTCTCTTACCATCCATGTATTAATCTCAGCGAAGAGTCTAATTGGTTAGCCTGGAACATGTGGTATTTCTTTTTTTTTTTTTTTGAGACAGAGTCTTGCTCTGTCACCCAGGCTGGAGTGCAGTGGCACGATCTTGGCTCACTGCAAGCTCCGCCTTCTGGGTTCACGTCATTCTCCTGCCTCAGCCTCCCAAGTAGCTGGGACTACAGGCGCCCACCGCCACGCCCGGCTAATTTTTTACATTTTTAGCAGAGATGGGGTTTTACCATGTTAGCCAGGTTGGTCTCAATCTCCTGACCTCGTGATCCGCCCGCCTCGGCCTCCCAAAGTGCTGAGATTACAGGCGTGAGCCACCGTGCCCAGCCATGTGGTCTTTCATCAAGAGGCAGGGTTAGACACTGTGACTGACAGCCTGGGCTCACCAGGTATCATATGAATTGGAGAGGAACTCCCCAAAGAATCACAACCTCTCTAAGTCTTTTCTGTTATAGCTCCTAGTCTCCCAGATCCTCCTCTGCTGGTCACCCAATGCCCACATGCCACCTGGCTCCGTCTTCCCAAGCCATCCCTTCCTTCAAAATGGCACCAGACAAAGACAGATTTTTCTCAACAAATAGCTCCACATTTGAGCCTTTTTATGATTCCTTTCTCCCCTCAACATTCTCATCTGGACCCAAATTCCTCTTGGTCCTACTTTCTTTTAGCTCATTGATAAAGGAATCTGTGTTCATGTGAAAAGTGTTACCAAGAGTTACCTTTGTGCTCTTACCTTGAGTTTACAGATCCATATTTTAACCGGTCTTTAATCCAGGGAAGAGAAGCCAATGGCAAGAGTTTCACACACAGAAGCAGTCCAAGGAGATGAATGATTTGGGGCAGGTGGGCTTCTGGCTTCTTTTGCATCTTTCTGTGTTGGTGGCTTTTTCCTTTATCTCAGGCCAGAGTTTCTGACAGGGAGGCCGACCGCTGTCCCTCTTGGTTGGAGAAAGCCAGAGTAGCCAAAAGGAACTAGGCCAGAGTCACTTCATTTCCTATCAAGCAATTTTGACAGCTGATTTGTTCCCAACCAGTAAAGCAGAGTTAGCAATGAGGTTGCTGGGACTCAGTCAGTGTGGTCTTGGCATGGCTACCTCTGCATTCAGCCTTTTGAAAACAAGGCAAGATTTAGGGAGTCCGTTTGCTGAGGGTGAAACTCGTAAGGCTAAATGAAGAAAATTCATTCATTTATTGTATATTAATCCATTTATTTATGAAAGATTGAATTGCATAGTTTTTAAGGTAGGCCCACATGTACATTCTTGAAGGTTATTCTGTGTGTTCTGCACAACACCAGGGTGCTGTTCACAAGGATTATACAGAGCTGCCCTAAGTGAGGGGCACTTGCTCTGAGATTGCGTTTCCTGGTTTACAATTCGTCTCCACCACCTCCAACTGTGTGGCTGTAGGCTAGATTCTTCCCTGAGCCTGTTACCCTCAGGGAAGTGAGGATGATCCCTGCCTCAGAGGGTTGGTATGAGGATTAAGTGAGTGAATGCATTCCAAGTACTCTGGAACACATTCAATAGCATTATGATTACCCATTACATTAAATTAAAGGGTTGGTAGAATACTCTTGGGAAGCCATCTGGGTGTAGGGCCTTTGTATGTGTGTGTGAGAGAATGGGTGGGTAGGTTTTTCCCGGACATTTAAAGTCAAATCCCAGACAGCATCTTCTTTCACTCATAATATATGCGATATATGCATGTATATTGCAAATATTTCAATATATGCCTGTAATAGAAAAGAAAAAAAGGAAAACCCACCAATAAAGAATGCCATTATTATTATATATAATTAATAATTCCTAAATACCACTAATATCAAGTCCTTATTCAAATTTCCCTGTCTGTCTCCATTTTTTGTATCCAAAACGTGTTTATTGGGATTGTTTCCCACTCTCGTTGATGCAGGTGCCTTCAGTGCTGCTGTCAGAGGAGCATCCTTCTGTGAGCCTTGGTTTTCCTTCTGCAAACTGGCTAAGAGCTGCAGAGCACTCGACACCCAGAACCACAGTGTGTGCGTGGCTGAAGGCCGAGGCGACTGTGTCGCATCCTGGGCATTTTACATCTATGCTGTAGGGATTGGGGCTTTACCCTGGGCGCTTCTTGGGTTCCTTCTTCTCTACCTGAGAGGGATGAAGGTGATCTTTTTCAAGAGGCTTATTCTCATGGAGACATCATAGCTTGAAAGCTCAGTTACTTTTTTTTTTTATTATTATACTTTAAGTTCTAGGGTACATGTACACAACATGCAGGTTTGTTACATATGTATACATGTGCCATGTTGGTGTGCTGCACCCATCAACTCGTCAACACCCATCAACTCGTCATTTACATCAGGTATAACTCCCAATGCAATCCCTCCCCCCTCCCCCCTCCCCATAATAGGCCCCAGTGTGTGATGTTCCCCTTCCCGAGTCCAAGTGATCTCATTGATCAATTCCCACCTATGAGTGAGAACATGCGGTGTTTGGTTTTCTGTTCTTGTGATAGTTTGCTGAGAATTATGGTTTCCAGCTGCATCTATGTCCCTACAAAGGACACAAACTCATCTTTTTTATGGCTGCATAGTATTCCATGGTGATATGTGCCATATTGTCTTAATCCAGTCTGTCACTGATGGACATTTGGGTTGATTCCAAGTCTTTGCTATTGTGAATAGTGCCGCAATAAACATAAGTGTGCATGTGTCTTTATAGCAGCATGATTTATAATCCTTTGGGTATATACCCAGTAATGTGATGGCTGGGTCATATGGTATTTCTAGTTCTAGATCCTTGAGGAATCGCCATACTGTTTTCCACAATGGTTGAACTAGTTTACAGTCCCACAAACTGTTAAAAGTATTCCTGTTTCTCCATATCCTTTCCAGCACCTGTTGTTTCCTGACTTTTTAATGATTGCCATTCTAACTGGTGTGAGATGGTATCTCATTGTGGTTTTGATTTGCATTTCTCTGATGGCCAGTGATGATGAGCATTTTTTCATGTGTCTGTTGGCTGCATAAATATCTTCTTTTGAGAAATGTCTGTTCACATCCTTTGCCCACTTTTCTATGGGGTTGTTTGTTTTTTTCTTGTAAATTTGTTTGAGTTCTTTGTAGGTTCTGGATATTAACCCTTTGTCAGATGAGTAGATTGCAAAAATTTTCTCCCATTCTGTAGGTTGCCTGTTCACTCTGATGGTAGTTTCTTTTGCTGTGCAGAAGCTCCTTAGTTTAATTAGATCCCATTAGTTTTCAAATCAGAATCAAAATCAAGTCCACACGTTGTATCTATTTTGTATTTTTTCCCTATTCACTTTCAATTGATGATTATCTCCTTTTCTCTGATCTTTTTCCATGAATCATTTGTCCTATAACATTTCTCCCTTCTGAATTTGGCTGATTGCTTTCCCACAGTGTTGTGTAATTTATCCTCTATCTTCTGCATACCCTGCAAATTGATCCCTTAGATTCATATTTTTGATTAATTTTTTGTGTGAAAATACTTCAAAGGTAGTGCTGAGTTATATCAGCAGGCACATAATATCTGGTTGTTTTATTTTTGGCACTTGATTAGTGGGTTCAGATATTGCCAACCTGATCTCTTTGTTTAAAGTTCATAAAAAACATTCAGCCACTGAAGATTGTTCTCTAGATCATTTAATTAGACGTTACACAATGGTGACTTTCTTCTTTCATTAATAAAATGTTTATGTGTATTTTCCACATTTATGATTTTTTTTTCCTTTTTTTGAGATGGAGTCTCACTCTGTCACCCAGGCTGGAGGGCAGTGGCGTGATCTCAACTCACTGCAACTTCTGCCTCCTCAGTTCAAGTGATTCTCCTGCCTCAGTCTCCCAAATAGCTGGGATTACAGGCATGCACCACCGGGCCCAGCTAATTTTTGTATTTTTTTAGTAGAGATGGGTTTTTGCTATGTTGGCCAGGCTGACATTGAACTCCTGATCTGCCCTTCCTTGGTCTCCCAAAGTGCTGGGATTACAGGCGTGAGCCACTGTGCCCATCCCGGTTTACTTTTATAACTTAGTTTAACATTCTTAATCTTCCACTTATAGTTTTCTATTCTTAATTCTTAATCCTCCATTATAGAGTCCCTATTAATTTCCAAATGTGAGCAATAATAAAATCAATGTATTTCAATGTATTCCTTTTCCTTTATAAACTTCTCATTCTCTTTTACCACCTAATTTTAGTCAAAAATATTATTATTCTTAGTTTTTAATCTTTGTGCTATGAAATGTGCTTTACCTGTCTCTCTTCCTTGGCTTGTCAGCTTTTAATGACATCCTTGACTCATTGTATTGTAAAGAAAAGGGCATCTGTGTATTTCTGTGTATTTCTCTATTACCTACCACGTTGCTTTCCCTTTTCTCTCCTTTGGTTAGTTATATCTTTTCTACATTGTTGGAACATATAGTGTTTGCCTTCTTTTCTGTCAGCTTAATCCCCACATGTGTTTTCTTCGTAGACCTGTGGTTAAATGAAATCTACTAATTCACTGCCAGTCCTTTTATACAATTTTTGTGCTCACTGTGTGATTCACATGAGTTAGTCCTCCAGTATGTTCCTCAAGGGGGCTCATGAGAACAATATTTCCTTTTTTTACATGTTCAAAACCACTTGACTGTTAGCTTTTTAACTGAAAAATAATTTGGTTGGTACGAAGGAATCACATTTTGAGTTCTTCCCCTCCCTCCCTCCCTCCCTCCCTCCTTTCCTTCTCCCTTCCTTCTTTCCTTCCTTCCTTCCTTCTCCCTTCCTTCCTTCCTTCCTTCCTTCCTTCCTTCCTTCCTTCCTTCCTTCCTTCCTTCCTCCCTCCCTCCCTCCCTTCCTTCCTTCCTTTCCTATATCCCTTCATTTCTCAAAACACTACTTGTACAGGGCTCTCTCATTTAGGGGAAATTGGAAGCAGGGGTGGTATGGGCAGAGAACTCACTGAACTATAGCAACATGCAGCAAACAAACACATTGTGGTTCTTTATTATTATTATTTGGGACAGTGTCTTGCTCTGTCACCCAGGCTGGAATGCAATGGCACAATCATAACTCATTGCAGCCTTGATTTCCTGGCCTCAAGCAATCTTCCTGCCTCAGCCTCCAGAGTAGCTGGGACTACAGGTTCATGTCACCATGCCCAGCTAATTTTTAAAGAAATTTTGTGTGGAGTTGGAATCTCACTATGTTGTGAGTTGGGGTCTCGCTAGCTTGCCCAGGCTAATGTCAAACACCTGGCCTCAAGCAGTTCTCCCATTCGGCATCCCAAAGTGCTGGAATTAAGGCATGAGCCACCATCACCCAGCCACATCCTGCTTCTTAAATGTCCCTCTAACACCCTGTCACTTGAGACTTTTCACTGCTCTTTGCTACACCTAGGAACCCTGACCTCTTGTCATCTTGTCGGGTCCCCCATCTTCCCCTTGCAGCAATGTCTCCCCATTCCCGTGCTCCTCATTGCCTTCCTCTGGGATTGCCCATGGAAACTTCAGCGTCTTACATCATTAGGCAAAGAACCTAGATCCTTAAGTCTGACTACTCTGCCTCAGCACCGTGCTCTACGACTTCTTACTGCTGTGAAATGTCTCATCAGAGTGTTTTGTTAAAGTCAGAGCTCCTCACTTCTCCAAACTCCCATTTCTATATCCTCTTTTGCTCTGCCAGTGTCCTATTCCAGGCCAGCACAATTGTTCACCTGGCCCATTGCAGTGGCCTTATACCTGCCTCCCGGATGCCATGCTTGGCTTTCTTCAGCCCATACTGTCCAGCCAGAGTGTTCTTTCCAAGATGATCATGTCATCACACCACTTCCCTGCTAAAAATGCATCAGTGGGGCTGGGCGTGGTGGCTCACGCCTGTAATCCCAGCACTTTGGGAGGTTGAGGAGGGAGGATCACTTGAGGTTAGGAGTTTGAGACCAGCCTGGCTAACATGGTGAAACCCCATCTCTACTAAAAATACGAAAGTTAGCTGGGCATGGTGGCGGGTGCCTGTAATCCAGGTACTTGGGAGGCTCAGGCAGGAGAACTGTTTGAACCTGGGAAGTGGAGGTTGCAGTGAGCTGAGATCATGCCACTGCACTCCAGCCTGGGTGATAGAGTGAGACTCTGTCACATAAAAAATAAAAATAAATAAAAAATAAATAAAAAAATAAAAAAAAATAAAAATAAAAATAAAAAAAATCAGTGGTACCCGAGTGTCTTTCAGATAAGAGCCCAAACCCTCAATGTGCTCCCAAGGAAGTCTCTGCCTGAGTCCAGCCCTGCCTGCTCCGCATCCTCATCTCATCTGGGCTCTCTCTTGCTCTTGCCATCCATGCTGATTTTCCTTTCGCTCCAGTGGCCCCGGTTGTCTCTAATGGCCAGACCAGACCAGGGGCTGGTGGTTGTGCTGTCTTCCACCAGCCCTTTCCTCCTTCCTTTCCTCTGGCTACCTCCCACTCCCCCTTCAAGTGTCTGCTTCAGGATAACATCCCTCACCTCTCTGCGTTCCCTGTACTTTCCTCTCCGGGTGCAGCACTTACAACACTTGCAGTTTTTGTCTAATGTCTGCTTCCTCTGCTAGTGTGTCAGCTCTGTGAGGGAGAGACTGTTCAATAAGACTGTTACTGTCTTGTTTATGACTCTATCTCCAACTCCTGATACAGCATCTGGCACAAATACTCAGTAAGTAATTATAAATGGAATTGAACATCTAAAAGAATGCTGTGACTGCCCACTGGTGCCATGGACACTGATGATAATGAGAAAATCCCAGTAACTGAAAAATGGAGTCATCACTTTTTTAATGAAATCAATAATGCTGCATTAGGCTGGGCGTGGTGGCTCACCCCTATAATCCCAGTACTTTGGGAGGCCGAGGAGGGTGGATCACCTGAGGTCGGGAGTTCGAGACCAGCCTGGCCAACATGGTGAAACTCCATCTCTATTAAAAATACAAAAATTAGCTGGATGTGGTTGTGGGCACCTGTAATCTCAGCTACTTGGGAGGCTAACGCAGGAGAATGGCTTGAACTTGGGGGGGTGGAGGTTGTGGTGAGCCATACCACTGCACTCCAGCCTGGGTGACAGAGTGAAACGTCATCTCATAAATAAATAAATGCTGCATTACGTTCAAATGCAGGTGCCAGGATCCTGCCATTTCAAAGGGGAAAAAGAAAAAAAAAAGTGCATTCAAAGCTGCCCAGCTGGTGCTTACAGAAACACTAATCTGAGATGTTTCTTTCTCTACCCAGGGGAAAATATTTTTTAAGCCACAGTTCCAGAATTATATAGTTGCATGCAAAATGCCTCAGCTCCTGCTGATGAAGTGATTTCCGCAGAGAGCTGACTGCCTTCCAAGAGGAAGGAAGTGCTCCGGAGATGCCTCTGAAAAAGATGAAAGAATTTCCAAAATAGCAGCTTAATGTTGTACCACATATGGGATTTTCAAATTTACAGCTGGTTAGGAAATCATTTCCGGCTTCAAACCATTTGAGTTACTGTCTCCATGGCTTCAAGCACCCAGAACTTCGTTTGTCTCCTTGTTGCCAGGGGTTTCTCCGCCTTTTTCCTCCCCCGGCTGCCCCTTCCTGTTGATTATTTTCAGTTGTGTGATACTAGCATTTGACTAAGTGTCCACATAGAATATAAGCTCCATGGAGGTGGTGTCACATTGGGATTTTGTCCCTTTGGGTGAAAATAGCTGGATCTTAATATTCTTGAATTAATGAGTTCCTGATCAAAAGGTTATATACTAATAAAAAAAACATGAGAAAGAATCACCCATTGATATAAAAAGAACACTAATGTCAACCTAAACCCTTCATTTAAATACACTCACTCATGCCCATATGACACACACACCCTGTTCCAGTTAATGGTGCTGCTTAACAAACCACCCCAAAACTTAGTGGCTTAAAACGACAGCCTTTTTTTATTATGGTCATAGATTCTATGGGTCAGGAATTTAGGGCACAAAGGGTGTGGCATGCCTCTGCTGCATGACATCCAGGACTTCAGCTGGGAAGACTAAGAGGCTTGAGTGACTCGACAGGTGGGGCTGGAATCATCCTGAGGCTTCTAGGCTGCTATGACTTGAAGACCAGGACTGCTGACGAGAGTATCTACGTGTGACCTCTCTGTGTGGCTTGGGCTTCCTTATAGCATGGCAGCCTCAGGGTAGCTGGACTTCTTACATGGTTGGAACTGTTCCAGTAGCAAGATAGAAGCTGTGTCACTTTTTATGACTCAGCCCCAGATGTCACACCGGTCATTTCCTGCTATACTCTGTTAGTCAAATCAGTTCCAGGGCCACTGACATTCAAAGGGAAGGGAAATTGACGCTGCCTCCCAGTGAGGTCATGGCAAGGTCACATTGTAGAAGAGAATGTGGGTTGGGTGATATTTTTGTAGCCATCTTTGGAAAATACAATCTGGCCCACTCTCTCAAGCTTCACCTGCTGATAGGTGGGTAACCAACTTCCACGGGTCGGACACTGGGGGATGAGACATTCAAATCACCTAAATCACCTGCAGTCAAGGTAATGCCAGGCTCATTCTGAATCTCTGTGGGGTGTGGGGAGGGTTATGTTTTTCTTTTCAAGAAAGAGTCCTTGTCTTTTTCCTCTTAATCATGATTGATTTTGGCTTAGAAAATGATGTTTTTAATGCAAATAGGTAGGCAAGATGAAACCAACATTTCCCACCTGTGTTATTTACTAAGACTTTAATAAATGTACTGATATGGTTTGGCTGTGTCCCCACCCAAATCTACTCTTGAAAGGTAACTCCACAGTTCCCACGTGTTGTGCGAGGAACCCAGTGGGAGGTGATTGAATTATGGGGGCAGGTCTTTCCTGTGCTGTTCTTGTGCTAGTGAATGAGTCTCACAAGATCTCACAAGATCTGTGAGACCAGGATCTGATGGATTTAAAAATGGGAGTTTCCCTACACAAGCTCTGTCTTTGCCTGCCACTGTCCATGTAAGATGACTTGCTCCTGCTTGCCTTCCACCATGATTGTGAGGCCTCCCCAGCCACTTGAAACTGTAACTCCGTTAAACCTCTTTCTTTTGTAAGTTGCCCAGTCTCAGGTATATCTTTATCAGCAGCGTGAAAACAGACTGATACATGCACCTTGGGGAAAAAGGGTAAAAAGTTTGGAAAAAGTTTTATAAATGATATTTTCCCCTTAGAAATTAATGCATGTTATTGTCATAAAGACTCTAAGTAGTCTGGCAGTAAAGAACTCTTTCAGTTTTATTTAATTTGGACACTGACTGGGTGGTCAACAAAATATTTATTTCTACTCCTGGCATGATCTCTGATGAACTGAGGCTTTCTGGGCCTTGATTTCTTCATCTATAAGGTGTGATTTGAATGTCTCTTTAGAATAATGTCCGTTGTAAAAGATGCCCAGTAAATGACAGCTCTTATTAGCATTATTAAGCTGTTCTGGCTTCTTTTTGCAGGAAATCAACTGCCCTTTCATTCTTCCTCAGGCCTTCACAATGAACAGAAAGCTGCAGTTTCCTCTTCTGTATTCTTTGTCCACTCCCACTCGCTTCATATGCCCCACTGACCCAGGTATGAGAAACCCGGCCTGCACCTTCTATAGCACCACAAGCCTAGACTGAGGAAAGATTCATAAACGCCACTCTTCTTCGAGTAGCCTACCTTCGCGAAGTCTCACCAAGTAAGTGGGACCATTTTGTGAAGACAAGACACCTAATGAAAGGAAACTGTAGAGTGGAAGGTGCTTAATTCCGTCTGCTTCACATCCTCCCACCCCTACTCCTCAGGTCCCAGAGCACTTTCCCTGTCTCCTCTGAGCAGGAGATGCAGCCTCGGTATGCTCTGTCACAGCTGGGTTCATCCCCATCAAGGGGCCTTGGTTTTCCAGGGAAACAGGCAACCAGGGAGACTGCCACACACATAAACAATATGGCAGGGTGAGAGGAGGGTCTGCAGGGCACACCTGGAGCTGAGCTTTGGGGCTCGAGCTGATACATGGGGCTGCAGTAACAGTGCAGGAGAAAGAACACAAATCCGGCCCAGGATACCTGTCCAACTTTGTCCCTTCCTTGGTGTTGACCCAGAGCAAGTCTCTCGCCCTCACTGGGCCTCAGTTTTCCTCACCTTAAAATAGTGCTGGGGCAGGACTTTTACACACAGATAATGGATTGGTTTAACTTTTGAAAATAGTGTGGTATTACCTCCTAAAGCTGAGCATCTGCACACCCTATGACTCAGAAATTCCAAAAGATACCTACAAGAATGTGCAGAGCAGCACTTTTGTAATAGCACCAGACTGGAAATTATATGAATGTCCATTTACTGTGAATGGATAAATATGTTGTGCTATATTCAGACAGTAAAATACTATATAACAATGAAAAAGCTATGAGTTACAATTATAGGCAAGATCACTGGAAGAATCTCACAGACATGGTGTTGAGAAAAAAAGGTACAAATATTAATACTACATGATTCCATTTATATAAAGATCTTAACACAGAAAAATACCTCAATTTCATAAGGATGGATAGTTATCTTCGGGGTCTAGCATCTGCAAGGAAGTATAGTGGTGCTTCTAGGGTGATGTTCTGTTTCTTGATATGGGTGCTGGTTACTTTATTAAAAACTTACCAAACAAAAATGTTCTGGGTGATGTAGTGATTTAGTGGGAAAATCTCAGAAGTGGAAATTAGAGTCCAGAGTCCTGTTCCCAGCTCCTCACTGATCATCTAATGACCTTGGGCAAGTTGCTTCCCTTCTTTGGGCCTCATTTTCTAACATTTGTAAAGTGAGAAAGTTGAGTTAGATGACATGAAAGGTCTGGTGGTCTCCAAGGCAGCTATCAGTTCCCTAAAACAACCCCAAATCAACCCACAGCAGAGTGCTTGTCATGCACACCACGCATCAAGACAATTCCCCTTCCAGATCACTGACCCTAAGCAACACCAATTTAGAAGACCTAGAGTGGTCACTGAAGGTCCATTTACTCTTGCCCATCAGTCACATGAGGTTGTTGTGAGGATCCAGTGTGACAGTGTATGGCAAAGATGCTGTGTAAACTGGACAGAGATGATTTATTATTGTGTCACTCTAACAGCTCTAAGGCAAGGTCATAGTCTAACTTGTCTTTAGCATGATTGAATTGAGGAGTGGGTGTACTACTGATGGTACCATTGATCACTTGAACTTGTAAACAGTCTATTGGGAAGAAAGTTTTAGACAAACAGCCTGGAATTCATGGGATGGAGATGGGTGTTGAAATCAGTTCAGTAAACAGAAATTTCCACAAAGCCTTTGCAACATTGGGCAGAATGTTCTCCCGATGAAAGGGAGCAGGTGGTTGTGGCTGTCTTGTCTGTGGTCCCTATGAGACCCTTATCTTGTGACCCCACGTAGAACATTTGGGATTTGGCCAGTGAGTGACACCTGCCAGTCAGCCCAGGCTGTGTGAGCTCCCATGCAGTGACAGTTGCTAATGTTTATTAAGTGCTTAATAAACATCAGGGCCTATGCTAGTGTCTCACGAGCTTGTTCCATTTAGCCCTCCTAATGGCTCTCTGAGTTGGGTCCTATTATCATTCCCATTGTATAAGTGAAGAAAGGGAAGGTCAGAAAGGGCAAATACTTTGCTAAGATTTGAATCTACATCTTCTGACTCCACAGCCCATGTCCTAGATCCTGCTGTAGTCCTTGGCCTCTGAGAGTTTACACTGTTGCCTCCGCCACGGAAATAATGCCTACTGAGCATCCACAAGGAGGCAAGCACCAAACACACAATCTCTAGGTCTTCAGGCCCTGTAAGTTTCAGGTGGGTATTGTTATCCTTGCTTTAGAGGTGAAACTGGGTCCAGAGATATTAACAAGTACAAAGTCACACACAGGAAGTGAACATTTTAAATCTGCTTGGCCTAGCCCAGGAGTTTTTGCTCTTCATCCCTCTGCCCTCCTGATCCTTCCTGAGCCTTCACTTAGAAATAATTGCTCCCGGCCGGGCGCGGTGGCTCAAGCCTGTAATCCCAGCACTTTGGGAGGCCAAGGCGGGTGGATCACGAGGTCAGGAGATCGAGACCATCCTGGCTAACATGGTGAAACCCCGTCTCTACTAAAAATACAAAAAACTAGCCGGGCGTGGTGGCGGGCGCCTGTAGTCCCAGCTACTCGGAGGCTGAGGCAGGAGAATGGCGTGAACCTGGGAGGCGGAGCTTGCAGTGAGCCGAGATCGCGCCACTGCACTCCAGCCTGTGACACAGCGCGAGACTCCGTCTCAAAATGGGTGAGAACATGCGGTGTTTGGTTTTCTGTTCTTGTGATAGTTTGCTAAGAATGATGGATTCCAGCTGCATCCAAGTCCCTACAAAGGACTCAAACTCATCCTTTTTTATGGCTGCATAGTATTCCATGGTGTATATGTGCCACATTTTCTTAATCCGATCTGTCACTGATGGACATTTGGGTTGATTCCAAGTCTTTGCTATTGTGAATAGTGCTGCAATAAACATACGTGTGCATGTGTCTTTATAGCAGCATAATTTATAATCCTTTGGGTATATACCCAGTAATGGGATGGCTGGGTCATATGGTACATCTAGTTCTAGATCCTTGAGGAATCGCCATACTGTTTTCCATAATGGTTGAACTAGTTTACAATCCCACCAACAGTGTAAAAGTGTTCCTATTTCTCCACATCCTCTCCAGCACCTGTTGTTTCCTGACTTTTTAATGATTGCCATTCTAACTGGTGTGAGATGATATCTCATTGTGGTTTTGATTTGCATTTCTCTGATGGCCAGTGATGATGAGCATTTTTTCATGTGTCTGTTGGCTGTATGAATGTCTTCTTTTGAGAAATGTCTGTTCATGTCCTTTGCCCACTTTTTGATGGGGTTGTTTGTTTTTTTCTTGTAAATTTGTTTGAGTTCTTTGTAGGTTCTGGATATTAGCCCTTTGTCAGATGAGTAGATTGCAAAAATTTTCTCCCAATCTGTAGGTTGCCTGTTCACTCTGATGGTAGTGTCTTTTGCTGTGCAGAAGCTCTTTAGTTTAATGAGATCCCATTTGTCAATTTTGGCTTTTGCTGCCGTTGCTTATACCTGATGTAAATGATGAGTTGATGGGTGCAGCACAGCAACATGGCACAAGTATACATATGTAACAAACCTGCACGTTATGCACATGTACCCTACAACTTAAAGTATAATAATAATAAATAAATTAAAAAAAAAAAAAAAAAAAAAAAGAAAAAGAAATAATTGCTCCCTTCTTGGGCTCTGTGGCTCTTTTAATTTCTCCTACAGGGCACGCAGTCATGAACTGTATGTGAACCAGTGCATATAAATCCTATCTCCCTACTAGGTGGAGAACTCTGAAAGAGTAAGGCTAGGGTTATTTCATCTTTGTGTTTTCTTTGTCCCCATGCCAAGGGAGCAGAGAAGACATGCTAAGTTGCGTGGGGTTCGGAGCTGGACTATAGAGAACCTGGTTGTAGAGTTCTTGGGAAGAATTTTGGGGGTTGAGACTATCAAGAAGGATCCTGAGATCTTATTGGCAGAGGGTAGTGAATTGGGACAAAGATCTCTGTTGGAGGGAGGGTAGTAGGAATTCTAGTGCTTTGGGGATTAACTGCCTGGACAAGTACTTTGGAAGAAATATGGAAAAGTAGTAGGGATGGGGGTGCAGGGAAAAGACATGGAAGAGGCTCGAACAGTTGATTCCAACCAAGTCATAGTGTGAGGGGCTTCCTAGAGACCCATCACTCTCACACTTTTTTCTCTTTGGACTGCCCTTTCAGAGACACCAGGAAGACCGTGGCTTCACCCCACTGTCACTCCTCTGTCCACATGGTTTTTCCTCAGTGCTGTGCAGAGGCTTGGCTGGAGGCTTCAGGCATACTGAGCAGAGGCAGAAGGTAGATCATGGAGAAAGAAAAGGCGGAGGCCATCCTAATCACGTGATGCAGCGCTGGCCACCCCACACTGGGGAGCCAGGGCTACAAAGCCGTCTGGCAAACTGTCTGGGGCCAGTAATGATACAACTGCAGGCCAAGCTGTTGCAAGTTGACATGGCTCCAAGAGATCTTGAAAAGAGGAAGAGCAGCTTTGTAAAGGTCAAGCTTCCTGTGGAAACAAGGTGGAGCCTAGTGAGGCCCTCGCCAGGTGTGTGATGGGGCAGGTCATGCTCTCCTCCCCTTAGGCTCTTCATGCAGCCTCACACTGAGGAGCTGGATTAGATGGAGGACTTCTTCTACTTATTAGGGCTCTAGAAGCTCTGAAGTTCTGCAGAGAGGCCATGAGAGAAGTGAGAAGCTGGGTGGTAGGAACCCTGAAACTCTCACCCTCATTTCAGTGAAGCAGCTCCTCTAAGCACCTGCTTTCTGTGCTTAGCTGATCCTGGAAAGACTTTCTTCCTGCCTGTGCCATCCATACAACTGACGTGAGGGCTGAGCAATCTTCCTCTCTCTTCTCCCTCTGTGGATAGTGCACGTGCACACAAAAGTCACGGGAAATTTCACTCAGTTCTCTACTGTAGGCTCACAGTGATGTATTAGAAAGTTCAGCCAGGTACAGTGGCTCACGCCTGTAATCTCAGCACTTTGGGAGGCTGAGGTGGGCAGATCACCTGAGGTCAGGAATTTGAGACCAGCCTGGCCAACATGGTGAAACCCCGTCTACTAAAAATACAAAAATCAGCCAGGCGTGATGGCCCGTGCCTATAACCCCAGCTACTTGGGAGGCTGAGACAGGAGAATCGCTTGAACCCGGGAGGCGGAGGTTGCAGTGAGCCAAGATCATACCATTGCACTCCAGCCTGGGCAACAAGAGCAAAACTCCATCTCAAAAAAGAAAAAAGAAAAGAAAAAAGAAAACTCACACTACAGAAAGGAATGAAAAGCTCTTTGTCTAGAGGCCTCATTTGAGGGCAGCTCCATCAGCATGGGGCCTGTCTGCAAGTGCACTGGGATGCCTCAGGTGAGTCAGCCAAGCAGTGTTCCCCAGGCTCCCGCTTGTCTTCTACACACCCTTCTCTGCACCTACTCAGGGCCCTGGATTAGTTTAGTTCCCCTTCGTAGTCCACTCCCCTAGACCAGGTCATCTTCAAGCCTTGGGAAGGGAAGGGAAGGGAAAGCTGTGATGCTTCATCCCACTCCAGGGCTGGAGAGGAGGGGAAGGCTGGCAAGGTGGCTGGGGATCCAGGGAGCCACTTGCCTTTTTGTGTTTTCTCGCATATCCTGGATAGCTAAATGGAAAATCTGGTGCAGCAAAAGCAGTTACTTTCCTGAAAAGGTGACCAGATCTTTATGGGCTTTATTTGCCCTAAGATCATCCATCTCCTTTGCAATTTTGCTTACAAAGTTTCTGGTGGTGTGAATGTTCCCTCCTGGGTGGTCCCTGAGTTCTGACAGCCTAGTAGGTCTCTGGTTCTATGGGTTCCATCCTTCCTCGAAGCCAGCCTGTGATACTGGCCACAGTAAGAGAGGCAAGAAAGAGAAAGCCTTAAACATCAACTTTCAGTGGCACAGAAATGACTTCTCCATAGCCCCCTTGTATTTGCATATAGAAGCTCAGAAGGAACAAAATCATTCCATTGGAAAATAACACCCCCTGAAGTCCCAGACCTGGTCTTGTATCCTCCCAACACTCCAACGCTGCCATCGCAAATAGGATTTTAGGTGGAAGACCTGGGTGGGGACTGTCTCCCCATTTATGAAACACTGGCTTTTTAGCCAGTAGGGTAGTGGGGGGCCTCCTTTTCCAAGGCCTTCTCTGTGCTCTTGGGTGGGATGGAAGGACCAGCCCTTTGGTACAGAGATGATCTGATTGTTTCCCCCATCGTTGTGTCCTTGAAAGGTGGAACTGAGGAGAGCAAAACTCTAGACAGCTCTGGAGGAGATGCTCTGGCTATGAAAGGAGGCTGAATCTGAATAGGTGCTCTAGTTCTTATTCATTTCACCCCTGTAGAAGAAATCACGTGCTTCCAGCTTTCAAGAGAATGAAGCAGTGCAGTGGCTGGATCCATATGGTGTCACTGGGATTCGAGTTCGTTGGAGAAAAAGCTTGGTGACTTCCTGGGGACAGACTTTGTTCACAGATAGTGAAAGCCTGTTTTTTTTTTTTCTGGTCCCTGGGGGTGTCACGCAGAAGCAATACTGTGCTGCCCACACATCTGCCTCGAATCCAAGCTCTGCTGCTTGCTGGCTGGTGACCTAGTTCTGGGCCTCAGGGTATGACAACGGGGCTTGTGTTCAGTGACATCTATCTCCCCATCATCCTGTGCTGGATGCCCTGTTGTGGTTGGGGGACAGTACGGTGGCTGCACCAACACCGGCAAAGGGTACAATGAGAAAGTGCCAGGCGGTGCCTCCAGGCTGGTTACCAGCTGGACTGCCTTTCTGCACAGACTCCAGGCCTTTGTGAGCCCCGGGCAAATGCCCTATCCTGAGACTCTGGGTGGATCTCAGGTTTTTTGTGTGACTCTTCCAGCTCACCTGGTGCTAGATGGGTGAGGTAAACAACTTCGGTGGTTTGTCTGCACCCGTGTTCTCATTGACCAGAACCATTCTGAGGTCCATGAATCATATCACATTCAGTTCTTTCGAGAGAATGGCCTGGTTGTAAAACTTTAGGGAACCAAGGCTCCCAAAGAAATTGTCAAGACTGCAGCATTAACAAAGATGATGTGGCTTTGCAATGGGAACAGCTCAGCCCCTCAAACTTTTGATCCGTTTGTTACACATGCGTCTCTGAGCTAACTGCTAAATGCTTCCCATCGCTCCCCACGATCCCCGGTATCCCAGCCCAAGGTAAAGAGAGGCATGAGTGGGCCATTACTGCACATCTAGGCCCAGCAAACTCTGAGGAGCCTAGATTGGAATCCCAGGAAGGATCTTATTCAGTAGTTGACCACGGAATAGCCAAGTGGGAAGAATGTGACTTTGGGAGTCCCACGCATCTGCCTTGAATCCAAGCTCTGCTGCTTGCTGGCTGGTCACCTAGTTCTGGGCCTCAGGGTATGACAATGGGGCTTGTGTTCAGTGACCTCCAGGGTCCCTCCCTCTTGAAAGCTCGGGGGTTCTGCCCCGAGGAATGGGAACTGACCTATTTTACCCACATGTACTGAGTGTTTTCCAAAACAAAGTCTGGTTACTAATTACCTGCCCTACATTCCCTGTGATTGCAATGGCAGGTGGCATAGCTGCACATTTCTAAGGAGGAACTGGAAAGGAGCTAATAGGAAGCACTCAGAGGCGAGGCCCTAAGGCTGGTATTGGTTGGGCAGAATTCTGAAATTCTGGTGGATGCTATTCTCCATCAACAAAAAGGGGATTTTGGAAGATCCCCTTAGTCTTTAAACACAGAGAAGCACTGTCCTAATATTTTCCTGGTTATAAAAAAAATATGAGCTTATTCTATATATTACATTGCAGGCATGATGGCTCAGGAAGCCTACTGCTGCCTTCCCCCTGCTTCCTCAGCCCCCGGGATAATGTGGTTAACAGTTTGACTTATATTCTTGTGGGTATTTTCTCTGTAAAAACAAACATAAAAATATATTATTTTATGAAGATGAGATCACACTACACATGCTGATTTTCAGGTTGATTTTTATACTTAACTGTGTATTTTGGATTTTGTCCATGTCTGTTCATGCGATCTATTTTATTCCTTTTAATAAGATGTCTTAATGCATTGGGAAATCTAGAAAAGGAAAGAAACCATGATGCATATTAAAGCTTTTCTTTCATTTGAAATATTATTTCTGTATTGGGAGGAGCAGAACATCTGAAATTGTTTTCAAATACTTTAAATAGCATTTAGATTTTAAAAATCACAGGAATGAGAGTTGTACTGTTGTAGAAAATCAGTGAATACATGGGAAAAACTCAGTATGCTATTCTGACCATTCCTTATTATTATGTCCATTTCGTCTTCAATTCAATGATTCAGATAATAAAAAACTTTCTGTGGTAGGCAAAATACTGGCCCCCAAAGATGTTCATGGCCCAGTCTCAGGAAGAGACTGGTACCCCAATCTTGGTCAGTCTCCCTGGGTGGCCACGATTTGTGTTTGGTTTGAATTTCCCAATGCCTTCCTTTGAAGGGTCAGAGCAGGGAGAGCTTGGCAGCTGCATCCTTAGCTGTGATGTGCACAGAGAGCTTCCCAACTTTTCCTTTGACCACTGGCACCTCAGAGGTGACAGTTGAGAAAGAAAAGTAGGTTACTTGGTACAAAGTGGGGGATTTATTCCTAGATCTCCAGGTTTCTCTCTTGGACCAGGAAAGTGATCATAGGCTCTCAGCACCTCAGAGGTCAATGCATAATAAACAAGGGCAGTTGTGTAACTTTTACTTAATAAATCCCTGAGCACTGATTAGGTGGGCTCTGGTTGGGGCTGTTCATACTCTCAAAGAAGCCCAATTCAGCAACAAAATCTGGAGACAGAAGCCACGTTTATCAGGCACCTTCTGTCTAGGCACTTCACAGGCAGTGTTGCTAGGGGTAGGTACCTGGCATCCATCACCCCTGCTGCGTGCAGGGTTCTAATAGATGGAGTCAACAAAAGGCTAACTGAAGAGCAAACTGTCTTCTAGGACATTCAACTCCCAAGAACAGGGCTCTTTTGTCAAATCAGTTTGGAGAATATGACCCAAGATCCTGCCTGACTGCTAGCTGTCACTCAAATCTCTTTCCCCTCCTCTTAGATGCACAGCTGGACCAATATTTCTGACTCCTTCGCGATGATGTGTGGCTGCGTATGGTAGACGTGCAGGTGTGCCTCCAGATGGGCCTTGCTCCAGCAGGTGCAGTCAATAGACAGTCTCCTGCCATCACCTCCATCAGGGTCGGCCTCAGCTACAGAGTCTCATCCACTTTGCCCAATGTCACACCCTTCCAGGAACCTCCTACCTCTGGGGACCACATGAGGCACGGCTATTTTGGCCCAATAAAAGACACCGCTGATAGGTAACATCCACTGTAGAGGTCCCCACTGGGTTGGCCGTTGGTTTGTCAGGACTGTGTCATGGCTTGACTTCTCCTTCTGCCCAATTCCATTTCTTCTCCCTTTCCATTCAGAAGTATTGATTCCCAATATACTTTATGCGCCCTCAAACTTCGTGTTAGCATCTGCCTCCTGAGAAGGCAGCCTGCTCCTCTGTGTGGCTGTGTTGTCTCTAACAGTGTGAGCAGGAGTTGTGTGCGCTATTTTCGGGCCTGGCCCTTGAAGCCTTTGGAGTGAATCCATCTTGCTTTCTCCTTCAGCCCGCTGAATGTGGACTCCAGCGGTGCCCTAGGGGATGGTGGAGCCACCAGATGGAAGTAGCCTGGTAATCCTGAGAAGGAGAGATGCTTCGCTGACGTGAACATCTTTCCAAAACTGTTAAGTGAGTTGGAAATGAACTTCTACTACACAAAGCCGCTGAAATTTGGGCATCTGTTACTTCAGTTGGCCTACTCAAGCTTCTCTCCTCTCCTCACTTACCTATCCAGATGCAATGGCGGGTCTTTCGGGATGGGGGTGGGGCATTGATCAGAACTGCCTGGAAGCTCAAGTACCCACTATACCTAGGCTCAAGCAGGCCAGAGATTCCCAGAGAACAAGAGAGAAGAACAAGGCTTGAGGTGCCTTTTCTGTACAGAGATCCATACTTCATCAAAATGTGGCCGTTTGCTACCAGGATCTCATCAATAAAGAAGCAACTGCCCTCCCTTGGGGGCAGCAGTCAGAGTGGAGAGAAAATAAGTTCTCATTCTGACACTCCCTGAGGGAGAGGAAAATCAAAGCCCTGTGTTTTCTGTAGCAAGGTTGGTATGCAGGAAGAGGAGCTGTTTCCCCAACAATGGGAAATTCAATACTTTCAACAATTTATAAAGAGATACATAATGTGGATGGATAGATGCTATATATCAATAGATAGATTATACGTAGGTAATAGAGATGGTAGACAGATAAGGATGATAGAGACATAAGTGATAGGTTGATATGTAGAGAGATGATAATAGGTTGGTAGCTGGACAGGTAGGTAGATAGGAAATCGAGGCTCAGAGATATTGGGGTAGGTTCTTATGGTCACATAACTAGTATGTGACAGAGGAGGATTCAACTTTAGGTCTAGTTTGACTCAGAAGTGGGATTCAGGCTGGGCGTGGTGGCTCACCCCTGTAATCCCAGCACTTTGGGAGGCCGAGGCAGGTGGATCATTCGAGGTCAGGAGTTTGAGACTAGCCTGGCCAATATGGTGAAACGCCGTCTACTAAAAATACAAAAAAATTAGCCAGCTGTGGTGGCACACGTCTGTAGTCCCAGCTACTCAGGAGGCTGAGGCAGGAGAATTGCTTGAACCTGGGAGGCAGAGGTTGCAGTGAGCTTAGATTGCGCCACTGCACTCCAGCCTGGGCTACAGAGCCAGATTCCATCTCAAAAACAAACAAACAAACAAACAAACAAACAAACAAAAAAATGGGGAGGGGGGATGCAAAACCCAGCTCCATATCCTTTCTTCTGCTGAGGATAGCAAAGAATGTGTTTCCTTTGCTCCATACACAGGGTTTCATTTGCCCGATGTGATGTTTTGTTTGCTTTTGTTCTATTTTATTATGTCAATAATTCATCTACTTGTAGCTTGAATTTTGTCATCTAGTAGGTTTTGTTTGTTTTAGGTGGGCATTTAAGGGCTGCATTTCCTAAATTCATGCATGTTCAAACATGTTTTTTACTTTTTTGTTTGAAGGACAACTCAGGTTGGTGCACAATTTCTTAGTAACCCCTTTTCTCAGAACTCTTGTCATGGGTTTATGACAAGTTTTTGTGCTGTTTGGGAAAATTATGGCATATCTGAAGGAAATGCATGAGAGCTGAGGTTGAACAAATTGGGTTGAACAATTGAAAGCCTTTAATCCCTGGCCAAAGTGTTTTGACTTGGCATTGTTGGCAATAGACAGCCACTGAGAGTTTCTTTTCTGTTCTTATTAATTTTTTCATCAGCTTTAAGTTCCAGGGTACATAGGCAGGATGTGCAGGATGTGGAGGATTGTTACATAGGTAAATATATGCCACGGTGATTTACTGCACAGATTAACCCATCACCTAGGTATTAAGCCCGGCATCCATTAGCTATTCTTCCTGATGCTCTCCCTCCCCACGCCCCTCGCCCCGACAGGCCCCAGTGTGTGTTGTTTCTCCCATGTGTCCATGTGTTTTCATCGTTCGGCTCCCACTTACAAGTGAGAATATGTGACGTTTGGTTTTCTGTTCCTGCGTTAGTTTGTTGAGGATAATAGCTTCCAGCTCCACCCTTGTCCCTGAAAAGGGCATAATCTCATTCCTTTTAATGGCTGGATAGTATTCCATGGTGTATATGTACCATATTTTCTTTGTCCAGTCTATCATTGATGGGCATTTGGATTGATTTCCTGTCTTTGCTATTGTGAGTAGTGCTACAGTGAACATACACATGCATGTGCCTTTATAAAAGAATGATTTATATTCCTTTGGGTACATACCTAGTAATCGGATTGCTGGGTCAAATGTTATTTCTGCTTCTAGATCTTTGAGGAATCGCCACACTGTTTTCCACAATAATTGAACTAATTTACATTTCCACCAACAGTGTAAAAGCGTTCCTTTTTCTTGGAAACCTCACCAGCATCTGTGGTGTCTTGACATTTTAATAATAGCCATTCTGACTGGTGTGTGTGAGATGGTGCCTCTTGTGTGTTTTTTTTTTTTGAGATGGAGTCTTGTTCTGTCGCCCAGGATGGAGTGCAGTGGCACGATCATGGCTTACCACAGCCTCCACATCCCAGGTTCAAGCAATTCTCCTGCCTCAGCCTCCCGAGTACCTGGGGTTACAGGTATCTGCCACCACGCCCGGCTAATTTTTTTCTTTTTTTTTTGAGTAGAGATGGGGTTTCACCATGTTGGGCAGGCTGGTCTCGAGCTCCTGACCTCTGGTGATCCACCTGCCTCAGCCTCCCAAAGTGTTGGGATTATAGGCAGGAGCCACTGTGCCTGAGCTCATTGTGGTTTTGATTTGCATTTCTCTAATGTCAGTGATGTTGAGTTGTTTTCATATGTTTGTTGGCTACATGAATGTCTTCTTTTGAGAAGTGTCTGTTCATATCCTTTGCTCACTTTTTAATGGGGTGGTTTTCTTCTTGTAAATTTGTTGGAGTTCCTTGTAGACTCTGGATATGAGACCTTTGTCAGATCACTGAGAGTTTCTGAGCAATATGGTGGTGGGTTGTATGTAGATGAATTTGAAGCAGAAGAGACCTGTGACAGAGAGACCAGATTAGAGCTACTGCAGTGATTAGGTGGTGGAGGCCTGTAAACAGGTGTATGTGGCACTTTATGTACAGGTACACTGTGGATACAGAATTGATGGGACTTAGCAACTGCTTGGGTACAAAAGGGACAAGGACAAAAGAGAAGGAGTTGTTAAACAACAATGCCTTGGGTTAACCTGGGGTGAGCATGTGGATGGTGTCATTTGTAGAGCCAGAGAAAGAGTAGACGAGGAAGAGAAAAGGGGAACAGGAGTGGGAGGAGGAGGAGAATAGAATGGGAAAATATGAGATCTGAGTGGCTGCATTTTGGAGGAGCTGGTGGAGCTGCCCAGAGGCTGCTGAAATCTGGAACTAGAGTTCAGAGGAGAGGTTACGGTGAGGGACAGAGTAGAGTTGGAAATAGTCCCTAAGTGTGTTGAATATATCCAATTTAGTTTCTTTCTAAAGGGAAATCCTTAGTCCTTTTCTAGAAGGCATTGTAAAATCAGCCTCTGAAATTCTGCCCTACTAAACTTGTTTTCTTCTAGGAAGTGACAAAATTGCAGCCCCTGAAGAGCAGGAGAATCCTGGACTCTATGGCTTCCTCCTGCTGTTTGCAACTGCATTTGATTCCACTTTTGTGTGTTTTCCCTTTTTTGTGATTAATATTTGCTGGAAATAGATTGATTTTTCAGTCTTTTCAAGAACACTGCTCTTGGGCGTATGTCTCAATTATACTGCTTTTATGTTTCCTCATTTAATTATTTATTGAAGCTTTTATCTGTTTTTCTCTTTATTTTTATTTGCTACCCCTTCCCTTGAATTTTAAATTTATTTGTTGATCCATTAATTGCATCTTTTGGTAATAAAAACATTTCAAGCTATAAATTTCCCCACAAAAAGTGCTTTGCCTATATCCCAGGTAGTCAGATATATAGGCACTCACTGTCATGGTTTTGTAAGTAGTCATTACTATAGACATAATTTCTTTCTTGACCTAGAAGAAATTATTTTGTATATTTTAAAATTCCAAGAATATACATAATTTGTTTGTGGAAGGCAGAAAGGGAAGCAAAGGGAAGCAAATTATGCAAGGTTACACAACCATTAAGTGTCATATTTAGGACTAGAATCCAGATTGACTGACTTCTAATCAGCAAGAAAATGTTTTCTCCACTTCCAGTGAGATGGTTCAAGCTTGGGAGTTTCTGGAAAGCCTCACTAGCTGGGGGAGCATGTGAAATGGAAAATCATGATGTTTTGAGTCAGACAAATGTGACTTCAACTTCTGCCTTGGCTCCTTGACAGCTGTGTGACCTTGGGCAGGCTTCTAGGCCTGAGTTTCAACTTCCTTGTCTGTAATATGGAGAAAATAACATAAATTTTATGCTGCTGTTGTAAAGATTAAATGAAATGTAAAATTGTGTGCATAAAACGCCACATACACCATAAGTGATCCATAAATATTTATCTCTGTTCCTTTAATTAATATCCTATAGATGGCCAAGGTACTGGATAAAAATTAAAGTAAAAGCATGCATAATCTCAGTGATAACAACTGTCAACAAAGTGCAATATCTTTTAGAACATACACATATGTATACACACATTCATACATGCACACTCTCACACACATACACACGCTCAAAATTTGGATTGTACCGTAAAGCTACCCTGTAACTTGTTTTTTGTTTTTTTCCTTCTCAGTTAATGTACAGTGGCCACTGTCACTCATGTTTCCTTCGGTGAGTTAGCAACTTGGTAACTGGAGATGGGCAGGCTGAGGCTCTGTGTAGTTTGGAGTGGAAAGGCAGCCCAAGACTAATGGGCACACAGGGCCTGGGTGGGGGTTCAGAGGCGTTTCCCGGAGGTTGACAGTCTGGGTGTGAGCAGGTTTGTGTGAGTCAGGGAAACAGGCTATGAATTCAAGATGAAACTACTTACCTACGCAGGTCTCTGGTTCACTACGCTGATTTGGTGGGTGTTTCACCTGCCTAGTCAAGTCAACGAGTCAGGCAGGATTTTACCTGAGTTTACTGTCCCAGCACTGTACCAGGTGCTCGGCAGGGACACAGGAAATACCTCTGCTCTTGAGCTGCTGATATGCACACATTTAACCACAGTGTGAAAATACTGACATCTGAGAAATGAAGATTTGTGTGAGGTGCATAAAAAAGATTTGCTTTTCAGCTAGATTTTTTGTTTGTTTTGGGGGTTGTTGATGGTTCAGGATAAGGTTTGTTAGGGGAGAGAAAATTCTTGTTTTGGGAGGTTGTGGAGGGCAGGAGACTCAGCTAAGTTGGGATAGACAGGGAGAAGAAAGGAACAGAAAGAAGACCACAGAAGGCACTAGGCTGAGCAGGCAGAGATGGGACTGAACAGGGTGTGTTAAGGAGACAGTAAAGGACCTATCCTTTTGGAAGTTGGTATTAGGGAACAAAAATAAATTATGCAAAATAAAAGTGGAACTTATGCTATGCTTTGCAGTTAGAAGATGGTCAAATAAGCACCAGATACATCTTTGATTTGTAATAAGGAGCAACAGAATAAAAACAGAATTTTACAAAGATTAACTGTAGGTACCTTAGGAAAACTGGGAAAAGAGTAAGTCTACAGGCAAGGAAGTAAGTTCATTATGAAGGGTTGAGTGTCTATCTAACCCACGGAGGAGGCTGTAGAAATTGAGCAGAAGGACAATGTAAAGATGAAGCTTGCTGACATGGACGTTAAAGAGAAAGTAAAGTCAAAATGAGGCTAATGTTTACAAGTCAAGGAAATCAGAAGAATAAGATTGCCAGTGACAGAAATAGACAAGGCAGGCATACTGAAAGTCTTATAAGTGGAGATGGCCTATATGGTTGGAAACACAGCACAAGATTGTGCTTGAGAGACTCCTGAAATAATTCTGCATTTTTTTCATTGTAATTTGTGTGTGTGCAAGTACACACAGAAAAAGTTAAGTCTGGTTACAGAAAAACCTACCAGCGGCAGGGCACGGTGGCTCACGCCTGTAATCCCAGCACTTTGGGAGGCCGAGGTGGGTGGATCACAAGGTTAGGAGATCGAGACCATCCTGGCTAACATGATGAAACCCTGTCTCTACTAAAAATACAAAAAAATTGGCTGGGTGTGGTGGCGGGTGCCTGTATTCCCAGTTACTCAGGAGGCTGAGGCAGGAGAATGGCATGAACCCGAGAGGCAGAGCTTGCAGTGAGCCGAGTTCGAGCCACTGCACTCCAGCCTGGGCAACAGAGTGAGACACCGTCTCAAAAAAACAAAAACAAAACAAAACACAAAACAACAACAACAAAAAACCTACCAGCTTAACTCAGTGGAGACTAATGCTTCTATTGTATGTATGCCCATGTGTTCACAGTCATAATCTCTAAAGGGCATGAAAACATTGAGTTGCATAATTGTCATGAAAACCCTTAAGAAATTTTCTTGCTATGATACACATTTAAGGTTTCATAAGATATTGAGAATTATATTTGCTGCTTATGTTTATAAAGAATAAGTGAGTATGAAGTTGAAGATTAGCCTTCTGCTGAAATATAATGGGCACTCAATAAACAAGTGTTGAACAAATTCACAAACAGTAGTGTAATGGGCATGCTTCTATAGACCAAGCTGAAATGGAATAGGCCATCTACTACTATAAACTTTTATATATGTCTATAAAAAATATATATCCAAGCTTGAAAGGAAGGGAAATAATTAGATATAGGAAATAAGGAAGAAATGAAAAGCCAGAAGTAGGAAGCAGGTGCTGATACTAGGGTGACTCATGAGGATGACCTCTCTAATGGATGTTAATGTCCATGTGAGCTCAACAGACATGCTTTAGGCCTCTTCAAATGAGGAGCCAAAACGAATTCTCTTGCATAAATCCTAGACCTTAAAAGGGTTGCTTTGTCTATGAAAAGAAGATAGAAGAACTCTACTCATAAATCCCAACTGTGCCACTGTAAGTGTGGGGTCCAAATTTACACAAGTGGAGAAGGAACTCTAATTGAAGAAGTTAACATAAAAATCTATGGCAGACCTGTAAGTTCTTGGTTGAGAACAACATAAAACTGCTTTGCTAGGCTATTTACAGTATTCAGGACACACCGGATGTCCAGTGGAAAAGATCATCCTTTAAGTAGAAATGCAAAATCAAAAATTACAGATCACATAAGGAAATAAACCACTGTGAGACAATGGATGAGCAAATAGAAAAATGAGTGCTTTAAGGACTAGAGTAGAACAATTTAAAAGAGAACATTAAACAAGTATGCCAAAATTATTAAAGAAAACCATATGAAGAAATGGTATGGAAAAAGAGCATGTGAATTTGAAAAGAATTCAAAGAAGTTTCTAGAAATTAAAAAGTGCAGCCACTGATTAAAACTGAGTTTTTAATCTCAGTGGGTTGGTTAAACAACACATTAGGTACAGAGAAAGAGATGGAATGGTTGAATAAGATGGTCCAATATATGTTCAACAGGAAAAATTAGAACAGGAAAAATCAATAGCCAAAGAGGAAACAGCTTAAGAATTTTTCCATAATTGATGAAAGATACAAATCTATAGATTCAAGAACCATAATGAAGCTCAGGGGGGAGAAAAAATGCACACATACACATGGTGTCTTTGATGTTCTACCATTTTTTGGGAAAAAAAATCTTAAAAGTAGCCAGAGAAAAGAGAGATTACCAAGGCATACAATTATACTAATAGCTAACTTTATGTCAACAACAAAATCAAAGGTAATGGATTAATACATTAAAAACTATAAAACAATTATCAACCTACAAATGCATGCTTAATAAGTCTTTCATGAATAAAGGTGACAGTTATTTAAAATAATTTGCTACCAACCAACTCTCATTAAAATAATTTCTAACAAATGTTCTTTACGAGGAGGAAATTTGATTCCAGAGGTTGGTGAAGGACCACAGAAGAGGAAATGCTGTTTGAAGAAATTGTAAATGTGTGGTTAAATCTAAACATTATCTACATAATAATAAAGACACCTTATTTTATGGATTACGTTAACATTAAAAATTCATAGTATAGAAGATGAGGTAAGTAAAGTTAAAAATTAGGCCACATATTAGAAAATATTTGTAATATAAGCACAATAAGAATGAGAATACAGGTAATAACAATAGTAATAATATCAAACATTTAGAGAACACTTACGGGTCAGGCATAAATGTAAGCCCTTCATATATATGTTCTGTAAGTTTATGTATAAGTATGTAAGTCTATACATATGCATGTATCTGATACACATATAAACTTATAATATACACATATACATACATATGTACATATATACAAATATACCTGTATGTAAACTTTAACAACCCCGTGAGCTAAGCATTATTTTCTAGACGAGTAAACTGAGACAAAGAAACATTAAGTAATTTGAAGTAATTTGTTCCAAGTCACTTAGTCACTGGCAGATCTGGAATTCAACTGAAGCAATGTAGCTCCCGTTAACAAAGGATCAATATCCAGAATAAGGAAAAAACTCCTAAACACCAATGAGGAAGAAAATAGAAAAAAAAACAGGCTAAGAATACTGAACTGGCCATTCACAGAAGAAATCTGAATAGCCTGTAAGTATACACAAAGGTGTTCAATGCCATTAACAATTATGGAAATATAAATTAAATCACACTAGTTAGATAAGCCAAGAAAGGTCTGCTAAAACCAAGTGTTGGGGAGAATGTGGACAAATGACAACTCTTTATAAGGCTGATGGAAATTAATGCTGGAACCACCACTCTGGAGAGCAAGTGGACAATACCTGGTAAAGCCGGAGATATACACCCTGTGATCTGGCAATTCTGTATCTGGGCTATAGTCTAGGGAGCCTGGTTCACACTGGAAAACAACTCAACGTTAGTGTGTGGGAGGATGGATCCACAAACTGGTACCTTCATTTCATGATTCTATTCTGCAGTTAAAAATGCATTATATCTCAATGTAAATAAATCTATAAAAGACAGTAAGTGAAAAAAAGTTTTGGAAAGATATGTATAGCATGAGATGTATGCAACTGTAACAATATTACATAGTGTTTACACATAGGTACACATGTCATACAAATGTAAAGACAGCATGGGAAAGATTCACATGAACTACAGGTTAATAGAGAACAGAGAGGGAGTAGAGTGGGATTAGAGATGGGCACGAAAGGGGCTTCAATCCCACCTGCAAACTTCTTTAAAAAAAACTGGTAATATTAACACATTATCTTTTTTTTTTTTCAGGTCTGAGTGTGGGATCACGGTATTTCACTATGTTAATTCTGAAATTTTTGTTTATTTTAACTACTTCATTAAACATAAAATTGTATCTTGTTACACAGCTATAAAATAGTATTTAAAACCCTTGCATCATGAGACATCTATAAGGATAAATCCTAAAGTACTGTTTCTAGAATAAGAAAGATTCTCCTAACACAATTTTAAGGCTTCAAAAGCACTTTGTGTTCTTTAATCTGTGGTTGAACCCAACATTTGAGTCAAAAGACTCCAGAAGGCGTCAGAAGCAGTGGTTGTAAGATGTTTCTACATCAGTACCATAATTTGTCTTGCATCACTTTTTATTGCTTATCATGTGCCAGGCACTGCATAAGTGCTTTACACATTAATTCATTTAATCTTCCCTACAACTCTACGAGGTAGGTAGGTTATTTCCATTTTACAAATTATTTCCATTGTACATTTGAGGAATGAGGAAGTTAACTCGCCCAGCTAGTAAATGGTGAACCCAGGCAGTCTGGCTCCAAAACCTAGGCACTAGACTAAAGCATTTGTGGTCAGCTGGGTGAATTGATCTTGTGTCCCCTCCTGTGAAAATCCATCCCGGTCTTTTTTCCATCCAGTTACCTATTTTATTTCATTAATCACCCATAACATTCTCTCTTACATTCTTATAATCTCCACTCTTCCTTCCTTAAGCATGAAATATGTGAACAAGGGGGAAAAGGCCAAATGAATGGTTTTGGAGATGAAGACTTAAGAGCTGAAGTTATCTATCTACGGCCAATGAAATGTTACACTTGGTTCACTTCTGGGTGTATTCCAATGGTATTATACATTCATTTGGTGGAATAGCTGTGTGATCTTTCAAATATTGGATATACATTTCACGCTGAAAATATGCTAAAGAGGTTGGTAATACTTAGTGTCAACAACATACAGTTTTTGAAGTTATGTGTTAGCAATTTTCCTAAGCACTAGATTAAGAGACAGTATAATGCAAAGAATAGCTTGCATTTATAAAATATTTTAAACATATGGCTTTAATTAATTGCCCAGTGTTCAAAAAATAAACTGAAGCCTGACTGAGTGTATAATTTTAATATTTGAAAAATTGCATCCAGAAATTAATTTAACACAATACAGATTTGTACAAAAAAGGAAGGACGTAAAATCTTCTAATCATACAGACAATAATATGACTAGGTAAAGATTTTAAAAAAGGACAGGACATTTAAAAAATACTGATAAATACTATGTAATGCTTTAATTTACTGTGGCAGATACAAAAATCAAGAATTCATCAACAGATTATATATGTAAAAAAGTAACTACATGAGTTTTCTAGCTTTTTAAATTAACAAAAGGTAACAGTAGTGGTTTTTATTTTTTAAATGAGGTATTATTACACTGTAAACCAAAAACAGAGCATAAATAAATAAAGGCAATGTGCAATTTAGTGATACATCATTATAAATTTCAACTTAACAACAGATAACAAAAATTCTCTAGTTATTTATGGACTTCGTCATTTAAAAATTTGGCTTGCTTGTGTGGACTTCTTATTTAAAAGTGACACAGCAATCGATATACAAGCACATCATTAAACATGCAGACCAAGCCAACACAATTTTTCCATGAGTCATCTCTACCAAATAAAAACTGTTTATATTTTATTTAAAACACTTAAATCTGGTTTCTTATACATGTTTCTTTTGTGCTTATAAGTGGTAACCTACATTAAAAAGCTGATTTTCTAGTTCAAGCAGTGTAAGAGAGAAGCAGTTTTATTTGCATATGGATTTAAAACAGAGCAAAATGAAACACAACCAGGATGCCTTTAACTCTCTTACTTAGGCTTTCCAAGATTTTTAAGAAGAAATACCCTTGAAATAATATACCCAAATGGAAAAGCAGAATCACTTCCATCTCAAAGAGAACAGTAAACAAAGTAACCCCTTTTTCTCAAAGATTTGTGGGTTGGATTCAGAACTGTTGGAGAATAAGCTGATTAGTTCCTCCACCCTGGAAGAATTCTGCTGGTTGGGTGCAGGAAGCATAGCAAGAAAATAGCCTAGCCCAGAAAGATTTTGGGGAAAGAATTATTTGCACATGAACCATATGCTGGTACTAACTGCTGGTTTCATTATTATTGCAAATATAACTTCAGAGTTTTCTGAAGGAAAGCTGTCAAAGTATGGTAGAGAAGTCTTCGTTTGGCAATATTTGTTACATGCTAATAAAACTGCTTCATTTGCTGTAAATAAAAAACAAAAAACATTTACTGTCTGACTTAAAATGCGGTTTCTTTTTACATACTACTTTATTAGAAACTCTTAAAAAAAAGGGTACTTCGAATTTACTATATTCAGAATCCAGTGAAAAACAAACATTTTGGCCAAAACGTTGAATTTTATTTGTATATTAAGCTATATCATTTTGACACAAATGTTATTATTGTATTCACTTTTGTCAAATACTTTAACCTACCTTTTTCAAAAATTAGTGTTTTGGTACAACTGGTGATCAAAAAATGTAGATATAAGTCTTGTACATCATTCAAAAAATTTATAAAAGCAGTTATATTCTTTTGTGCTTGTAACTGACATACTTCATCAATGATTATTTAGGTCTGATTTCTTTTCTAATATCTTGAGCCTTAAGAAGAAATGATCATTATACAAATATTACAGAGTACACAAGTAACTAGTTTACTGCCAATGTGCATGCAGACTAACAACACTTAAAAGAATATAACCTTGAATCCAATTAGTCTGAAAATACTCTTGTACAATCATCTTTGATTTGTAAAAGCTGTGTACACATCTAAAACCCTGAATTTACTTTGTAAAAATAAATCTTTAACAATAAATGGCACTATCAAAATCCCATTATTCTCAGGCTATTATGTAGTTATTTACATGCTTTTCAGCAACAGCTGAGAAGAATCTTAAAGGTCCCAAGCCAGTATATCAAAAAACCCTGTAAACTGCATTTGCAATGATACTGTGTTGTATACCGCTATATGAAAATATGGCTACATGCCTTATGTTAAAGATAATGTAGCTGTTTGCTTTGCTACTATGTGCTAGCAGGGCTAGCAGTGTACAATCTGCCACTGGGTTCAATTATACCATAAATTCATTCTTCACTGTACTTTGCTTTCCCAGTGGAATGCCTGTGACAAACTATTTGTGGAGAATGATAAAGTGCTATAAAAAAGAGGAACTGGACCATACCTCTCTCTGCCATGTGGATTTTTCCTCACTCAAGCAATTTCTGTGTTTTTAGAAAATTATGCCTTTGCTGAACATACTTCATATTTGATTTTTTAAAAACTTAATATTTTAAAGTTGATAAGCTTTGTGAAAGTGTTTTGAGACAGAAACATGAAAAGGCTAAAGGCACAGTAAGAGGGAAGTGAATGCTACATATAAAAGATTATATTTCAAGTCTTCTAGGTTACTCAAGTCCAAAACCTTCTGAATTTGAAATTCCAATGATTAATTTCTGTTTCAGGTCTTTTTTGCTTTTGTAGGGGGGAAGGCAAAGTTGATTGAAGCAGGTATGGGCCACAGGTAACCTAGGGAAAAAAATTAAAAAAAAACCTAAGTCTTAACACACACACAAAATGACTGCTATGCAACTTTTAAAAATACCAGGGCACACACATTCAAATCTATTTCACTCTGTTAAGAGATGACTCATCCATTCCTTCACTGAACAGATATTTACTGAGTACTTCATTATATATCAGACACCACTCTAGACACTAAGGCTAGGTTACAGACAAGACAACCAATGTTACCACTTTCATGAAACTCATTTAAGAAGCATTTTGTTGGAGTCAGACAGATACGAATTTGAATTCTGCTTTCCCCACTCACTAGCTGTAGGGTCTTGTTTGAGTTGCATAGTATCTCCAAATCACAGTTTCCTCATTAACATGACAGGGTAAACCATCCAATTAGGCCATTTAATAACCTAATCAGGTTGTTTAATAACCAGGAGTTCCCAACCCCAGGGCAAGAGATGGGTATGGTTGTCGGTGGCCTGTTAGGAACTGGGCCGCACAGCAGGAAGTGAGTGGCAGGCGAGCATTTACTGCCTGAGCTCTGCCTCTTATCAGATCAGTGGCAGTATTAGATTATCATAGGAGCAAGAACCCGATTGTGAACTGCACATGCAAAGAATCTAGGTTGCATGCTCCTTATGAGAAACTAATGCCTGATGACCCGAGGTGGAACAGTTTCATCCAAAGCCACCATCACCTCCCACTCTCCCCACTCCCCCCTGGTTCTGTGGGAAAACTGTCTTCCACAAAACCAATCCCTGATGCCAAAAAGGTTGAGGACTGATGGTTAAAAAGATTAAAAGAGTGGTATACACAAAATATCTGGCAGCCGAGGAGTAGATAATATAATGAATGATATATATTCTGGTTTTAGTATTAAAAAGTAATTTAAAAAATAGCATTTTGAGGACGCTAGATGCCCCTTGATGCACATGTAAAAATTATCTTCTGAATCCTTTTGGTCATCTCCCCAACCCACTATCTGATAATGTTGTTATCATCATTTAGGATTCTTATAGCTATCTTAAGACTCTTTCCTTCAGTCTTATGAACTTCAAAACATCAGAACAGCTGTCAGAGAAATCAGTGAATAAAAATTTGAATACACTACAGAAAAGAAAAACATTTTTAAAGAAGTTTGTAAGATTTAAAACTAAATTTTGAGAGCCCCCTGTATTAAAAGACTTAAAACTATTAGAATCAGCATTTACTCAGTGTTTGGTCTATGATAATCACTGTGCTGAGTGCATTTACATGCACTGTTTCCTTTAATTTCAGCCTCAAAGCAACCTAAAAGTGGTTCTCATTTTACTGGTGAGGAAAAATAGACATGTAAATATACGAGTAAGCTGTTCAGGGATACAGAGCTGGTAAAGATGTAGGCCCACTATTCAAACCCAGATCAGTCTGACTTAAAACACCAGTGTTGTTAATATATAAGATTTAACATTCTCAATTTTTTATGCATCAGACATACATTTGTATGAATTAAAAATATCACCAAATAACAAAGCAAAGAAAAAAATGAAAATGCCAACTCAGTTTTTTAATATAATTTTTTCTAAAGTGCTCTGCTGTTTACAAGGTCCTAAGCTACACAACAACTTATTTTTATGCCAGTGTCTCATGCATCCATTCAATAACATTTCGCGAGTTATTTAAAACATTGGTTTTCTCTTCATTCTGTTAAGGCTGAGCTTTCCAAGTTTATTTAATACTCATCTACCTAGATACAAGGTCTCTTAAAACTGAAAGAAAACAATGTCAAGATTCTACTGGAAGAATATCTTATGAAAATGTTCATTGAAGAAAAAATGTGTCCAGGATTTTCTTAATCCATCAGGGGCTTCAATAACATGTATTTGATAAGGTGCAGGACCAAATTATGTATATCTTTTAAGCCTGACTCTTTGGATGATTTGCAAAGGAAGCTGCTTAAGGACAACCAGAGATGGGAAAGGATGTAATTTGAAATTTGCTTTGCAATCTTGGCCATTCTACATTACACTCTGTACTAAATAATCAGGATAACCACAAAATATTGCCAAGGGTTCATGCCCTTTTAGAGGAAAAAAGCATTCAGAATACAATTAATGACTGAAGATTATTTACTCCATGGACTTCATTCTAAGAGGCACTGGTTTTCAGTTCCTGTGTTAGTTTGCCTAGGATGGAGCCTCTAGCTTCATCCATGTTGCTGCAAAGGACATGATCTTGTTTTTGTTTTTGTTTTTGCCTTTTTTTTAATGGCTGCATAGTATTCCATGGTACATAGGCACCACATTTTCTTTATCCAGTCTTTGCTATTGTGAATAGTGCTGCAATGAACAATGAACATATGCATGCATGTGTCTTTATGACACAATAATTGATATTCCTTTGGGCACATACCCAATAATGGCATTGCTGGGTTGAATGATAGTTCTGTTTTAAGTTATTTAAGAAACCTCCAAACTGCTTTCCACAATGGCTAAAATAATTTACATTCCCACCAGCAGTGTATAAGCATTCCCTTTTCTCTGCAACCTTGTCAGCATCTACTATTTTTTGACTTTTTAACATAACAATAGCCATTCTGACCGCTGTGAGATGGTATCTCATTGTGGTTTTGATTTGCATTTGTCTTATGATTAGTAATGTTGAGCATGTTTTCATATGCTTATTGACTGCATGTTGTCTTCCTCTGAAAAGTGTCTGTCCATGTCCTTTGCCCACTTTTTAATGGAATTACCATTCTTATTTAACAAAAATCTAGTGAATCTTCAATGGTGGACCTTATAAGATCAGTGAAAACTCCTCTTTCGGCTGAAGTGTTGTCCTTGTCTTTTGAGGCATACCATTATTGTGTCAAATTGAAATGTTGTATGTCTTTGATGGTCAGCTTTATTTAATACATGTGAGATTACACTGGGAAACTAGAGTTGTTCTAGATTCATGTTGAAGCCATGTTAGCTCACATATTCTTGAAATAATGATAATTATTGGGAAAGTTTACAAGTAATGTCACCTTTGTATTAAAAAAGATTGCTCAGATTACTCTTTTAAAATTGGAAATGATTTTAATATAAAATATTCTGAAAAATTAACTTCTGTTAAGCAAATAAATCTATAATCTAAAAAATTTCTCTTGAATTTTTTCATTTTAGGACTCTAATTGTAAATTTTGTTTAGAAATTTCTTAATTATATATGTAAATATTTATTTTGTATTTTAAATATGATATTGATGATGACATAAATACTATTCAAGAAATAGCCATTGGGCACTTGCCATGTGTGACTATGTGGAGAATATAAATATGTATAAGGCGGGGGGGTGGAGCAAGATGGCCGAATAGGAACAGCTCCAGTCTCCAGCTCCCAGCGCGAGCGACACAGAAGACAGGTGATTTCTGCATTTTCAACTGAGGTACTGGGTTCATCTCACTAGGGAGTGCCAGACAATGGGTGCTGGTCAGCTGCTGCAGCCCAACCAGCGAGAGCTGAAGCAGGGCAAGGCATCGCCTCACCTGGGAAGCGCAAGGGGGAAGGGAATCCCTTTTCCTAGCCAGGGGAACTGAGACACACAACACCTGGAAAATCAGGTAACTCCCACCCCAATACTGCACTTTACCAAGGGTCTTAGCAAACGGGCACATCAGGAGATTATATCCCACACCTGGCCGGGAGGGTCCCACGCCCATGGAGCCTCCCTCATTGCTAGCACAGCAGTCTGCAATCTAACGGCAAGGCAGCAGCGAGGCTGGGGGAGGGGCGCCCGCCATTGCTGAGGCTTAAGTAGGTAAACAAAGCTGCTGGGAAGCTCGAACTGGGTGGAGCTCACAGCAGCTCAAGGAAACCTGCCTGTCTCTGTAGACTCCACCTCTGGGGTCAGGGCACAGCTAAACAACAACAACAACAACAACAACAACAACAACAACAGCAGCAGAAACCTCTGCAGATGCAAACGACTCTGTCTGACAGCTTTGAAGAGAGCAGTGGATCTCCCAACACAGAGGTTGAGATCTGAGAACGGACAGACTGCCTGCTCAAGTGGGTCCCTGACCCCTGAGTAGCCTAACTGGGAGACAGCCCCCACTAGGGGCAGAACGACACCCCATACCTCATACAGTGGGGTACACCCCTGAGAGGAAGCTTCCAAAGCAAGAATCAGACAGGTGCACTCGCTGTTCAGCAATATTCTATCTTCTGCAGCCTCTGCTGCTGATACCCAGGCAAACAGGGTCTGGAGTGGACCTCAAGCAATCTCCAACAGACCTACAGCTGAGGGTCCTGACTGTTAGAAGGAAAACTAACAAACAGGAAGGACACCCACACCAAAACCCCATCAGTACGTCACCATCATCAAAGACCAGAGGCAGATAAAACCACAAAGATGAGGAAAAAGCAGGGCAGAAAAGCTGGAAATTCAAAAAATAAGAACACTTCTCCCCCTGCAAAGGAACGCAGCTCATCGCCAGCAACTGATCAAAGCTGGACGAAGAATGACTTTGACGAGATGAGAGAAGAAGGCTCCAGTCCATCAAACTTATCAGCGCTAAAGGAGGAATTATGTACCCAGTGCAAAGAAACTAAAAATCTCGAAAAGAGTGGAAGAATTGATAACTAGAATAATTAATGCAGAGAAGGCATAAACGAACTGACAGAGATGAAAACCATGATACGAGAAATATGTGACAAATGCACAAGCTTCAGTAACCGACTCAATCAACTGGAAGAAAGAGTATCAGGGATTGAGGATCAAATGAATGAAATGAAGCGAGAAGAGAAATCTAAAGAAAAAAGAAGAAAAAGAAATGAACAAAGCCTGCAAGAAGTATGGGATTATGTAAAAAAACCAAATCTATGTCTGATTGGGGTGCCTGAAAGTGAGGGGGAAAATGGAACCAAGTTGGAAAACACTCTTCAGGATATCATCCAGGAGAACTTCCCCAACCTAGTAGGGCAGGCCAACATTCAAATTCAGGAAATACAGAGAACCCCACAAAGATACTCCTCGAGAAGAGCAACTCCAAGACACATAATTGCCAGATTCACCAAAGTTGAAATGAAGGAAAAAATCTTAAGGGCAGCCAGAGAGAAAGGTCGGGTTACCCACAAAGGGAAGCCCATCAGACTAACAGCAGATCTCTTGGCAGAAACTCTACAAGCCAGAAGAGATTGGGGGCCAATATTCAACATTCTTAAAGAATAAGAATTTTAAACCCAGAATTTCATATCCAGCCAAACTAAGTTTCATAAGTGAAGGAGAAATAAAATCCTTTACAGATAAGCAAATGCTTAGAGATTTTGTCACCACCAGGCCTGCCTTACAAGAGACCCTGAAGGAAGCACTAAACATGGAAAGGAACAACCGGTACCAGCCATTGCAAAAACATGCCAAAATGTAAAGACCATCGAGGCTAGGAAGAAACTGCATCAACTAATGAGCAAAATAACCAGTTAATATCATAATGGCAGGATCAAGTTCACATTAACAATATTAACCTTAAATGTAAATGGACTAAATGTGCCAATTAAAAGACACAGACTGGCAAACTGGATAAAGAGTCAAGACCCATCAGTTTGCTGTATTCAGGAGACCCATCTCACATGCAGAGACATACATAGGCTCAAAATAAAGGGATGGAGGAAGATCTATCAGGCAAATGGAGAACAAAAAAAAGCAGGGGTTGCAATACTAGTCTCTGATAAAACAGACTTTAAACCATCAAAGATCAAAAGAGACAAAGAAGGCCATTACATAATGGTAAAGGGATCAATTCAACAAGAAAAGCTAACTATTCTAAATATATATGCACCCAATACAGGAGCACCCAGATTCATAAAGCAAGTCCTTAGAGACTTACAAAGAGACTTAGACTCCCATACAATAATAATGGGAGACTTCAACACCCCACTGTCCACATTAGACAGATCAACGAGACAGAAAGTTAACAAGGATATCCAGGAATTGAACTCATCTCTGCAGCAAGCAGACCTAATTGCCATCTACAGAACTCTCCACCCAAAATCAACAGAATATACATTCTTCTCAGCACCACATCACACTTATACCAAAATTGACCACATAATTGGAAGTAAAGCACTCCTCAGTAAATGTACAAGAACAGAAATTATAACAAATTGTCTCTCAGACCAGAGTGCAATCAAACTAGAACTCAGGACTAAGAAACTCAATCAAAACTGCTCAACTACATGGAAACGGAATAACCTGCTCCTGAATGACTACTGGGTACACAATGAAATGAAGGCAGAAATAAAGATGTTCTTTGAAACCAATGAGAACAAAGATACAACATACCAGAATCTCTGGGACACATTTAAAGCAGTGTGTAGAGGGAAATTTATAGCACTAAATGCCCACAAGAGAAAGCTGGAAAGATGTAAAATTGACACTCTAACATCACAATTAAAAGAACTAGAGAAGCAAGAGCAAACACATTCAAAAGCTAGCAGAAGGCAAGAAATAACTAAGATCAGAGCAGAACTGAAGGAGATAGAGACACAAAAAACCCTCCAAAAAAATCAATGAATCCAGGAGTTGGTTTTTGGAAAAGAACAACAAAATTGATAGACTGCTAGCCAGACTAATAAAGAAGAAAAGAGAGAAGAATCAAATAGACGCAATAAAAAATGATAAAGGGGATATCACCACCGACCCCACAGAAATACAAACTACCATCAGAGAATACTATAAACACCTCTACGCAAATAAACTAGAAAATCTAGAAGAAATGGATAATTTCCTGGACACTTACACTCTCCCAAGACTAAACCAGGAAGAAGCTGAATCCCTGAATAGACCAATAGCAGGCTCTGAAATTGAGGCAAGAATTAATAGCCTACCAACCAGATGGATTCACAGCTGAATTCTACCAGAGGTACAAGGAGGAGCTGGTACCATTCCTTCTGAAACTATTCCAATCAATAGAAAAAGAGGGAATCCTCCCTAACTCATTTTATGAGGCCAACATCATCCTGATACCAAAGCCTGGCAGAGACACAACAAAAAAAGAGAAGTTTAGACCAATATCCCTGATGAACATCGACACAAAAATCCTCAATAAAATACTGGCAAACTGGATCAATAAAATACTGGCAAACCGGATCCAGCAGCACATCAAAAAGCTTATCCACCATGATCAAGTGGGCTTCATCTCTGGGATGCAAGGCTGGTTCAACATACGCAAATCAATAAACGTAATCCAGCATATAAACAGAACCAAAGACAAAAACCACATGATTATCTCAATAGATGCAGAAAAGGCTTTTGACAAAATTCAACAGCCCTTCATGCTAAAAACGCTCAATAAATTCGGTATTGATGGAATGTATCTCAAAATAATAAGAGCTATTTATGACAAACCCACAGCCAATATCATACTGAATGGGCAAAAACTGGAAACACTGTCTTTGAAAACTGGCACAAGACAGGGATGCCCTCTCTCACCACTCCTATTCAACATAGTGTTGGAAGTTCTGGCTAGGACAATCAGGCAAGAGAAAGAAATCAAGGGTATTCAGTTAGGAAAAGAAGAAGTCAAATTGTTCCTGTTTGCAGATGACATGATTGTATATTTAGAAAACCCCATCATGTCAGCCCCAAATCTCCTTAAGCTGATAAGAAACTTCAGCAAAGTCTCAGGATACAAAATCAATGTGCAAAAATCACAGGCATTCTTATACACCAGTAACAGACAAACAGAGAGCCAAATCATGAATGAACTTCCATTCACAATTGCTTCAAAGAGAATCAAATACCTAGGAATCCAACTTACAAGGGATGTAAAGGACCTCTTCAAGGAGAACTACAAAACACTGCTCAGTGAAATAAAAGAGGACACAAACAAATGGAAGAACATACCATGCTCATGGATAGGAAGAATCAATATCGTGAAAATGGCCATACTGCCCAAGGTAATTTATAGATTCAATGCCATCCCCATCAAGCTACCAATGAGTTTCTTCACAGAATTGGAAAAAACTGCTTTAAAGTTCATATGGAACCAAAAAAGAGCCCGCATTGCCAAGACAATCCTAAGTCAAAAGAACAAAGCTGGAGGCATCACGCTACCTGACTTCAAACTATACTACAAGGCTACAGTAACCAAAACAGCATGGTACTGGTACAAAAACAGAGATATAGACCAATGGAACAGAACAGAGTCCTCAGAAATAATACCACACATCTACAGCCATCTGATCTTTGACAAACCTGAGAAAAACAAGAAATGGGGAAAGGATTCCCTATTTAATAAATGGTGCTGGGAAAATTGGCTAGCCATAAGTAGAAAGCTGAAACTGGATCCTTTCCTTACTCCTTATACGAAAATTAATTCAAGATGGATTAGAGACTTAAATGTTAGACCTAATACCATAAAAACCTTCGAAGAAAACCTAGGTAATACCATTCAGGACATAGGCATGGGCAAGGACTTCATGTCTAAAACACCAAAAGCAACGGCAACAAAAGCCAAAATTGACAAATGGGATCTAATTAAACTAAACAGCTTCTGCACAGCAAAAGAAACTACCATCATAGTGAACAGGCAACCTACAGGATGGGAGAAAATTTTTGCAATCTACTCATCTGACAAAGGGCTAATATCCAGAACCTACAAAGAACTCAAACAAATTTACAAGAAAAAGACAACCCCATCAAAAAGTGGGCAAAGGATATGAACAGGCACTTCTCAAAAGAAGACATGCATACAGCCAACAGACACATGAAAAAATGCTCATCACTGGCCATCAGAGAAATGCAAATCAAAACCACAATGAGATACCATCTCACACCAGTTAGAATGGCAATCATAAAAAAGTCAGGAAACAACAGGTGCTGGAGAGGATGTGGAGAAATAGGAACACTTTTACACTGTTGGTGGGATTTTAAACTAGTTCAACCATTATGGAAAATAGTATGGTGATTCCTCAAGGATCTAGAACTAGAAGTACCATATGACCCAGCCATCCCATTACTGGGTATATACCCAAAGGATTATAAATCATGCTGCTATAAAGGCACATGCACACGTATGTTTATTGCGGCACTATTCACAATAGCAAAGACTTGGAATCAACCCAAATGTCCATCAGTGACAGACTGGATTAAGAAAACGTGGCACATATACACCATGGAATACTATGTAGCCATAAAAAAGGATGAGTTTGTGTCCTTTGTAGGGACATGGATGCAGCTGGAAACCATCATTCTCAGCAAACTATTGCAAGAACAGGAAACCAAACACCGCATGTTCTCACTCATAGGTGGGAAGTGAACAATGAGATCACTTGGACTCGGGAAGGGGAACATCACACACTGGGGCCTATCATGGGGAGGCGGGACGGGGGAAGGATTGCATTGGGAGTTATACCTGATGTAAATGACGAGTTGATGGGTGCTGATGAGTTGATGGGTGCAGCACACCAACAGGGCACAAGTATACATATGTAACAAACCTGCACGTTATGCACATGTACCCTAGAACTTAAAGTATAATAATAATAAATAAAACAAAGAAACAAACAAACAAAAAACAAATATGTATAAGGCATAACCTCTGCCTTGAAGAACGAAATGACTCAGATATGAAGTGCAATATGATAACTAGCACATAACTTCTACAAGATATTTGAAAAACTCACTGAATCATAATGACTTTTGGCTTTACAGAGGAAGTCAACATTAAACTGTGTCTTTAATAGTTGAAGCTGGCACATGTCACATGTAAAGGGAACAACTTGAAAGCATGGAGAAAGGCATAAAACGTATCTAACGAATCAGCAGAACAGGCTGTTGACTAAAGCATGGGAAGAAATGAAAACTGGTAGGTAGCCTGGGTAGAAGACTAGAGCTTTATTTTACAGTCTCTGGATTCTAGAACTTAAATGGGCAACAAAGTTATTTCCCAGGGAAATATCATGATCTAAATAGTGTTAAAGCACACGAGTTTAATAGGATAAAATAAGCTAGTAATGAGATAAAAAGTAACTTTACCAGGGTGGGGGTAGTGGAAAGGCAAAGAACAGATTCCAGCTTTAAAATGAAAGGAAGAACTAAGAGCACTCAGGGAATGTTCAATGTATGGGGCAAGAGAAAAAAAGGATTATAACCAAAGTATGTCTATTCAAGTTAGCTTTACAAATTATAAGTTATTTGGAAACAGGAGTAAGTTGATAAGCATTAATGCATTAACACTGCTAAAAATAATTTAAATCCATCATCACCATCACTTCATATACAAAAAGCATGATATTAAAAAAAAGAAGAGGATTAGTATTAGAGGTACTTCTGGTACTACTTATAGTATCCTCCAACCCCCTAGAAAAGAAAGAAAACTACGCAAACTAGATATCCCAACTTAGTGATTTTCCTAAAAATAAAAAACACATTTCACATTTAAATAAAAATGAACATTAGACAATATACTACTACAAAGTAACTAGGTTCTAAAAGAGACTACAAAGCACTTATATCACCTAGAAAAGTAAAAAGTTGTTAGAAATGAATTATTAGTTAGTATGTCTCAAAAACTAGTAAGAGAACTTTTAATCAAAATCTCTTACAGTTCAAGGCCATGAAGATTTTTCTATGAAAATAACTTCAAACGGAGTAAATCTCCTGATTCCAAATGTATTATTATTAGCAGTATTAGCAGTAACCTTTAGATTTAAAATAAAATTAGATCCAGAAATTTACCAATTAGTAGAAGTTTCATTCTTTGAGATTTTAAAGTTCAAATCAGCCATTCCTCCTACAGGTACTCTGTCACTCCCTGTAGTAAAATGTAGCAACTTCTTTTGAAGATCAAGAGGAAATCCAAGCACTACATCCCAAAAGTATCTAGAGAATACCAAAGGAAATTAACATCAAATGTCTTGACAAAAATCCTACAATAAAGTAATATAAAGGAAGCTCTGAGGAAAGGGCTTTCCTTAAGAATATATAATATCCTGAATTTCTGTAAAATTAAGGAATGGTGAGCTTCTATATATGTATTAGACTTTTGACTAACATTATAAAATAATATTTTTATAAAAGTATGTAAGTTCAGCAGTGGATAGTACAGGAACCATTTTTCTCCTGTATAACTTTCAAATCTTATTTTTCAACATAGTGCTATTAAACTGTTACATAAGGACAGCATCCATGAAATTCTAGGCCCAAAGTCATTTTTTTAAAAGTAAAATCTCTACACTTTTGTAGAAACTTGTTTATAGAATTTTCTACCAAAGGGAGTGATTTTATATTAAAATTCTCATAGACTTTCCAGAGGTAAAATAAGACTGTGGGCTCTCTAATATTTGGACTAACTTAATTGATTCACAGATTGTAAGTTATGCAAATAAATGAATCACACTGTCTGCTGTTCCCTCTCCACATCCCCACTATCAGAAGTATAAAGAGCTCACTTTATAGTTAAGTCCGTTTTTGCATAGCCATCATACTGAGTACTTCTCTGCAGAGCATGCATATCCAGGTCAGGACTTCCACAGACCAAAATTTCAACCTCTTCTGGACGAAGCAGCTGCCAATAATTATTTATCAAAAACAATAATAAAAGAGTGATGGTTTTAAATGAAATTGGAACTATTTTCACTGGGTCAAATCACAAAAGTCATGATTTCTCATAGTAAATCAAACCATTTTTGTTGAAGAAAAATCTTCTCTGGGTATATTTTTCCTACCAAGGCAAGATATTTTTTGCTTCTGAAGTTTATAGATATTGTAAAATAGTAATTAGCAGTTTGCCAGAAAAACAAGCAAATGACTTTGCACAAATCCAAATTACTCTTCTCCAACCCAGCATGAAGCTTCAACATCTACTGATCCGCCTAATATCCCATATCTATTACTCTTCTCCAAAACCCAGCATGAAGTCCAACATCTACTGATCCACCTAATATCCCATATCCTAATATCTCCTTCCAATATCCCATAACACCTCCTTTGTGCACTGTAGAGTTTGCGTACTTGGTTATAGTCTGTCTTGTGTCTCTTGTTTTTTTCAACTTTCAGGTGGGTTAGTCTACCACCTATAGAGATTAAAGCTCTAAAAATAGAGACCATGCTATGCTAATTAATTCTTATTTTCCCCCTGTCCACTCCCACAATTACCAGAGTGTCATAAACAAAACTTAACTAGAGCTCAATAAAGTGTTTCTCTTTCAAAGGTATTTTTGACAACAAACATATTACAAAGGTTTCTCTAAAACAAGCTGGCAATAATGTAAGCCACTTGCTTTTGCCCCAAAACAACTTCTATAGTCTGTTTCTCTCCCCCATGAAAAATAATTCAAATGAAAGACCTTACTCCAATCCCGCATAAGAAAACTAAGGGAGATACAAATGGCATGTTGAAGTGTGTGCTGGGTAGCTGGGGTGACTGAAAGGTATCCTATGATACTTCTGACATGGTATTCTAAATAGTAGCTGACCCATAATCACATGGCTAAGACAAGTCAGACCAAACTGAGTCCAACATAACTCTGGAGGTAAACTACTTGCTAAGGGTAAAAGGCAACCAGAGTTGCTCAGGGAGCCCTGAGGTAGCAGGAAGCAGCTATACATATGTTCCTTAATCATTAAGAAGTTGTAGCTTTTGCCCTGGAGCTACGCGTTAACTGCATTGTGTGCTTTGTCCTTCAGTATTAAGATCCTGAGTCCATGGATCCCTTCATCCACTCTACTTGGAGAAAGTTTGTAAAGTTCTAAAAGACTTAGTAGAAGGGGAAAGAAAATGAACTGACTGGGGTGTTTTTCCCCTCTAAAGAATGAAGGCTGAAATGAGAGAATTATTTTTGTTTTTAGTTCTACTTTTAAAAAGTAGAAAATGTTTTCTACTGTTAAAGCTTATCTACTAAAATATTTATTATTTGTTAACATGATAGTATTATAAAACCTAACTGAAAGCTTGATTTAAAGTTGTAAACTCACCATTAGGGCATTTGAAGCACACACACTATGAAATCCATAATAAAATGCAGCAAACTGCTTATAGATGGATTTGTTCAGAAGGAAGTCAGTATAAAGCTGTACATATTCTGAAAAGCAATTTTACATCTCTTAAATCGTAAAAGTAAATGGCAAATACTAATTCATTTTAATTAAAAATGGTATTAACTTACCTTTCCTATTTTGATTGGTAACTGAAATTTTATCACCACCGGGCTTTAAATTATAGGACTTGATTATTCCAAATTCTTCTTGAAAAACCTGATGGGAGATGCCATCACACATATTAATATGGTTGATATAATAACATACTTTGGTGAACAGGTTTGTAAAATTTAAAAAGAACAGTTTTTCCCCCTTCCTTCTAAACACATAAACTATAAAAGGCTAAGCTCTTGTAATATTTGTATTAAGAACGAAGGATCATAAAATAATTATGGGGTTAAAAAAATAGTGCCTTAACTTAACCCTGCCTAATACAGTTAAATACTTTAATGAAGTCCACAAAACTGTGTGGCCATCTAGATAATATGCGGGTCCCTGGAGCTCTGCAGATCACTGTAATTTCCATTTCCCAAATATTGTAAAAGGAGTGGAAATGAGAGAGTTTTGGTCTGACTCATTAGTTTCTACTCCTAACTTCTATGTTGAAGTTACAGGATAGGCTTATTTTTAGAAACTAAAAAGCTCTGAGAAAGTAACCAACTCAAGGGGATATGTAATTGCCTAGAGAGTATCCTGAACCCTTAGTGAATTAAGCACTTTCATTGACTGCTCATCTACACATGTCTACTTTATCAGGTTAAGGTCCTTTAAGATAGAGGATTGTATGTATTGGTTAATCCTTGTTCATCTTTTTTTTTTTTTTTTGAGACGGAGTCTCGCTCTGTCGCCCAGGCTGGGGTGCAGTGGCCGGATCTCAGCTCACTGCAAGCTCCACCTCCCTGGTTTACGCCATTCTCCTGCCTCAGCCTCCTGAGTAGCTGGGACTACAGGCGCCCGCTACCTCGCCCGGCTAGTTTTTTGTATTTTTTTTTTTTTAGTAGAGATGGGGTTTCACCGTGTTAGCCAGGATGGTCTCGATCTCCTGACCTCGTGATCCACCCGTCTCGGCCTCCCAAAGTGCTGGGATTACAGGCTTGAGCCACCGCGCCCGGCCAATCCTTGTTCATCTTTTCTAACAGTGGGTATTTAATAACAAATTGTGCTGTTCATATATGAAATATATGATTAACAGATAACTATTTGCCCTTAATAGTACCTGAAATGTTGAATAGAAATCTTCTTCAACATTGCCTTCGTGTGATAAGAGTTCACTTAATCCATGGGCCAACTCCTATAAAAAGAAATCTGTTAATGACTTTTTCAATCAAATAGCATTAGCTAGGATAATTAAGTGGCTTTCCTATAGCTCATGCATATGTATATAAAGATCATATTTGACATGTATTTTCCAGGGCACAAAATGCTTAATGATTTCTACCATCCAGAAGCTTATCATTATAGGTCACAGATGGGGAAAATATCCAGTTCAAACTACAGGGGCATAACTCTGGGGTCTATTCTTAAGCAGCAAGCTAAGCATACCTCTAATGTAGTGTCCGTCATAATTCACTGCTATCTGCTACATTACTGTTTATGAATTTGTAGTATTTCTCACTTTCAATTTATATTCCTATGAAAATCTGCTGTTTTAGGATTCATATTTTAAATATAAAACATACAATTCATTCATGTGCATGCATGAATATATAATTCATTCATGTGCATGCATGAATATACAGTTCATGCATGTACAGTGCCCTCCCCTCCCAAGAAAAAGTTAAGTACACTGAACGAAACATTTTCTGGTTGGCCGGGCACAGTGGCTCATGCCTGTAATCCCGGCACTTTGGGATGCCGATGTGGGCAGATGACAAGGTCAGAAGTTCAAGACCAGCCTGTCCAACATGGTGAAACCCTGTCTCTACTAAAAAGACAAAAAAAAAAAAAAAAAAAAAAGCCACGTGTGGTGGCTCGCACCTGTAATCCCAGCTACTTGGGAGACTGAGGCAGGAGAATTGCTTGGACCTGGGAGGCGGAGGTTGCAGTGAGCTGAGATCATTCCACTGCACTCCAGCCTGGACAACAGAGCAAGACTCTGTCTTGGGGGGGAAAAAAAAGAAACATTTTCTGGCTGGGTGCAGTGGCTCATGCCTGTAATCCCAGCACTTTGGGAGGCTGAGGTAGGCGGATCACTGGAGGCCATGAGTTCAAGACCAGTCTGGCCAACATGGCAAAACACCGTCTCTGCTAAAAAAAAAAAAAAAAAAAAAAAAAAAAAAGAAAGAAAAAAAAATTAGCCGGGCATGGTGGCGCGTGCCTAAAATCCCAGATACTCTGGAGGCTGAGGCATGGGAATCGCTTGAACCCAGGAGGCAGAGGTTGCAGTGAGCCAAGGTGGAGCCACTGCACTCCAGCCTGGGTGACAGAGTGAGACTCTGTCTCAAAAAAAAAGAAAGATTTTCTTACATTATATTATAACTGAAGTTATCCATAAATATTTAAAAATAGAAAAACCGACCCAATATTTCAAAATTTTCAATTTTTATGAAAAAATTAAAGTTTTATTTTAAATTATTAGAAAAAGGTAAATAACAGCATGATTAGAATGATTTTCTATATTTTACATAATACATTTTCTACTCCTTTAAAACCACAAATTTTCATACAAATCTAGGCTGGCATAGATTTGATATAATTGTCATCATTTAAAAATTATTAATAAAAACGATCCCATTGTTCACATAAAGAAACTAAACTGAAAGGTTAAATAACTGCAGGTTATTTAATGGTTAAATAACTGCTAGTAAGTGGCAGAGCCTGGATTTGAATTACTGTTGTAAAAGCTTAGGAGCACTGCAAAGTGGGTGACATGTCTCTCTAAGGAAAGAAAAAGCTAGTTGAAAAAAGGACATGAGTTATAAAGGTTGAAGGAAACCATATTTAAAAGTAAGAATAGCATTAGGAGGAGAGAGACTGTGCAGGTGGAAAAAAGATGATTTAGCATTAAAGGACGAGATATTAATAACTTTATACTTACAGGCATAATTTGACATAAGTCGTCAACGGTAACACTGCAGATGCCTACTGGTATATTTTGATCACTAGGAATGATGGGAGGGCTCAATAATTTCTTGTAACAGCAGGGAGGGAAACGAATATCCAAGGTGATGCTGTTATAAACAGCTAGTCCCATAAGCTATGCATACTAAATGTTAAGCATTAACATAAAATCCATGACAACAAATGAGTTCTGAATTATGCATCAGTCTATTTTTTGCATACTTCTTTCAGATTTAACACTGAGTTTCTAATTAGTATCACATATTTCCTTTCCCCTCTTTCATTTATTTCCCCTTTATTTTACACAATATAATTCCTTGATTACAAAAAGTCATGTAAAAAGGAGTGGTTTAGTTGACAGTATTCAATGATTTCCCTAGAAAAGTTTATCTAAGATCACAACAGACACCAACTTACGACATGCCTGTAATTATTTAACAGAAAACATTTTCTAAATTTAAACAAAGATGTTGGCAATTTTATAAGCTGCAGCAACAGTTTATTCAGTAGAACTCACTGTAGAATACTGGTTTTGGAGATAGCCATTTTAGTTATTTTAAAATTAAAAACAGACTATGTGTGAAGAAAAGAGCTAAACTGAATAAACATATGGATATAAATGTGCTATTGATAAGCTAATAGGATAGGTAATTTCCAACAGTAAAACTTGAAAGACTTATGTTACTTGGAGTTTCTCAGTGTCAAAGTTAAAAAGCTACAGATGTTATAAATTTTGCTCAGGATTATTTACTAGTTATATGGTGGAATGTAACTTATCCATTTATGGAAAGAGAGGTTTTAGATCAAATTTCATATTATTTCAACAGTCAATTATATAAAGTTATTAAGGAAGTAATTCATTTTATAGGCTCATAAGGAAATCTAAACATATGAGCTGGGTAAATTACTGAAAATAACTTTTAAAAATTGGAAGATCACCAAAATTTCAATTTGCTAAAGTGTAATGAAGGCTGATAATAAGGCCTTATACTTCAAAATAATGGTATTAGAAACACAATACTGTCAGAACTACTAGAACAATACATCTTTGGTCCTGAAATTTTAAAACTGGAGATATATATGAAACCAACTATATTTTCTCAATGTTCATACTTGTTATATCTCAAATTTCAGTTCCCAACCCCTTACCTGACCACAATCCATTCTCATCTCACATTTCTCCTATATAGTATTACACTTTTTACAGCATCAATTTAGCTTTCCATAGGTTTTATATCTGTGTGTGATAAACACACATAATAATGACAGTAGCAATTATAATTTTTAGATTCAATTGTTTAGCTTGAAATATAGAATAGCTAAACATGCTTAATATGCTCTTTTGGGTAATGACTAAATAGAAACTAGTATCTATTGCAAAAAAATGAGCAATTTTATGATTTTATGTATAGTAGCACTTAAAAATATAACTAAGCTATAATACTTTATTGTAAATATTAGAGTCAAAATATCATCCAAATCTAAATTGTGATATATGAATATAAAGCATGACAAACATTTATGTATGAAAATTTAAATAGCTCATAGTATAGTGACAAGCATCAATGATTAGGCCCTTCAATGAAGATGAAACATTCAACAAATGATTACTGCAGATACTAGAATATAAACAGGAGTCTCAGAATTGTTAAGTGTTATTCTCTATGGAATTTAGCACTTTGGACCTTCAGACATAACAATATATACAATTTTTCAAGTTGAGTTTACTATCTCAATGTGCAGTTTGTTCCCTACTACCCTTTCTTTAATTAATCTCATCTCTCAATTTCCATATATATGCCTCATAATTTATTCCAACAGATGTAACAAAGACAGACGTTCAAAGATGGCTCTTCATTCATTTTCTGATGGTATTTTCCATAACTTTCAGTGTGCTTGCTGCTGCTCTCTACCAAGCCCAGCACAATTTAGCCTTTTTTATTCTCACCACACTCTCAGCTTATAATGTCCCAACACTCTCACCAGCCATATGTTAATCAAATGTAATTGTTCCATTTTTAAATCTCTATCCTCTCTGGGAGAAATACATTGTATATTTTCCTTCTCAGAACTCCTTAGTACTTACTGCCATATGGTCATTTGACTCTGAGAACAGATGAAGAATTTCCCCCCGCTTGTAAACCTTCTTATCTCCAGTGCTTGCTTATTTATTTACTCTTCCCTCCTTTCCTCCACAAACAATTATATTTCTTGGAATCTAAAAAGCTAATGTAGAAGGCATCTTGTCCAATCTCCTACCCAATGCAGAAATGCCCTCTACAATATACTACAATATACTACAATATACCTGATAGGAATCATAGGATTGCAAATGGACTTATAAAACTTTAAAAATACTACAAAATACTACTATATGCTTTAAATATTCCCATTCCATTCAATTTTTATGGATGCTCCCTTTATGTTTCAGGATTTGAAGACATATTAAAGAGTTAGATTTAATTCCCCCAATTTCAGTTCAGTAAACTGAGGGAAATGAGCACAAAGTGAAAGAACAGAAAAAAATACTTCATTATAAATGGGAAATACTTTGATTTTTTTCTTAAAAAAGCCTTAAATTAGTGATAACTTCAATTCTATGTGAAATAGGAAAGAACCATTTTTATTTTGAGATAAGGTTTTCAGAAAAATATCAAACTCATTTCTTTCAATTAAGTCTACTGACATATATTACACATAATGAAGATTACTGAAAATCTAACAGTACATTTGACAATAATATTTAATTTGATAAAATGGCTAAAGGAAACAGTTTTCTAAAATAGATAAAATCTTTAAAAATCTCTAATCTATTAGCACCTCCTAGTGGAAAGTTTAAAGGATACAATTCCAACCAATCGGAATTCAGAATAGTTATCACATTTAAAGCTGCTAAACCAATGGCAGTGTGAATCCTTGTGATATGTAAACATGCCTAAAAAAACACACAAATAATTTTATTATTAACATGATTGACTTAAAAAAATCAAACTGGTAAACATGTACATGACATCTCATCTATTAGAAGCTAACCAATTCAACAATAATTCTGTTACAAATCATCTTTCAAGTTAAAAATTTCAGATTATTTATGGGACTACATATTTGCAAATCTCAGCAAATATAAATATATATATTAAATATATACGGAGAACATTTTATTTTCCTGAACCAATGGTAGAAACAGGGTAAAAAGATACAAACTAAATTAATCAGATAACTTTATAAAAAGTATAGTTTCATAGATTATAAATTATGATCAAAATTAACTTTGAGGATATCTGGAGACTTCAATTTATCACTGTCATCCCTATTTTCCATCACATACACATATAGAAAAGAAAACTAAAGAATAAGGAAAACACTGAAAACTCTCCTTTGAAAAGTTTAACAGATAGTAAGGATTATACAGGTAGTTTCTGTAAAATAAAAAATTTCAAAGGCTTATTTTTTCTTAAAAAATTAATTCATGAATTTTTATTAAAATGACCCATTAATTAAAGAGGCTTTGAATGTTACTATACAGCAAACTATAGTTTTGTGTTTTAATTTCAAATGTTTTTTATTTCAATGACAAATTAAAATTTCATGCATTTGACTTATTCAGAAAAGATATGGATGTCTCCTCATAAATGTTTACTTTTAATCTTGATACATTTTGTGTAGGGTTCCCAGTAAGAGAATCAACTGATCATCAATTCAGTCAAACAAGTTTTTAAAATGTAAATAACAGTCCTTAATTATTCAACATTTATGATTGACAAAAAGTCTGTAAAATCATAGAATAGTTTAAAAATAAGGTTGACTACTTGACTCTAACAATTATGAAGAAACATGGTTTATGAAAATTAGATTACTTACCATAATCTGGATGAAAAATTTGGCGAATTAGAAGAAGGAACCATTCTTTAGTCAAACCACCCATATCCAAACCAGCTTCCCCTACAAATGTAACTTTTAACTTCTTTTTCAAGTCTGCTCTTTTCCGGGTTAGCTATTTGAAGATATTATACAGTAGAGGAGAACAAAGAGCAGTGAAAAGAGAATTAACATTTTTAATTCCGGGAAATGTGTTAGGCAGTCGTTAACTTATTTGCAATGCTACAAATCTCCATCCATCCATTTATCCATTAAATCTGCCAGACACTGTGTGAGCTAGGTGTTTACTATGTTTTATAGATCAGGAAACAGAATTAGAGAAGTCAGGTACTTTGCCCAAAGTACTGCCTCCTGGTATCTACTGCCTTCAAATTTTTAATTTAGCACACTATAAGATAATTCATTTCTTTAAAAAAAAAAAAACTCCCTTCAATGCTAAACTTTAAAAAATCATATGGCTAGGGCTGGGTGTGGTAGCTTGAGCTGGTAATCCCAACTACTTGGAAGGCTAAGGTAGGAGGATGGCTTGAGACCCTGAGACCAGGAGTTTGAGGTGGCAGTGAGCTTTGATTGTACCACACTCCAGCCTGGGTGACAAAATAAAATGTGTTGCAAAAATAAATAAGTAAATAAATAAATAAATAACATAGCTGAATCAGTCATTATCTTCTAATAACCATATTAAGATCGAGCTGAATCATTTTTTATGATAATACACGAAAATGCAATCAAAGTATGTTAGAGCCTGTATAGGCCCAATATACCCTGTAGGTCAGACTTCTAATTTTATAGATGTGTAGTCTGAGACCTGGAGAAGTTAAATGACTTGTTACACACATAACCAGTAACAAAGGTGGGTCTGGAATCTAGGTTATATATGAAGAAACATGAATTACTCATTTAAGTGTTCTACATCAAATCCTTTTCTAGGGAATTAACAAACTATTAATAAACATACAAACATGAATATAAGACAATTATGAATACAGATCTGATTTTAACTATGGTGTCAAAATTTAAGGAAGCTTGGTATGCAACAAGATCTTCAAAAGAATTTAAGAAAGCACACTTATTGGAATACAGAAATAAAAAAGTTTACTAAGATTTTTATAATAAATCATATTATAGAATTTTAAGCTTTAATTAATATCATTTTGGAATAGATTATACCTCATCAAGTGAATCGCTAACCAGATGTGTCCGTCTTACTTTCATATTTAGAAATAACATATTCATATCGGGTCTCTGTCTTCGAGATACTTTATCCACCAGACTTTGCTAATTAAATAAGAAAGTAAACATTTTTGCTTTTACTTAGATTATAATTAAGTTTAAAACATTTAAAGATTTTAGTAAAAATAACAATTATTATCTATGCCATTTCTTATATAAACAATTTTATAAAAATCAATTATACACATTTTTATTTGTGAAAATGGCTTATTATTATTTCATATTGTAACAATGATAACCAAAGGGGATCCAAAGTGGAGGACCAAAAATAATTCACCTTCTATAATAAAAAATGTTGCATCACAGTTTCCATATGTCTCATCTCTTAAATAGCAAAGTTTTCTGTTTAATAAATACAAATATAAAATGGAACATTCAAAACAAGGTATATATTTCTGATGATAAACCTGGACTTAGGGTTTTTTAGATATTGAATTTTCTCTAAAGGTACAATTAGTCTACTTTACAAAAGTGACTTGTCAACATGTATCAAAGATCATAACAATATTCATACGCTTTATCCCAATAATCCTTCCACTGAGAATTCTAACTTGGAACATATTTTATACAGTTCCATGTTCATCACAGCACTATCTATAAAAACAAAACTTTAGAAACATCTTAAATACATATCCAACTAATGAAAAAACTGATGGTCATAAAAACTATGTAAATAGTACAAGGAAGGTACACCTGAAGAAAGTATGAAATAAAATTGTGTTTACAATACTATTTCAACTCTGTTGTCTTTTAAAGATAATACAGAACAAATATCAAAAGAAAATTTACTAAAATGTTAATGGCTTTGCTTGGGCGATAGGGATATGAGTGACTCAAAATTCTTTTGTCACCGTTTTTCAAAATATAAGCACGGAATAGGTGAAAAACAACATATTTAAAAATATCTATAAGAAATATATGTCATTTATCATATACAATTCACATGCTTATATATTTATCTAAATAGTCTTTATTAGACTGTATCTTTTTTGGTAATAATGAAAACTATTGTGCAGATTAAAGATAAACATTTCAGACATTTTAAATACATGCAGCAATTTGCTTTGATAGATAAAATTTTAGTATCACAAATCTACAATTTAAGGCTACTTATGATGTTGAATATTACTATAATAAAACACTAATTTGGAGCCTTCTCCATTTCTCCCATATACAATGCTAAATGCTATTAACAGCCTTTTATTTCTCTGTGTCCCCACTTATCAAAGAAGTCTGCATTCCTAGGATACTGTCCTGTGTTACAGACTGTTTTTTCCTACCTTTTCCTATCTTCTGTTCCCAGTCTAGCTCCTGGGCAGCTGTCACATTATTTATTTATTATAAATAATAAACACATTTATGCTAGGATGCTAACAGCAAACAAAGTTAGTAGCTACTCCTCTCATCAGGAATTCATATTTACTAGAAAATGCTCCAAATGAAAAAATAACCCAACAATGATACAATTCTTGACAGTGTGACTGAGGAACTTATTTTAGGTTAGGAAACCACTTTTGTATATTTAGATTGTACCATATAAGCTCAATCTTACACTTTTTAAGATTGTCCTTGTGTCAAAATAGTCACCAGTCATTAATTCCAAGTGATATGGCAATTTACATGTTAAAATGTTGGGAAACACCCATAGAAAACTGATAATGCCACTCAGCTCTCAATGTCAAGCGTCTACTCATTCTTTTGCATGCTCTGTAGAAAACTTAGCCTGTCACAGTCTACACCTGCCATTCTCCTTCTTTAAAGTAGAAGAAAAATTCCACAAAAAGGTATTTGATATCCTGTGAGTGACACAGAAAAAACTGTTTAGTCTTGCTAGTTTAATCCAAACTAGCTCATTCTGTTATGTATAAAAGCACTGTAGATTTTTTCTTACAAATATAAAAAAATTATAGACCAAGGTGAAAAAATATTAAAAAGGCACATGACATTGTACGAGTACAACTAACAGAAAATGTCAGAATGAGTAGCTATATAGCTAATAATTGAGCCAATATCTACCCAAGATCAAGTAACAATTCTGGTGCTGAATATACCTGTTTAAACTCATTCTTCAGGGGGGTAGTGTGGCTTTGGAATTCCCTTGATGGGCATAGGCAATAAAATTTCTTCTAATATTCCCATATTCAGTATAAGATGACTTTGGGATGTCACCAGTTACTCAAATCTTTTGTCCTTCTCTGTGATAGAAAGAAATACTCACCTTCTGGGAACTGAATTACTGAAGAATAAACATTCTTATTTTTTACAGCATTTTGAAGTATTACAATTTATGCTTTAGGATTCTTTTTATATACTCTTGAACAAGATGGAAATCATTTCTTTTTACCCTATATTTCTTTTTCAATTAAGAAGACCACAGCCAAGCTTCCCTCTTTTAAAATTGTGAGCAATTATGTAACACAAGCAGATGTTTGAAATACATAAGCACTTAAACATACAGTTTACAGCTCTAGCAAGAAAACCTCACTGAATCTGATATTTATTAGATAAAGTACATTACTGTGCTGAGATGAAACACAAGGGATAGGGAGTGGTAAGGACAGACTGAGAGATAACTTCATACTGCTCTACAATTTGCCTAAACTCAGTCTGACTGCTATCCCCAGCCTCTTTGGGTCTCCATGTATTTTGGTTTCCTAAGAACCAATAAAACATCTTTCACCTTCTTTGGGCATATTTCTCAGTTCTCCAAGACATACTTTTTGTTACATTTTCTAATTTTTTGGTTGTTTCTGATTTTCAAAACACCTAGAAAATGTTTCAGTAGTTTGAGTGGTTTGCCTAATGACACTCTGCCTCACCGCAGTTCTCAATGCTCTGCTGGTTATCTAAGGTTGGTGGTATGGTATCTGCAAAATGAGGTCCAACAAGCTCTCAGTAATTTGAATCTGTGAGAAGCATTTACTCTTCCTACTATATTTATAATACAATGAGAAGCTGATCAGAAGAGATGAGAGTTATCTTGTCTCCCAAATTGTAAATGGTTTTTAAGCACTTTTTGGGTGAGTATAACACGAATTTTGCTTTTAACATTCCTGATTATGCTAGAACAATTCACAAGACATTTAAATTATTTATTAAATTATTTACTATATTGATTATAGTCAGCATAAATATGTTTTTATAGCTGACTTACCCTTGCGATGTTTATCATCTGTTGCTCTGAGTCTCTTTGAATAATGATTTTTTTTGCAGCTATAGAAATAACGAATGGGTACTGACAGAAGGAAAACCTGCTCAACAAGTGAAAAAAAGAAAAAGCAAAATGGTGTATTTTTAGCAAAATTATACTAAGGGAATCTAAGGTACCCCTTGTAGCAACATAAAACATTACTTTTGGATTGTGTTTTACCATATACAAAATGATTGTATGTGTATCATTTCTTTTAATTCTCACAGCCATGTGAAGAATGTATCATTGCTAGATGTGCAATGCCTTTATTCTCTGCAGAAGCTACATCAAAGGTTCTCAAATGTGTGCTAACCACTTACATTGTCTATACAAATAATTTCATTGTATATCATCACCTGTGAACAACATGACCAACACTAGAACCAGGAGGGAGAAGTGCTGGTGAAGTAGTACAGAAAACCCAGGTGCTCAATATTAATATAAGAATCCATCATTATATGGAGAGTTCTGATGTGTGAGTTCCAGAAATGAAAACATCTAACAATAACTACAATATGTAAAAAGTAAAGTAATATATTTAAGATCAATAAAAAGAAATCAGAAATGTATGTTGCATTGAGCATTATATTTAGTGGTGTGGTAACAGGAAATGGTATGTATTTGTAATTACACATTATAATCAAAGGTTATGAAAATAACCCCTCCTGGGCTAGAACATTCTATGCTACGCACAAAAGCCACAAACTACACAGAGATAAATGCATTTAGAAAGAATGAGTATGGCAGCGATGACATTTCAGGAGTTATTCTGCCATTCAAAGTGACTACAATGAATCCATCAGTTATAGCTGGAATCCACCTGAACAAAGTCAGGCGGTACAACTGTGACCACTGAGAAAAAAAGGCATTATGAGGAAAATGGATGTAGCCTTAGTGTAAACTGAAAGTGAGATGGCTTTTACCATGGGACGAAATTGTTAATAAAAGTTAAGAGTTCTTCAGTACTGGTGTATAATTATTTTGAATTATCAATGCTAACAAAAAATTGGAAATAAAAAGAAAATGCAATGAACTCAGTAAGATATATATTAGTTTTATTATGTACTTTAGGACAGGGGTTCTCAACCTTTCCCTTGTCATGCACAAGAGAAATGGTACTTTGTGAATGACACACTGAAATGAACAGATGAGGCTGCTCATGGCCAGAGGTCACTTCCCATAGGGCTCCTGTTCCCCTCTAGGTTCAGGCTGGCTACCCAAGGATTGATGGGATCCTAGGATTAAAACCCTAATGTAACTCATTCTTGGTACACCAGTGTTGTGGCACAGTGGTTAGAGGAAGGTCTACATTAAAAGATGTTGTCACTGAAATATGCATAATAATTCTTGGTATTGTTTTGTGGTTGTATCTACAACATGTTACAATTATATTAAAATGGAAGGAAAAAATATCTTTGTAAAATAAACTTTGCCAATAAAATATCCATCTGGGACTAGGGTCCCCAGCACTTAAATTCTTATCTTATTCAGTTCTGAGTGTTCAGATGTGAACTGAGATGTGTCCAGAAGGCCATTCTATGTTTCAGGTCAATTCTGATAAAGAGGGTCCCTGGAAAGTTTAACCAATTTACAAACTAATCTGGGGTTTTGAGGTTACTTATATCCACACCATATCTCTTTACTCAGATTCCTCTACAATTAAATGCAATCTCCTGAACATCTCATGACCTAAGGATAAATTATGTTTGGAATAATCTTGCTAGTTTAATCCAAACTAGAAGTGTGGATATAAAGTGTGGTGTATTAAATAATTTGGTGACTGTTTTACAAATTTATTTAATTATTATAATAAATAAGCTGTGGTGAGGCCCTTTCTCTATAACATCTACTCTTTTTATATTGCACCTAACAGACAACCACTTTTTCTTACAGAAGAAAGGAGAAATGAATGTGTGTGTGTGTCTGTGTGTGATCAATATATTAGATCAGGCATCTGCAAACCATGGGCCCGAGACAAATATGGCCTACAACCTGTTTTCGTAAATAAAGTCATTTGGGACACAGACATATCTATTCATTTACATCCTGTCTAAGGCTACTTTTGTGCTAAAATAGCAAAATAGAATCTGTGTAACTTATAGTGTTGAAAATATTCACCATCTAGTTCTTTACAGAAAAAGTTTTGTTGACCCCTGTGCATAGAATAATAAGAGATAAGAGACTGCATACTAAGATAGAACCTCTCCCTTCTTTAAAAGATGCTATTAACCAAACCAAAACCACATTAACATGTATATAAATTCAAAAGGTAGCAGAAAAAGAAAATACTTTAATAAATATAATGATATTTCAAGGCTATCTGAACTATATTTATACATTTATATATAAAGGTATGTGTAAACTTTATATAAACTTAAAATCTAGTCATTCTTTTGAATAGTATTTAATTTAGGTGGATAATCAAAGGAACTTTTGTTCATACCTGTGAGAATTTCCAAAGTTTTGCCAAGTATGATATTCTTCCATAAGATCAATGTGATCCAATGTAGAATTATAGAAATCAGTATAAGGAATAAGGGGAAGGTGAACTAAATTGTTTGCAGTATCTGAAAAGATAAATTCTAACATAAAGACTTTTCCCAACATGCACAAGATTCATTCTAATAATAAAAACATCATTTTAATGTCTACAAGATAGCCTTGACCTAGAAACTTCTATTTTAAATAAATGCAGCTCCAAATGAAAAGGGTAATTTAAAAATTGTGGCTAAAATGCAGCCAATAGTTTCTTGCTTAAAAAAAAAAACTTGTGGTGAGGATTATGATAGTATTAAAGGGAATATGCAGATGGCCATTTACTCTTATTTCTGTGTGTTCTCTCCTAGGGGTCCTAGCTCATATGCACTTAATTGCCATAATACAGAACACTGCCCACTAAAAGGCATAAAGCTTTTTTCATGCTTACAAATTACGAAATCTACTATCAAAGTAGAAAATAAATTACAACTCTTTCCTTCAAAGAAGTGGTTTAAAATTTAAGAATGCTTCTACAGTCCTTTGAAATCCTTAAGAAATATCCCTAATATGTAACAAAAGAAAAGTAAAAAATGCTAGAATAATAAAAACCTACTAAGTAAAGCCAACACTTTAGCAGCTGATGGAATCCACCAGGAACACTTTGTTATAGGTGGAAATTCTTCAGGCTTTGCAGGAAACAGGCGTAAAGAAATAAATTGCAGCAATCTCTCTACCAATTGTTTGAACCTCTTCTGGGACAATCTGGTAAAGATTACAAAATAATGGCAATCAAAATTTACATTTTCTATTTTCAAGATTATCTGTTAGATATTAAACTACATCCTAAGCCACAAAATTTTAGACTATTCCCCCAAATTCTATTTCTTAAATTGCCAAACATTTGAAAAGATACAAAATCTTACCTTGAATACTGTCTTAGTTAAATGAGAAATAAACACCAAAATCACTACAAAGATAGTAACAAACATTTTAAAGACTTTCAATATTCAGTCAGTCTTCATTATTCACTGATTCTATATTTCCAAATTTGCCTACTTGCTAAAATTTAATTGTGTTTTCATGGTCATTTGGGGACATGTGAAAACTTGTGTTTTCATGGTCATTTGGGGACATGTGAAAAATGTTAAGTCTCCTGACATGCACATTCCCAGCTGAGGTCAAAGTGATGTTCTGCCTTGTTTTAGCTCAATACTCTCTCTTTGCAAGTGTCCTTTATGCAATCCATTTAGCTTCATGTTTTTCACATTTTGTTGGTGATCTGCTATTTCAAAATGGCCAAGTGTAGTGCTAAAATGCTGTCTAGTGTTCCTAACAAGAAGGTTGTGATATGCCCTACAGAGAAATTATATGTATGTTAGAAAAGCTTCATTCAGGCATGAGTTATAGTACTGCTAGCCATGAATTTGATGATAATGAATCAATGACTTCTATCAAATGAAGTATGTCTTTAAAAAAACACACATAAAGCAAAGTTATATATTGATTGGCTGACAAAAATGTGATCAGAGGCTCACAGGAACCTGACCCTGTATTTCTCCTTGAAGCAATGGTTCTGTATTTATTAATTCCATGTTTGTGGTGACTTTATAGAATATAACTATGAGTAATGATAATTTACTGTATTTAAAATTTCTTTGGGAAATATTTTGCCTTTCTACTTTTATCAGTCATGGAGAAGTCGCTGTTCATGTGGGTATACTTCTGTGAAAAAAGTATGCTTTTACAAATTGATATTGATAGCTAACCTATATTTTACAATGACATTTTTAGGTAAGGAGAAAGTGCCATTTAAATAATGGTGAGATTTATGACTTTACAGATAGAAAATAAAAAGACATACATTAAAATAGTAGTGTCCGAGCAAATCCAGTCACCATCTTTGAGATATATAAAAAACCAATAATAGGAATGTGCTATATAAAAAGTGAAGGCAGTAGACAGAAATTCTCAACAGCTTATGCAAACAAATTGGTTACTTACATTAAAAACAGATTTTTAATTATCCTTTATGTAGTACTAAAGTAGATTTTTATAATTGGCTTTTGAAGCATTGTGAACATAAGCACCATTTCTAAAGACCTGAAAATATTTAAATATATTGTATTGTAAAATTACTAATACCAAACTTAAAACTGTGAGACTATAAAAGTTCTTAATATCATAGAATGATTTACTTTTTAAACCAGTGAACTAGGAAATGATGGTCAGCTTCCACTAAGGTAGCTATCTGTCGTAGCAAGTGAGCATAGATGACATACGTAGATGTATTATTAAACTGAGGATTCTGAAAAAGATATTAAAGATAATGGTGTTAAAATTCTGTTAACACACAAAGGAAAGACACTAAGCTTAATAAGTAAGTGGTAAATTCAGGAAACAGAATTTGAGATTATAAAGTAACAATAACCTATTTGTTATTTAATTAACAGAGACTTTCATTTACGCTGCGGCTATACAGTGAAAAGAGCATATGCTTTGGAGTTAAGACAGATCTGAGCCTGAGGGCTAATTCTACCACTTACTAGCTATATGCCCTTAGGCACGTTCCTTACACTTTGATTCTCAATGTCCTCATCTGTAAAATGGGAATGATATTCTCTATCTTAAGGGTTGTTTTGAGTATTGAAAAGGAAAATGTATATAAAGCACCTTCACAAAAGTGCCTTCATAAATGGTACCAATCACTATCATCCAATAAAAGCAAAAAACCTGGGTTTTCCTTGATTAAAAGCTAAAAAAATGAAGTTAAAGCTGGTTGTGAAACTTTTGCCATTGTAAAATGAGTTAGCCTCATATATCCCAAAGAACAAAGGGAGAACCACATACAGCTTCTGACAACTTTTAAATGATAAACGGACACTGAAGGAATACTTGTAAACTAAGAAAAACCTTTAGTTATGTTTCCAAAATCTAAAATTCCAGCACAATGTGCATTTCAGCACATCACGGAAAAAATAAATATTATTGGAAAAAACCTCCTGAAATTGTGAAAAATAAGAGAGTACCATGTGTTTTTCAAAACTGACTTACGGACAGAACAACTCAAAATCTGGGACTGACCTCAGTTGATAACTTCATCTGATAATGGCTCTTGAGAAGAACAAAATATGAGCAGAGCTTATAGCTGACCCATATACTCACCTAAAATCTGAGTTTCGTGTCTTCTTTCTAGCTTTTACTATCTCTACATAAGTTTACTCTTGAGTTTTGGCTTTTTCTCCTCTTACCTGTCTATTTTCCCTCCTTACATTTCTCTTCTTAACTACCTCTTGGTCATTTCCCCCATCTTTCCCACTTTTTCCTCTTTGCTCACTTTCTCTATCCCTACCCTAAAAGTTAGTTACAAACATTTTAAAGACTTTCAATATTCAGTCAGTCTTCATTATTCACTGATTCTATATTTCCAAATTTGCCTACTTGCTAAAATTTAATTGTTAATTCCCAAATCAATACTTGTGTTTTCATGGTCATTTGGGGACACGTGAAAAATGTTAAGTCTCCTGACGTGCACATTCCCAGTTGAGGTCAAACTGATGTCCTGCCTTGTTTTAGCTCAATACTCTCTCTTTGCAAGTGTCCTTTATGCAATCCATTTAGCTTCGTTTTTCACATTTTGGTGCTTTTTGTTGGTGATTTGCTATTTCAAAACGGCCCAGTGTAGTGCTAAAATGCTGTCTAGTGTTCCTAACAAGAAGGTTGTGATGTGCCCTATAGAGAAAATATATGTATGTTAGAAAAGCTTCATTCAGGCATGAGTTATAGTACTGCTAGCCATGAGTTCAATGATAATGAATCAATGACTTCTATTAAATGAAGTATGTCTTTAAAAAAACACTCATAAAGCAAAGTTATATATTGATTGGCTGACAAAAATGTGATCAGAGGCTAACATGAACCTAACCCTGTATTTCCCCTTGAAGCAATGGTTCTGTATTTATTAATTCCATGTTTGTGGTGACTTTATCTTTCCTCACTTTCTCTATCCCTACCCTGTATATGTTCTTTCATTAGACATATTGATATTATAATATTGTACTAAACACTATACTTATTTGATATCGTTTTCCTTACTTTTAAATGAGATAATATACATGGACAACTTTTATAAATTGTAAAGAATAATGCAATGTATTCATAGTATGCTAGCTATGGTAATAATGTACTTCTTCCTCAAAAAATAATAAAAAGTAAAAATTGCTTTTCATTTGTCTGGATCTTAATTTCTTTTTGAATCTATTAATCTGTATCTATCGAGAGAAAAAAGTTCATTACTTTTGCTTTATAACAAATTAAAAGAAAACCTTTTATCTTTCCATAAGAATTCTAATTGAAATTATTGAAAAATACATAGAAAAGTGAAAAACCTACTAGATGGGAAAATAAAAGAAAATCCTGAAACCTGTTAAACTAGTTACAAGAAAGAGGTCTGAATGGAGGAGAAAGAAATGCTTCATTCTGTTTGTTCCTGAATACTCTGGCAGGAACTATATCAAAATTTTAATCTCACATGTAATTTAGCTTCGGATTACTTATTTGTTATGGCTTTAATCTTATTTTTCTTACTTTTTAAAATCCTACTAATCTTTTAATCTTACTAATCTTACTTTTTAAAAAATCTTCTGGTTACAGGTAACTATAATTCTAAAAAGAATCAATAATGTTGCCCAAAATGATATTTAATATTTAATATTTCACATACACATGTAGAAATTGAGATCTGACTTACACAACTTCAACTAAGTTCTAGCTCTCTTACCTGTAAAAGTATAAAATATGCTCTAAGATCATCTTTTGTTCGTGGACTGAAAAAGAAACAAGAATAATTTATTATGGATGAAAGTTTAATCTCATAGCATCTAATGAAAAAGACCAATAAATGCTTCCATGAAGACTGAGTTGAGAAAAGCCAAAAACTAGGATAAAATTAATATGCATTATTATTGAGACAGTCCATAATATGCTGAAAATACAGGTGCTTCTGTGCCTCTTCTAGGCTGGTTCCGAAGATAACTAAAGACTGAGCTAACTAGGCTATAACATTTTGTGAGGTAAATATGATTAATTCTGGAAGTAGTTAGGAGTGTAATAAAAAAATCATCAATTTTAGAATTTAGAATACTTATGTTTTGTTTTAATAAAGGATAATCTTAAGAACATTTATGTATTAAAGAAAGAAAATGAGCTTGTGTTTCTAGGTTCATTCCTCAAGTGATGTAGAAATGTCTGTAAATCAAATCATACTTTAAATGCATTCAGTATGCTTCTAACGGAATCATGAAAAGTAAGTAATTATTTCCATCTTAATATGAATTCTCATAGTATCAGATTTGACCAAGAGCTTTTGTTATTCGCAAGGCTAATGAGTGTTTCTTGCTGGCTCAAGATCTATTTGGTACATTCTCACAGATATCTGGAAGTAACTTCTTGAATTGAAAATGGTTCACCTCTATGACAACCAGATGCAATTCATGATTCCTAACTGGGTCCTGGGTTGAAAAACAAAACCCAGATATTAAAGCTTTTGTTATTCTCCATGCTGACGAGTGTTTCTTTCTTGCCTGCTCAAGATCTACTTGTATATATCATCTATTCCTCCAAGTCCTTTCCTGTCCTACCTAGAGCTTCATAATCTTGGCAAGGTCATTTATGTGTGCATAAATTATCAGGCATGCACAATAAATTGTATGAGTAGGTCTGATTTCTTAGATTTTTAAAAAATGATATTTTTACTATAATATTCAGGAAGCAGCTAACTCCCAGTTTGGCCTTAACCCTTCAGTCCTCAGACACTTAACTGAGATGTAACAGAGGTTTCTTCTTTGTGAGACTAGTAATTGATTTTCTGAAATGTGAGATATAGGAAAATATAATACAAAAAGGTCAATTTTCTTATAATAAGCAAGAGTTTCTAACAGAAAAACAGGCAAATCTGCAATAAAAAATGGCAAAAGTATGTGGAAAACTTACAAAAGGATAAATAAAAATAGCAAACAAATAATAAAATGTTAAGCTTATTAGTATTAAGGAAAAGTATATAAAAATGAGATCCACTTTTCATTTATTAAATTAGGCCAAGTTTTGTTATAAGGAGATACCACTGAAGTCTCAGGCCCTCTGCTGTTAGAAGTGTACATTATCATAAATGCTTTGTAAAGAAATCTGACAAAATGTATTAAGTGTCTTAAAATGTTTATACTCTGATACAGTAATTATATTTCCAAAAAAATTTTTATGTAAGTGCTCAGAATATTTTTGTACAAAATGTTCACTGTGGAATTATTCACATAAACAACCATTCTTGGAGAATGGTTAGGTAAATTACAGTACATTCCTAAGTTATTAGTCAGACATTAAAAGTGTGGTTTAAGAAGGAAAATGCAAACAAATTACTAGAGTAATAAACTAAGAAAAAGACCATTAAGTTAAAAGTCACATGAAACTATACAGTATGATTTTAATTGTTTTTAAAAGACGACTAAAAAAACACTGTAAAATGTTAACATTTTTTACTTTCTTCTTTTTTTTTGAGACAGTGTCTCACTATGGATTCTGAAATTTATGAATTTACAAATAGAAAATAAAAAGACATACATTAAAATAGTAGTGTCTAAGCAAATCCAGTCACCATCTTTGATATATATAAAAAACCAATAATAGGAATGTGCTATATAAAAAGTGAAGGCAGTAGACAGAAATTCTCAACAGCTCAACAGGCTGGAGTGCAGTGGCATGATTTTGGCTTACTGCAACCTCTGCCTCCAGGATTCAAACGATTCTCTGGCCTCAGCCTTCTGAGTAAGCTGGGATTACAGGACTGTGCAACCATGTCTGGCTAATTTTTGTATTTTTAGTAGAAATGGGGTTTCACCATGTTGGCCAGACTGATACCTTTTTTTTTTTTGAGACTCTGTCACCCAGGCTGGAGTGCAATGGCGCGATATCGGCTCACTGCAAGCTCCGCCTCCTGGGTTCACGCCATTCTCCTGCCTCAGCCTCCTGAGTAGCTGAGACTACAGGTGCCCACCACCGCGCCCGGCTAATTTTTTTGCATTTTTAGTAGAGACGGGGTTTCACTGTGTTAGCCAGGATGGTCTCGATCTCCTGACCTTATGATCCGCCCGCCTTGGCCTCCCAAAGTGCTGGGATTACAGGCGTGAGCCACTGCACCTGGCCAATACTTTCTTCCTTATGCTTCTCTGCCTTCTCTAAATGTTCTATAATAAGCATGAATTTCTTTCAAAATCAGAACAATTAAAATATTATTAAAATATATATAGGGTATATGTAACATTACATTTAAGAATTCTACTTAGGTATTACTTTTAAACTAGACTTGGCATTCCTTTGGCTTTAATAGAATTTATTTAAATAATATACTTTTAATATAAATTTAAATATGTATTTTTAAAAGTACATTTTTATATTATGCATATTCATGGTTCAAAACATCATCAACTAAATTGCCCATGATTCCTTATATAAGAATCTAATATTTAGTTTTGACAGAAAAAAACATTTTAGTAGCTGGCCTTAGGTGTCCCTATATTAGAAATAAGAAAAATTTCACTCTGGCTACCAGGAAGCCCAAGGCTAAATTTAATGCTCATTATTTCAGTTAGGTTACCAATGTAAGTACCCATTCCGTTTTTGTAAAGCATATATATCTGAACAGAAAAAACTTTACATACAATTTAAAAGTATTCACAGATCTTTTTATGCCCATCTATAGATCCTACTGAGAGGTCACAAATCTCAGGTTATACAGCTTTGTTGTAAATGGCTTATAATTATTTTTTCATCTATGTTATTATAACTCAACTAAAATCTTTTCTGAGAGTAAAATAGATACACATATGTTAAAGACATACAATGTGTAAGTTAGACTTCTATACTGATTAGCTAAATATTTAAAATATTAGTTTACCCTTTCCATTCTCGTAACAGGCTGTTAATGATTCCCTTTAGTACTGTCTTCTGAATGTCTTGAGGCTGTAGGCAAAAGAAAACAGTAAGGTAATCAGGATTACCTATTTAGGTGACGTTTATATGTTAAATATATTTACAGACCTGCTTCAATAGTTAAAATCAGACTTGATGACTCAGGACTGACACAGTAGTACTGATTTTACATTTAAGAACTCTAGAGAACATCAATGACGTAAGATTACAATGAGAATATCCCTGGTATGTGTAGTGTACCATGCATCTAGTGTAACATGCACACACATATATGGTGGTGGCTGATGACCAACAGAATTTTTATATAACTGGAAAACAATTTCACTTTCCTTGACCTGACAGGATAGACTAATGAACATGAATCCAAGAGTAACACGTTTACTAATACAATATTACCATTCTAGTTTAATAATCCAAATACTAAAAATCTTATTTACTATCAAACATCCCAAGAATAAATGAAAATAAAATACATCTAGATAATACTTTATAACAGAATAGAAGCTTCATTAACATGAAACTTCAAATAATCAGTAAAATTTGTGTCATGTTATATGAAAGAGGCAAATGTCAATAAGCATGTATTATGCTTTTATTTAAAACCACAACCATTACTTCTAAGACATGTCTATCAGCACTCATTCAGCCTAGCTCTTATGTCATATACACATATATGTATATATTTAATATAGCATTCCTTTCTCTTCCTCTGCTTACAGTAACCCTGCTCACCCAGAAAGTACCCCTGCTCAACCACTTAGTGTTTGCCCCTGAGCAACAAAAGCTGCAGGAGAAAAATCAAACAAATGTGCTGACTGGATATACTTCAAGTTTATGACCACAAATCTCAAAAGGACACTCAATACCACTGACAGTCCCACAACATTTCTATAGTTCACTTACTTCTCTACACTTCAAGACAACTGTATTTCAAACCTCCTTATTCCTCAAATCTGTAACACCTCCTTCGCAGCATAATTCCCAGCTATAACCTTGCTACACACTTCAGTGAAAAAACAGATGCACCCAGATAACAGATTCACTGTCCCAATGTAAATTCTGCCAATTTGCCTGCAACTACACTTGACCAAGGCCAACCCCTTCATTTGAGTCCTACATCCCATCCCCTCTCATAACCTTGTCAAGGACATGGTTATTAAAGTTTTTTCTTCTCTCCCCTGTATCATCCATTTCTCCCTCTCTACTAAAACATTCCTATCAGTATAACAACACAGACTAACATCACTGGCACTGATTTGCCATTCTTCTCCACTTTGCTCTATGCCCTCAGAGGCCAATTCTGAAGGACTATATCAACTAGACTCCTTTGCCTTCTGACTGGGTTCAGTTAATAGAAAGCACTAGCAGAAAAGAAGACAGAGTGAAGTTGGGGTACTTGTTCCCTCAGGTCCCCACCTGCAGGGTCACCATGGGATGCTTGTCATGGGTCGGCTGTGTCCCTAGAGTGAAAGTCCCATCTCCTGTAAAGCAGCCCTCTAACCCACAGTTCATCTCTAGATTCTCCCCTGGGCACTGTGCTCTCCTTATGGTCTCACTTACTCTGCCAACAACTTTGTAAATAATCCAATTTACCAATCTGAGTGTGTTGTCTGTTTACTACCAGGACCCTGACTGATGTATTGCCTTTATTTAAAACATCTCGTTTAGGCCATCTTCTAGCTACCACCTCATTTCTCTGCTTCCCTTCATAGTGAAAGTTCTCAAGAATCATCTGTACTATCTCTTCTCATTGTCTGTCAACTCATTCCAAATAGGCTTATTAAAGTCTTATTAGACTCTTATTAAAGTCATCAATTATCTATAGCTTATGAAAGATAATGGTCAATTCTCTGAGACAAAATGTCTCAGCAACATTTGACAAGGTAGACTACTTTTCTTCTTTAAACACTTTGATCTCTCCTTTGCAAATGCCTTATCCATCTAATTAAATGGCAACAGCAACCACTCAGTTTCCTGTCTTTCTTGCCTTTGAGTGCCACATCCAATGTACTGGAAGTTTTACTAGCTCTACTCCATAATACATGAGTCTGAACATTTCTATTTTCATGGCCAAAATTGCTAATCCAAATATCAACTTTTGCTTCAACTACTACAATGCCTTCCTAACTCCTTTCTCTTGACACACTACAGACCATTTTCTGCTAAGTATCTAGAGAGATCTTTCTTAACTATAAACGATCCCTGCTTAAAACACTCAATGACTTTCCATTACAATATAACTAAACTCACATGGCCATATGCAGTCTCATTTCTTACCAACCTAGTCTTCTCCTTTCTCCCTAATCACCAAGCTTTAGTCTCATAAGCCTTATTTCTGAATTTGCCAATGATGTTCCCTTCTCAGGGCCTTTTTATTAGCTGCCACTTCTGTTAGTGTGCTGCTCTCACAGATTTTCTCATGGTTTGAATTATTTCCATCAAGACCTCAGTTGTTGCCTTACAGAGGCCCTCCCTGAGCTTCCTAGCTAAAAGCAACCACTAATCACTCCTTATTACATTGCCCTATCTTCTCGAAGCACTTGTCAGTATCTGAAATTATATTTCTTCACATTTGTTTCCACATTTATTTTCTATCTGTAACCTGCCCCCAATAGAAATTAGAATATAAGCTACTTAGAGCTTTATATGACATGCATTTTTGTTTAACAGTGTATCTCCAATGCCAAGACAATACATACTCACTGACTAGCTGCTCAACTCTTTGCATACTTAGGTTGAATCCTTCCAAGGTGCAAATAAAAAATCAACCTCTTCTGTATAACCTTCCCAACTCCAGGGATTTCTCTCTCATCTGATCATCTGTAGTATTTACTTTCCTAAAGGCTGTATCTTCTGAAGTTAGTAACAATAATTTCAACTTCCTTTGGGTTAGAAGGTGTCTGGTATATATTCTATATACCCTTACTTTCAATCTTTTTAGGTATCTCGTGTGCTTAGCATGGAATACAATTTTTAAAAATTCAAAGTGATAGTCTTTTCTAACCAGTGAGTTTAGTGCATTTATATTTGTTGTTCAATTACTTATTCCTGTATTTGGACTTGTTTCTGCAATCTTACTTTTTGTTTTCTGTTTAACTCACTTTTTAATGCTTCTTTTTCCCATTTCCCTACTCTCCAGTTAAGAAAGTTATTTGTTCCATTTGTACTGTTTTAGAGGTTACTTTCAACTTCTTATTAGTAACAGTTAACAAGCCTAAGTTAATATCCTACTCTTTCTTTAGAGCATCTTAGAATACTTTTAATTCCAATAAGTTTCCCCTACTTACGTGCTGTTATTCTCCCCATCTTTTGGCTTTTTCTTCTTAATCACACACATTAGACATCAATTTTATGCAAGCATTTTAAATACAGTTGACCCTTGAGCAACATGAGTTAGGAATGCTGACCCCCAATGCAGTAGAAAAATCCATGTATAACTTTTGACTCCCCCAAAACTTAACTATCAATAGCTACTGTTGATCAGAACCTCATCAATAATATGGTCTATTAACACATATTTTATATGTATTAGGTATTACACACTGAATTCTTATGATAAAATAGAGAAAATACAATGTCATTAAGAAAATCACAAGAGAAAATATATTTACTATTTGTTAAGTAGAAGCAGATCATCATAAAGGTCTTTATCCTCATTTTCACACTGAGTAGGCTAAGGAGGAGGCTGAAGAGGAGGAGTTGGTCTTGCTGTCTCAGACATGGCAGAGGCAGAATAAAATCTGTGTATGAGTGAACTCACGCAGTTCAAACCCATGATGTTTAAGGGTCAACTGTATTTATGAATTTCTTTTTCATCATTCTTTCTTATATCTCAGATACCTCTTCTCTCTAAAATATATCTTTTAAAGTTTAAGTATATGTCTGTTGGTGGTAAAGGCAGTTTTTGTTCATTATAAATATCTTAAAGTCACCCTCATTCTTGAAAGTCAGTTTCTCTGGCTACATCAATCAATGTTTATATTCTTTTCTTTTAGTATTTTGAAAATATTACTTCAGGTTTTTGGCTCCCAGATTGCTGTGGAGCCAGTAATTTTCCTTTATGAATGACTTGTCTTTTCCCTTTGATTACTTATAAGGTATCTTTATTACAATGTTCCAATTTCACGACTGTGTCTGCATTTCTTTTATCTTGCTTAGTATATACTGTGTTTCCCCTGTTATTTGTCGATTCACATCTTACATCAGTTATGGAAAACTCCCAGGTATTAAATATACCCCCATTCTTTCTGTGCCATAATTTTTAGACTCAAAATACAATGAAGTTTAGTCTTTCTTATTCCATCCTCTATATATCTTTATTATTTTTATAGTTTATCTCTTTTCCCCTTTGAGTTCTACTCTGAGAAATTTCTTCACTTCTACCTTCCAGTTTGCTAATTCTTTTTCCAGCAGTCTCCAATCTGCTGTTTAATCTATTAATTTCTCTACTTCTAAAAATTTATTTGGTATCAAAGATATTTTAGATAGTCTCATTGTTCATAATCTCAATATCTGTAACAGCCATTCTGACTGGTGTGAGATGTTATGTCATTGTGGTTTTGGTTTGCAATTCTCTAATAATCAGTAATGCTGAGCATTTCTTCATATGCTGGTTGGACTCATGTTTGTCTTCTTTTGAAGTGTCTGCTCATGTCCTTTGCCTACTTTTTAATGAAGTTGTTTGCTTTTGCTTATTAATTTATTTCAGTTCTGGATATTAGACCTCTGTTGGATGCATAGTTTGCAAATATTTTCTCCTATTCTGCAGGTTGTTTACTTACTGTGTTGATAGTTTCTTTTGCTGTGCAGAAGCTCTTCAGTTTAATTAGGTCACATTAATCAATTATTGCTTTTGTCGCAATTGCTTTTGGCATCTTTATCATGAAATCCTTGCTAGGGCCTATGTCCAGAATATTTCCTAGGTTATCTTCCAGGCTTTTTATACTTTAAGTTTTTACATTAAAGTCTTTACTTTGTCTTGAGTTGATTTTTGTATATGGTGAAAGAAATGGGTACACTTTCAATCTTTTACATATAGCTAGCAAGTTATCCCAGCACTATTTATTGAACAGGGAATCTTTTCCCTATTGCTTTTGTGGACTCTGTCAAAGATCAGATGGTTGTAGGTGTGTGTCATTAGTTCTAGGCTCTCTATTCTGTTTCATTGGTCTATGTCTGTTTCTGAACCAGCACCATGTTGTTTTGGTTGCTGTGGCTTGCAGTATAGTTTGAAGCCAGGTAATGTGATGCCTCCAGTTTTGTTCTCTTTTTTTAGGATTGCCTTGGCTAATCAAACTCTTTTTTGGTTTCATACGAATTTTAAAACAGTTTTCTTTCCAAATTCTGTGAAGAATGCCATGGTAGTTTGATTGGAATAGCACTGAAACTGTAAATTGCTTTGAGCAGTATGGCCACTTTAATGATACTTATTCTTCCTATCCTTGAGCATGGAATGTTTTTCCATTTGTTTGTTCATCTCTAATTTCTTTGAGCAGTGTTTTGTAATTCTCATTGTTAATGCTCTTTTACCTCACTGGTTAGCAATACTCATAGGTATTTTATTCTTTTTGTGGCTATTGTGAGTGGAGCTGCGTTCTTGATTTTGCTCTCAGCTTAGATGTTGGTGTATAGAAAAGCTACTGATTTTTGTATACTGATTTTGTATTCAGAAACTTTGCTGAAATTGTTCTTCATATCTAGGAGCTTTTGGGCAGAGGGTATGGGGTTTTCTAGGTATAGAATAATAGCATCTGCAAACATTTGACTTCCTCCCTTCCTATTTTGATGCCTTTCTATTTCTTTCTCTTGCCTAACTGCCCTGGCTAGGACTTCCAGTACTATGTTGAATAGGAATGGTGAGAGTGTGCATCCTTGTCTTGTGCTGGTTCTCAAGAGGAAGACTTGTAGCTTTTGCTTATTCAGTATGACGTTGGCTGTGGGTTTGTCACAGATGATTTCTATTATTTTGAGGTATGTTCCTTCAATGCCTAGTTGTTGAGGGTTTTTAACATGCAGGGAAGCTGAATTTTATCAAAAGCCTTTTCTACATCTATTGAGATAATCATGTGGTTTTTGTGTTTAGTTCTGTTATGTGATGAATCACATTTATTGATATGTGTAGGAAGAACCAACCTTGCATGCTAGGGATAATGCTTACTTGATCATGGTGGATTAGCTTGTTCATGTGCTTTTAGATTCAGTTTGCTAGTATTTTCCTGAGGATTTTTGCATCAATGTTTATCAAGGATATTGGCCTGAAGTTTTCTTCGTGTGTGTGTGTGCACGTGTGTGTGTGTGTGTGTCTGCCACACACAAAAGATATCAAGATGATGCTGGCCTCATAGAATGAGTTAGGGAAGAGTCCCTCCTCTTCAATTTTTTGGAATAGTTTCAGTAGAAATGGTGCCAGCTCTTTGTACATCTGGTAGAATTCAGCTGTGAACCCACTTGGTTCTGGGCTTTTTTTTGCGGGGGGGTTGGTAAGCTGTTTCTTACTGAATCAATTTTAGAGCTCATTATTGGTCTGTTCAGGGTCTCCATTTCTTCCTGGTTCCATCTTGGGATGGAACTCCTTCAGTTCAACTCTGATTTTGGTTATTTGCCTTGTGTTAGTTTTGGGGTCAGTTTGTGCTTGTTTCTATAGATTTTCTAGGTGTGATATTATGTTTATTTGAGATCTTTCTAACATTTTGATGTAGGCGTTTAGATCTATAAAATTTCCTTTCACAGTGCTTTAGCTGGGTCCGAGATTTTGGTATGTTGTATCTCTGTTCTCATTAGTTTCAATACATTTCTTGATTTCTGCTTTAATTTCACTGCTTACCCAAAAGTCATTCAGGAGCACACTGTTTTAATTTCCTTATAATTGTATGCTTTTGAGTGGTTTTCTCAGTATGGATTTCTATTTTTATTGTGCAATGGTGGTTGGTATGATTTTTTTTTTTTTTTTTTTTTTTTGAGACGGAGTCTCACGCTGTTGCCCAGGCTGGAGTGCAGTGGCGCGATCTCGGCTCACTGCAAGCTCCGCCTCCCGGGTTCCCGCCATTCTCCTGCCTCAGCCTCCTGAGTAGCTGGGACTACAGGCGCCCGCCACCGCGCCTGGCTAATTTTTTTTGTATTTTTAGTAGAGACGGGGTTTCACTGTGGTCTCGATCTCCTGACCTTGTGATCCGCCCGCCTCGGCCTCCCAAAGTGCTGGGATTACAGGCTTGAGCCACCGCGCCCGGCCTGAATTTATTTTTTTAAAGTTTGCTGAGAATTGTTTTATGGTTGTGTGGTCAATCTTTAAGGATGTGTCCTGTAAAGTTCAGAAGAATGTGTATTCTGTTGTTTTGGGATGAAGAGTTCTGTAGATACCTGTTAGGTCCATTTGGTCAAATGACAAGTTCAGGTCCCATGTGTCTTTGTTAGTTTCTTCCTCAATCATCTAATATTGTCAGTGGGGTGTTGAAGTCTCCCACTATTATTGTGTGGTTATCTAAGTCTCTTTGTAGATCTCTAAGAAGTTCCTTTATAAATCTAGGTGCTCCTGTATTAGGTACATATATATTTGGGATAGTTAAGTCTTCTTGTTAAACTGAACTCTATACCATTATGTAATGCTCTTGTCTTGATTATTGTTGGTTTAAAAGTCTGCTTTGTCTGAAATTGCAATAACAATCGCTGCTCTTTTTTCTTTTTTATTGTTCTTGCTAGAGCTTTCTCTGTTGCTTTACTTTGAGCCTATGGATGTTATTGTATGTGAGATAGGTCTCTTGAAGACAGCATATAGTTTGGTCTTTCTTCTTACCCAACTTGCTACTCTGTGCCTTTTAATTAGGCATTTAGCCTTTTTACATTCCTCTCATCATGTTGTTAAGTTGGCTATTATGCAGACTTGATTTTGTGCTTGCTTTACAGTGTCAATGGTTTATGTGCTTAAGTGTGTTTTTGTGGTGGCCGGTAACAGTCTTTCCTTTCCATATTTAGCACTCCCTTAAGGATCTCTCGTAAGGCAGGTTTGGTGGTAACGAATTCCCTTAGCATTTACTTATCAGAAAAGTATCTTATTTCTCCTTCAATTATGAAGCTTTGTTTGGCTGTATATGAAATTTTTGGTTGGAATATCTTTTTGTTAAGAATGCTGAATATAGGCTCCCAATCTCTTCTGTCTCGTAGGGTTTCCGCCCAAAGGTCTGCTGTTAGCCTGATAGGGTTCCCACTGGAGGTGATCTGCTCTTTCTCTGGAGCTACCTTTAACATTTTTTCATTCATTTTGACTTTGGAGAATCTGAGGACTGTGTGTTTTGGGGATGGTCATCTTGTATATTGCAGGGGTTCTCTGAATTTCCTGAATTTGAATGTTGGCTTCTCTAGTGAGGCTGGGGAAATTTTTATGGATGATATCCTCAAATGTGTTTTCCAAATTGCTTGCTTTTTCTCCCTCTCTTTCCGAGATGTCAATGAGTTGTAGATTTGGTCTCTTTACATAATCCCATATTTCTTGTAGCCTTTGTTCATTCTTCTTTATTTTTTATTTTTGTCTGACTGAGCTATTTAGGAGAATCAGTCTTTGAGCTCTGAAATTCTTTAGCTTGGTCAATTCTGTTGTTAACGTTTGCAACTGTACTCTGATTTCTTTTTCTTTTTTTTGAGACAGTGTCTAACTCTGTTGTTCAGGCTACAGTGTGGTGGCATGATGATAGCTCACTGCAGTTTTGAACTCCTGGGCTTAAGCGATCCTCCCACTAAAGCCTCCCAAGTACCTGGGACTATAAGCATGCACTACTACACCCAGCTAACTTTAAAACATTTTTTTTGTAAAGATGGGGTAAAATTTGTGAAGTGAATTTTTCAGCTCTGTCACATCAATTTGGTTCTTTCTTAAAACAGTCATTTCATCTTTTATCTCCTGTATTATTTTATTGTATTCTTCAGATTCCTTATATTGGGCTTCTACTTTCTCCTGAATCTCAATGATCTTTGTTCCTGTCCACGTTCTGAATTCTACTTCTGTCATTTCAGCCATAAGAACCATTGCTGGGGAACTAGTGTGGTCATTTGGAGGTGAGAAGACACTGCCTTTTTGAGTTGCTAGAGTTCTTGTGCTGTTTCTTTCTCATCTGAGTGGGTTGACGTTCCTTCAGTTTCTGGAGCTGCTATCCTTTGAATGGGATTTTTTTTTTTTTTTTTGCTTTTATCTTCTTTGATGCATTTCTGGGTTTGATTGTGGCATAAAGTGGGTTCAGTTGAATGGCTCTGTTTCTGGAAAATTTTAGTGGGCCAAGGCTCAGCTCAGCACTCCTGGGCTGCATGCTCTAACTCTGGGGGGTGCTGGTACCGAGCCCCTGGCTTTGTTCTCTGGCCCCTCTAGGTTAGGAACCTGCAGTGCCAAAAGGACTGAGGTTTTCTTGGTCCACTGGCAATAACATTCTGATAAGTGGTGTCAGACAAAACAATTCACTGGGGTGGTGGCAGTTGGATCCATGCTCGCTTGCAGGTGCCAGCAGCCACTCAGAGCCACGTGGTGGGATGCACACACATCTGCTGAGGCAAGGTACTAGTGGGAGTGGACTTGTGGCACTGCTCCATGCTCTTGAGCTGGCAGCAGTGGTGGTGCGGTAGGTGTGGGGTGCTGGTGGAGGGCAGGAATGCTGGACTCTGTGCACATGCATTTGCACCAGCACTGGTGGCAGCATGGGGGTGGTGGCGGGGCAAGTTGCTAGTGTCTGTGTGCATGTTTGCAGCAGCAATGGTGGAGTGACTGGGTGCCCGCATGCCAGTGGGGGCAGCAGTGTGTACTCCTGCAGCAGTAGCATGGTGGGGTACTCACACACACTGGTGGGGAGAAGTGAGGTCCACTCACTCACAAACCTTGGCAAAGCAGTGGGAATGTGGCTGTGGACAAATGCATGCTGGTAAAGCTGCGGAGGGGAGGTTGTGGTGGGGGGAAGTTGCAGGTAGGCTGGTATGTGTTGGCGGGGGCCACTCTGCTGGACCCTATGATGGTCAGGAGTGGTCTGCTGGTGAAGGGGCTATGCCCCAGGAAGTACCCTGGTTGGGCATCGAGGGTGCACTGCAAGTGAGTGTGGCCAAGCTGGGGCCTTGAGAGAGGTCAGCTGTCAGGGGGACACTGAGATTGGTCTGGCACCATCTCACAGGCAAGAATACCCTACTCTGTCCAGGTCTGACAGTCATCTCAAGGCTAAAGTCTCCTAGAGGAGCATGGTGTGCCTTGAGGGATGGGCATCCCTGGCCATGCTCCACTACAGATGTTCTCATACCAAACCATCTGGGCACCACACAGGGTGGAGTCCTACCCCTCCTACATGTGTTAGCAGTTCACCCTGCCAGCTCAAGTGTCTATGGGAGTCATAGAATCTCCTGTTGCCAGGATTCCAGAGGTCCATGATAAGAGCGGCTACTCCTTGCCTGTTCAACTCACCCTTTCCACAGGAGTTGCTGGGGGTCGTGAATGAGTCGCATTACTTGGTAGCCCCACCCAGGCTTCCCAGCTCCCTTCAGCCCAGCTTCTGTGTCCTCCATCTGTCCAATTTCAATGCCTTCTCTCTGAAGATCTGCTTGGAGTGTGCCAGTCTTCCTGATGTCCAGTCTCTCCGTGGCAGATGTTCCTCCTGGCTGCATCTAGTTGGCCATCTTGGCTCTAAATCTCCATTACTGTTATTCTTAATAGACTTTTAAGACTAGCTTCTTTCAATTAGTAGTATGTATTTAAGGTTTCTCCATGTCTTTTTATGACTTAGTATCTAATTTCTTCTTACCACTGAATAATTTCCATGATATGGAATGTACCACAGTTTATCCCTTCACCTATGGAAGGACATTTTTGGTAATTATTAATAAGGCTGCTGTAACCATTTGTGTGCAGGTTTTTGGGTGAACATAAATTGTTAACTCATTTGGGTAAATACATATGAGTGTAAGTGAGGGATCATATGGTAAGCCTATGTTTAGCTTTGTAAAACAAATGAAAATACAACCTATCAAAATTTGTGAGATACAGCAAAAGCAGTGATTAGGGGGAAATGTACAGCACTGAATGAATATATTAGCAAAAAAATCTGAAATCAATCATTTAAGTGTCCACCTTAAGAAACTAAAACAAAAGAGCAAATTAAATCCAAGGTAAGCAGAAAACAAGATAAAAAATTAGAAGAGAGGTCAATGAAACTTAAAAAAGGGAACAGGGAAAATCAACACAACCAAATGCTAATTTTTTGGAAGAGATCAATAAAAGTGATAAGCCTCTAGCCAGACTAATCACAAAAGGAAGTGAGAAAACACTAATTACTAAATGAAAGATAATTCTCACACTGATTCTATAGACATTAAAAGGATAATTTATGACTATTATGAACAACTCTGTGCTCACAAATTTGATAACCTAGATATGTTCCTGAAAAATCTACCGAAATTAATATAAGGAGAAACAGATAATCTGAAAAAGCCTGTGTCTATTAAAGGAACCGAATCAATAATTGTTAACCTTCTAAAACAGAAAGCACCAGGCCCAGATGGCTTTAACGGTACATTCTACTAAATATTTAAGAAATAAATGATACCAATTCTTTACAATTTCTTCCAGAAAATAGAAGCAGAGAGAATACTAAGTCCGTGAGGCCAGCATTAACCTAATACTCAAAAGAGATATTACAAGAAAGGAAAAGTATAGACCAATACCTGCTATGAACATAAATGCAAAAAATTCCTCAACAAAATATTAGCAAATTGAACCAAAAATATACAAAAAGAATTATACAACACAACCAAGTGCGATTTATTTCAGGTTATGCAAGTCTGGTTCAACACTCAAAAATCAACTAATGTAATTCATCACATCAACAAGCTAAAAAAGAAAAATCATGTGATCATAGCAACAGATGCAAAAGAAGCAGTTGATGAAATCCAACACCCATTCATGATAAAAATTATCAGTGAACAAGAAACATAGGAGAACTTCCTCAACTTGATAAAGAACATCTAAAAAAAAACCCCTACAGCTAACATTGTAATTAATGGTGAGAAACTAGATGATCCAGGTTCATTTTGTACTTTCCCTGCCTTGGTCTTACAATTAGCCATTTCTCTAGGGAGCTGTGGTTCTTTTAGTATGAAATGGTATTTAGAAACCAAGATCAGTAAGTGAAGTGCTCAGTATAGTGAAGGGATGTTACTGCTGTAGGTCCTTTCAGTGCACAGGGCTAGAACATACACACTCGCATGTACTACATGTATCTACATCTATTAAAAACCATGAGATCATTACAATGCCTCCAATTCTAATTCAATTCCAAGAATGGTTTTCAGCCTCCCTCATCCCATATTTATATCTCCCTTTTCTAAAATGAGAAACCTGACTCCTAGCAACATTGATATATTTACTCATTTGTTTACTTCAACAATACATAGAATGTAATTTCAGAATTCTTTGTCTATACCCCTGAGGGGGGGGGAAAAACCCAAACTACTAAAAGTTAAAGATTTGTTTACAGTCTTTGTGTGTGTGTTTTTTAAGTATTTAGATCTAGGATTATATAGTTAAAAGTACTAAGTATAAAAGTTCTTTAGTGAGTTTTGGAAAATATGGTTATACTATTCATTCAAAATACAGTTAGGTTTATTTTCTGTTTGTATTCCATTTTATGTTTTTTTCCTCATATCTGTATATTTAATTTTTTAACATATATAACACATTAATATTCCAAGTCAAAAGAACTCAGAGAGGACTGGTCCATGCTGGGGTAGGCTGAGTGGCTGTTAGGTGGCCTGTGTCATGGGGCCTCAGGCCAACCATGGCCAAGCCCTTGGTGCACAGGCAGCATGGTATGTGCTCCAACCGTAGCTGTGTCAGCATGTTATGATGGCATCCAGTAGCAACCTGGCTACCAGAATCCCCAATAGTAAAGAGAAATACTCAAGGCTCTGCAGCACAGATGATGGCTACATTGACCTTCAGTCTAAGGAAAGCCCTCCCAGCCAGTCTCGGTGACTGACACCTATAATTCCAACACTTTGGGAGGCCAAGGCAGGAGGACTGTTTGAGGCCAGGAGTCTGAGACCAGCCTGGGCAACATAGTGAGATAAGGGATAATTATCTTATACTTTATACTTATCTCTACCTTCATGTTCCAGTGGAAGACCTTGGTAAAATCAAGTATCAGTGTGGGTCCATCTGCAATATTTTTTACTTTCTTTCTTACTGACAGCAACCAGGAATTTTTTAAGCCACAGAGCAAGTGTCCAAAATGTAAACACCTTCTCTGTTTACCAATTCTTGGCCAGCTCTGATTTGTTTCACCAATAGGTTGTTCAGCATATAACTGGGTCATTCTGGCCTTTGTAGATTAAGATGTTTTGTATATTATCCCTTTAAGAATTGGACTTTTGGCTGTTTCCTAATAAAAAATGTAGGGAAGTGGTTATTATTAAAATTTACACCCTATTTCTAGCACCTTGTATTATGATGTCATTCTGCTGAAGATTGTAAGACTCAGCCTGGATCCCTCGAGGACTAGATGCTTTAGGTTGATTCTGTTTCCTAGTTTGCAAAAAACGACTTAAATTCAAAAGAAATTAAAATGTCAAAAAAAAAAAAAAATGAAGTTCAGAGAAGTGTACCTAGGAATGGAATTGTTGGGTTACAGAATATGCAGTAGATCATGCCAAGTATTTTTCCAAAGTGGTTGTACCAATTTATACTTACATCATCAAGGGATGAAAGTTCCAACTGTTCCACAATATTGCCAATACTTAGTAAGGTTTTGAAACAATTTTATTAATTTTGATGGATGTGTAATGTTATTTTCATTTCTTCAATGACAAAGAATGTTTATATTTATAGAGAAGTACTCAGATTGGGAATAAGACAAAGAGGTCTGCTATTACTTCTTTTATTCACAATTGTGAAAGAGGTCCCAGTGAATGCAAATACATACATACATCCATATAAGATACAGGATTAGAAGGAGATAAAACTCTCCTTTTTCACAAATGACAAGATTGTATACACAGAAAATCCAAGTTAATTTACTGATGTACTATTAGAATTAATGGATGAATATAGCAAAGTACAGTTGACTCTCGAATACAGGTTTGAACTGTGCAAGCCTGCTTATCTACGTATTTTCTTTCACCTCTGCCACCTGAGACAGCAAGACCGACCCCTTCTCTTCCTTAGCCTACTGAATAAGGATAGACCTTTATGATAGTCCACTTGCACTTAACAGACAGTAAATATATTTTATCTTCCTTATTTTTTTCTTAATAACATTGCTTTTTCCTTACTTTATTGTAAGAATACAGTATATAATACATATAACATAAAATATATGTTAATTGACTGTTTATGTTATCAGTAAGACTTCTGGTCAACAATAGGCTATTAGTAGTTAAGCTTCTGGGGAGTCAAAAGTTATGCACAGATTTTTTTGTTTACTGCATAGGGGGTTAGCGCCCCTAACTCTCGCATTGTTCAAGGGTCAACTGTATTTAGATAAAGATAAATATATGAAAGTATTTCCATATATTAAGTCACAATTGGAAAATAAAATCATAATAGCATCAAAAAACATGAAGTACCTAGAAATACATGTAATGAGAAATGTGTAACACCTCTACCCAGAAAACTACAAAACATTACCAAGAGAAATTAAAGACGACCTAGGTACCTAAAAGGATACAGTATGCTTATGGATTGAAAAGATGTCAATTTTTCACAAACTGATCTATAGCAGTACGGTTCTCAAAATGTGGTCCCTGGGTCAGGAGCATCAATATATCCTGGGAACTTGTTACAAATGAAAATTCTTGGGCTTCACCCAAGACCTACTGAATATGAAATTCTGTATTTTAACAAGACCTTCTTGTGATTCTGATACAGGCTAATGTTTAAGAACCACTGATCTACAGATTCAGTGCAATTCCAATATAATTAAGTAACTCACTTCCTTTTGCTGAGTAAGTAAAGCATGATTTTAGCAAGTCTTTCTAAAAAAGGACTGGATATAAAAGTACTTGCTGCTTAATTCATAATTAAAAAATGAAAGAATAAAATAATCTAACTTTCTGAGAATTCCAGCTACATTTACTATAAAATTGTATCAGAATTTCTAAAGTAATTATGTTATAAGGAGATTTTTATAATATTTGTGTGGCTGCTTTTGAAATACAGAAGAGACAGAATAATATTACTTGCATGTCATAATACTTACAGTATTAAGTAAGGTATCATACACAGCATTCACAAATTTAGCATTAATCCCAGAGTCTTCAATGGTGTTAAATGAGGCAGTGGCATCTTTCTGCAAATTCAATTTAAGAATTAAGTATATTCAACATTTTGAAGACTATTCTTAGTATAATTTGAATCATACTATTCCTTCATAATTTCGACTATTTTTTAGTCTGACAATAAAAAAGAACTTTAAGGCAAAATTTCTGAAAATAAAAAGAAATGTACAAAGATTATTTTAATAACTTTCTTTTTTAAAACTGAAGGTATGGAGTTAAACATGAACATTAGAGCAAGTAAAAACAATATTTAAGGGCTGGGCACAGTGGCTTATATCTGTAATCCCAGTGTTTTGGGAGGCTGACATGGGAGGGGTCACCTGAGGTCAGGAGTTCAAGACCAGCCTGGCCAACATGGTGAAACCCCGTTTCTACTAAAAATACAAAAATTAGCCAGGTGTGGCGGCAGGCACCTGTAATCCCAGCTACTCAGGAGGCTAAGGCACAAGAATTGTGTGAACCCAGGAGGCGGAGGTTGCAGTGAGCTGAGATTGCACCACTGCATTCCAGCCTGGGCAACAGGGTGAGACTCCATCTCAAAACAAAACAAAACAACCTCCCCCTCAAAAAAAAAACCCGTATACTTATATAGTATGTGTAATATTACATAATTGTATGTACTGTATAATTTCTGAAATCAATACATATATATGCATGTTTAAATCAATATTGGGTATAAATGAGGTAAATTTATCATTTCTGGAAAATTTAAAACTAAAAGTTAAATGAAAAATGTGTTTTATGTATAATTACCTTAAATGCAGCATTTAATTCTGGGAAAGAATCAAATGTTGTTAGATAAAAATCATGTACTGCTTTCCAATCTCCTGATGACTTAACTTTTTCTACATCTTCCCTAAAATGAAAACATACATTAACCATATATATATAGAAATATTATTCAGATAAACTAGCACTACTTTTTAAATAAATGTCACCAAGTATGCAATACGAAATACTGAAACCAAATAAAGAAATATGTCCCAGTTAATATAGTTTATGGATTTATAATTCTTAATTGGATTAAGATATTAATCCAGCTTTAACTTTCCCATTTACTTATTTTTAAAAAAGATCATTCTTAACATGTCTCTTTCAATTATCACTCTTTCCTTCCCTTCACAGCTAAACTTTTGGAGACTTTGTTTACATTCTGTCTTTATCATTCCCATTTAGTCCTTCAAATATGCATCTGGAGATTTTGAATGGTGACATAACTTTTATAGTATGTGTCACATCATAAATGAACTCTTATTTTTAAAAATGGTAACAGTCTATTATTTAATTACCACCTTTACCTCTTTTTGTTTTGACTCATAGACTCTTACTTAGCATTTCCTTTATTTTGCTACAGCCTATCTAACTCTTACCTGTTATTCATACATTTGTTTTCTTTCACCTTCAACTTGAGACATAAAGTCTTTTGAGGTCCTCTTGGCTAACACCTTATAATGATCCAAAAGTTAAATTAATTTCTCAAATAAATAAATTATGTAAAGTGCTGACATGCAGATGATTATACATTTACATATAATAGTGAGCTGAAACTTACTGAAAGTCTTTCATAGTTTTGGGCTGGATAGGAAGAATAGGTTCTGGAAGGACTGGGGCCTTCATTTCGGATGATGATGCATCCATAGATACACGCTGTTTTTGTCTAACATCAAGGCAAATTGGTGGTTGGTCTCTCACTGTGAAGTATAAAAAGACATTCAAAATAATGAATCATTAAACTTTTCCAAATTATAAAATACCAAGATTAATTCAACCTCAACAGAAACTAAATGAATTATTTTGTATTACATTCACTTTGAGATTAAAGAAAAATCAACCATAGTGAAGGACATTTACTGGAGGGCTTATTCCCCCACTCCCCCACTTCACTCACAACACATATTAGGCTGTATCTTACATTGATGTGTATACTTAATATAGAGCTTCTTCCCTTTTTCCCTTCCCCCTCAAAATTGTCTGTTAATGTAATTTAGCATTTCTTTCCTCTCCCCTCTTCCCAAAAGTCATCTTTCAGGGAATATTTCAATGTATGATTATTGTAGCTATATAATAAAAATCAGGTAGACTGATTCTTTCAACTTTATACTTCTTTTAAAAAACAGTTTTACCCATTCCAGTTCTTCTGCCATTTCAGGTAAATTTGGAAATAATCTTATCCATATCAACAACAAAGAACTTACGGGAATTTTGACAGGAAATGCATGAAATTCCTTTTTGTATCAATTTGGGGAGAACTTGTGTATCAATTTGGGGAAAACTGGCATCTTTACTAGAATAAGCGTTCTAATCCATGAACACAGTATGCCTTTACACTTACTCAGATCTTAATTTCTTTCACCAGCATGGTATAATTCTAAGCATACATATTCTGTAATGTTTGCTAGATTTAAACCTTTTATTCTTTTTTAAGTGATTACAAATGATATGTATTTTTACATTAGTGTCCATGTATTCATTGTTAGCATAAAGAAATATAACTGACTTCTGTATGTTTATCTTGTATTCTTCAACCTTACTGAATTCACTTATCAATTCTAGGAAGGTTTACTTTTGAGATTTCATGGTTTGTTTTTTTTTTTTTTTGCATAGACAATCATGCCATCTGCAAATAGGGACAGTCTTATTCCTTATTTTCTAATCTGTATGTCTTTTTTCTTCTTTGTGTCTTCTTGTATTGGCTAAAATTTGCAGCACTGAGAAGAATGAGTTAGAGCAAACATCCTTGCATTATTCTCACTCTTAAATGGGAAAGCACTAAATATTTAGCCATTAAGAAAAAGGGTAAGCTTTACCAATAAAAGGGTACTCCCTCTGATTCTTAGCATGTTGAATAGGAGTGCTAAGAGCAGACATCCTTGCCTTGTTCCCACACTTAAGGTAAAAGCACTCAGTCTTTCACAATTACATAAAACGTTAATTGCAGGTTTTCTCTAGATGCTGTTTATCAAGTAAAGGAAAAAGTCTCTTTCCTATTTTTCTGGGAGTTTTAATTTTTTTCATTATGAATAGGTGTTGGATTTTGTCAAGTTATTTTACTGCATGGAATCATTCTTAAGCATGTTAGTATGGCGGATTACATTAATTGATATTTTTAAAACTGAACCATCTAGCATCCCTGGAGTGACCTTTTGGTAATGGTGTATAACTCTTTTTATATATTGCTGAATTTTATTTGCTAATACTTTATTAAGGACTTCTGCCATCTATATTCATGAAGGATATCGGTCTATAGTCTATAAATTTTTTTTTTTAACTATCGTCATCTGGTTTTGTTATCAATGTAATACCAGCTGTGTAAAATGAAAAATAAATGTTCCCTTTTCATCTGTTTTCTGGTAGAGATTGTACAGAAATGGTGTTAATTCTTTAAACATTTGCCAGAATTCTGTGTGACCACCCGGACGTGAATATTCTTTTTTTAAAGTTTTAAAACTAGAAATCAATTTCCTTAGTGGTTATAGAACTATGCAAATTAACTATTTCAAACTAGATGAGCTGCAATAGCTTTTGTTTTTTGAGGAATTGGTCCATTTCATCTGTAATTTATGTGTGTAGAGTTGTTTGTAGTATTCCCTTATTATCTTTTCTGACGTTGATAGGGTCTGTTGTAATATCTCCTATTTCATTTATGATACTGATAATCTACCTTTTTATGTCAGTTTTATTGATCTTATCAAAGAGCCATCTCTTTGTTTCATTTTCTCAATTTTTGTTTTCAGTTTCACTGATTTTATCTTTATATTTCCTCCTTCCTGCTTACTTTGGGCTGATATTCTCTTCTTTTCCTAGGTCCATCAGCTAAAGGCTTAGATATTTGTTTTGAAAATTTCCCCCTTTTCTAATGTATGCATGACTGCTATAAATTTCCCTCTCAGCACTGCTATAGCAGTATCCCACAACTTTTGATATGTTGTATCATATTTTTATTTTCATTCCATCCCATCCATTTTTTAACCTCCCTTAAGACTTCATCTTTGACCAATGAATTATTTGGAAGTTGTTTAATTTCCAAGTATTTTGGAGATGCTTCTGTTATTTTCTGTTACTGATTTCTAATTTGACTAGTCAGAAAACACACTTTACATTATCTCAATTCTTTAAAATTTCAGTTGTTTTATGGCCCAGAATATGATCCATTTTGCTATATGTCCCATTGGCACTTGAAATGCCATGTGTATTCTGTTGTTGGGTAGAGCGTGCTATAAATGTGCTGTTGGTTGATGGTGGCACTGAGTTACTCTATATACTTATTGATTTTCTAGATAGTTCCATCAAATATACACTTACAGTTGGAGCCTTCAATACCTAACTGTGGATTCTTCTGTTTCTGCATTCAGGTCTACCAGTTTCCCCCCGCAGTTTTTACAGCTCTGCTGTTTGGTGTGTACATACTTGTGATCACTACATATTTTGAGTGATTATCCCTTTTATCATTATATAATGTTCCTCTCTATCTCCATGAATTTTCTTTATTCTAAGTCCACTTTATCTGATATTAATGCAGTCATTTCTGTTTCCTTCGATCGATGTTTGCATAAAATGTCTTCCTCTATCCATTTACTTAAAACTTGCTTATACTGTTATATTTGAAGTGAATTTCTTATAAATAGAATACAGTTGGGTCATGTTTTTTGTTCACTCTGACAATATCTTTTATTTAGACTATTTACATTTAACGTAATTTTTAATAAGGTAGAGCTTAAGTCTATGATTTTATTTTCTATTTGTTCTCTCTGCTTGTTACTTTTCCTGCCTTTCTGCAGGTTAAACATTTTTTAGAATTCTCTTTTGATTTATATATAGTGTTTCTGAGAGGTTTCTCTAGATATTACATTACATATAATAATTTCTCACATGCTACTCACATCGTCATTTTACCAGTTGGAATGAAGTGCAGAAATCCTACCTCCTTTACCTTCCCCTGTTTATAATTTTCTTTTTGTGTGTGTGACAGGGTCTTGCTCTTTCACTCAGGATGGGGTGTGGTGGTGTGACCATGGCTAACTGCAGCCTCAAACACCTGGGCTCAAGTGATTTTCCTATGTCAGCCTCCTGAGTAGCTAGGACTACAGGCATGCACCAAAAGCCTGACTAATTTTTAAAATTTTTATGGAGACAAAGTCTCACTATGTTCCTCAAGCTGGTCTCAAATTCTTGGCCTCAAGCCATCCTCCTGTCTTGGCCTCCCAAAACACTGGGGTTACAGGTGTGAGTCACTGAACTCAGCCATAATTTTCTTTTTTCCTTTACATACATTTAGAACCACACCCATGTTACAATTTTTGTTTCAACTACCAATTATAATTTAGAAAACATAAGAGAAGTCTACTGTATTTATCCATACTTTTGTTTATCACCTTCTTTCCCCTTTCCTCATATCTCAAGTTTCCTTCTTTTGTTTCCTTTCTGTTTAGAGAACTCCTTTATTCTTTTAGAGTAAATGTAGTGGCAACAAATTCTTAGTTTTTCTTCATCTGAAAATGTCTTGATTTCCCTTCCTTGCATTCCTGAAAAATATTTTCATCAAGTGTAGCATTCTACAGTGACAGTCCTTTTAGCATTTGAAAAATTTAGTGGCATATCCTTCTGGCGGCCTCTGTGGTTACTGATGATAAATCTGTTATTTCAATGCCTTATTATTTTTTTTTTTTAGGGACCGCAACAGGTGCTTGGTGAGGGCCTTCTTGCTAACAGGGACTCTGCAGAATCCTAAGGGGGTGCAGGGCATCACATGGTGAGGGGGCTGAGTATGCTAGCTCGAATATCTAATCCTCTTCTTATAAAGCCACCAGTCCTATTCCCATGATAACCCATGAATCCATTAACCCATGAATGGATTAATCTATTCATAAGAGCAGAGCCCTCATGACCCAATTACCACTTAAAGGTCTCGCCTCTCAATACAGCTACACTGGGGATTATATTTCAACACGAATTTTGGTGGAAACAAATACTGAAACTACAGCATCTTCCTTAACGTGTCATTTTTTCCTGGCTGCTTTGAAGATCTTTTTGTTGGTATTCAGTTTTGACAGGTTTAATTATGATGCTTCTTGCTGTGGATTTCTTTGGATTTCTTCTGAATGAGGTTTGTTTAGCTTCTTGAATCTGCAGGTTTATGTCTTTCACCAAATGTAGAAAATTTTCAGTCATGACTTGGTTACTTTTTCAGCCCTACTGTCTTTTCCTCTCCTTCTGGGACGCTGATAATAGGATTGTTAACACCTTTTGTTATAGTATATGGGGTCCCTGAGACTGTTGATTTTTCAGTCTATTTTCTATTGTTAAGACTAGATAATTTCTATTGTTCTGTCTTCCAGTTCATTGATTCCTGTCCCCTTCATTCTGTTGTTGAGCCCATCTACAAAGCTTTTTACTGTGATTGTTGTATTTTCTCAAGTACTAAGACTTCTAAAACAATAGAATGATTAATATCTTATAAATTTTAAGGTCTACAATAATGAAATATACACATATAATTTAATTCTACTGTAATGTAATCGGGATATATTTTCAACTATGCAAACACAGGGATATCGATAGTCACAAAAGTAACATAGCTAATAAGGTCTTCCTTCCTTCTTTACCTACCCTCCTATCCAAGCATCTATCCTTGGCTCTACCATCAACTTCAACAAGCAAAGATAAATTTCATTAGTGTGGGGGTTTATATTAAACTTCCATATTAGAAGATAGTATAAACATGCTCTTTTTTTTAATACAACAGCAGTGGTTTCCAAACTTACTGTAAATCAGAATAACCTGGAAAGCTTGTTAAAACATGGCTACTGGGCCCTCCCCAAACTTTGTGATTCAGTAGGTCTGGAGTGGGGCACAAGAATTTGTATTTTTATTATTATACCTTAAGTTCTGGAATACATGTGCAGAATGTGCAGGTTTGTTACATAGGTATACATTTGGTATACCTATGTATACCATGGTAGTTTCCTGTACCCATCAACTCATCATCTACATTACATATTTCTCCTAATGCTATCCCTCCCCTAGCCCCAACCCACTGACAGGCCCCAGTGTGTGATGTTCCCCTCCCTGTGTACATGTGTTCTCATTGTTCAACTCCCACTTATGAGTGAGAACATGTGGTGTTCGGTTTTCTGTTCCTGTGATAGTTTGCTGAGAATAATGCTTTCCAGCTTCATCCATGTCCCTGCAAAGGACATGAACTCATCCTTATTCATGGCTGCACAGTATTACATGGTGCATATGTGCCATACTTTCTTTATCCAGTCTATCACTGATGGGCATTTGGGTTGGTTCCCAGTCTTTCCTATTGCGAATAGTGCTGTAATAAACATATGTGTGCCTGTGTCTTTATAGAATTATTTATCATCCTTTGGGTGGTAAAGGGATAAAACCCAGTGATGGGATTGCTAGGCTAAATGCTATTTCTGGTTCTAGATCCTTGAGGAATCGCCACACCGTCTTCCACAATGGTTGAACTAATTTACACTCCCACCAACAATGTAAAAGTATTCCTATGTCTCCACATCCTCTCCAGCATCTATTTCCTGACTTTTTACTGATCGCCATTCTAACTGGCATGAGATGGTATCTCATTGTGGTTTTGATTTGCATTTCTCTAATGACCAGTGATAATGAACTTTTTTCATATGTTTGTTGGCTGTATAAAGGTCTTCTTTTGGAAAGTCACTGTTCATATCCTTTGCCCACTTTTTGATGGGGTTGTTTTTTTCTTGTAAATCTGTTTAACTTCCTTGTAGATTCTGGATATTAGCCCTTTGTCAGATGGATAGATTGTAAACATTTTCTGTCATTCTGTAGGTTGTCTCTTCACCCCCATGATAGTTTCTTTTACTGTTTAGAAGCTCTTTAGTTTAATTAGATGCCATTTGTCAATTTTGGCTTTTGTTGCCATTGCTTTTGGTGTTTTAGTCATGAAGTCTTTGCCCATACCTATGTCCTGAATTGTATTGTCTAGGTTTTCTTCTAGGGTTTTTATGGTATTAGGTTTTATGTTTAAGTTTTTAATCCATCTTGAGTTAATTTTTGTATGAGATGTAAGGAAGGGGTCCAGTTTCAGTTTTCTGCATATGGCTAACCAGTTTCCCCAACACCATTTATTAAACAGGGAATCCTTGCCCCATTGCTTGTTTTTGTCAGGTTTGTCAAAGATCAGATTATTGTATATGTGTGGCATTATTTCTGAGGTCTCTATTCTGTTCCATTGGTTTATATATCTGTTTTGGTACTAGTACCAGGCTGTTCTAGTTACTGCAGCCTTGTAGTTTGAAGTCAGGAAGCATGATGCTTCCAGCTTTGTTCTTTTTGTTTAGGATTGTCTTGACTATATGGGCTTTTTGGTTCCATATGAAATGTAAAGTAGTTTTTTCTAATTCTGTGAAGAAAGTCAATGGTAGCTTGATGGGACAGCATTGAATCTATAAATTACTTTGGGCAGTATGACCATTTTCACGATATTGATTCTTCCTGTCCATCGGCACGGAATGTTTTTCCATTTGTTTGTGTTCTCTCTTCTTCCCTTGAGCAGTGATTTGTAGTTCTCCTTGAAGAGGTCCTTCACATCCTCTCTAAGTTGTATTGCTAGGTATTTTATTCTCTTTGTAGCAATTGTGAATGGGGGTCACTCATGATTTGGCCCTCTGTTTGTCTATTATTGGTGTATAGGAATGCTTGTGATTCTTGCACACTGATTTTGTATCCTGAGACTTTGAAGTTGCTTATCAGCTTAAGGAGATTTCTGGCTGAGAGGATGGAGTTTTCTAAATATTCAATCATGTCATCCCTAAACAGAGGAAATTTGACTTCCTCTCTTCCTATTTAAATGACCTTTATTTCTCTTTCTTGTCTGATTGCCCTGGCCAAAATTTCCAATAATATGTTGATAGGAGTAGTGAGAGAGGGAATCCTTGTCTTGTGTCAGTTCTCAAAGGAAATGCTTCCAGCTTTTACCCATTCAGTATATTGACTGTAGGTTTGTCATAAATAGCTCTAATTATTGGGAGAAACATTCCATCAATACCTAGTTTATTGAGAGATTTTTAGCATAAAAAAGTGTAGAATTTTATCGAGGCCTTTTATACATCTATAGAGGTAATCATATGGTTTTGGTCATTGGTTCCATTTAAATGGATTACGTTTATTGATTTGTGTATGTTGAACTAGCCTTGCATTCCAGGGATGAAGCCAACTTGATCATGGTGGATAAGTTAGTTGACTTGCTAGATAAGATTTTTGATGTGCTGCTACATTTGGTTTGCCAGTATTTTACTGAGGACTTTC